>NC_137436.1:3682500-4282500 GCF_964374335.1 Astatotilapia calliptera | reverse complement strand
TGTTGCTTAACACTAAGCCACCTATTAAAGCATGCATACTCACTGTGTAGTTTTAAATAGCTCACAAAGGTACTTTGTCGGGTATAATAGCATTATTCTTCACAAATATGTTCTTTTGTTTGTTTGTTTGTTTTGCTTTTGCACTTATGGGGCTTGTGGATGGTCTGCCTTTACTACAACTCTCTATGTACAAAAGGGCTGATTGCACTGAACTCTGTCTTTATTTTGTGAACCTATTTAACAGCATCTTTCATGAAAGGATGTTAGACTTGCATCGCTCAATATGTGATGTTTTCATTATTATTGGAGTCTCATATCTGACTTCCTTTGAGTGCACATATTTACACAGACATGTCGATAATGATTGTGTCCTACAAAAGGGATCATAGATGCTTTTGTTCGTACTTGACCTAATCTGCTTTGGTTCAGAAAGTGAGCCATCCAGTTTTTAATGCGTGTATTGCCCATTCACAACAACATCTACTTCATATTGGAAGGAATACCTTATAAGCCACTGGTATGTAACATACCCAGCAGGTTCAAAAACAAAAACTGAGGTCTTCAAAGATTAATGGGATCTAAAATGTTTGCAGAAAAAGGCAGCTTCTCACTCATAGAATGGTCACCAGTGCAATCATTTCCCTGACCCAAATGAATGCAACAAATCCTGCTGATTGTATTAATGTGGGTGCATGGAAATAATGAATGTGAATTTCTGTAAAATTATGACTCTTCTTGATGGTTTAGAGAAGAACAGAAGTATTTTCTGTTGCTTGGTGGAGATTATGTGAGGAATAGATCAACTAAAGGTTTGTTAGTACTTTTGTCTGTGGATTGTTCTGTGCCATTGATTGTGTTGGTGCCATCGTACCAGCATGCTCGTGTACTCGATACTGTCACTGATCTAACTGCTAGCATGTCTTTTCTTTTTCTTTTTTCCCCCCACAACTAGTATTGGTGAGGACTCAATAGAACAGCCAAACATCTTCCAGATAGAGGAACAACACTCCCTGCAGGAGGTTATTACAGAGACCCTAAAGAGCTCATCTTGTTCCTGCTACTCGATTCCCTGCTCCTTGGCACCATGCATTGCCTCAAAGGACCGTGGTGGAAACCTCGAGTCAGACTCTGGTCTCAGCTCCTCATAAACATCCCTAAAGATCTACCTTTCTCTGTACTGTTGCTACACAGACAAACTCAAGAGGACCATGGTAGAAATGGGTGACTCTAGAAAGTTTATATCACTAAAACCACTCAGACCACCTTCACTCCACTCCAGTCATTAGCAGGTTTTTGCAGGCTGTCGTTTAGCTTCAGTGAAGTTTTATTATTTACTTTCTGTTGAACACGTGTATGTTTAGCCAAAAAGTGAAAGCAGCCACAAATGCTTTTCGTTTTTCTCTGTCAGACGCCGGCCTGTTTGTATAAGAGCAGTCTGCACAGAGGTTTTCATCATGCTGGAAACGAGGTTAAGCTGACAAATTGTTCATGAGTGGATATTTATGAAGCCAATGTTACATCTGTTCTATCGAATGCAAAATGCATGTGGTGTGGTTCAGGGGTATGTTTTTATGTGCGTGTACCCATGATTTATTGATCCTAAATATCAATAAGTAATTTTGAATTTTTTTTCACACAAATTAGTCAGTTGCTGGGTTTATTTTGCATACCACCTGTTCACTGCGCACAAAAATGTTCCAATTTGATTATGTTTAGAGGTTACCATACCACTCTGATCCTCTTTATGATGCCTTCAAACTCCTGATTATTGACTTGGTAATAAGTAGCCATTATTTTAACTTGGATACAGCACACTGGATGTACTGTTTTGTTTTGTTTTTATTACTTTTTTCTCCTTTGTACTTGATTTGAGGTTAAATGGGAAACTGTATTTATTTGCAGGGCACATTTATACCACAGCCTTAAAGGGGGAAAATGCTTATGTTTGCCTTTTTATTTGAACATTACCAATACCTCAATCACTGATTAGAATAGACTTGAGTTGAGATGCATACACTTCCATACTGTGTATATATTATTGGAATTCACAACACCAATGATGGTTTTTGGGTGGCGGGCTCATTTCTGGTGGACATTACCCTTTTTAGAAGTGTGTAAATCTGTGTTATCGCACAATTTTTAACCACAAAGACTGATGATTGCTGCATGTATCGTCTGTCTATCTGAACAACTGAAAGAATGAAAAGTGTCTAAGATGTAATATAACTACCAGTTCAATATAAATAAATAAAAAAAACAGATGAATACGATGGTTTCTTTGACTTTTGTTTTTCCAAGAAACTTAATGTTTCACATTTTCATAATAGTCACAGTCTAACTAAGAATTTCCATTTGATCTTTTGATTTTAATGGATCTGCATTTTCATTGTACCAAAGCTGCACTGCAATATGACTGAGTCACTGTTACAAAGCTGTAATCTGTAGTTGAAGTGTTCAGCCAGGTGTAGCCAGTGTGTAATTACCCTTCACTGGTTTTCCCTTGAAAGTTTCTACTGTAGAAGGTGAGTCATAAAAGTCAAACCAGTGGCCTGAACTGTTCACTATCAAAATTAATCAGTAATTGTGTTTCGTAGCAGCTTCACTGTTGCCATATCTTATCTATCTATATCTTGACTGTACACATTGCTTTTAATGTATTTTCTTATTTAAGCCATATTGTTTTATTAGAAACTAGTTTACAATTATGATTCTAGTACGAGTACCTTTTAGAATATTGGTAAACCATGTAAACAATTGCAAAATGCATGAAATTTTTCTTGACGCAAAAACTAAGTTGACTCATGTAGTAATGTCTTTATTGCTTCTGATTTTTAGATTAGATTAGAGTTTTGATTACCAGGTTGCTTGTTACAGATGCAACCAGACTAGTAAAGCAAACATTAAATGCAGATAAGAGAGCTGTTCTTAGTGCAATACATTAAAAGGTCAAAGTAAACAGACTCTTATGAGGTCATGACAAATGCCATTTCCAGGGAGTTGCTCTTTATATGGAGTTAAGTTCAAGACATACTGATACGTTCACTGTTTGTCAATTTTCCACCAACGTCGCCTGGACTCTCCAGACCTCTGCGCAAAAAGACTCAACGAGGACCATAAATACTGAGGATCATAGCTGGACTGGCCATCGGGCATACCGGGCATTTGCCCGGTGGGCCGCTGGCGATTTTTTGTTTTTATGGGCCGATGGATTTTTTTTTTTAGGAAGGGTATATATAATGAAAGGTGTTGGATTGGCCAATTGGTCATGATCGACTCTGGGCTGGACCAATTACAGCCGAGGAGGCTGGATGCACCCGCCCCCTTGTTTAGCAATCACGTGATTTTCGCGCATTGCATGCCGGGAACTCGTGGCAAAACAATCCAAGTACCGCATCAAATGCAAGCGTTTGCAGCACCGCAAAACGTTCATTCTCCGGTTCCAATACCTTCTTGTTTTTTCTTTGCCGCACAAAAAAGGAATGTACAAAACAAAAGGAGAACAATGCCGGTCCATACAAAGACAGACTCGACGAAAAGACAAAGAAAAATACGAGGAAAAAATCAAAGGAGTGAAAGGGTCAGACCCTTAGGAGCACCCAGAGTGGACAAAAGACGTCAGCGTGCTGCTCAACTTTCACCACGCTCAGATTTATAATTATAAGGTTCTTGGAGTGAGTGCATACACTCGTGAAGTTTAGTAACTTCAGATCACTGCAACAAGCCCAGGTACAGTTTACCGACAGATGGGTGCAGGACCTTGAAATGCACCGTGTAGAACGAAAGACCATCGTACATATCATAAGTTTACCAGTCTCACAAATCGTCCTCATAAATACACATTCGTTAACCGTTTATTAATATAACCTTTGAGCTCAACGGTAATTAATTAGTAGTGGAAATAATTTCTGGTAGCATCACAGAAATGTAGCAGTGACAATAATATTGTATGCTGTAATCGCACTGGACAATTAGTGATACAAAACAACTGTTTTACCCTGTGAATAAAAGTATATGTTTTTGTCAATGTACCATAATAACAGAAGCGAAACGCAATATTGTGTCAGGACAATTCACTATTTATGCACAATAAACAAAGGAGCATAGCGCGACAATTTCTGTTCAGCGCCAGACTTGCTTGTAACCTATATCACCAATTATGTTAAGAAAAGTGACGCATTAACTACAACAAAACTCTGACCTTTGTGGGAATGCTTGGAGCAGACTAACATGTGAGCTGGAGTGTTCTGAGACGTTATATTTGGTATATCCAGACCATCCGTCGGCTCTTACTTCGGAAACATGGCTTAAAAATTTTCTCTTCAACGACGTAATCCGATAAAAAAAAACGATCTCTTTACCCGTCGGCTTCCCGTGGCTGTCATGCGACCAGCTATTGCAGTTAATAATACAACAGCTTCTTGGCATTTTTTGGGTTTCTTTTTATCGCTAGTACCTCTTGCCACAAGTTCCCAGAATCCTTTGCGGTTTTACCCCTGAATGACGTCACATTTTCAATCTTTATCCTGGTGGGCCGGTCTCTAGTCAAAATGCCCGGGCCGATTTTTTGTCCCAGTCCAGCCCTGCTGAGGATACTTAGATTTTATATCAGTATGACTGGTTTAACGCCTGTCACTGACTCTGATTTCATCCTGGTACAGCCTCACTGTTATACACAACACTCTCTGATTACCAAACAGGCTGGTGAGAAAACAGGTTCTATTCAAGCACCGCTGTCTGAGTGAGTGGTATTGGGTCACTTACTAGGAAGGCCATGTGACCACACAGAACCCCCTTGCATCATCTCCATCAGTGCTGTTACCATCAGGCGGGCATAATCGAGTCCCCTTGGCTAAGACAAAGGTCAACAGAGGATCGTTTATCCCTCAGCTGTAAATATTTTGAATAATTTTTTTTAATGATGTTATATCCTTGTATTATTACAGACTGATGTTTAACTCTGATGCCCTTTATCAGTGTTTGTGTTACTTGTTTCTATTTAGAGCGGTGTCACTGATGACTTTTCTCTCCGCTGCTTTGTGACAAACAATAAAGTTGTTTCTATTCTCTTGTGCTTTAAGGACACCACCCATGTCCTTAAAGTCCTTCCATATCATCGTTATGTTGCAAACGGTGCAGAATTGTAAACAACAGAGCTGCAGCGCACTCTGCTGGACAAACTATGCAATGACACCATAATCTTTCAGGAATAAAAAGGGACTGCTTTTTCATCATACCCGGAACAAAACACTTTGCAGATGGATGGATGGATGTTAATATGTTAACATATTAACAATTTAACTAATAATATATCTAATATACAAATTTTATACTTAATGAGAGTCAGACATATCCAGATAATATAGGGACAGCAAACAGTGCTTACCACACTGACTTCTGCTCTTGTAAGCCATTGAAATATGAGGGCACCAGCTGTTTTCCCACTCTTGCTTGACATACAAGTTGCTGCTGTATGCAGACTTTGATCCATATATATAGCCTACAACACTGTGCTTAAGCCTTGATAGAGCCTCGTTTCTTTATATTTTGCTAAGGAAACAGGAAATAGGGTCAGCAATTTATGAAAATGTACAAATATCCTTGAAAATAGAGTACATAAGGCAAAGGAGTTTGCAGAGTTCCAACAAAGTTGAAAGTCTGTATTTGGTTTGACCACCTTTATTCTTCATCAGATCTCTTAGGGAAGCTTTCTGGTCATTTCTTTAAGTAGTCTGCAGGAATATTTCCCCAGGCTTCTTTGGATGATCTCTGTCAAAATGATCCCACGCTGCTTCAGTAATGTTAAGGTCCAGTATGTGTTTTTCTATCCAGATATTTTACTGCATTGGTAGTGTGTTTGGAATTTCATGCTGAAAACTGAAGCCCCGGCCAATCAAAGGCTGGTGTACTTTTCTCTGTTCATAATTCCTTCAATTTTCACAAGATCCCCAACACCACTGGCTGAAATGAACCATGACAAACCATGACAGAGCCTCCACCGTCATTTGCAGTTGGCTGTAGACACTCACTGTTGTTACATAATTGGTTACAATTAATATTTAAGTAATTACGTATTGTATAATGTAAATGACAAGCATTATCATTTGTAACCTACTGTTTGACCAGCTCTGAATGAGAGCCTTGTTGTACGACTTGGAAGGATTGAATACAGAAAAAGGACGATCACAATAGTGTCTTTCTCACACTTTTTAGAAATCTTAACAGTTTATAAATGTTAGAGCAGCTGAGCTAGGGGGCTATGTACGGTCACATGTTACGACAGTTTGTTTTTAAGCCCTTATTGAGAATTTACATTCACCAGGAGAATAGAGTCAAAGTCTAATTGTACCCAATGGCATTGTTTTGCTGAACCCATAAAATGAATTAGATTTTCCAAATGCACGTTTCCCTCTACAGTTTAATTTAGTTAAAAAAAAGGACATAACTGCACACGCACAGTATAATGTAAGCAATTTGAAGTTTTGTCGAAATAACAACAGCAACAAAAAGTTGTTTGAGCTTCATTTAGCAAAATGAATAATTAGGAAAGTCAAAATGTTTATAGTATAATTAGTCAGTTGCACTGCTTTCGCGCCCTCTGCTGTACAGAAACACAAAGGACACTAATTGTTGTGTTTCTAAATTCAGACAAAAATATTTTATTTATTATTTAACTATATTTTTTTTAATTAAATGCTGCAGAAAAAACGAATTAAGAAAAAATAAGCCGAATATTCAACATTTATTTTGTAATTTGGCACAAGATATTACGTAACACGGACATAAGAAAATTTGCTCATATCTGGCTGGGAGTTGTAGTTCTTTTCTGCCTCGGCTCTTGCTGAGTTTGGGGCGTAAAGCACTCCAACTCCCGTGATGCCACGGCACTCACCTAAGCCACTAGCTGTGCACGCCTACGCTAAATAAACCCGTCGACTGTAATCCTTACTGTACACACTTGAATCCTCTGCGGGTGTTTTCTGCTTAACTGTTAGCTTTTTTTCCTCCCCCAACTACAGACAAGAAATGGACAACTCTGGGAAAGAGAAGGAAGCTATTCAGCTTATGGCCGACGCTGACAAAAAAGTCAAGTCGTCTGGTTCTTTTTTGGGAGGGATGTTTGGAGGGTAAGACAGCACTGCACCAAAGAACAACAGCTAGCAAGCGTTTAGTGTCAGCGGCAAAGTTGGCACGGAGCCTGTTTCCATTCACACTTGCTTTCACTTAGCTAGCTGAGGTGTCCGTATGTGAACAGGCTAAATGTTATAGAAGTTTAGCTGATTGTTAACGTAGAGGAAGATGACATGCAGCGCAATCGTACCTGCGAGGCAGTTAGCTAACTTAGCTGTTTTTAGGTTTGTAAACAAGCCAGCAGATCACGACCTCCTGCTAGACTTAGCGCTGGCCTTGAGGCTACGCAGCAGACTGTTTTAGCAAGCTTAAAATATCTAATTTATTTACTATAGCTGTAAGTCTTTCCTTTGTTTAATACTGCCTGTTATGTCAGCTTACACATACAGTGTGCTGGTAAGTTCATTAATGTCATTGAACTGTTTATTTCTATTAAATCAGTTTAATGGCAAGTCCTGGATCATGTTTCTTAATTAAATACCCCCCAAAATAAAAAGGACTTAAAAAAATAGAAAACAACGTAATCAGAGTTAAATCACCAGCAGCAGCACATCATCTAATCCTGATGTAATCCGCAGAGGAGTGAATTTATTGCATTAACTACAGTTAATGGTTGCCTTCAGCTGTGACCAACACCCTCGTTAATCCCCATAACTATAGCAATGGCAGATGCTGTCATTAGATTCATGCTATACATAAACTATGGAGGACGCTTGGAGGAGGGGTGAAGTGTATTTTGATTAGGAAGCTCCTAACTCACACCCTCTGGTTTATCTGACCAGTTCTAACCAAATAAACGTTTCTCTTTTATATCTGTACCTGTATTCATGCGTCTTGCTTTCCTAATGGTCGTCATTACAGAAGCTCTATCCAAATCTTTTGCCACTGTCAGTGACCCCAGAAGAGATCAGCATTACCTTATTTAAATCTTGCAAACGTGTGTATATTCTATCCGGTAATGAATAAAAAATATTGTTTGTTTAGACTCTTAATGCAAAAAACCTTCGGCGATAGCCCCGTGTGACTCAGTGGTTTTTTTTTTCTCTAAACCTCTGCACAGATGAGCCCCAGATGTTACTACGCTGCAGTTCTTATCCAGGATAACCATTGCCAGGCTTCATATTGCTAATTCTGTTGCCGGCCAGGCAATGATGTAATCCTCTGCCATGATTGAATGGCCAGAGTATGATTACGACTACAGGGAGCTCCCAGGGGTCTGCTGGCTGTCAAAAGGAATTGAGCTCTATAGTGCCTGTGTAGAAGGTTTATTTAGGACAAGCCAAACATTGCATCTTAGTGGAAAATCTAACAATAGTGTGTCTTTACATATAGCTCAGCATGATCGTCCTTTTCATAAACAAAATGCAATGAACATTTGCACTAAATTCAAAACTGTGTTCTTGTTTTTCTCCTCATATGAATATATTTTTTTAGGGGACATCACAAAGTGGAAGAGGCATGTGAGATGTACTGCAGAGCAGCCAACATGTTCAAGATGGTCAAGAACTGGAGCGGTGCGATGAACTGATTATTGCTTATGACATCCACACCTTAAAATTTTCCACTCACTTTTGCTGCTCTCTTGAACAAGTTTTTATTTTATTTATTTTTTTGGCGCTGTAACTGCAAACTTTGTGAAAGTGCCACACTTAAGTTGGGTTCAAGTTATGCGCATAATTAAGAGTGTCAGCTAAATCCAAAGTGTGCAGTATGTATGTGTGTGTGTGTGTGTGTAACAGTTTGGCATCTCCCTCGTCTCCAGGTGCTGGAAATGCATTTTGCAAGGCCGCACGTCTCCATATGCAGCTGCAGAACAAACACGACTGTGCCACCAGTTTCATCGATGCTGGAAATGCTTACAAGAAGTCTGACCCTAATGGTAAGACCAGGCTGCTAATCATATGTAATACTCTTTATATTCCAACTGTATAAATGAATGAAGTGTTGATTGTGGAGCCCAGAAAGCAGATTCTGTTAATCTGGATGCAGCGTTTTCAGTAATCACTCATCCCAATGGCTTTTTTAGTGGGTGATGAACTATTTCTCTCACTGAAAATGCTGCATTCACATGAGCAAAATCATCTTTTTCTTGAATGGATTATTGATCATGCATTAGACTGAGCTTTAGGCTACAAGGTTTCTATGGAAGCTTCGTTCCACAAAGAAATAAATAATTTCAGGTTACGTATCACAAACGTTTGAGTTATAAGTCAAATTTTTGTGATACGTAACTTAAATATTTAAGTTGGCGCTGTCATTAAGGAAGCTCTGAAGGTGCTACGTGAAAGCCACATGAATTACAAATGAATTTTTGTGTTGCTAGCTGAATCGCCTGGCATTGTTTTCTGCACAACTGCAATATGTTCATGTTTAATGTACACTGGTAGCTCAATGATGCTATCACTGTCCAATTTTGCGTGTGCATGTGTCTGTACCATTGCCATCTGTTTCCAGGTAACAAGGAAAAGGTGTCATTCACTGAGCTTCTTGATTGGCAGAGCTAACTTGAAATTTAATCTTACTAACTCAAAGGTTTGAGAAAATAGCCTGCAATTTCTTCTGTCAGTAGTGGAAACAAAAGCTTCCATAGGTTTCACTGTCAGCCTGCTGTGACTTTGATGTTGGCATGTTAAGCAGCTTGTTCGCAGTGTTGTGTAAGGTTGTTTCTTTGAGCTGCATGGTATTTACCTGTGACTGATGTCACTCTCTTTGTTGATGTGGGGTACTGTCGTCAAATTCATACCATAGCTGCATCTCCTAAAAACCCCGGACAAGTTTGAATCCCGGTGACCTTGAGCTCGAGGTCAAGTTCAGAGATCAAGTTTTCTGAAAATCTTGTGAATGTGATAACCCGAGAACAAGGTTACATAGGATTTTAAAACTGATACCACAGGTGTGTTTACCAGTATTTTTATATTTTACCTTTATAAGTAAGAGGTAAGAAATCTCTTTTATGAAAAGCGTGTTAGATAATTGTATGACTCACACCATTTCACCCCGCTGAAAGAACATCCCGTGTATACCGATGTGCAACACGATGCTGTGCAAGAGAAAGTGTGAGAAAACTTACATGATGTCTAACTGTTCCCTCCTCTTCCCTTAATGCTGCTAAAAGAGGCAATCAAGTGTTTAAATGCTGCCATCGATATATACACAGACATGGTAAGATTTTTATAGTGTCTGATTGTGACTTGTAATTTTATTTTTTCCAAGACTGTACTAGAAGTCCCATCACCTGGATAACCGAAGGCCCTCATACACATCTGTGCTGTAGCAGGCTACCTCTGCCAGTATCATCATATCCACTGCCCATGTTGTGTTTATTGAATGTTGTTCTCCAATTTGCCCTTTTCTTGTTGTTTTTCTTCATGTTCCTTTAAAGAGGGTGATTTTTAAATGTCTTGTAGATGGAGCCCCACAGGCTGCTACTTAACCTCCCCTCTCAGCACTCAGAGTGGAACCTTTCATTGACTTGAGAGGCATCTGTCTGGATAGATCCAGTGTGTAATGATTTTTTCCCCCCTTTCTTTGTCCTTCAGGGAAGATTTACCATCGCAGCCAAACACCACATCAGTATTGCAGAGATCTACGAGTCTGAACTAGTTGATATTGAAAAGGTAATGGTGTCATGTAATCAGATTATACTACCAACTACTGTTAAAACTAATTATGGTGCAAATTTTCTTCAAGGGACATTGAAAATATAAATATAAGGGCTTTTTGTTGCTTTGTCTTCTGTAAAGGCGATTGCACATTATGAACAAGCAGCAGACTACTACAAAGGAGAAGAATCGAACAGGTACTGTCCCCTTTACTAGTATAAAATATTGGATTTTGTCAGTCGTTTTTTCTTTTTGTTTTTTGTTTTTTCAGCTCTGAATTCAGAAATTAAAGCAAAAAGTAATTTCAGGTTTCAGATATATGTGTGCACCCTCATCGAAGCTGTAAAGGTCTACAATAGTCGGCCACAACATTAAACCACCAGCCCAATATTAAATAAGTAACCTCACAACTTCAGCACAGCTCTAACCCATCAGGGCATGGACACAGGCTTCTGGAGATGTTCTCTAGTGTCTGGTGCTGGGATGCTGACAGGTTGAGAGTTAAATCCTTCTTGGATTGATGTCCAGCTGGATTGAGAACTAGCTGAGTTTAGAACAGGGATTTCAAACTCATCTTACATCGTATGTACATTAACTGCACATTTAATCCTTGAAATATCTTAATGCAAGAAAAAGAAGTGCAATCTCTCTAATATGTCCCAGTTCTTCTTCACAATAAGGAAGTGTGTCTGTAGTAATTGAAAGAAATCAGTCAGCATGACTCTTTGAGTTTCAATTGTGAGAAATGAATGTATAAAATAATAGAAAAAGCTATATTTTATTTATTTGTGTTTTTCATTTCTTTCAACTTATAAAAAAAGGTAACGTTTTGTCTTTTAATTGCTTATCTGTTACTTTATTACTGTAGTATGAATGGGTATGGGGGAGGTCTTTATTATTAGGAAACACTGTAAAATTTATGAAAGTACAGATAAAAGTTTAAAATCTATGCCCTCCTTTACATTTTCCAAAGATGTCCAGTTTTTGAGTCTTTGCAAGACCATTTCTGGCTCGTGGGCTTCATGTGTCACACCGCTGGTTTAGAAGATGGGTCGGTTATTTTATCGTGAGCCACTAAAGGGATGTTGGTTGCTGCAGAAGGTATTGCAGCATCGACTCTATATAAGAAAATGGACATAGCTGTGAGACTTCGACCATCGGTTATGGGTTTGTTACATTTTTGCCGCTGCTATGTTAGTTTTATGGACAAAAAGGGTGGTGTGCTAAGTTACCAGCTAGTCCCAGCAAGCTTTGTTAGCAAGCTCCATTTAAACATTGTGCAGGTGCAACACACAGACAGATATCTTCTGATAAGTGCAAAGCAACATACTAATAAAATAGAGAACTAGAGGAACTGCAGTTTTTTTCTTCCCCTTTAGCTGACATTACCAGCTGGTGCAGTAAGATTGTTAAGATACTTGTTTTTTGCATGAACATTCAAGCAAAACAAGATCAAGTGTTATTCACCTCCATCGGTCTGTGATTGTAATGTTGTGGCTGACTGGCGTTAAGCATTGATCACTCACATAGCTGTTTACTGAAGTCTTTGTTCAATAGTCCAATCCATTACACAAGTAGAAAGAGGATAGCCATTAAAGCAGGAACAGTATTAGTTTAAAAATATCAGCAGCTGTTAAATAATCTCTAACCAATAACAAATCTTATCCAGGTGGGCTGAACTGCATAAAACTGTGGCATTGGACGCACTCGTTATTAATAAATCAGCATTCGAAACTAATTTAGCATAGCGCTTTTTGAAAACTGTGCAACACTGGTTTCAAACAGCCCTCATGGTTATACAGGTTGCATTAGATTCACTGTGTGCTGTTTACACACTGTCCTTAGTTCCGCCAACAAGTGTCTGCTGAAAGTGGGAGCTTACTGCGCTCAGTTGGAGCAGTACCAGAAGGCTATCGAGATCTACGAGCAGGTGTGTCTACAGTGCTCTGCTTTGTATTTGTGCATGAGGTTCCTAACTCAGTTTTGACATTTCTGATAAATGTTGAATGATATGGATTTATATCCAGGTTGGAGCCAACACGATGGACAACCCGCTGCTGAAATACAGCGCCAAGGAGTATTTCTTCAAAGCCGCTCTTTGTCATTTCATCGTTGATGAGCTCAACGCTAAGGTGAGTTTACGCCTTCGTGAGTGACTCTCAGGATCTGGGATGATGAATTCTGGAAGAATTTTAACTTTGCCTCTCCGTAGATCGCTGTTGAGAAGTATGAGGAGATGTTCCCGGCTTTTTCCGACTCCAGAGAATGCAAGTTGTTGAAGGTAGCTGGATAGCGGCTTACTTTCTTCCCTTAATCTATTCAGTTTCTATGAGTGACCTACATCTCTTTGTTTTAACAGAAACTCCTTGAGGCTCACGAGGAGCAGAACAGCGATGCTTTCACAGAGGCAGTAAGTCTTGTATACACTGAAAACTCTCTTCTTCTTCTTTTTTAATAAGGCGTTTGGAGAGTGTAGGCGTCCGCTTGTGACTGTTTCAACTTGTAGTTTAGTTAGATTTTCATTCAAGGAAGCTGAAGGCTGGAACTCGGCAATTCTCCATGGACTTTGTATGTGAATGTGTTGCAAAGTGTAGTGTATAGTGCAGCCCGGTAATCATAACAGCTAAACTCATAAAAGACAGTTTAAAATTAACTCAGAGTCACAGAGCGAAAAGCGTCCTCGTGCCAGAAGTTTGAATAAACCAAGTGTAAACCTTTGGGGCTGAAAAATTAAGCCAATCCTGAAATAGATACTTGAGGTTGGTTCCAAAAATGAGTCGGTCCCCACGGACTCCCATATTAAAACGCATGACTGTACTGGAGGAATAACCATAATTACAGCCTGGTATAAAAATTGTTTTGGTCCCTGGGTTAATTTTACTGCTTTTTACAACTGTATAGAGGAATCTTTTTTAACCTTCCCTGTAAATTAATATTAAGGCTTAATTATAAGGGCTTCAGGCTTCAACTCACTGAGCTGACTTTTCAACCATGCAGCTGTCTGACCAATGTACAGTTTGTTGTGCAGTTTATGTAAGTGATATCCTAGTAGTTAGTTACTAAGCACTACTTAGCATGTAGCTGTGTTTGTGTAGCACATCCATACATTCTGTGGTTATAGTTTGCTAACTTCTTCCTGTTTAAAGGGAGTTTTTCCTTCCCGCTGTCGCCAAGTGCTTGCTCAAGTGGGGTCATTTGGTTGTTGGGGGTTTCTCGGTTTTATTGTAGGGTCTTTACTAGAGATGGCACGAAACCACTTTTTAATGTCCGATACCGATAAATTTGGATATCTGCCGATACAGATATGAATCTGATATAGTGTATTTTAGAATCAATAAAACTGTTTTTTTTTATATATTTTGCTGCATTTTGTATAAGTTCATACTCAAGTTTTAAAAAATAAAACACTAAAGCTATTCTATTATACCTTAATGCAAAAAATACACTGCACCCAAAATATTTCATAGTTCAGCAATACTGATCAGTCTAATAAACTTAAACCTGCACCATCCTCTCTAGTCTGGTATTTTAAAGAGTACTTGGCGGAAATATTAAACAACCTAACTAATGGGATTGCCAACAAAAAAATATGGGGAACCACCCCCCACCCTCCGCCTCATGATGCTTAATCGATGTAATCAACTTTAATTTGATATATGTGTAAAACAAATGCACAGAAATCAATTATTTTTCTACAATAATTAAAAAGATTCAACATTTTTCTTCAACAGAATTTTCCCTGTTAATGCCCTACCTGCCCCCCTGGCAAAACTTTGCTAGACCCGCCCCTGCACAGTTACCAGCCGTCAGCTACGTAGAAAAGGATCCTGGTGTAGAAAGTAATATTAAATACATTCTAACAACAGCTTATCAAGCTTAAACGTGCTGCTGTTGTTTATCCACTGGTTTCCTTTTTCTGGAGCAAAGTGGGCGATAAACAAACAAGAGAGACGGACTCGTGACAGAAAAGCCGATCGCCTGATCATTGATCAGTTTCATGATTGAAGTAGCAACAGGAGAGGGAGGGGGGGAGAAGAAGAGGCAGTCGCTCCATATATCGGTTGTTAAGCTTAACGTGGGAATGCTTTAAAACATTTAGAGATGAACTTACACACTTGCTTTACTTCTCTGGGATAGTTTGTAGTTGTACAAATATGGTCAGGCAAGGCTTCAAAACAGGCATCCACAAACCAATAGGTAGGCACCATGGTTATTTTTGGAGTACAGCCTTTTACATAAAGGACCATCTAAAAAGGATCTTGTTTGTGAAAATGCACCACTTTTGATAGAGTGCTGGTGATGCAAAGCAGGTCATTCTAGTTGGAATCCTAATTTGAAGCAGGAAACACTTATTGTGTGTGCCCTTGTCTGCCTGATGCAGGTAAAGGAGTTTGACTCAATCTCACGTCTGGACCAGTGGCACACAACCCTCCTGCTGCGCATCAAAAAGACCATCCAGGGCGATGAAGGGGATCTGAAATGAAAGACACCTCGGGGTAGAAACGCAGCACGGAGGGAAAGTTTATCACGCATGCTTTCAAACACACAAACCAACACACACCCTTACACTCCCCTCACTGTGTATATAGGAGTGTCCACTGATGATTTTTCAATATTTCACTGCTCACTTGCTGTTCTTTCAGAGCACTGTCTTTGTTTCAGCGTGTCTGAATCTGGTCAGAATGTAAATCCTCTCGCCCTCACCTCTGTCTAGAGGATTGCTGCATACATTTTTCTCTTGAAATCTGTCCTGGGGGATTTCAGAGCAGTGTATTCTGTTTTGAAGTTAGTACTGATAAGAAATATTGCATGTTTTGTACAGTTATTGTTTACTAGTCAGATGCAGCTTCTTTCTTTCTTTTTTAAATCTAGTTTATTGTATATTTAAACAGATTATGTAATGTTTCTCATGCTTTGTATGAATCTAAAGAATGTACCATTATCTTAGCTTGTGTTGTTGAGATGGAAACAGAAAGATCTTAAAGCAAAATTCATTTATTACATCCACAAACTCTTATTTAGCTTCCATTTTATCACCACAGGGAGGGTAATGATATGCACTAAGTGTAGACTGTTATACATTTATAGGTAATTTTATTACTGCTGTTTATGATTTGTCAACTTAATGATACTTTGAATGTTTGAAGCTGCGATTTAGAGTTTGTACTGTTGAATGAAAAGCACTGACACAGATCTCCTTACTTCTTATACCCAGGGCTGTAATCCTGTGCTGATGAGCATCATTAGTCACTCATTATGTGCTGTAAACGTATCATAGAAGGTTTACTACTGCACTGTAAACCTTGCAAATGGCCAGTCGCTAAGCATGTCATTGTGTATAGTTCAGTGTTGTGTACTTTCACTATTGTTAGCCAGACCAAAGTGTTTACTAAAGGGTCAGTTGCCCCGTGTACCCAGCTTCTTCCAGGTGGGATAACAGTGGGCTGTGGATTTGATCAGTATGCTTGTGCAAATGGAAATTAATAAAGGCATTATATCCCATACTGTTGTTGCCTTTGGTGTTACCTCAAGCAGGTTAGCTTATCTTGAATAATATTTGTACTCTGGCCTCATCTGTCATGTGTGTGTCATCATGACAAAGTTTTACATGTAAATGATAGCATTTTGTTTTCTATTTAAAAAAAAAAAAAAAAAGCTTAAACTGTAGTTTTTCTTATTCAAGGTTTTCTGTTAAATAGTTTTTTACCCCTCTGTTGTAAAAGGCTGATGTCGTCAGGCAGGCAAGTGGACACCGAACTTTGTGAATGCGATAACTCGAGATCAAGGCAACGTAGGATTTTCAAAATAACACCAAAAGTGTATCTAATAAAATCTCAGACCGGTTTTATTCTCAGTGACCTCAGGGTCAGAGGTTAAGTTTTCTGAAAATTTTGTGAATGCGATAACAAGAAGGTGACATATTTTTGAAATTGATGCCTTAGCTGTGCGTACTAGGAGGCTGAGGGACAATTTCAAACAGAGACAAGTGCCAGGATTTTGAAGGACTTAAGCAATTTTGTTCACAGTTAGATTAAATGATCAAAAGTTCGTTGCTGCTGTTTCACAGCTGCAGTATTTTATATGCAGAGCGTTTCTCTGTAATTAATACAAAAGTGTTGTAAAATATTCTAAACCATGCTTTTGAACATGTGTAATTGATTACAATCTTCACTTCATTTGTATTCACTGGGGTTTGTGTCAGATTAAACTTTAGCTTCACCTCTGTAACAGTGTGATATTGAAATGCCAAACAAAAAGTGCTAACGCTATTCCTGAAACACCAGAACTCAGATAATTATAATAGTGAAAAACTCAAAGAATACACATAAGGTAGCATGATTTGATTTGAGACAGCTAAAAACTCCCCAAAGCCAGTAAAATAAGCTATTTACATTCACCCCCTACACACATCTTATTTTGAGGTCTCAGTTTAGTCCTTTCTTGTTCTTCACTTTGGATACTGGCTGTTTTCTCCCACAATCATTCTCACCAATAACCACAGTCTGAATGTTGGGGTCCGGAGGTTCAGTATCTGAAGCGGCTTTAGAGTCTGAAACTGGAGCCAAAATAGTTTGCGAAGCTGCAGCTTCCAGTACAGATGATGTCGAAACTCCTGGGATCTGTGAGACTGATGCTAAAAACCCCTCAGAAACTGGAACTGAGAGAGTGGATACAGACAGAGAAGTAGAGGGCGCTTCAGAGGACAAGGGGACAGAGTGAGCCATGGACACTGGTAAAGGGAAGGGAACAGGGATGGCTGACCCATCTAAAGAAATGACACTGGTCCCTGTATTGTCAGTGGCTACAATGGGCTGGATCTGAGTCCCTGGTGTGACATCCGTGTGGATAACGGTGATCCCGCCGATAGTGCTGTGGCTGACCAGAGCGATGGCTCCGTGACTGGTCAGCCACTCAGCAGGAACACTGACTGGCTCAGATGGAATCACAATGGAGTCGGTGTGGGTTTTACCACCAGCATCAGGAGCATCGCCAGCATCAGGAGCATCGCCAGCAGCAGTTGTAGCACTTTTCCTGGGCGTGCTCTTATGCTCTCCTGGTCCTGCTTCTTCTGTCTTTATCTTAGTAGGAGATCTGGGCTTCTTTTCCTCCACATTTCCCTCCAGCACCACCAGGTATGTCTTCCACGGAGCATCTGAGTCATGAATCTGAAGGTCAAAGAATCCGATGTTATTTCTGCAGCAGTCAGTGCAGGCTTCTTTCTTTTTTCTGTTTTTTAAGATCTACAATCACTATACAAAAAAATCCAAAAATCATCAGCTTATGTGTCTTTTTTTCTAAATACGGGAACTTCAGCTCCTGCCACAATACAAGTTAAACAAACTCTGTACCCGTGTAGGTGAAACTACTTTTTCTAAGAAGTATTGCTCACCGTAGTGTGCCTGCGTAGGGTGGACTTGTCTGTAAATGTGCGTTTGCAGAGGCCGCACATGTAGGGCTTCTCTCCTGTGTGAATACGCTGATGCCTCTGCAGTGCGTTGAGCTGAGTGAACTGTTTGTCACAGTCTTTACAGCTGTACGGACGCTCGCCTGACAACCACCAAAGAAACAAGAAAATATCAAAAAATATTGAGGAAGAGATTAATGAAAAATCACCTATAAATTCAATGTAATATAACTATTAAATGAAAAACGACATCTACATTTCACCTGTATGTATTTTTAAATGCTGGTGGAGAGAGTTCCTCTGAGCGAAGCCTCTACCACAAGTTTCACACTTATATGGTCTGGAGCCTGTGTGGATGTTTGAGTGGTGTCTCAGGTATTCTTTAGATGCAAAGCTTTTCCCACAGGCTTCGCACATGAATGGCTTCTCTCCTAACACGAGAGAACAAAAAGTTATGGTCTTGTATGTGTAGATAGTTTTGTTTTTAGTGTGCTCACACTTCAGGACTTTTTCTTTAAGAAATACTGTTTGTGGAGATAGACCAAAAAAATAATCTCCAATGAGCTTTAAGGGAGAAACTATAGGCGCAGAGGATAAAAACTGTAACACATCCCAACGAAGCATCCTCAGGTGATTAGCTGTTTCAAGATATTTTAATGAGGGTATTTTTTAAAAACCTAACACTTCATGAATCAGAAAACAGCCATTAATGCTAATGCCAGGTGCTGCTAATCAAATGTACTTAATTCGCTGATCATCCGCAAGCGTGAGCACGTCTATAAAAGCAGATGTTTTGGTAGTTTGCTGGTCTGGATGTGCAAACAAACTGAACTCAAACTCAAATCGTGCAATGCTCAGATGCAATGCAAAAAACCCAGGATGTTAAATTTTAAAGTTTATTGGGCACTACGGGGGAAAAAAAAAAAAGAACAGGACAGCACAACTTAGGTTTGGAAAGTTGGATCTTACCAAACCACGAGACTTTTGGGACAATTTCCTTTGGACAGACCAGGTGACAAATTGAGATATTTGGCCATAATGCACAGTGGCACATTTGGCAAAAAACAAACAAACAATACTGACTTTCCAGCCCGATGGTGGAGGAGTGATGTTTTGCAATCACAGGACCTTGACAACTTGCAGTCATTCAGTTGACCTCCTCTGTATGCCAAAGTATTCTAGAGTCAAATGTGAGGCCATCTGTCTGACAGATAACAGCTGGCTGAAAATGGGTCATGCAGGACAGGATAACGATGCCAGGCACAGCAGCAAATCTCCAACAGAATGACTTTAAATTAAAAGAATCAAGTTGCTGCAATGGCCCCAAGTCCAGACCTCAACCTGACGCAAATGCTGTGGTAGGAGTGTACAAGAGCTGTGCATAAATAAATGCCAGCAAATTTCAATGAACTGAAACAACACTGCAAAGAAGAGAGGGCCAAAATTCCTCCACAACACAATGAAAGACAGATAAAGCCACGCAGAGCTCAATTCCTTCAAGGTATTGCCGCTAAAGATGGCTTACAAGCTACTCAATCATGGGGTGTATTTAGTTTTTAATATACTGCATAAAGTCATGTGAAAACTTTCTTTTTCTTTTCTTCCCGCAGGTCTGTAATGCCAAAAATGACCAAAGCACAGAAATGTAAAGAAATGACAAGATGAAACATGCTCTTGATGACAATGCTCAAATCTGATTAGTTATTAATGTTCAATTATGGTTTTACCTGTGTGCGATCTCTTATGGTAGGCCAGCATGTGCTTCTGAGTGAACCGTGCATCACACTCATCACATGCAAATGGCTTCTCTCCTGTGTGAGTCCTACACATGTGTAAACACACAGGTTTAAACCTCATCATCTGCTTACACATACACTACATAAACATGTAGGATGCACCAAACACACAGAACTGCCATTAAAAAAACAGTCCAGTTGTTCTTTGACGGTAAAGTAACATAGGAGGCTCTCGTGCCTGATCTCCAATTGATGGCAGCACCTTCAGCCTGATATTCCAGCTGTTTCTGGTGAAAGTAGTCTATATATAAAGATGCCTGGTCTGAGCTATTAATTTAGCATACTGTTCTCCAGGAAGGCTGAAGGTGATGCATTTCATGACTAAGTAGCGGGATGCTAATATCAAAGGATTCACTATAAAGAGAATAACTCAAATGACCCCCTTAATACTCTCCCAAGATTAAAAGCTTTCGGTCAATTTCTTGCTTTTGCAGGCCCACCCCTACCCCGAGGCTTTATTTAACCACCTCCGTACCTGCGGTGCATCTTGAGGGCAGAGTTCTGGGTAAATCTGGCCCTGCAGTCAGTACACTCATAGGGTTTTGTGCCTGTGTGTGTCCTCTCGTGCAACAACAGGGCAGTTTTGGAGCTGAGTGATTTCCCGCAGTCAGGACAGATGTGTCGCAGATTGCGTTCATGCACCTAAGCAGCCGCGACAGAAACTCCACATAAAAAAATGTGACTCTCACAGAAATTGGATTATTACAAATTTAATACTTTTTATCATTAAAATAACATTAATATGGCTGTTAGAAATTCTACCGGTCCTCACCTGTCTTTGATGGCGGACGACATCCTTCTTTCGCTTAAAGGTCTTGTTGCAGGATTCGCAGACAAAGAGCCTCTCGTTACTGTGAACGTGCTTTTCGTGGATCTTCAGATTGCTGCGGTTTGCAAAGGTCTGCGAGCAGGTCTCACAGCGATAAACCACATCTGCTTTCACGCCATGGTACGTACTCACCAAGACACCAACAAGTTGCAGCATTATTTAAAAATATATACCATGTACATTATGATATAATGCACATACTGTACTGTACGTTGCAGTGCATAATTCCAGCTATATTAGAGCTAAAGCATTATTATCATGTTACCTGATATGCTTTAAGTAGCTCTTCTCATAGTGGAAAGTCCGCTGGCACTTGTTGCACTGGAACTGGGCCTTGGATGATTGTTTTAAAGTCTGCTTGGATTGTTCCTCCTCATCCTCCTCCTCCTCTCCGGGTGGTAAAAACAACGGGTCTTCAGAATCCTTACTCTGCGCATCGTCCTCACATTCCCAGTCATCCCCATCAGAGGCAGGGTCTCCCAGTGAACACTCGTCTTCTTTGGCTTTTTCTTTCTCTGGCTCAGCTTTATCTTCAGTCCTGCTCCCATCCTCCTCTCCATCTTTATCAATAGTTTGATTTTTGATGTTTAAAGGCACTATTTTAGTACAAACGCCTCTCTGTTGCACCTTACTGCCAGACGGTTTCACCTGTAGCTTTCTTCCCCGCCTTTTTTCATCCCTCACTGTTTTCTTTGCCTTGAATCTTTTTGAAGTGACTTCTGTCACCAGCCTATGTGGAGACAGCTGCCGCTTAACCAGCAAGCTTCTACGATGCCTCTTCCCGTTTGCCTTTTCTTCCTTTTGAGCACCATGCACATCATCTGGAGCCACAACTTTTGAGCTTTTCTTTGTGGGCTTTTGTATCATTTCTGCGCTTATGGCTTCGCCGCAAACCTTCAGCAGATCATCACAGTCCAAAAACTCTGCCGCTGCTTGAACATTACCTATCTTGTCTCTGGCAACTTCAACTTTACCGGTGTACACAAATTCCAGAAATGCAGAGAAATCCTCCGAGTGCATATTTGAGAGAGACAGTTTATCACGAGATGCGTCCGGAGACAGCAGAATTTTCTTGAAGTAGCCACTGGATGCAGCAAGCATCACCTGGTGGGCATGAAACTCCTCCACATCTCCCTCATAGTCCACCTGCACGGTGACGTCACTCAGCTGACCTTGCAGCCTCAGGTCATGCAGAGAAGCCAGAATGTGCTCATGATGCGAGCCTGAGGTAAGCTGGACCGCTTTGCTCCCCATCGTTCACTCGGGCACCTGAGAAAAACACGAGCTGTAATTGGCTGGGTTTGTTACTCAGCACTGACATTTGTGTATGTGCTATGAAAAGACTATACCGGCTTAAATCTACATTAGCTTGAGCCATCGTTAGAAGAGGCTAACTTTACAGCAGTTAAAGTGACATTTAGTCTATTAGGAAATGAGATGAACACAATAATAGGGAATTGGCAGTTAATAATTAACTAGAGGGCAGTAAATGCTCAGCGAGTTCCTTAAAATGACCCCGATGTCAGAAAAACTTACATATAATTACTTAAAGTGGTTTAAATGTAACACGTTTGTGGTTTTGTCTCGATACCACTCACTGACAGCAAATGCTAACAGCAGCGTCACATGCACTGTGGCAAACAAGCTAGGTTAGCTACAAAAAAATTAGCACTTCGTATGTAACTAATGTGTGTTTCTTTGGTAACACAACATCGTAGCACGACACGCTGCACGCAGTGTAGCAGCCAGCAATATACACAGCGAAACGAAGCAAGTTTTCTTACCGTAAACTCGGTAAAATGGCAGCCCTTCAGAAATGCTCTACTCGGCGGAGAGCACTTCCTGGAACAAGTCACTCACGAAAACGGCACTTGTCTCTTTACTTTGCCGACATCCGGTGCCGTTTAGACTGATTTGGGATCAGTCTTTATTTTGCAGTCGCGTTTAAAATCGTAATTTGCTGAGTACAGCTGCTGTTTCTGGGTCGTTTTGTGTCGGGTTATTGACTATAAGCGCAGGACCTTATCTAAAACTAGACGGTGTTCGAACGTTTGTTCACCCGTGACTACTGTTGTGCTAATTTAGCTAGATAGCACTTTATATCGGTTTACCTTTGCGCCAAAATACTGTCCATTTGCTTAATCAATAGGATACTGCAGTCTTCATGCTACTGCAACTGCCTTTATTTTGTGTGAAATAAACTGCTTACAGAACAATGACAGCCAAGTCCCCGTGTTACCGTAACTCTTAATCGCTATAGAAGATAATGCTTATGAAAACATTACTCCTAGAACCCACATGGTGGCAGCATGGCACAGTAGGACAGCAACGCGCTATACACCGCTTGTGTTGGGTTAAAAAAACACTTTGTGTTTATGCATTATGTACAGTCTGCAGTCTTTTAGGGCTGGACAGTTTTCAGGAGTGCCTGTAATTTATAATGTAGCTCGGTTTCTGGTCGCTAGTATCACGTGGCAGCCTTCTTTGATGTCAAATAATTTCCCTGTATAATATCATGGACTGTATATAGTGTAATAGTTTAGTGCTGCAGAGGGAATACCAGTACCGAGGTAAAACAGGCCAGCATGCTGAAGGACTTAAGCTAATTCATTTACAGTCAGACCAAACATATATCATCTGCAGGGTTGCAAAATGCTGCCATTCCAAAGGTGTATGGAAACCTACTTGAGGATTCACTGGGGTGCTGTTCTGCAGCTGCCAAGGTTTTTTTTTTCCTTCCAGAGGAAATCCATTACATTTGTCTTAATGAATTCTGCAAGCTAGCAATCTCTCTGTTCCGGTGACTCATGCTGCTCTCTGTGTGCAGCGCTGTGGAGGCTTTAGCTCTGACCTGGAACACTGTGTTCACCTGGTCCTGGTTGCTTTCCTACTATATATACTATATTCTACAGATCGCCGTTTTCATACAACAGGTCCTTACAATACACAAAACATCTGCATTTGTGATAATCTGCAACTGCAGGCTGATGGGAATTAAAGGTATTTGCATAGATATTAATATTGTGTAAAGTATTAGCATGGGCGGGGGGGGGGGGAGAGTTTAATGAGAAACTGATTACTTTGTGGAAAATAATGAGAAGACATATATGCATTTTACACTTTGAGCTTGCGAGCACATTTGTTGTTTAAGGCTTATCTAAATGAAGGTTTCAGTCAGCCTAGAAGACCTATATAAATGTTTTCTGTTTATAGAAGCCGCTTTACAAAAATGATAAAAGAATAGCTTAAGCAATCGTGGTGGTTATGTCTAAGTCGCACTATCATTGTTCCTGTGTAGCACAGTAAAGAGTTAAGCAGATTCTGGTTTGTGGTATAGTCAAGGGTAAATATGAAGGGCACTTCAGTATTTGTGGTTTATGATGTGACAGGAGGCTTTGTCAGAATGAAGACTGGGTAGAAAAATAGATGAACTGTTTCTACATGTCATCAGTGGTTGACATCTGTAATCAAGAGGATGAACACATGCTGCATCGCTGAAATAACAAAAGGTCAAACAGTCATTGCAAAAACAAGACTATCTGATCTACTTTCAGCTGATACTGGTTGACTTTTTACTCCAGTGCAGTTTGTGTTATTCAGTCAAGGTGTCAGATGTTGCTAGACTATGGCATGCCTAGTAGCCAGGGGTTCTTCCAGTAACGAATTAAATTCCCACATTAGGTTGCCAGAGAAGAAGGTGACGTGCAAAAGCCTGCTGAAAGGTGATGGGCTCAGCAAACAAAACACTGCGCCGACTTTTGGGCTGTGTTTGTTCTGCTATGGGCAGACTCCTCCACACGACTGAAAATACCAGTGCTGACATTCCACAGCGCACAAACAACACGACAAAATGTGCACTGTGTGAGTGAAAAAGCAAAAGTGAGAGCCAAGGCAGATTTAATTTGAGGCTACAGAGTGCGCACACACTGTAAAAAAAAAAGAAAAGAAAAAACACAACAGTAGAATTCAGGGAGTTGGATTGTGATGGTTATGTTTGGGCTAGGCTTGTGTGCTGGACTGTACAAACACTTTAATTTGGATGCTGTGAAGGGTAAGCCAGTTTGTGTCCTTGCAGGACCTCTGCAGATCTTTAGTGGGGTTTGTTGACTCAGAATCCCAGCACATGAATTGAACCAGTGATGGTAAACAGCCGAACATTACATGGAAGTGCGGACAGTGGTGGTCCAAGAATAACCGCAGAATTCTTTTTGTGCTTGCCCATATTTACCACAAAGCTGATGCCAGACCAACACAAACCGGTCCAACTCAGTATTCTGTGGTGTCTTTCCCTTCCCCTCCAGTCAGTGAACTCTGCAAACTAAAAACATACTTCTTTAATTAAGATACCAATGCTTTTTTGTCAATGGCTTGTTCCTACTTTGTGCACTTTCTTGATTTTATGAAAATTTGCAGAGCTGTTTCACTTGTTTTAGTAAATGAGCGCAACTCTTCCACCGGCAGTTATGTAAGTAAGAATCTGGTCAGGATTCAAATACTGTACATGTTTGTGCAGTCGTGTCAAGGCCAAGGTTGCTTTGCCAGGATACACACAGCAGTCCAGGCCTGTCTATGGTACTCTCGTCTAACACTTCAACCCAACACCCTTCTCCTTTTTCCCTTTTCTTTTCCTTTTTTTGACTGGCTGGACGCCAGACCACATTTAGCTAGTCCAGAATATCACTGGAACCTCTAAAACCACAATGTACCATCAAGACATATGAGACCAATGATTCACAAAAATTGCAGAAGACTGTCCATGCCATAATGAGGAAATGTGATACTTTTTGTTTTTGTTTTTTTGGTCATGAGTGCTGAGACTTAAGGTTTATGTAGAAGGCCAGATAGGCTCATACGATAGCAAAAAAATGCTCATTCCTTAGTCATACTCGTACCGTGGCTCCAGGCATGGCATTGTCTATAGTATGAGGATCTCAAATGTGTTTGATGGCTTTCAGTAAAATTGGCACAGATATCCATTGTGCCCAGCCGATGAATCCACTCTTAATACCATCCAAACTTAGGTAGGTTTAATAGTAGATTTTTAGCCAATAGGAGATTAATATACTGCCAGACTGTTAGTGCTAGCTACCTATACACATTACAGGGGATTTATAATTCTGTGTTAATCTGCATAATAACCCTTTTGAAACCCTATGCTGTAACATGCATAGCCTGACTGCAGTAACTACATCACCATCACTGCGCAGACAGTGGCTTCAGTCATTTGCTACATTGTATTACAATTAAATATTGCACGTGTTCTGGGGTTTATTGTTATTTATTTATTACGTGTTAAGGTATTTAAGTCTATTTAGCATTTGTTGCCAGATGCTTGACAAGTTAACATCAGCCAGCAAAATAACAGTAATCCTTTTGCAATTGTCTGATAAGCGCAGTACTTCTTCAGTTTGTGACAAAAGTTACCTGTCAAAATTTACAAACTAATCAAGTAAGTATGCTCTTGTACATAGTGTACTACATGAAAAAAAATTAAACCCTGCTCATCATTTAGGGGCACATTACCATGCCAGCGTTTAGCCATATCCAATCCCTCAATAAGCAACAACCGTAGCTGTGGGCTGTTGTAGGTTCGTTCCAAGATCCTCAATGCGGTGTACTGTAACAAACAACGTTAAGTTTCTGAAATACAGCGCAAAAGGAATCGTGCCTGTCCTCTCCCATTCAAATAGGCTCCATTTCACCAAACAGAGATGTTTTTCTTCTTGCGCCTGCCTGGTTTGGAAAATACTTTCCTTTCATTGATGAAAAGATATACAGCATTCAGAGATGAAATTACTTTCCAAATGGCCTCTGACTCACCATCTCTATTCCCAGTACTCTCTCAGCTCCCCCCTCCTCACCCACTCTCCACCTTACTTGTCCTTGTGAATGTTCTATCTATTGTAACTGTATACAGCACTTAGCACTTCAGACGGCAGACAAACCAGCTCAAGGACAACTGCCCACTCTTACGATGTTCATAAATAGACTATTTGCCCAGGCTTACCAATCACGTTACCCACAGAGCCTGTGTGGGTGCTTGTGGACATTGTGTAGCTTGTACCGAAATAGACCTCCGCTGCTGCGTGAGGGTGCAATCAGGCCTTCAGCTTGCAGTGTGAGAGACCAGTTTGCACAGAAAAAAGCTTTGTTGTGTCGTTGAAAATTAACAATAATGACTCACACAGTCTATCCCTTTTATAATGTGCGATTTTATTATCCGTTTGCGATCTGCGGCGCCTCAAAACAGGTGCTATCACCTCCGCAGAATTTTTTCCAGAATGCAACACTCCCCGACTGTGTGGGCCACAACCGTCAGCACATTCCTGGAGAGCTGGATCCCCAGAAGCAACAATTCCTCCTTCCTCTCTTCCCTCCCTTCCTTCCTGCCGCCCTGGTGTCTTCTACTTTGCTTCCATGGATTGCATCACTCGTCTGCCTCCTGGCCTCCTCTGCTCAGACCCTTTAATCACATATGGCACGCACACAAGTAAATGTGTGCGTGGCACAGACACACACACACAAATGTGAACACACAAACTGTGGGCAGAAGGAACCCTCGTCAGTCCTCATACTGGTTTTGAGGCTTCAGTTGGAATTTTATGGTTGGTTTGAGCAGAGGATTCTGGAGGTTTTCCAGCTGCCGTGCAAAGTCTCCTCTCCCCGCTTTCGCTCCCTCCATCTCTTTGTTCCTTTCCTTCAGCTTTCCTCTCTTTTTCTTTTCCTCCCCTCTTTCCTCTCCCCACCCTCCCAGCTTTACCCACTCGCCCTCAAGGTCAGAAATATCCTGTGGTTTCGGTTTGATCCCCTTGGATATGCTTTTGCTCTCTCCCTCTCTCTGCCTTTTCCTTCTTTTTTGTCTTGCTTGTGCGCACTCTCACACATGCACACACGCACACTTACTGTAAGCATACTGCATTACTCTAAGCATTCCCATACAGGAAACACATGTTGGGATAAGCACTGGCAGTTCTGTGTGCCTTGCAACACACACAGTCCATCTCATCAGGGGTCAGCAGGCTATCCGGCATGTAACATTCAGGAAGGAAACAATGTCGTAGTCTCCTATTGCTCCGGGCTGAAGTATTTGCCACCGAAGACCTTATCCATATTAAATCTGTTGATTCATTGACAGTGAAATAATGAGCAATCCTCAACTTCCTCACATGAAGCCACGGTCAGTGTACTGCTCCAGCCCCAGCCAGGTTAACCCTGCTCTTCTGGGTTCACCTATTCTCTGAGTTGTGCAACATGGCAAAAGTCCAGCACTTGTGAAATAACATAGGCCTTGGCTGACTGAAAGAACGGCAGTTCAAACAGTCATCGTATCCGCCAGTTAATGGAGGAAAACAGTCTTGCCCAATTAACCTGATCCCAAGTCTCTCGTGTGTACGCCTCAGTCGTAGTTCCACAAATGTTCAGCTAACGGTTTTCTACCAGAAAAGGATGAGATCATGTCCATAAATCCTTCCTCTTCTTTGTTAAAGTTATTTTTTAAATTCAAAAACAGTCCTCCAACTTTGAAGTTAAATGCTGAACCCAGCCGCCAACAGTTTTCAGTTAAGAGTGACGTAGATCACCTACATTTTTATGGAACTTGTATTCATCCAATGATTTTCAAAGTCAACATGACATATAGTTAAAAGATAGTGGAAAATTAAAACAATTGTGTACTTTGTGCAGAATGATAGCAGCCCTTGCAGATCCAGTTTGTTGAAGTAATCTGAAGACGATTCACGTCAGACTTCCTAAATCACTGTTAAATAGGGTTAAAAAGCAGTGAGGGTGATAGTTTTTCAGTCCACAGGCTATGATTGTCCATGTGGGAACTTTGTTATTTTTTACTTGGCTTTCCTTTGTTTTCTCTTCTATTTCTGCTTTTGTATTTAGGCACTACAGGTTAGCATAGGGCAGCAAAACCTGCTTGGTTATAGATTTCAAAACTTGAATCCTGCACACTGAAAATGTTCTCAACACAAGGACACCTTGTGTTCTCCAGCTAAAGGGACAGTTTGTGAGGCCTTGGGAAACGGATATTGTTTTGGACTCCTTCAGCATCTTTTCATGTCTTCTACATTCTGACTCATCATGACCACTTTGCGCATACTTGTGCCTCCTTGCGTGCTGGACGATCTGTGTCTGTCCCTGAGCTGAGTCTACTACAGTACTTGCCGGGACAGGAGCTTTGAAAGGCATTGTTGTTTCAGACTGATGCTTTAACAGTGAAGAGGGGAGACTCTCCCAGTAAAATAAACCACAAATACTTTTCGGGAAACGCTGCACCCTGCTGCTCAGTTTCAGCTTGTTGACACAACTGCTCGGGGCAGATTGTTTTTCAAATATGCAACCGGTCGTCAAATATACAGTGTCAAATTAATTTCAGGGTAACCTCCGAAAGATCTCTGTTCACAATATTAAATTTGTCCATTTTCTTTGGGTGGCTTCCCAGAAGCAGGCGAGACCACAGACATGAAAACCTATGTGAGATGACGCCCAACCATACGGCCAAACTGTCCAATCTATAGTGTGCATGCAGACGTACACTACTGTGGCAAGGCTGATTTAAAAATCATTTCCTTTGTAACCTCTTGTTATAAGTATACTGTTACCACATGCTCTTTGTTGTTTTCTACATGAATCAGGCTTTAGTGAGAGGATGGTTTCATTAAAGTGAAACAGTATCTTATACTGAATATTTACTGAAAAATTCCCAAACACCCAGGCTGTTAAAGTGAGATTTCGAATGCTGACCTATTCCCTTTTGACTCTTTGCGGATCACCACGAAATCCCGATAATCCCAAGGAACACAGCTTTGCTTTAAGAGCCACCATTTTCTTTCAGTATGAACCCTTTTATCCCTCCACATCCTTTTGAAAATGTCCAAAAATGGAGAGGAGAGAGGAAAAAGAGGCACGAGGGGGGGAGGGAAGGGATCTGACAGGCTGTTCCAGCAACGAGACCCATGACTGACACATTTACTGTGGAACAGGACAAGTATATGAATGTGTGAGCGAGACAGAGAAAGACACACATGCACAGAAACTGAAATGTTAGCAGATAGTATCTCTTTTTGTCAGCTGAGTGTGGTCACAAGACCAAAGCTCCACTTCACTAATTTCATTCCCTCCTGGCTGGGTAGGAATTCTGCAGAGACATCTCAGCAGGACCTTTTTTCTGTTTCCTTTAAATCCTCACTACAGACACAGATTTGTCACTTTTTTTTCCAAAATAAGATCTCATTTGATCTCCTGCCATCTAAATGGCCTTCCGTCTGAGGCAACTGTCACTGTTTATCCACATTATGAAGATAACGGGGCCATCTTCTGTGGTTTGGGGGTGTCAGATGAGTTGAGTGTGGAGGAGCTTGTCAGAGGAGAGGAGAATGATTCATTGTGTTGCTCTATAATTGAGTGATCCAGCATTCATCGTGGGCATGATGGTGAGATCATCCCTCACTATTAGACGTGCAGGATTCGGTGCAGAACTGCAGGACAGCAGCTTTGAGAACAGAAAGGACTGTTCTGCTGGTTCTGCCTGTCTTTCCTCCAAAGTGCAAACTGTTAATGCTCTTCTCTGTTGCGTTAGGCCTTCATTTATTTCACTACAGTGCAAAAGCCATTAGAAGCAATTTAAGCATACCAGTGAAATGTTTCCCATCTTGAATCCGTGTTGCATTCAGGGACATGCAGACATTTAGGATTAGCCTTTTTGGAAATATTCGTCTGGCATCTCGGTTTGGTTTGTAACCAAAATAGAAGTCTCCACACCTTGACTGTGCACATCAGCTGTCCAAAAATGAACCCCTTTGAAAGAGATTTGAAATCATACACATTACATATCTAAAGAGGTACTTGCAAAGTTTAGGGAATTTTATGAGGGAAAGTATGAATCCAGCTGCAAAGACGCTGTATTTCCAACCAAACAGACCCTTGTTTCCGATGCAGGTTCAATCTTATTAATTTGTAGTATTAACTCACATTAAGACTACACATTAATTGTAATAATTTAATAAGGAAGGGTTAGGAACCCTTTCTAACCCTAACACCTAACCTTTAGGATTAGGATTAGGGGTTAGGGTTAGGAAGTGTTAAACCACAACAGTCTTTGCGATCTCACCAGTCTCATTTGTTAGAGTGGACAGGACTGAAGAAAATATGGAGGTGTTTTTCCAATATGATTAGGATGAGATATTTTATTGTTATTTTCCAGAATAGCTGAAGTGGGGTAAACTTTAATGTTCTATGCTTCAAGGAAAAAGGACGTGCTTTTTATTCCATTTATTGACAAATTCAGCACTAAATTAGCCAAGTTCACCCATACAAATGAAGCAGTTGTGTCGCTAATCTCATCTGCACTTTACTTATGCAAACAGCTACAAGCGAAGACTTCAACATAGTTTAATTACAATGCAACATATGCATAGTTATTCCTTTTTTGTCTTTTTGACAAGTAATAGCGCACATTCTAAACAAAAACTATGTTTTTGTTTAGAAATTTGACCGTGGGGTTATTTTGGTTCCATTTTGATCAAATATGAACCCGGTATAAAGCTATCCTGTGTGACAGTGAGGGTGCAGGCAAACCATTTTTAGCAAAGCGAGTGCAGAGAGGTGTTGGCAAGGTCCTTTGTGAGAGATAGAAAGTAAGAGAGGGTGCTTGACCTCCCTTAAGAAGCCATCTGTATAGTGTGCTCACAGCACAGTTCAGTACAGGCTGTCCTGAATGTTAACAGCGCAGCACTGGTACTTTCTGAGATTCATAGATTAGCTGCCCACACTTAGATAATAACTGCTTTTACTGCTTGTTGATATTTTGTGGATCATGTGAGATTTGCCTTCATCTCTGTCCTTTGCCTCGTTTTGCAAAAAAATGTCTTTCGCCGAGATGATAAAGTTGGAGACTGTTGACATAACCAACAGTTACACTTCATTAGTTGATACGGTGCTATCATGCCACTGTGCATACAAGTGTGTGTGTGTGTGTGTGTGTGTGTGTGTGTGTGTGTTTGTGTGTTTGTAGAGCAGTGGCAGGAGGAGTGTGTGGAGGTCACCTTGACTTTGCCACTGCAGAGCATATCAGTAAGTTAGAAAAGGCAATCTTTTTCACATTTGTCTAGCGAGTCTCACATCGAAGCACAAAGAAGCAATTTACCTTCTCAGCACTGCACAAAGTAAATACACGAGCTGCAGTCATAACCTCGCCTCCTCCTTCTCCCGCCTTCGCCCCGCTCGGCGTGCACGAGTGATAAAACGCACAGGGAGGAAACAGAGACTGCTAGGTACACAGGTAAATGGACAAAATGATCCAGTTTGCCTCATTAGAGAAAAAACATTATGTTCCCGGGTACACTAGCGCACCAAGGTTGTCATGGAAACCAAGCAGCTTTGTCACAGAGTGTTTCCGTGGGGTTCTTGTCTGTCTGTCTGTCTCTCCACATTTGCTCTTCATCAGGGACACTCAGATCACTGATATTCTACACCACAAGGCTATGACTCATACACATCATCTTTGCATCTGGAACAAAAAGGGGTGGGGGAAAAACAATACACACACACACACACACACACACACTAGATAGGCCAGGCAACACATACGTACTTACACTCCTACATCCACTGCAAATCTGTGTTAATTATATGCATATATTATATGCATACTTGCACAGAATAATCTTCCGTTTTTCACCAACTACAGAACGTGCATGACACTTTTAAGGTGCCTTTTTCAGACCATGACAGATGTGCACCGCACTGAGTAGTCCTCCTTTCTGAGTGGTTATGTTGGCGCCTGCCTTTGTGATCTGACTGGTTCACCTCATTATATATCAGGTAGATTATGGGCTTTAATCGGCCTTTAGTCTGTCCGATCAGCTGATGTGCTCAGTGCGTTTCCTGCTTATCTAGGCCACCAGATGTCAAAATCGGGGGCCTTATGGAAAACCAGAGCAGCATCCCGAGTACCAGGAGAGAGAGAGAGAAGAGATGACTGATGTGGAAGGGAATGCCAAACTTTGTAACGGGAACCAAATCTGCAGAGGGAGTTTTGAGAGATACATGTGTTTGCCAGAGATTTTTCAGGTGCACCAGGTGATTTTCATTTGAGTTGAAGATAGCAAGGCCAGTGCAAGACACACACACACAAGTACACATGCACACCCTGGGGTGCAAGGTAGAACAAAGTGATGAGTGACCCACTGTCTCATCGCTCTCCTGCCATTGCCTACAGCTGTTTCATCAAAGTCTCACTTCTGGCAGCCCCTCATGTGCCTGCCTGACACGCTTACTTGCACACGCATAGACACACATGCACTTGTCTTGTAGCCATTTATCTCTCCTGCCAGCTTGATCTGGCTGCTTATCTCTTCAATCTTTTCCTAACTTGGATGGACACACATATACACACACACCATCCACCCCCTCTTCATCTCTATTCCCCCACCATCCCGCCACCCTTTTTTTCCTCTCTCTTCCCTACTTTACACTGGCATTAGCTACATATGGCTTAACACATTATACATTTCACATATGGATCTGTGGACGGAGGATAAAAACATGTCTAAAACATTTGATGTGGATTCTGTGTCATGGTGAAAGTCTTTTATCATTACAATCCCTCTACTGCAGCTTGCTCCGCTCATTACTCCGCCTCCTCGGTTATAGAGTGTGTGTTTTCAGTAGTAACGATTCTCAGAGACTTCACATGCGAGCAGCACAGAGTCAAATCTCTTCAGATTCTGATTTATTAGCTCCAAACAGAGTTAACAGTACAATGAAAAGTGCTGGACCAGAAAGGTAGCACAGCTCAGTAATAAAAGCACTCATCGAATAAAAAACAATTTAGCTTTTTTTAAAAAGCTAAATATTAAATGTAGGTAGGATGCAATATAAATGTGCACATGTATGAAACGGGATTTTATGTATGAAAGCATATGCAGCAGTTGCGTGAGGAGTGCAATAAACAATGCAGTAAGAGTCAGTATCTGCAATGGATATGCGAATTGAGCAGCCTGACAGCCTGGTGCTAAAAATTGTCCTTAAGTATAGTGACACGACTGAGCCACATGCATCAGACAGCAGCAAGGACAGCCGTGTACGTGCTGGGAGTCTGGTGCCGATCTTTAACATGGAAACTGTGACGAGACAGTTGCCCTCATTCAGAAATAGCTGTTCCAAAAATTCGGATGACTAGTTTAAGATATGGATTCATTATGAAACATCAGCTCGATATTCAAGAGAAGACCTACTGTCCAGATAAGGCAGCGCAGTGTTTTAGTATTTCTACCAGCACTAAGTAGCTGGGCAGCCCTTGAGACCTGTCATAAAGCCCAAACAAACAGCTCCAAAAAGAAGACAGATCACTGTGATCTAAAAGGCTCTATCAGGCTTGACTGTTCTCAGCCTTCCCCACAAGAGTGAAGCCTCACCAAATACAGAGGTCAACTCTTTAAAAATCCATTACAGTGATGTGCTGTGCATGCAGTCTATAGCAGTCTACCCACTCTACAGCGCTTTGTGCAGAGTGGATCAGAGTGGTTCAACAGGTACTTTGATGGTGCACCTTCACTCGCGTGCCCGCTGAGGTGTCCTGACCACAGTGTTTGTGTGACGTGACCGGGAGCACGGAGCTGCTGATCCTTTCAACATTAGTGTCAAAGATGTGTGTGGGAAGGTGTTTTTTTGCAGATGTTAAGTGAGAGGTTGTCTTGCCTCACATGACATATAAAAATGTCTAATTGACCCTTGTTGACAGCCTCAGGCGCACATCAGCAATAGTTTATCTATTTCTAAGCATAAATAGATACAGATACAATAGATACAATAGTGTGTGTGTGTGTGTGTGTGTGTGTGTGTGTGTGTGTGTGTGTGTGTGTGTGTGTGTGTGTGTGTGTGTGTGTGTGTGTGTGTGTGTGTGTGATTTTTTTTGGTGTTGGTCTGTTGAATATTCGAGCATAATAGCTTAACTATCATGCTTCGGCACCTGTCACCTCGTTGTGTGTTTCCAGCATGCATCTTCTCTCCATCTTCTTGTTAAAAGGGAGTTTTTCCTTCCCACTTGCGCCAAGTGCTTGTTCATCGGAGGTTGTGTGACTGTTGGGATTTTCTCTGTACCGTTTTAGGATCTAGAAGTGACTGTTGTTGTGATTTGACATTATATAAATTCATTTAACATATAATAAGATGCTGGAAAAAAAACTGACCTTGTCGGGAAGAGTTGGATTACTGGCATGCATGTTGGGATTTTTCTATCCTGTCCAAAACCATCTGTATTCATCTTCCATTGCATTAAATGAGCTAATGAGGTGTGAAACTGGCTGTTAAAGTCACATGGCATTTCAAAGTGGGGTGCTTGATTCCGCACCAGAACAGCATGTAACATGTAAAGGCAGCTATTTTGCAGCCAGCTGCAAATCAAATATCAGTTAACAAGAAAGTCAGGGAGGCTTGTTGGAATCTCACCGGAGTCTTGAGCTCAACGGTGCATAGCTGATGAGTTTCCTGCATAACTGCTTCCAACCAGTCAGCCAGCCGCTCCCTGGCAAGCCATCCTGTGTATGACTCATCACATGGAGCATGTGATCATTCTTTCAATGCACACACACACACATATACAGTCACATTTATCTGCCAGGAGTTTCCCTCACCAGCAGTGCAGTACATGCAGAAAGACATCCCTGACAGAATACAGAAAAGGGAAGCTCTTTGTGTTTATGTTTTTCAGGCAGTGCGTGCATGTGCGTGCACATCTGTGTTTGAGCATATTTGTGTTAATGACAGGATGCGTGGATGTGTGAATGGGATTGTGTTGATTTTCCAACAGGCCAGCGTTTGATGAGGGATGAGTCATCCGGATGGAGACCCCGAGGAAGACTGGCAGGTTGATGATTCATCCAGAAAAAAAATGCTCACAAAATAAAAGATGTGTGTGTTCTTAGTAGCATATGTAAGTATAAACACGGGCATACACAAAGATATGTTTCGTTGCACTTGTGTGTGTATTTTCTTGCATACTGTATGTGCGTGTGTCCTGTGGCTCGACAGCTTGCTTCGGGCTGTTTTTGTTTATCTTCTTGCAGAGAGCCGGTATATGCATTTATCAGAGAGATGCCACAGGGAGTCGTTGACTCCATTAATCCAATGCGCAGGAGAGAATTCCTCATTCCGCACCACGCGCCCTCAAACTCACAATCTTATCAGCTCGCTGAGGCAATATGAATGGCACAATTCAACATGGATGCAAGCATCTGCGGTCATATGCAGATGCGATTTAAATGATCTCATTATTTTCAAGTCAGAACGCTTCGAATCGAGAGAGCGCCGGCGCGAACGCAGGGAGAACTTCATCAAAGATATCAAGTGAATTGATATTCTGGTGGCTCCAAATCTGCATCATTTTTATTATTTAAACGTCTCCTGGCAAGAAGAATCCTAGATTTTCTGACAGAACTACATTGTTAAGAGATTCATTTTGATCATTTTTTGTTTTTGTGAAGCTGCTTCTAATAAAAAAGACAGCTCCCAGTATAATTAGAGAGATTTTTTGATTATGAAGTATCTTGCCAAATACTGACGACTTCATGCTTTAATTGAAGTTATTCACTGTAATTTAGGGGCAAGCGTTCGGCTTTATCATGCATGTATTGTGTACATCGCAGCATTCACAGGAGGAGTTCACAGAAGCTGTAATGAGCGATCATCGTCGTGAATGCGGCTGCGGTCAAAGCAGTCAGAGTCTATCTCTTTACATTAGGATGATTGATCAGCTGGCGGGATGCTAAGCTGATGATGAGGCAGTTATCTGAGAGAGGCAACAGCAAGATCATTAATCTTCCACCGCGATGATGATGATGATGTGTGTATGTGTGTGCCAGGACGGCCGTGTGGTGAATCCAGTACTGTTTGTTCACAGCGGTATTGATGATCCCCCCCCCTCCAAAAAAGAACGGCGTCTCTTTCTCCCTCTAGGTTTCTCATGTACCCTCGCACATGCTCAGACACACACAAACAGACACGCCGATTTTCTCTCCCAAGGGTCACCTTGAGCTGCACAAATTGGCTTCGGTTGGTTGAGGTTTCAACACAGGCAAATTAGTTAGTCGCTGCATCTCTTTGAAAGTCTGAACTAGACTGTGATGATTTCCCCGTGTTTCCCTCTTTCTTCAAGCTTCCTTTGGCCTGTTTTTGCAACAGTCTTTCTTTGTTATTCCCTCTTTTTCTGGCCAGTTCTCATGTTCACGCACTTCCCATTCATCACATCAGCGTCACTTTTTCATTCCCTTTGTCTCCATTTTTCCCTTCATTCACTCACTCCACTTCCACTGCTGATGAATGGAGTGGGAACTGCCCCAGTAGCATCCCCAAAAGCGGCTGCTGTGGTATTTCTTGACTTGTTCATTCAGGGTGTTGGGAAATGCAGCTCCGCTTTCAAACTTGCCCTGCTTTTTATTATGTGAATGTGTCCCTCCGCTTTTACTTATCATTGCGGCGGCTGAGCTTGTTTGCCTGGCTGACGTGCGGGAACTTGGGAGAGTGCTTTTATCTGGGAAGAATGATACTGCAGTGTCACCAAAGTAGCTGAGACTATTCATTTCCTGCAAGCACTGTCAGTGAAAACAAGTACTCATTTTGAAACTGACACAAGCATGCATCCATCAGAAAAAAAACACAAAACAAAAACCTATCAGACATGGAAAGAAAAGGCGAATCAATAAAATGATTCTCCATGAATGACAATGAGTTTTAATTACATGCTGAAAAATTTGCATGTAAACGCAGCGTGGATGTTGACTTTGGCATTTTGATTCGGAGCTGATGTGCTTCCCAGTGCTGCAGTTTGTGCTCTGCGTGACTTCTCGATTTCTGGGGAATTCTACTGATTGTAGAAGAGCTCATCCTCTATTCTCTATACTTACAGATTTTAATGTTCAGTTTTGTTCAGTTTATTTATAGTTATTCTGTTTATATTAATCCCAAATGTAATCCCCCAAAAAAGCTCCAGATAAAACATACCAAGGAGGAAGAAGACCATGAACTAGCTACACAAAGGGCCATCAGATTCAAGCTTCTCTCCTGAATTAGTCCTGGAAAACTAGACTAATAGAAACCAAAACCTAAACAGTAGTGCTGGTGAAAGCAACCGAGGGTTTAAGGTGGTGCTGATGGAAATAAGGTAGGAGGAGTAAAGGACCAAGACAGTTGCCAACCACCATGGTCCGCCTTTTCCAGGCGTCATTTGATATTCTTAGTGTCAATTGGTGCACCAAGCCTTAAGACACCAGTTGACACTAAGAATAAATCAGAGGGAGAGAGCAGGTTAATGAGGGCGACAATAAAAAACACAACACAACAAATGACTGAACAAACACCCTGAGGTGGCACGTAATAGATATATATAGTGAGCCACCTATACGCATGCATTTGTTAAAAATATACATTATAAATGTTGGTGTTTAAAACCCACAAAAGGAATCAGTGACATTTATTTTGAATAAATGTGAACTTGATAGCCCATAACTGTGATGTGTTTCTAAACGGAGTGATAATTAAGAAATAGTCGAAAAACACGAAACATTGTTGAACTACACTGATACATACAAGCATTTTATGCAAGCTAAAAGTAAGAATAAATAGCTGAATGTGTTTTGTTGAATGCTTTGAACTTTTCAGTGTTTGCACAATGGACAAACACTAAAATACTGCACAGTAGATAGCTGAAACATCCAGCTTTTAGCATTTAATATGTGGCTCAACTTGACTAAACACTGACGCTAGCTAAACTGAACTGAATTGCAAAGTGGTGCACGTCATTTAAAAAAAATGATTGCAAAACATTCAAAATAATGTTGCTAAATAACATTCGATTATAATAACTGTGGAGTATTAGTGGAGGTGCTGAAGTAGTGGTGCTGTAGATCAGCTGACAGCGCTCTAGGTGGGAGGCTGATGAAAAAGAGTGGAAATCACCGTTCTGTGATATATCCTTTTTTTACATCTCTAGGTATGCAGTCAGTTTCAGAACATACTAGATAGCACGAGCAACAGACTGAAACAGTGCTCCCTTTGATCAAGACCAAGTGAGTCCTCATCTTTTGTCTTGCCACTGGCGGCGTTGGCATGGAAACACCACCAGAGTGGGGAACACTGTGGTCGATCAGCAAATGGGTCACATGGAGAGGAAAACAAGCACAACCCCACACACGTACACACAGAGACTCATAGATGTGCGGCAACCCCCTTTACATCAAGTGTAGTGTTACAAAGTAAAGAAACCCCTGACCTATTTCGCCACAACGCTCCTCTTTCTTTTGCACAACATGCTTATGTTGCAACATGCAATACAGTTAAAGTATAAACCGTGACACATATGGTTTTTTGGCCTTTTGCAGAGTGTTGGGTGAAAGTTTCCTTTATGTGGATGCCAGTTTGAAAAATGGAAAGGCCCATTGAAGACGAATGCAAAGAAAGGTGTATTGAGCGGCGCCTGTAAAATGACTCTCTGTGACAGCACCAACTACCTGCCGGTGACGCTGGGTGAAGCAGGAAGAGGTTTTAGATTGCAGCGGCCTTTCTGCAGCTTTGTCCTGAGTGAGGAGATCCCTTCACGGTGATACTCACTACAGAGAAAAAAACAGAGAAGAGTAGAGGTGAAGGGGGATCATTGTTTGAAATTCATTCATATTTCTAGATGTCCTTCTGACCGATTCACAGCCCACGACAGTGTGTACTTGGCTTCATTTATGGCTCACAAACCAGTCGGAGATTTAGTGTTACTGTCTTGGTCCACAGCCACAACTTGGTGACCTTGTAAAAGTATCTGCAGGGCAACGTGATGCAATAAAAGATCATGTTTACTGCAGCAAAATCTGCAGAGGCCAAAAAAAGAAGTTTGCAACAGAAATAACGTCTACATCTGGCATCCTTTTGCAATTTGTAGCAAATAGTGACGCAAAGAGATGCAGTGCAAAGAATGTATATATATATATATACATACACACACACACACACATATTTCAGTATGTCTGACTGGGCTTGCTCTCCTACGTGGTTCAGGGCTGGCATTCAGTTACATCATTCTTCAGAGAACGGAAGCTCAGATTACAGGAAAGGCAAACACAGGCCTCTGGGGTCTGTGTGTGTGTGTGTGTGCAGTCGCTATCCCTGTATGCTCTTCTTATATAACCAATCAGAATGCCCGACATGTTTCTCTTGATGGATGTGATTTCGTTTGGGTTCAGATTTCATCATTTAATTCGACACACAGTTTCGGGGCTGTTTGTATAGCTGAGATTTGGGTGATGTGTTTGTCTCTGAGCACTTTCATATGCATCTTGTTCACATATTCCCTCTTACTGAGGTAGAATACACTTAGTTATTTAACTGAAACACGATATCGCTTTCAAAACACATTTCGGTGATATTTATTCTGTAATAACTCCACATTTAATATAAATTCACAGAGGTTTTGCATTTTGGAGCCTGAAAAAATGATCAAAGCTGAAGAGGTCATTCGAGGTCCTTGAACTGGATTTCACAAGAAAAAGCTTTAACAGCAAAAACAGAGGAGTTGCAGACTTGCAGACAGCATATTTATCCTGCGTTTCTCCCTCAGTAGGTAGATAATATGGAGGGTTTTAAGTTGTTAATCACAAAAAACGGCTGCATAATTACCACAGACACATACAATAGCTGTGAGCGTCATCATCATGCAGGTTGAGCATGTGGTAAAGCAGAAGTCAGGGCACAGTGTTGCACATGGTTCACCAAGCATCTCCTCTCTTATCTCTAGCAACAACGGGTGAGTTAAATTAGTGCTGTATAATTAACAAGACAAAATGGGCCTGCAGATGTTCCAGAGTCAATTGAACATCAATAACTCCAGCTGAGGCCAGTTGCTCTCCTTCATCCCTCTTTTCTGTCTCTTTCCAGGCAGTGGACTTGAGATGAATTTCACAGTCTCTTTGAAGGTGCTTTTCAGCCCTGTGGATGAATGGATACAGTGTTTCTGCATGCTGCTGCTGCTGCTACTGATGCTGCCATTTCTCTCTCAGCATCTCTGGAGCTGGAGGGCTGTCAGAGGCGTCTGCTGCTGCTCGCTGCTTCCTGCCACTCACAGCTTTCAGGCTCTGATCACAGCAATTTCAGCCGGCCCCATTGTTTATGTGCGCCGGAGTGCTGAAGCATGTAAGAGGAGTGCCATCCCAGCACCGTCCACATAACCTACCATAAGCAGACATGCACTGCTGGGCTTCTAAGGTCTCTCACTTTCAGTAATATAAATGTTTTGCCCCCTGATAACAACAGGATGTTGCTAGTGAAAATGTAGTGCAATCAGTTGTGCGTGACATTACAAAAATATGTTTTTCTTAACCCCAGCACTAAATTTATACCTTATTGTTTTTGGTGGTTTTATTTCTCTAGGTTTTAAAGCTTCGATCTTCCTGTATTTGAGAGACCGTTTTTATTGAGAATACTTTTAACAGAAGAAATAGATCCACATAGATATACATATGAAGGTTTTAAAGAGAGCATATTATTATTTGTAGCTTCATATTTTGATTTGTGGACTCTTTAACATAATCATTTATGCAAAAATGGACCAATTCTTATATAGCACTCAAAGCACTTTATGCAACTTGTATCATTAACCCAAGTGCTCTTTTCTGTGCTTTTTCTGCATAAGTGCTCCTTACATTTAACATTCACACCCATTTATACTCCAGTAGATGCATCCAGATACATGGGGTTAGTATCTTACCCAAGGATATTTGGCATGCAGACTGGAGGAGCCAGGGATCGAACCGTCAGCCTTCCAATTAGTAGATGATGAGCTCTAGCCACCCCAGCTACATTACCAGCTACCGAGTGCGATGACTCAGCTGTCTGAAAAGGCAACGTATCACCAACTTCACAGCATAATTTACAAATTTTAACAGAATGAAAGATAACTGGATGGAACAGCATCCAGCAACACTTTAAAGATATAACATTCTATTTAGGGCCAATATGTTGCAGATCCACCAATGTCCTCCCTGCCCTTCTTTACATACTTTAGAGGCTCTTATTGTAGACATATGACACGTCAGACACTTCTTTTTTTTCTTTTTTCTTATTTTTTAAAGATAAGAAATTGAATACACAACAATTATATAATACATAATATATAAACACCCCCTCAGTCATCCTTTAAAACCCCCCTCCCCTGTTTGCTCCTGATAAAACCAGTTAAAAAACAACAATCATAAGTTCAGCAAACCAACCACTGCCTAAACTCAAAAGCCAAAAGTCTTTAACCCCAGTGCTCAATTCCTAATTCACTGTTACTGTGCTTGTATTAAGAACATTATCTTTAACTTGCTAGCTAGCTAGCAACATACAGTATTGAGAAGTGAATCCACCTTTTAGCAAAAATCACTTACATCAAAAGATCCTATTTATATTTGTAGCAACGGCACACCTGCTTAGATCAACAATATGTTATTTGATGTTATCCAGAACTAAACAGTTAAGATTTTCTAGGTTATATTAAACACGCAGGCCTCACAATAGAAACCATTTCATCTTTCATTGCTGAAAGATTCTGATTATTGTTGCTTACTTCAGCTGCCCAGCTTTCTTTTACACAACGGAGTCAACCCTACTTGACTTGAGAGACCAGCGTTGCATAAATTTCTTTGGAGAGGTGTTCTGTTGCAGTCACGGCAGGTGACACACTTGTCCAGGTCAGAGTTTCACTTTTTCTTCTCTAGATGTGCAGGCCACGCTTTGGATCACTGTCATGCTGGATTAAACCTGCGAAGCTTCTGGAGAACAGGAGCTCTTGTCTGACACTATTTTCATTGTGGTATCTATAGATGTTGTAAAACCAACACGTATTGCACTTATGCAACGCAAATGTTTTTCATAGATGCCTTCTACAGAGGTTGCTGTTATGCAATGTGCTTATCGCTGTCCGAGCTGTTACAAAAACGTTGATTTCCCTTGATAACACCTGTGCCAAGTTTAAAGCACTTGCCATTCTGTTTTTGCATAACTAGATTGTGCAAGTGCTGCACAGTGTGTGGTGTCATTTTACGAGGATGCCATTTTGTGGCTCTGATGATTGCTACTTTATCTCATTCTATGGCTCCTGATTACCGCTGCAACTGTGTTTTTGACTCATTTTTGCTTCCTGCATCATTATCCATCGTAATGAAATCTAACAGACAAGTTTTTAATACTTCAGGCTAACTTTTCCAATGCGGAGGCATGACTACACCACCACAGTGGATTTTTAAACCAGTCAATATGTTATTGAAGTGCAGTTTTTCTTTAATTTGGAAATTACAGGCTTTTCATAAATAGTCCAGAATTTTCAGAAGCTTAAGCTGCATTTCCTCCCTTGAGGTGATCTGTTAGGCCTTTACTGAAGCCATCTTCAGTTGCTGCTTATTTGTTGGTCTTGCTGTCTTCAGTTTTGTCTTTAGTCAATGAAAAGCTGCTCTGTTGGGTTTACTGATTTGGCCATTGAAGAATATCCCATTTCTTTGCCGTTAGAGACTCTTGGGTTCCTTTGCAGGGTGCTTTGGGCATTATCCATTTGCAGCATTTGGATGATTCTGAGCAGAGAGTATAGCCTTCTACACTTCACAATCCACCATGGTCATTAATAGACTCTAGAGACCTGGTTCCAGGGGCAGTCATACAGGCGTGTGCCATAAGATTGCCTGATACAGTTCATTTTCTCATTCTAGTACATTCTGGTTTTTATCTGTCCAAAGTTTTCTTTTTCAGGACTGTGCATGCTCTTTTAAATGTTTTCTGACAAAGTCTAATCTGCCCTTCCTGTTCTCTAGTGTAACCAGTGGTTTGAACCTTGTTGTAAAACACTATCTCCTTAAGCATGTTCTTGACTTGTCTAGACTTTGTAATTTTTTCTGAACCGAGGAAGAATTTCAATGTTTCTCAACTTTAATGTTCTTTTGTGGCCTTTCAGGGCTTTTGGTTCTGTAGGGATCACCTGTGCATTCAGATTGTTGATTGTCAATGCTCCTAAAGTTTGTAATACTTCTCAGATAAATTTATTTTACAGTATTATTTCAGTTTTCAGCCTAATAATGCCTGACAACTCTTTGGACTTCATATTAACGGTTCCAGTGAACGGCCAATAACTCCAGTTATCTGCTTAACTTACCATGAAATAACAAGAGAACCTCTTCTGGCCATGATGTTGCTTGTCAGTTTATTATCCAATTACTTTTGAGCTTCTGAAAAAGAGCTCTATGTATAAAACATGCAAAGACAAAATTCTGAAAGTGTAATTGTCCAAAATCGTATGGGCCTGACTGTATGTTGACTCGATTCTGCCTAAACTAGGCCAGCAACCCACATGACTTTAGAGGCCTGGAGAAAGAAAAGACACACACTGTAGTTTGGGGGGGTTATAGCAAATGTTCAAAGTGCACTACAGTCTTTTAAAATATGACTAGAGCAGCAAGTTCTGTTAATTAATTCAAGTAATAGTGCAATTCTGCCCCCAGGCTTTATTAGCAGAGAATCCGATTGAGCGATGATTAATCTGTGCCGTGGTAAACCTGAAGTAAAAGGGCACAGCATACTGCAGACACTAATTTGTTCTTTAAGAAACAAGCTTACTGAAGTCTGAAGGCTAAATCACAGGAGGGCAGAGCTACTCCCCCTTAGAGGGTACAGAATGCAAGATAGTCTTTTGTTGTGAGTCTCCTTAATTCATTCTTTATTTTGCAATTCAGCAAGGTGACAATAACGTGGCTCACATGTAAAAGAAGCAGACCATATGCAAAACACTCACTGAGCTTAGTGGGACACAAAACTGATGAGATAGCGGTGATTGAGGAGATCGGTTTGATGTGTAGTGTTTGACACTGAAGCTTCTGATATGAATTTTGTGGCTCTTTTATAAATGCAGAGATTCTACAATTATTTGTGAGCCTGCCTTTGCAGATCTTTGTCAGTTCTTCTAAACTACCTGCTGTAACAATGTGAATCTTGGCATTGTTTCCTTTTTTTTTCCCTCTTCAATTAGGCTTTGTTTCATTGTGTAAGCGAGGTAGCCGCGCGAGCCCCTCTCACAGACGAGGCTGATGGCCTTTTCTGTGCCACTCTGTCCTTTGATTTTCCACAAAACATCAAAAAGTATCAGGTTGGGAAAGCAGGGTGATGATAACAGAGTAGAGTAATGAGTGGGTGGCTGTGGGTTGACACAGCCATAGAGACACAGTGAGATAAACTTTGACTTTTAGCTCTCCACTGAATAATCTGAAATAAGAGAAAGGCAGCCAGACGGAGGGAATGCAGGAGATAAAAAGCCCCGTCTCTTTAGGAGTTCTGCGATGCGGCAAGTGAAAGCCCGTCCTCATTCCCAGGGAGTCAAACACTGACGTTTTTTGTCAAAGCTTCTGTCTCGGAGATGAGCACCAGGTGTCCTTTGGCACAGAAAAACTGAAATTAATCTCAATCTCTAATCATCACGTATAGGCACTATTAGAGCACATTGTAATGCACCTTGAACCCACAGTTGAAATTTGGTTATCTTTTTTTGCGTATAGCTAATTTTTTTTTAGCAAGAAAGAAAAGGAACAGCATCGGTATCATTTATTTATATCATCTAGACCTGTATGTGTCTATGTGTGTGTGTGTATCTGGCTACCATTCAATATCCATTAAGCTTTTACCTTTTGTTTACCTGTTTCTCCTAATGGAAATGTCACTGATTAGCTAAATGTTCAAATGCTAATAAGCTAGCTGCTAAAGTTGCCCATCATCTGTTCAGTTCTGGGACAGTGGCAATCTTTTTGTGAAGCAGTTTGCATCTATGGCTAAAAACTGAGTAGGCAGTCAACCAAAACAAAGCTGTTGCTGCTAAACCAGCACATTTAGCTAAAATACATTTAACGCCAGTGGAGCTAAATATTTTTAACTTGTGTTGAATCAAATGTTATTTACAATCATTTCAGTTTCAAATCTTCTAAATTGTCTGTCAGTATGACTTGATAAAACACTTCCTGTTCGTGCTTATCTCATCTAACATCTCATCTTATCCCATTGTACCAAAGGACATTTAAAACAGTCGGTGAAGCTCACTATTTTTTTCTTTCTGACTACACAGATTGCAGCAACTACTTTAGTTTCTTTCTTTTTTTTATTTTATTTTACAATCACGCTTTCTGCACCAGTGGATAATTTCTCATTGTCAAATTATGTAAATCTACGGTATGTAAAGTGTACGCAAATCGCCCTGGAGTGTTGCACATGAGCTACCTGTCTCACCGTGTATTGTGTGAGCTAATGATTAAAATCAGAGGTAGTCAGTCGTGTGTAAACTTTGAGCTTTTCTCTTTCTCGGGTTTGCACTTGCAAGCAATCAGTGAGACAGAAGCAAAGAGGCAGTGGCCCAATCAGCTGGGAGGTTATATTTTCTTTGAAAGGATGAGCAGGTTGTACACTACTGTCACTTGTTGGCTATTGGCCATCTTTTACTGCAATGCAGTATATCACCACTGCAACAGTGTAAAGGAATCAAACATTTAGTTGTCTGTCTGTGTGATAAATATTGGAAGCAGAGGTAATCAGACTAAATAAATTTAAAACTGTGTCACCCCAGTGCTTCAGAAGACATTCAAAGGGTGAATTATTCACAGAGGCATCCTGATTAAAAAGTGATTAATCAGTCCATCCAGCCTGGCCCAAATGGAAAAAAACACAATCTTCAAACACTGCAGAGGTATTAAGGTTGGTTGGAATATATGACGACAATCTCATTATAGAGGCCAGCAGCATGTAATCTTTTTTTATTTTCACCCTCGTCTTTGTCTCCCTGTTTCACTTTCTTGCTCTCTTATTCTCGCTCCTTCAAATATGCAAAGACGGCATTTCCTCCCGTGCTGTAATTAGCAGAAAATATGCAAAGTAGATCAAAAGTTGGAATTTATTAAGCTTCATATTCACAACAAATTAGGTTCTCATTGAGGTGCCTCTTCCACCCTGAGCAACAATTTGTGGGTTTTCTCATATTTAATTACTGATCCTCAAAGCTGACCTTGAAAAAAATGTTTTTACAACAATTTCTACATAAGTCAGGATTCTTGTTAAAGTCACATCATTCCTGCGAAAAACTTTCAAAACTCGGGAAGGGCAGGCTGGTTGGATCATGCTGCTGGTGATGTGTAAGTGACCTGTAACACCTGCAGCTCAGAATTTATTCTGTCATGGTGTCAGTTTCTGATGACCGCATCTGTTTATTCAACTAGCTTTGTCACACCCACACGCACACACACTACCATAAATGTGTAGGTGTATATGGGCTTGCTGTATGCACGTGTGCTTCATGCATGGGTGAATCTCTTTGTGAGCACTCAATATGTCACCGTGAAAGCACAAATCATGGACCCCTTGGATAATTTGCTGTTGTCGAGCGTGGACCGTTAGGGCTCATCCATTCACTTTAACTCCTGAACTACATTACTAACAAGTCTGGGGAGATGATAAAATTCCTCTTGATAGTGGCCGGTTTTCATAAGCAGGCATGAATGAGCGTTTGAAAAAAAAAAGAAAAAAGGACCAGGCCACTTTCACCAAGAGAAAGCGAAGTATTAATACTGTCGTGGGCGTTTCTTTGCCATATTTATCTCAGCACGCCCCGGAGGATGACCCCTGCAAAATAGCATTATGGGCTGATGGCAGGAAACGCTGTGGTTATGATGATAATTACCACTGTGAAAAAGCTTAGTTGGGGGCGGAAATAAAAAGGAGGCGGATTTGTTAATTTTGCACCCAGTAACCACACTCCACACCCACTCGCGAGCCCACATCTTTTATAGATATGCACGCCCACTTGAGCTCATGCATACGGCCCCGGCCTTCACGGGACTGAATAAGAGAAGAATCAGTCGAACCTCTCCTCTGAAGTAGCAGCGGTTCATTTTCCGCCTCTGCCCGTCTAGAGTTACAGGAATAAATCTGGTATGGCTTCCAAGAAAATAATCAATCGCCATTCAGCCTTTAAAGCCACCCTTAATTTAAAACTGCTGAACCCCCGTGATATCCTGCGACAGATGGAAGAAATATTCAATAATTACCGTGTCTATCTATTGTGTGTTAGTGTAGCTGTTAACTTAAAGACTCAGCATGAGTTTAACTTCATCTCACTGCTGTCAGGCTAAAACGCTCACACTCTGCAGACGAGCGCGAGGCCTCGCTTTGATCTTCAAAACATCCGTGTCCACGCTTTGTGTCACTGTGGCAGTAATTTGTTGCTGAAGGTTGCACATGCAGCACGCGCTTGTGCGTTTTTCTCTGCAATCACCGAGTATTGTTGCTGTCTTATCAGTTGAAGGAAATCTGGTGTCTGAGTGCCGGTAGTGAAGTCAGCCCTCATCAGCAACAATCAAGGTGAGGTCCCTCTCCCCGGGCAAAGCTGAGCCACCAGCCACATGTTTCTCGCTCACCGCCTTGCCTTGCATCATGTTCTGAAGATAGCCACAACACGAGACAAGAGACGTAACATTGGAAAGACAGCAGGGGCTGCAGGGCTTGGGGGCTGAGGCAAACCCTGCAAAACTTTGCATCAGGACTTTTTCACAAGACAGGGTGTGTCCAAAATTGTCAAACTGTTCCAGAAAGAAAATTTAAATTAAGATGTAGGTGCGGGTGATGTGCCAAAGTTTTGATTTCCACTGTAGCTATTATGTAGTCTTTCCCAGTGGCCTACAAAATGATTGATTTGCACTGTTTTGCTGGCAGGAGTCAAGCAGCTGTATCATGGCCCTGTCTGCCGTGAGTTGGTATCCAGCTAAGATGAATGGAAATGCTCTGGTGCTCCTCCATCAGGAGACAGGCTTTCCAGTGGCCCTGTCCATTAATGCATTATAAATGAGCCCACTCACATCTTCCGAGAGACATGTGAAGCACGTGAGACACCGCAGAACGGTGTTTCCTGTCTTCCAGTAAGGAGCAGCCGATATCACGTGGGCTGGCCAGCAGGAAACCACGTGACGCAGCAGTCCAGACCACCAGACCAAAGAATTACTGCAGACATCAAAGGAGAAGCTCCACTCTACAGTTAAAGCCTCAAACACGTATTTTGAAATTGGTCCATGTTTCTTATTTTGACTGAGGTATGAAAAACAATCGCTCATCGGAAGTCTTATATGTTATTACATGCTTAAAATATCCATGAGTATGAAAACAAAAGAGCCTGCATGAAATTTTCATTGTGTTTCTGACTTCTGAAAGATGTCACATGATTGGGTGTCATGCATCTCTTCTGCGTTTTTGAGTTGCGCACACAGTGACTAGCCTTATTTGGCTCCTAGAACCATATCAAAGCCTTGATTCGGGAATACTTTCTCCAGGTATCAAGCAGAAAGGAAAATCCTGTCCTTTTCATCTGCTGCAAAGTTACAGTGATAACACGTTTGATGTCTGATCCAAGAACTCTCAACTAAAGCACTGCTGCACTTTGAAGTTGCTTGTTGTGCAGCCACAGCTGAGAATTCATTTAATGTTCTGATAGCTGCAGCGTGTCACATGATGGGACTAAGCATGAAAGCTGAATCTGATCCGTCAGGGTGGGAATAAAGATTTAAAGCTCCGGGTTTGCACTTTGAATCAACCGTATATAGTTTCGATGCTTTGTGCTGCCCCGTGCTCATGCAAGCTGCAGTCTCTTGCATACATTCGGCACATTGGGAGCAACCGGCAACAAAAAACAGCCTGAAAATTTGTTGTCAAGCAGCCCTGATTTAAAAAAGGATCATGAATCATTAATTTAAAAAAATAATACTTACTTAAATTAACTTAAATTAATTATGATTCATCCCATAAATCATGACACACTGCTCTGTCTCACACCAGATTTGACTGCAAGCCTGACACGGGCAGTTATACAGGAGTTTTAATGCAGCGTGCTTTTTCTGTTTGTTGCGAGTCACTAGTAAAAACAAACTTGATCAAATGCCTAGCTTCATTATATGAGCATGACTATTGATTCATCACTCTCTTAATAATTTTTGAATGAAACAAGTGGCAGTAAATCCTAGTATGAGACTTACATGTCATAATAGTGGCAAAAGGAGCCAAATGCAGGCAGACAGAATTAATGAAAACCAGCCGTTACTCGCCGATAGAAAACAAGAAACACAAACTACAAAAGTGAAAAAGAATGAACCTCTCTGAATATTTGTTTGAGTCTGACTGCTTAACCCTTGGCAAAAACTCTGCAGCCTGGCTTCATCATTTGGGCCGCAAGGCTAACATAAACATATTTTTCTTGTCAGTCGGTTAATTAAAACAGTTCACAGCACCTAGCATCGTGTAAGTGTGACACAACACTTCCTCCTTTGATGTCCTTGCCTCTTTTCCGCTATCCTCATCATCTCGTCTCCTCATCACCTGCAGAGTGCCTCCAGAGGTTAGCTGATGGAGTTTCATTGCTAGATTACCAATAGATGCTTTCACTTCAATTTGAAACCTGCTTTTAGCGGTTGCGCCATATGTGTCAGTGCAGCTATATAGTGTATAGGCTACATAACCCAGAGTTAGAAGCGATAAAAAGCACTCTCCCGCTCACCGATGAGTCAAATTCCCAAACTTTCCCAAACAGAGTTTGCATCTAACAGTGAAGAAAGGCAGACTGACACTTTAGCTGTTAAAGAACTAGAGCATGCACGCTGGTTATATGAACAGCAGCAGTCATGCTATTCACACCGCAAACACATATAAACACACACCTGCACACACACGCAAAACTGCAACAGGAGAGCGGGAGCCACAATGGAAACTCTGAGTCATGAGCGTCCTTTGCCATTCTGAACTTAAATCATTGTGGCATTGAGTCATTGCAGGGTTTCCTGTGTATTCATTTGTATGTCTGAAAGTTTGAGCGTGGACAAGCACGAGCTCAGCCTCTAGTTGAGGTCTGTGCATCTAAAAGACGTGCTCGCTTTTGTTTTCCACACCTGTTCGCTCTCATTGTAGTTACAGTTTTGTTTTCTTTTTGCTTTGTATAAAATGTGGCATGCAATATGATGCATTCAGGAGGAAACCCCTTTTATGAGCAGTGAACGTGAACATACTGTATCCTGTGCTGCTGAGAAGAGAAGAGAACCTGTACTTTAAGTGTAGACTTCAGCCCAAACACGTGTCTGGTGGGCAGCTTGTCTTACAGATCAAGGGTGTAGGCAGGCAAAGATGCTGCAAATAGCAACATAGAGGGGGATTTTTATTTTTCTCTTATTACCCGTCTTACACATCCTTCTTGCTCTCGCCTTACACGTGTAAAACCATGCGTGCCAGCATCCTACACTAACTCTTAGATTTTCTTAGCAACACAACTCATTCCCAGGGCTCCGATGTGTTGTGAGAGTACATAATTGGGTTGACATGTCAACACAGCTCTGGTCAATCACACATTTTCCACTGAGATAATGACAGCTTTTAACATTCCTGTTGCACCAACAAGATTGTGCGAATGCATGCAAGCACTCAGATGCACATATGTGCACATATTATGAGTTAAGGGAGGATGCAGGAAGCGTATGACCTGTAGGAACAGTGAGATGCGCGTGTGGTTGCAGTGGCTCGATAAGCAAAATGCCTGTATGAATATGAATGCGCTGCACATTGTGCTGAGCGTAATTCGTGATCTGCTTCTGTCTGATGCTATCATCCAGCACTTGGCAGCCAGCTAGCAGTCATGGTAACATGCTTGCCACAGAATTTAAAGATAGCATTTATAGACGAGTCACCACCCAGAAATATTGCAGTTTATGGAGATGCGAAAAGAGCTGCCGGATTCTGCTGAAGGAACGGAAAATCTGGACCAAACTGTGTCCTGGAGTTCAAGTTGTGGCCATTCTCAGTCATTTGCAGCAATCATAGGAATTATATGGACGCCAAACATCCGTCTGTGGCCACTGGGAATTTTTTTTTTGGCACCACAATTGCCAGTTGTTGATCAGAAGTCAGTCTAAGCCGGGGCCTGAATTGATTCGAAAAATCTGTAGGAGTGATTATGAGACAGGAAGGTGGGAGGCTTTGAAACTGAAACCAGCCCAAATGGAATCAGATGCATGTTCAGCCAACCGCCGTCGGCCTACTGCTGGCTGCCTAAAAGCTTCTGACCTTTGACAATTAGAAGGATATGGAAATTGTTGCTTAACAGGTTCTAAACACACACTATTGCCTGCACGAGCAAACAGATGAATACACACACAGGTTCTTGACTCCAGTGACTAGGCAAACACTCAAGAAATTATCGGTAAAACAACATGGTAGAGTGTATTGCAACACCAAGTCTCCAGTGCAGCAGCGGGGTGGAAATGTAGCTTATCGTGTGTTTTCTAACAGACATGATTCACCACAGAGAGCAGGTAGTAACTGAACATTTTAACTTGCCTCCACTTCAGTAAGGCAGACCAGGAGGAACGAAGCGGCTGGCTGCCTCGGATGACTCATCCTCATTGATGAGCTTAACAGCCATCAATTCCACTCTAGGGAGCAGGGCCCGGCACTCTCCCCTGCACTTCTGCCTGGGGTGGGCTTCCTCTACTCTCCCACTCTCTCCCAACAGAAGGCCTGGAGCTTAAATTAGAGCTCTGGCAGTGGGCCATGCAAGAGTGGAGCTGTGAGCAGGCAGCGACCATTCATTCCTCTGGAAGCTTTAGTCAGATTCATTGTAACACTGAGACAGGGCTGGGGGCCGACTTAGAATGGGCCTGTTAGATTTTCCACAATGGAGCGGAATTACTTTTCATCTGCAAAGAGGTTTCATTACAGTTTGAGAAAAAACTGCTGTCAAAGTGCAACTCAGCACAAATTACACATTAACTGGTGGTTTGTCCCGTGAAGTCTGTTGCCTTTTCTACTGATTTTAATGCTTAAACTTTGTCAGCCATAATGACTCACTTTGTTTGAACAATCTTAGAAAATGTTGAAATTTTGGAGAAATAAAAGGGGAGAAACAAATACATGTGTATATGCATCTACTGTATGCTGTACATAGAGAAAGAAAAAGCTAATTTTTACTGCAATTAAGGACGTAAGACACATGCAAACTTCATCGTTCCTGATTTAAATTTGGCCGGGGATCTTGTTACATGTCAAACATTAACTCACCACATTTGCTCCCTGCTTTCAACAATTATCTAAAGGGCCAAAAACATCTTGGCCAGTTCTGATTATCAAAGCGTGACCTGCCAATCCCAGTTTTCACTGATTCAGATTTCCCGTCTGAGAACTATATTTGACAGCATAAACAAATTGTTCAGCTGCTCTTCAATGCAAAATATTATTCTCACGATAAAAGAAATCATTAAGTTTCGGGATCTTCTCTCGCATAAGCATCTGAAAGTAAAGCGTTCTGGTATTAGAAAAAGATACAAATAAATGAAAGCAGGTGTAACAAATTTTTATAACAAAACAAATGACAGGTACTCACATCGTTTTCCAATATGTTTCTAACTTACTTAGATAACAGGCCATCAAACCTTTTCTTGATTTCAATCGTCTCTATAATTTTCATGGTAGCTTTGATCCTTTGCTCATACCGAGGCTGCTGACCTCTATTATCTGTACTCTGAATAGCTTTAGCCACTTTTACTTTGTTAGTTTCTTTAAAATGCCCACACTGGGAATAATAATATGATTGGGTTTGTTGTTGGAAACATGTTTGTTACATTGTATTCCAGCAGTTAACTTTGGCAAATTTTGCATTGTTACTCACAGCGAGGAGCTCTCAACGCTAAGAACATGTTAGCATGTTAGCATATGGCTGTGAGAGTGTGCTCGACTGGTCACCCGTGCTGCATTTTGTGCATGCACCAGCTGATAATCGGACATATGATAGCCTGGTCGGCCAATTCTGGAGTGAATTCCACTGATTTAATGTCAAGTGCACATATTCATGTCTCTTACATTTTATTAATTATAATTCATTATCTCAAAACCAAGTTGGGTTTTCACAGTACAGTAGCCTTGACCAATATTCACGAGTAAATGGCAGTGGATACAGTTTTGGTATCTTGGTAAGACTTTTTTGAAAGACTTATTTCACCGACGTATGCAATCTGCTGTCCTATAATATTTGATATTTTCCAGCGCCTTTGTTTTCTGGGCCTCCAAAGTGTGATGTTATCACAATTTGAGGAGATTGCTTTTTGGTTCGGTCTGTCATTTCTTTGGCAGTTATTACATCTGAAGTCGGAGAGGTCACCTCGGCATATTGCACAGGTTGCTGAAAGCCATCTGTTAGGTTTCATGTAATGCAGTGGCCCAGTGGTGCTCATGGCACGTTTTAGAGCAATAATACACCACATCCAAACTGCATCCCCGAAGTAATTTAAAGACCAACATCTCTGACAGGCTGCGCTGTAGCTGTACCATATCTGATACAGCACTGCACACAGATAAGGACACATTTCACATAATGACTTTCAGTACTTACTGTGCTTTATCACTTCTGTAAGCCTTTGTAGTTATTTCTTTTTTAAACCTGCCATCGCTTGAATCACGTTTCCAAACTAAATGATTATTTTAACTGTCATCAGTGCAGCAGAAGTGTACTTGTTGAAATCTCTGCTATCATTATGATCCTTCACAGTCTCTGTCGCTGTATTCCATATTGTTCTCAGACACTTTTGAAATTATACTGAAACAAAAAGGTTTTAAACTACAAGCAAGACTTGTCGCAGACAAATTAATTCAGAGGAGATGCTAACGGTAAAGCAAATGGTAATGTTGGTGGGGAGGTTAGGGTGTCACTACAACATCTGTTCAGTCTTTTGCACAGCACACTGGAGTATTCACACAGGAACGTTCTAAAAGCGGTCGTATGATTATCTCCACCTAACATAAGTTGGCTCAACACTCAATTTCCAGCGTTTTTTCCTTGTTATTATTTTTCGACAAAAATAAGAAAAAATGCATCCTACATTTTGAAGTCGTTTGCTTTTAATTAAGTTACAAAAATCCTCATTTGCGGGTCATTTCTCAGCAGGAAATGGATAGAAGGCTGCAATAATTACATCATGCTTGTGTTATTTGCATCTGTGTCTGTGTATGTGCGCGTGTGAGAAAGGAAAAGACAGAAGGAAGAATTAGATGCGAAGGCAAATGTAACCAAATGAAAGTGGAAATGCATCTGTGTACATCTGCAGATACAAAAGAAACTAAGCAGGAAGGCCTTTGCATCCATCCTTCCTGAAGGTGTTTGTAGAATAAACACTGGGTTTATTGTTAAAAGAAATGAAGCAATGGCCCTTGACGAGGGCATCAGGTGATGACCTTCAGAAACTAAAAGGAATCTGGTATTTGCCTACACACACACACACACACACACACACACACACACACACACACACACACACACACACACACACACACACACCTGTGAGGTTGGCATTGAAGCATAGCTCGCCCCAGTCAGCAGAAAGAGACACCTAAGGTTCGACACTGAGAAACTAGCTGATGAGCTGTTCTCATCCGCAGCCTTATCTCCTCATCTGCTCCACTTGCAGAGGTGTGCTACTGAAGGGGCTGCCCTGCTCTGAGAAGGAAAAAACCATCAAAGACACAAAATCACAAAGACGGTATCTCAAAAGACGGATACACATAATGCTCCGCCCGTGGAACCCTGGCTTTTTTGTGTGTTGTACGACATTATCTAAAACCAGACTGAAAATGAGTTTCAGTCACTATCTGGCTGACATTATGAAAGGTTGTGCTAATGGTTATCTGAGCCTTCATCAGAGGGATTTCCACTGCCTTTAACACGCTCAGCCGTGATCACTTTTCATTTCTTTGTAAGCTATCATAATAAAAATATAGAGAGTAGGAAGAAAGGGGGGTGGGGGAGAATAAGCGTTGCTCTGTACTGGCTTTCCCAAATGTTGCGGTCATAGTCTGAAGTAACTGTATTTGAGCTCTATGCTAAATGCATTGAACCATGCCCAGTGCTGATTCCCGCAGGCATGCCAGCCTCAGTTAGCCAGATACAGCAGAGAAAAAAACAAAAAACGAAATCATTACTGTCAAAGCTAATGCTGCTAATTTGCTTGCTACAACAGTAATCAAAGGCCCCTCACTCCTCTCCTTTTTATTCTCCCTCTGTCTGCCCTTCCTGTTTGTCACTGTCAGTCTCGAGGCTATTTTGCCTGGAGGGGAAGGCCTTTTGAGACGACAGCCGATTATCTTAATAGCCGCATTTTCCCCAATATGTGAATGCACTCCGCATTCAAAAGCGGCACAACCCACACAAGAATTTGTTTTGAAACCGCTACAGAAAGCAGGCATTCCCTTTGCGATTCTCATCATTTAACCGTGTGTGATTTTTTTGAGCTAAATGATGCATGCACTTATCTGATATCTGCTGCCCTCAGCCTAGTGTGGCCTAGATTCTCATTTTACAGCAGCAACTTCCTCTTTGAGATTTCACAGTACAATACGAGGTTTCTGTCTATTTTGATTTTTCTTTTTTCCCCCTTTGCTTTTAGTTTTTTAAAGACAACGTCTCGAGTAAACAAGGAGCGGGCATCTTTGTTTGAATTGATTGTCATGCAGCAGTTATCTCTGCTGTCTTCAACAAGGGATTATTTGACAAGAGCAATATAATGAGCAATCGCACAGAAGTGGGATTTCAAAGCACCCTTGTATGTGTGTGTGTGTGTGTACTGTAATGTACAAACACAAGATGAGGCTTGTCACATGAGACATAGAAGCAGTACAGGCAGGAAGTTGACTGAACTGATGAAGTGATGTCCTTCATCAGCGTCTCCTTTACCGCTATGTCTCACCTGTTTTGCACACACTGCACGGGGACTCCACCTGTCTGATTGTTCTGCAGAATAATGGCTTGAAGATAATTGCACAGCAGCTATTATTCGTCCAAAATTGAAAAGAGCAAGAGCCTCAGCTCCGTTCAAATGGATTGCATTTGTATTGATTTCATTTTTTAGTGTTTGAGTGGTCTAAAAGCAGTTTCGGAGGCTGTTTCAGGGAGAAAGGGGGGAAAAAAACACAGGAGAAAAGCTATTGCATATAAAATGAATACAGTATAATGAAGCAGTAATTCACTTAAGATGATGGAAGTGACAGTAAGCCAACCATAATCACGCTACGATGGAGTTGGGTGACTACATCATGATGCATGGTACAAGTAAGGGAAAGTGAATCATGACTTCTTGCCTTAATTTTCCTTTCTAAGCAGGCATGAAATGTACCTTTTGGCATAAAATCCCTCATAAACTGAGCAGACTGTTCTTTCCCAGGAGATTAGACCATGGAGTCCCTCATGTGTGTTTCACCGTGTGTAGCTGTGCGTGTATGTGTGTATTGTTATTTATGTTTGCAGTCCTGTATCATATTCCCTGGAGGAGGGAGACAGGTTGCCATGGTAGCAGCTTGAATGTAGAGTGAATTGCAGTGATATTTAGGTGCGTGCGTACGTGCGTGCATGCACGCGTGTGTGAGAGAGTTATGCAGAGGCCAGACAAGGACAACGTGTGCTCGTCACTTTGTAGCTGATCACACAGGCTGTGGGTCGCTGAAAAAGAGCCGTTTCAGATGACCTTCCACTCCAGTGTGACCAAAGTGCAGTCACACTGGATCACAATGGCTGCCTGCATACTGGCAGATATCAAATTTATTTCATGAAGCACTTTAAGATAAACTACCGTTCATTCTGAAGCCATGAGGAAAATAGCACTGGCGGATTCAGTTGCTGTCTGAACACTGACCACTTATCCAAGTGAGTCACAAAGCAGATTATATACAGTCACTTCCATTGTATCCATGTCAAATGCTATACTACATGTTCTATTGGGAGCAGGCCTAGAGTAATTAGAGGAAGCCCTTTAATAAATATCACATGCATCCATGACGGCAACATTTGGTGTTTTTTTGTTTTGTTTTTTTGCTTTGGGTTGTTTGATACTTTAAAACACACAAACACTGCTTTCATGTACTTCTTTGGTATTTGTGCATGTCGTTCTGTTAATCCCTGCATGGGTAAAATCACAGGAATGATAAAAAGAATTCATTACAATGTAATCCAGTTCATAAAAAAGAGGATTAGGGCCATAGACAAAAAAACAGGGGGTGTCTGTTATTTTTGTTTTTTTTAGAATTTTGAGGAATAAAAGTCAGAATTTTTTTTTTCCTCAGAATTGATTTTAATCCTCTTCCATAAATTTAGAATAACAACAACAACAAAACAGCTACGTAGTTATTCTGGAGCCTTCAGGCCCCCCTAATGGTCTGAGACAGCAATGTAATCATCCACTTTGCCCCTTTGGTACTTCTGCCAAGATTACCTCAGTCATATGTGTTTTAGACTGTTACATTTTTGTCTACATCTTTGTAAACACTGCAGTTTACATAAGTGATTGTTTTTTTGGGGATTTGTGTGTCAAACTCAGCTTGGAAACCAACCTGTTTGCTCTGAGGCAGCAGTGATAAGCACTCAGCAGACTATTTATACTTTTATAAGTATGACTTGCCTTCAGCTACAGCTACAGCCCCAGCAAAACAAAGATCACATGTCCTTGCTAACTTAATGAGTCTTTACCTTCCACGTGCATTTTATAAATGCAAATCTTAGAATATTATACAAGATGTTTACAGGGTAAATCAACAGCATATGTTCTGCCAGAAGTCTTTAATAAGGCAACATGACTGAATGCACTTTGCTGACTGTGTTCGGCTCCTGTAGTCTGATCCTCTTGCAAGTATTGGAAAGTTGAGATTGACTCATCACCGGCAAATGTGATATAATGCCGACCTCTTCACCCTCGCCTTGCATCTCTAAAAGAGTGTCTTGTTTGAGAATTTGAATAAATCTACGTCTTATACGTTAAGCAGTTCCAAAAACATATATTTTCTGCAAAGGGACGACAATATCTGACAGAGCAGGGAGGAATCACAATTCTTTCTTGCTGGGATTGTCTTCTCCTTTTCCGGGCAGTTTTGACATGGCACCTGTAATGTAATGTTATTTTAAAACAGACGCGCTTGATGTTACAAGAGCGTCCTCGTGTCTTTCTCTACAGTGAGCCGTTTTAGAGGGCTTAAGCTGTTAAAGCCGTGTTATTTCACTCCAGGAGCACTAATGTATGACTATTATTAACCGCTCCACTTATAAGCGAGTGAGTCACCCTGTCCAGTGACAGAGCTGCCACAAGTCCTCACTCAGCTGTCTGACTCCATGAAGGAGAGCCTGTGACGCCAATCCTGTCTCCCCTCGAGCCAAGATCCTTCCTCTCGAGGTCTTGCCTGCGTGACCTGCCACTCAAAAGTGCTCACACTTCCTGCTGCCTCAGAGTTGTAATCGGAAAAACGCCTCGGCAAGACACAGTCCTCGGGCAGCATCCTGAATTCATCGGTACAGGACATTTTCATTTTAGTTCATAAAATATAGAGGGAGCAATATCCTGCAAGCTTCATTACTGTCATTTGAATCACCAATATTTATTCTCCCCTTTGTTTTACTCTCCTGCTGATGGGGCATTTCTTCAAGCAGCATGCTCATTAATAAGCATTATTATATTTACTGTCTTAAGTAAGCAAAAAGAGAAAAATTATGATTCAGATACCATAACTGTGTTGGTCCAGTGTATAATATTTTTTAAGGTTGTGTTATAAAACAAAAAGGATCATGATTTTTACTATAATATTGCCTCCATCTGTATAACATGAGGTTTTCTAGATCTAATTACAAAGCAATATCAAATGGTTTGTGGTTGTGATTGGGATTTTTCTCAAATCGCAGTTGTTGTGCGACAAGCTGCTGCGTCAAGAAGATTATTAGGAAAGAAAGGAAAGCCTGCGAGCAAAGTCATATCACAGCTGAAATGATTTTCTACCCCACTTCCTCCTCCTCTCTGTTCCCACTACAAAGTCCTCAGCTCTCCATTTTCAGCCGCTTGAAAATGAGGTGTTGCCCGATCCCAGCACAGAGAGTCGGACCAAAGCAAAACTGAGAATATGTCTGATATTAGCTTGGTTTCGGTTCTTTCTTAGTGACTCAAAGCATTTGTCGCACTTGTCTGGTGAGGCATCTTTGCCTTTCTTGGTTTGATTCGATGCCCTTTCGTCCCACTTGTCGCCGCACACTTTTATTTATTAATCAATAGGATGCTGTGAATTTTTTGGAAACGCAAGCCGAGCCCACAGAAAGATCCCCCCCTCCCACACATTTTAATAAATGATTAATTAATACACCAGACAAATGGACCACAAACGAACTTACAGATCATGATCTTGTTCTGCCTGTGCTGTAAAGTCTCTCCCTGCACCTTGTTACCCCCTGCCTGGACATTCTTCACCTTCTTGACTAAGGAGGTGTTAGTCAAAGTTATTTGAGCTGATAATAAACATTTGAAATGTACAGTAAAAGGGTAACTATCTTTAGAAATCCATCTTCTGGGTTCTACTCTAACCCTTGTCCGCATCCTTGCTGCAGCCTCCTAGGTTTGAGTCTGCCCTGGGTCATGTTCTCCTCGTTATTCCCTGCTGTAGCCTATCCTTTCTAACAAAAAAGGCCAAAAATATAAAGAAATAAAAAAGTAGTTTTCTGATGATCATTAAAATACTTAACCATTAGTGGATCTTCTCTTTGAGTAAAAGCAACATTATCACAGTGTGGAAATACTCCAGCACAAGTAAATTTTTCTACTTTTGTGTACCGGTATAGCTCACCAAGATATGCCAAAGGTCACTGCTGGGGATCTGGTCTGAGTCCAATCCATACCACTTCCTGTGTGGCTCTCTCTGACTTCCTGTCTACTCCGTACTGTACTAGTAAATAAAGGTTTAAAATGTCAACAACAGCGTGTGTGCACGTGTGTGCATTACCAGAAATTCTGGTTTAAAAAGTAAAAGTATTTATTACTGTTTTTTTTTTACTTTTACTGTAACAACAGAATACCACGTTCTCCTTTCTTCTCCTCTCCAGCTGAACGTCTGCTTATTGAGTCGTGGGTTTTTTTGGCACCACAGTTTCTAACACTTCCACCCATCTTTGCTCTCTTTTGTCTTTCCCTTTCTCCACCTCTCATCACGTTCTCCGAGCCGCCTGCTTCACCAGCCTCCGTCCTTCTGCCTCGCTCTCCCTCACGCTGTCTCCTCTCACTGAATGATCTCATTTCTCCTGCGCCTCTGCATCCATCTCTCCTGCTATGATTGAAATTCTCAGTGGAAGTTACCCACGGGGTGTGGATGTGACAGCATCGACTCTCGCTGGTGTCAACATGAGTTAGCTGGGGTTGCTATGTGGCGGCAGGAAATTGGCTTCTCTCTGAATTTGGAAAAGCCGAGAAAAATACCTTTAACGGTTCCTCATTTGATTGCGACCAGTGTGATAAAACATGAAAATGGCATTCCCCTGGTGGATCTGAGCCCCAACTGACTCCCTGTAACCTCGAGAATACTTAGAAAATTGACCTTAGATTCCATTTCTACATTCAGATCAGCCTATTAAGAGGCGGGTGAGCAACTGCTGCAGGGATTCAAGGATGCTCAGCCGTCCGCACTGACCTCTGTAGTCTTCCAGGACACATCATGTTTCAGTGGTTTACAGTCTCTCACTGGAAGGCACTGCTGGGGCAGCCTGGTGTTACTCCTCGGCATGTAGGCACGTCTGCAGAGCTGATGAGCCTGCGTGGATTTTCTCGAGCGCTGCCCTCCACTGCGAATGAGTCACACAGTGTATCAAGGAATGAGGGCAAAAGGAATCTTTGGAGATTATTATTCTGATTCATGCACAGCTGCGATTTCAGCTTAGCAGAATCCCCATTTTGGGGTTAGAGTGATGGGCAGATGCGGAGCCTGCAGAGGCATCAAACAGAAATGTACTCCAGCAAAACCCATGTGTGTATCCCTGTGTTTATTTAGCTCATAGTAACCTGTAACACTTTTACAGTTCACAAGTTCAGTTCTTGACTGAGTGGGTGAAACCAAAGTGCAGCTATTGTGCACGGAAGAATGTTCCAGCATTTTGACAAGGAGCAAAGTGGGTGGCTCACAGAGATTATCTCACATAACCCACATGCATTCATACATGCACATACATTTGACGAGCTCGTGGGTGCTGCCGCATTCGAAGACCAGAAACGATGAGGGGCGAAAAAAATGCATTTCCATGCTGTGGGGGCTTATTCAAGCACACGGTGAGAAACAAGGATTTTGAACAGAGCACATCTGTGTACGCGCACGCACATCGCACACGGGAGAACAAACATTAAATCAAACACTTCTGCCAGTGTCTTGTGTCCAGCTGCAAGCATTCCTCACACCGCCCTGGAGTCCTAGATGGAATTGCACAAGCCTGCCGTCACACCTCCTGGTTACAGTGTATAGGGAAGAACAATGAATAATGAAGCTCTTCCATGCACAACTGTGTAACAGAACAATCTGCTGCAAGACATGTCTAAGATGTTCTAGCTTTTTAATGAAGCACGCTTGGCACACAAATAAATAAATAAACATCTGGAGTATTATACTTCCACTGATTTACATTTGTAATGAGTACCATGTTACACTACTTGGTTTTTTTTTGAGTTTGCTGTAACTTTTATCTTTTGTGGAGTGGAGTGAAATATCTTATACTGAAAAATGAAGTCCCCTTTCAAAAGAAATAAATCTGTTAGCATGACTTTTTTGGGCTTGAATTTGAATAGGGAAATGTGTAAAATTACAGAAATACATAACTTAATTGTTTTGGTGTAACATGAATACCCATGGGGGGCATCTTTATGGGTAAAAAAAAAGTTTCTGTTCTCCTTGACATTTTACAAAGCCATCCAGTGGGCCGGATTGGTGGCTTTGCTTGGCTGATTCTGGCCCCTGGGCCTTATGTTTGACACCCCAGGCTTAGGCCCTCCTTTAGTTACACTTTCATGTAATTTTAAATATAGACTCAACTGTATCCTAAGGGCTTAGTAACGCAGTGTGTTTTCATTTACAGGTGTAGATGCCGCCACAAAAAAGGTGTTACAAATAACACGATTTTATGCGGTAACTGCGCTGAACGGCGTGTGTGCTATTGTGAGAGCGGGATCTCCCTCGCTTTCCCTTGAATGACATTTCAGGAGGAAACACATTTGTAACACAGCACGTACAGTAGCTATACTCTCACTCCGGCCCCCCCTCCCCATCCAATTTACCAGCATGCGACGCATTTAGATTCCTGGGGGTGTAGCCGCACTACATGGCTCTCACATGACTTCACCGCATATTATAAGGCAGCTCGGAAGCCAATGAGCTCTCGCTGTTTAAATGACGTCAGGGGGCGGGTCGGCATGCCTCTTTGTATGTGTGTGCATGTGCGCAGGTGTGCGTGTGTACAGAAGCCCCCCCCACCCCACCCTCCCGTCCTCGTCCCCTCCTCCGTCAGGCAGGCAGGCTTGCTCTCTCTGTCTGTACAGGCGCAGTGTGTACAGCTCGGCTGGCCTCCCTCCGCACTTGAATGGACTAGATTCCCAGCCACGTAAGAAGCACAGCGGCACCACGGGAGAGGATGTCCTGCTGAATCGAGGGATTGGCCTGGGAAAGTCGGCCGGCCGTCCCTTCCTTCCTTCCATCAGATTTATATCAGCAGACACTCAAGAAAGACGGCACTTTTATTCCGCAGGACCGGACCAGCAGAAAGAGAGAGGACGTCGACTCCCGCACACAAAGAGCCACAGCAGTCTTTTTTCCGGATGGGGGTTTCTCCTTATGTGATAGATGACAATCAGCGTGCATGGATATGATCCCGGGGAACAAGGCCGTGCACTGACCTGGTACTAGTTAGCCAAGGGAGCTAACTAGTTAGCTCTGCACCTGCTAGCTACTAATAGTCTAAAAAGTCAGCAGCTATAATTGGGCTGGAAAGTTGCTTTATTTGTTTCTATTTTTGCATTTCCCCCCTTGCCTGACAGCTGTGTCTTATAAATTGTTTCCGTTTTATGAAACGTGCCATACCGTTAACCGGCAAGATAAGCTAGCAAGACGAGCTGCGGGTTTACTCTTCATTCATTTTAAAAGCTAACTTTTGGCAACCTTTGTTGCAGTTTTGTTCGCACTTAACGTCAGTGAAGCTGCAGCACGTCTGTGCTAAGGGGTTTCATCCAGCTTAAGTCAGTAATTCTTAATTTTTCCTTTACCCCAGTCTCATCCAATGAATGGAAAACAAAGGGGTGCAAGTGAGCAGTAAAAAATCAGAGACCAATTTTAGTTGCATGAAATCCAGCGAGCCAGTTTTGGCTGCACAGAGTCGGTTAGATTTTGCAAAGGCAAGGTGCATTTAAATCTCTTATTTTTTTGTATTTTTTTTTTTTAGAAAAAATTTATTATTTATTTTTCTACTTCATGCAAGCGTAACAGAAGTACTTGGACAGATTGTCTTTCTGCACAACGAAGTGTTATCCCGACAGAAGAGGATAAGAAGAACAAGGAGGAGGAAGGCCCCCGATTTTGTGGAGATATCGCACTTATTCCTCATGAACATACAGAGGTCAAATCCAATTAACATTTCACGCTATGGGAGATCGCGGCACAAAGCGCACGATTTCGAAGAATTGTCTTGTTTAAGGACTACAGAGTCTCATCAGAGTTTCAGCCCCAACCTCGGGTCTCCCAGCCCGCCGGAGACCCCGGACTCCTCGCACTGTATCTCCCGCATCGGGGACTACCTTTTGTTGGAGCCGCTGGAGGGAGACCACGTTTTCAGAGCCGCCCACCTGCACAGCGGGGACGAGCTCGTATGTAAGGTTAGTAGGCAATATGGTAACAAACCTTCCCTATTTCGCAGCATGACTTTACTCCCCCCCTTATGACGTCAATCTGGGGAGAAAAAATATATTCACATATATATTTTTTTTTTACTGCACGAAATATTTTTAGGGGTGCGTTGCTTGCACGTCTAGATGAATTAAAACGACTTTATTTCGATGCCTAATGTCCTCAGATGTGATGAATGTGCTATGCAGAAAAATCCTGAGCTGGCTTTTATGGGTTTCCTGTCCACCATCTCCACTTTTTAATAATTGCTTGAACTGTAAATAGAGAGCTGGCAGCAGCAGCCTAATGGAAAAAGTGAATGGAGTGAGCTGTGTGGCTTGGATTGCATGATGTAACGTTGACAAAGGAGTGAGTAACCACGCACACACTCCTCTGTGCTATTCTGGCACAGCCATGGCTTCTTTCTTTCATGGCACAGTGCTCACTCTTGGATCTGTAGTGCCAACATATCCATAGTGCACCTTTTTTCTTTTTGTTTTCTTTTTTCCACCAGGTGCTCAGTTTTTAAAGGGAAGTTGATCTGAGTAAAATGCACACATTCAAAAAAATATATAAAAAACGCTGCCCTGTTAAGCTTGGATGAAACTCATGGCCTCTCCTCACCACATTTATAGCTTCTGACTTCTGTAAATTACTGATTATGAGGGCAGGTGGGTTGTCCCTGAGGCTTAAGTGGATGAATTGAGGCAATACTTGCATGCACCCTTGGACTCGTACGCCACAACATATCAAATAACCTGTGCCTTTTGACTTGAGATAATGTTTTGTCAGGGCAATAACAAATTAATGGCCTTTGGCACAAGCCTGTGTACTAACTGCTGTTTGACCCCCATCTGCTTTGTGCTGGTTTCGATACAGCGGTGATCAATTCCCTCCCCCCCTTTTTTTCAGGATTGATTTTTCTTGTCTAGCTGGAGTCTTAGGCTGCAACTTAAGATCCCCAGACCTGTGGGGTGTATTTGTATCGACTGCAAGAGAAGCCCTCTCACCTGAACTGCATGTACTGAAAGTCAATTGGGGGTTACTATGGAAACAAAAGAGACACTGCAACCCCCAGGCTGCAGCACAATGCCATGTACTAATACAATGCTTTCAGTTTGCCTCTATTTAACCTTACTCGCTCTGCCAAAAGACCAAGTTTGGTGTCCCGGGAATGTGTTGGATTACTCATGTGTTGGTTACATTTAGTTCAATTAGAGGGCAATTTACACCTCCTTCAGTTGGATTTAATTGTGTAAATCTATGGTGGGAAAGGTTTGGTTTATAGATCTCCAACCACCAAAAGAATCTAATGATATAGCTGAAAAAAATATATACATACGATCTAATTCTCCACATTGCTAACAGTAAGCATAAATTCTTCCTTCTTCTGATTGCAGGTTTTCGATGTGGGCCGATACCAGGAGTCACTGGCGGCCTACTTCGCCCTTGGCCAGCACCAGCACATTAACCAAATCCTGGAGATTTTGCTTGGGGAGACGCGGGCCTATGTGTTCTTCGAGAGAAGCTATGGCGACATGCACTCTTTTGTCCGTACCTGCAAGAAGTTGCGAGAGGACGAAGCTGCCAGGCTCTTCTATCAGATAGCCTCGGCTGTGGCACATTGCCACGACAACGGACTGGTTCTCCGTGACCTCAAACTGAGGAAGTTTGTCTTCAAGAATGAGGACAGGTGAGTCCCATGGAAACCTTAGCATCTTTTGTGCACTTTGCAGTTTCCCTCTGTTTTTTTTTTTTTTTTTTTTGTGTATAAGATGCTATCGGTGTGTGTGTGATATTACAGCTAATACCGCAGATAGTGTAAGTTGACACTATACAAGGTGTTGTGCAGAATGAAGGAAATATGAGCCTTTTGTGTGTCGCCTGGTTATTCTTGTGCACATATACTGTAAATGTGAATGGAATCACACTTGGGGGAAGGAAATGAGTTACACAAATGTAATCGCTACTCATGCTAAGACTCAGGAAAGCTGTTGAGCTGAGAAACATGGACAGATAAGTTATCAGGGGAAGCTTTTGCATGTCAGATGATCCATTACTCTGGGCTTATGTGTGATGGAAACTTTAGAATAACACTTTTCACAGTGCGGGTTTACTGACCCCTGCTGGCAGCATATGAAAACTACAAAAAATCTAGACATCTGTTAGAGCAGCTTTTTAAGTTCTTTCTTTTTTCTTTTAAAGAATTTGAGTGGATGCCAGTTCAGACTCAACGTTTATTCTTTTCATTAGATACTGTATACAAATCCCAGCTCTAAAGCATGTCCTTAAGTACTTCTTATTTAACACCTTGAAGCCACATGCTGCACTCAGGGCCTTCAGTCTGAAAAATGTGACGTCATTCTCTGGCGCTCTCTGTGGAAAAGAGAAGTTGAGCCGCCTCACATATTTAGTACAGGTCCAGTAACCTTGAATGTCACCGGGCTCGGATGCTGAGGGCCCCTTCCACTAAATGATTCATGCCGGGTGAATTCTAAGAGTGATGTGAAGGGCAGCACCGGGTCGCATTTACTATGTGGCCCGTCAAGACTCCTCTTACAACCTTTCAGTCCTGCTGAAACGGTGAACGAGTGCAGAGAGATGAGAGAGGAGACAAAGCTGCCTTAGAGAGACCTCCTCTGGCTCTGAGGCCAAGTGTGGAACAAAACGCTGCGATGACTGCAGAGAGGAGTGGATGAGCAGACAGAAAATGATACCCGAGCAGGCTTCTGCAGCATTCGTTGGCTTCTTGACCCGAATTTGTCATGCTGCCGTTAACCCTTGACCAAACGGCGGCATCAGTCAAACGCTGGCCTCGAGTAGAATCATGTAGCTATTAAACAAGGCTCGTTTGTTTCTTTCTTCTCTACCGTGCCTCAAGATATTTCATCATGAGCGCCGCCTCTGACTCAGCTGAAATGCACAATGTGTGCCAATATTAAATTCGGCTCCGTTTTAGTAGTTTGCCTTCCTAGGTCCTCTTAGCTCTAATTGCAGGTTTGCACATCCTCCAAATGAGCTGTTATCCAGGCAGTGGTGTGCTGTGTTTAAAATTCACACAGCTCTTTATATTGCAGGGGAACAATGGGTATTTTGCTCAAGGAAACAATAGAATGTTCCTCGTTTTAAAACCTAAAATCGTTCTGCCACGTATTAATGAAAGGAAACGGCCTCATGTGAAAGTCAAACGTAGCAATAAATACATCCTTCTCTTCGATCACAGTCTCGTTGCTTGGTGCATCATATCGTATTGTCTTTACCTGCTTCTGCTGGCTGACTATTCATGTATGGGGGCTTTTTGTTTTCGGTGCTTGAACTTACACAGATTCTTCAGTGATAAAGCTTCTCAACAATTAGTCGCTATTATGAATACCCAGGGGCATTGTAGCAACTGTTGCAGGGTTTAGAGCAAAAAGTGCAAATAGATGCTTTGATGAGTAGGAGGGGGAGGGGGGGGGGAGATTTTACTTTTCTGATCAGTTACCCATAATTATGTTTCTTCTGGAAAATCTGTTTGTATAATGCCACTTTTTATATATTGAAAAGAAATGTCAGACGTAAGCTGAAAGAATTATGCGATCTACTTCCATTGACATCCAAAAGTGATGGATTTAAAGTACTTTACGTTGCCTGTCAGAATAAATTACCCACTTGATGGTTTTCTTCTGATTGCTCAAATTCTTTCTATATCATCCACATTTATAAGGAGCTCAATGAGTTTTGTTTGTGTGTCTGCAGAAGCCTTGTGAAGCTGGAGAGCCTCGAGGACACGTACATCCTGAATGGGCACGATGATTCCCTGTCAGATAAACATGGCTGCCCCGCCTACGTCAGCCCCGAGATCCTCAATGCCAGCGGCAGCTACTCGGGGAAGGCAGCTGATGTCTGGAGCCTGGGCGTCATGCTTTATACCATCCTCGTGGGGCGCTACCCTTTCCACGATGTCGAACCCGGCTCGCTGTTCAGCAAAATCCGCAGGGGCCACTTCAACATCCCAGAAACGCTGACGCCCAAGGCCAAGTGCCTGATCCGCTCCATCCTCCGTCGGGAGCCGGCGGAGCGCCTCACCTCTCGGGAGATTCTGGAGCACCCGTGGTTTGCCTCATCCGGGGCGCTAGGGGGCACTGCAGTGCACAGCAGAGGGGAAAGGGAGCAGGAGCAGATGGTGCCTGAGGTGAACATGGAACAGGAGCTGGAGCAGTTCTTCAGCTGAGCAAACACCAAGCACAAACGGACGACTCCGCCACGGTTGGCTCGCCAAGCTCGCAGCAGAGCCAAAAAAATAAACAGTAGAGTAGAAGTAAATAGGTGAATTTGTCACTCATAAAAAAAGGTGTTTCCATTGTGTTTCCTTTGCCACCATTTCATGGAAAACCTTGAGTCTGGCATGACAAATGGCATCTATACATCATCTGGCGATGCACGTCCCAATCGGGGATGTTGCTACCAGATATGCAAGTTGCAAACAATGTAGCAAATGTTCTTTTTTTTCCCAGATCTGTTTTGTTTTAAATGTGGTGCTCATAGAAGTAGACACATTCACCTTTTTTTCCCCTTTTTTTGACACTATGGAAAGCATGAAGGGACATACAGACAAGGAATCCGAGGAGAACAATCCTAAAGGAACTGACAGACTCGCAACACCCCAGCTCTTTTTATTGGTTTTCTTTAGTTTGATGTCATAGCTTTAGGTGGTCATAGTTCTGACCCAGGAGCATTGTTTAAACGGAGCAGGCGTTTTCTTGTGGTTGTCATCATAATCGACATGGCTGACCTCGCCCTTGTCTCATGGTTTTAAGTTTTATGTCGTGTGTCCATGTCTCGTTTGTCTGTTTTATATTGTTGAAGATCCTGACAGTCACTAAACTCCTCAATGGCCTTGTCTTTTGTTATGTTTCCGCCTCCTCCTGTCTCTTACCACACTTTTGTTTTTCCACATTACTTTTGTAAAGCATTTTTGTTTTTTAAAAAGCTATTCCAGTCTATTGTTACTGCTGCTTTATTGTCACTCTGTACACCTCAATCTTAATCTATTTTCATAGTCAGCCTCCCCACTCGGTATCATGCACTTGATGTATTAGGTGAAAGGATGATTCCACCTCTAAAATTAGCTTACTTTTTTTTTTAAATATATAATTTAATTCCATTCTTCAGTTGTAGGAACAAGAACATAACATTTATTTAAATTGTAACAGCTATATATATATAAATATATATATATATTTAAAACTACATTGCAGGGTTTTTCTTTATCCAGAGATTCCTTTTTCATGTATGATATAGGCAATATCTTGACACAGGACAGGCGCCAACAGAGAAAAAACAAACAAAAAAAAGGTCTGTCTGAAGTTTTAGAATACACATTATCTTCTGTGCCAGTATTCCTGTACCCCCGACAGCCTCATGCCACCCAGTCTCCCTCACTTCTTTTTAAGAAAATTGATATGAGATATTCAGTGATAGTATTGCTATGACATGCTCACTCCAGAACCTCATGTTAGGTTGTTTTTATTTTTTTTTATTTTGTTTTTTTGTTTTTCTACTCCCTGCTTAGGTTCTGTGAAACGGTCATGCTCGAAAATGGGTACCAGTGGACACGTTTTGTCGTATCTCAATGTTACTTGAATTTGTGTTTTCCTTAACTAGACATTGGCATGTGCTCCATGAATGCTATAGCCTGCCTAGCAAAGGGTGGGAGGTCGGGGTGGGGTTAGGAGGGTGCTCGTTTTTCTTTTTCTTTTCTTTCTTTTTTTTTTTTAAGAAAAGTTTAAAAACAGGAAAAATTCTCAGTTTGCTGCTTTTCTGAGTTGTTTTTGGATTTAAACAGTAAAACAGCTATTGCTTTCATCGTTTTTGTAGACTGAGCTACCTTTATTTAAGCTGGTGCTGATTTGGTGCTAATGTTTAGTCCTTTTTTTTGTTTCATGGATGGGGATGGTGCATGGTGGGATATCTGCCTCAGATGTTCTGATTGTATCGTAACAGATTCTGGTGTTTTGTCCAAATTTATTCAGTAAAATAAATTGTGAACTACTACTGGATTTTGTTTTGGGTTTTTTTTTTCTTTCTTTTTGTTTTTTTCCTGTACATACAAAATAAAAGCTCTTCAGCACAACGTGCAGAATCACGCATCATTACACACTTAACATTTGTAATGTTGTAATGGCTACATTTAATAAAAACACACACAGACACACCATTTCATCTTTACATTGTAAGGTAAAGACACTACAATAATACAGAGAGATCCCCAACAATCATGTGATCCCCTTTGGGCAAGCATTTTGGCGACAGGAAAGGGAAAACTCCCTTTTAACAGGAAGAAATCTTGGCACAGGGAGGGGTGGGCGTCTGGTGCAGCCGGTTGTGAGGGGAGGAAGACACGCTGTGGAGTGCCAGGGGTCAATAATAACTAATGATTAAATACAGAGTGGACACATACTTTGCAAAAGTCTTTAGCCACCCTTTGAAATCATTACAATGGTGAATTTTCACAATAAATGTGGAGAAAGTTTCAAATAATAATTATATTACTCTACTATCTACTATTGGATATCATTGTCATGCAGTGGGGGTATCCCAAATCATCTCAAGAACACAGTTGTGACTTTGAGGACAGAAGACCCCACCCACTTGCTTTTCCTGGCTTTAAAAAAAGAAGGAATAAAAGGAGCATAAACTTCCTCGCCCTTAGACAAATCCAGTCGAGTCCTGGAATAAAAATGTGGAATTGGAATTTAGACTACCAGCTAAGTGATAGTTATTTCTCAACAACCAAGTAACTGTGATGTAGATATTTGCAGCCTATTTCTGTATTTAAAACAAACAAACAAAAAAACCCAGTGCTCTTCTGGCCAGCATGCCCCAACAAAAGCACTTCCCCATTCCTAATGAGACTGCAATCACTGTCAGAACTTGAATGGATTGCAAATGAGTGAGGACTGCTCTGTCAGCTCCACTTCATCTAAATGATCGCACACATGAGACTCTAGAAGAATGCTCTTCAGTCAAATCATTTTCCTGGTGTCTCTCTCTCTTGAGAGACTCCTGCCTACAGTCCTTTCTGCTGTTCTGTGTGACAACATTGTAGTTCTGCAATTGTAGCCGACCTGCTGACCCCATCCTGTGTTTGAATCGCTCCGAGGAAGAGAATCACTTCAGATTTCATTTGTTCATGCAGTGCTTTGACAGTACTTTCATCTGTGTGTGTGTGTGTGTGTGTGTGCTCAAGAGCACTTCCACCTATCGTGTTCATTCATGGTAACCCTGTTTACGGTTGAATTATCTAATGTGATAACCCAAATTCTCAAGAACAAATTCAAGTTCTTAGGTTTAGATTGACACTGTAAAGCCATGTGTCATTGCTCAACAACACCTGCTAGTGCACTGTGTTTCATACACAGCAACACAAGCCTCCTGATCTCTTTGGGCTAACATAGCGAGATGATTTTAATTTAACAAATGAGGATCTGTGGTGGGCTTTGTTGGTTTCTTTGTTTATTAAATGTGAAACATGAAAGCTTATGAGCAGAGTACACCTGAAAGCTTGTTATCAAGCAGATAAAAGAATTCAATACAGTCAACTGCCTTCATAGGAGAAAATGAATGCTGGCCTGCCCTCTAGTGGTAATAATGACACTTGACATTTTTATGTCAAGTATTGCAACACTTGACATAAAAATGAGTTTATATAGAGATATGTTTCACTGAGACACAATGTTCTGTTTTTAAACTTAGTATTTAATTATTCCTTATAATAACATGTGTGTATAATTTCCCTAATAGGGGATCTTACAAAGAGGTAATGAACTTTAATTTGTATCACTATTAGCCAATAACTATTAACTAATTTATGATACTAAACTATTTGCTAATGCTTTATAGTTAAACTGAAAACAAGTTGGGCTGCATTTATTTTTTTCTTCTTGCTACACATGTGCATTCTCTTATTATATTCATCATAAAGGTGTCTACAAATGACCTTTAACCTCACAGGAAAAGGTTGTCCCATTTAAAAATAGACACTTTAAAATGAAAATGCACCAAAAGTAAAGACATCTCTCTCCTTTCAACTTAGACAGCTGTTTGTATCCATCCTAACGTCACTGCGATCTTGTTACATCGGTAGCCATCAGTTGGCAAAAAATGTAGCTGTGTCTGTTTTACAGGCAAGTACGTTTCGGGTTAACATGATTTGAGCTAGCCAAGCCGAGAAGGCAGCAGTCCCCCCACCCCCCGATGTTTGCGCATGCGCATTGTGGATAAATCTTAGCCTTCCACTGGTAGGAGACCAGTGTGCGAAGCAGGCTACCACTTGCTTTGCTTTTACAGGTCTGAGATCAGTTATCACACAGCTAGCATTAGCAAGTAAAAAAGCTTCGGTGATTTAGCATCCTAAGAGTTTCCTCTTGCTAACCACCTTGGTCAACATGTGTGATGTAGAGAAGATGGAGTGTGAAGAAGTTGTTAATAACTCAGTACCCGAGCAAGGAAAGCTGTGACCATGATGGAGAGGGGACCGCAGCTTTAATAAAACAGGCAAGTTGACCCAGGTGCTGGCTCACCAGCACTTTCAGATTAGCATCTACGAGAATGTTTGAATGTACTATGTTTAATCAGCTGCTTTACTAATGCTCCACCATCGATTTCTTTAATCCCCTCATAGATATTAACAATTAGCTAATTTTTCTTTTTTGTCATGAATAAATTGTAATACATTGTACTTTTTTAAAAGGACATAAAATATAATATAATGTATTTAAAATGAACTCGACCTTAAACATATGCAACATTAATATTAATCAGTTTAACATTAAATTGACATTTTTCTGCAGAATATTTTTTTACTTTTTAAAATGTATGCACATTTTTCCAGTTTGTGTACTGGGGGTTTTCCTGGAGTTGTACCACTCTCTTTCCTGAAGGAATGGTTTGAAAAGTTTCTCCACCACTTGTCATTGCCAGCTAATATTGCGGAATTTTTGTTACTATGTTAGATATTTATTTAACTATAGAAGTAGTAATATTTTACAATTCTTCAGCCAGGAAGGAGTCCAGAAAGGTGAAGGCGTCCATATGAGAGTGCAGACAGGCAGCACAAATGGTATGTTTTAATCTGATCCAGTTTATCTTGTTAAATTGCTAATTAGTGAAGGAAGATTTTTTTTGTTTGTATTTTAAGTAATATTTACATCCACAGACCTGATGTTTAAAAGGACTATATGTTAATGATTTCTGCAGTACCTTAATATTTGCCATTGACTTCTGCTGCAGATTTGGTAGAACATGAGAAGCTAGACTTCATTACACTTTATCAGTGGCTTAAAAGCTAAATCAATTTTTTACAACCTGACAATACAAACACTCATGTAAACCTTACCTGCCAATGAAATGTTCATTTATTTGAAAATTTGTGCTTCCAAGTCTTAAGACGTTTCGCAAACGCAAAAACATTTGTAGAGCACATATTACAGCAGGAGAGTATATCAAAAAACCTGCCATGTTATGATGTAAGCTTGAAAATAATGTGAATCTAAACATTTAAAAATATAATTCATAGCAAATAACATGTAAGGATAACAATTTAGGGGTAAAAAAAAAAGCTGCCACGTATAGTTTAGCAATCAAAACTAAGTTTGTCATACAATTTTTCCAAAAGGACAGAGGTGAGTTGTGATCTGTCAGAACAGTGTTCAGGTGTCATTCAGGCAGTTCCAGCTACTCCTCACACAGCTGTGTCTGTTTTCAAAAAAGCTAGCAAAGCATACATCCAAACACACTGAAATTAGTTAAACACTATAGCTTATTAAAATAGTAAAAAGTCAAAATATCAAATTTTGGAAGTAAGGATACGTTTAAACTGAAAAATATGTTTCCAAAAAATATGGCAGAAAACCTTTTCCTCAAATAAACACTTAAAATCATTGCATTGTTTACTTACCAAACAGCAATATGATGGCAAAAAATCTGTTGTTCTATGCAATGAGAGACTTTTGATACATTGTGGCCATTCTAAAGTTTCTAAGAAGCTTTCAAATGTTTTGCAAGAACTACACGAGTAGTATCTAAAACGCAATCAGGCAGGCAAAATCTATCAGAACAATCAAAAGATCAATCTCTTCCTCACAGAGAGACAGAATAAGCAACTTAATCAGAGCCACAGAACTTGCTAAATAAAGAACTCGAATCACCAAAACACTACTGTTCAACAGCGACCTCCAAACCACTTCACAGGAGGCGAAACAAATATTAATGCTTGGTTGTGGACTACACAACCTATCATTTGACAGTGAAAGTCTTATATACTCATAAATCCAAGTTTGAGATTAGTGGCAACAGAAGGGCGTATGTAAGAGGACACAAGGGAGAAAATGATACCTCAAACTAGCTGTGAAACATGGCAGTGGGGATAATGGGGTCTGAGGTTGTGTGGCCGTGAACACCTGCAACAAATCAGCTGCACCCTCAGCAAGGAGAAGCAATGCTCTGTTCTTCAGAGGCATGCTTCTCTGTGGAGAAGGATTCGCAGATTATGACCTCAAGCACACACGCTGCATGCCTTTTATGTGAAATCTCGCTCAAACTATCAAATTTTTTTCATAAAGACATGAAGGAATGGTTACTGTGCAACTGATAATGTGAGGACATTGTGTGTTTTCTAAGCTATGTTTGACAGTCTAGCGCCGTGATCGTAGGCTTTCATCTGATTTAATTCATGCAGTTTCAATGTGTATGCTATGCAATTAGGAATGTGACTAATTAGAGATCTTCAACAGAGGCCATGAACGGGCAATAGCTGCTTTGCCGTATAAACACCATGGAAAGTGTTGCCGTTTCTATTTTGAACATAAGTAGGTACATAAACATAGAAAACTCTACTTAGAAAAGACATTACTGGTTGCAAAGATAAAGATTTTATAGGCTGGTGGAGGCCAAGAGCAGAATTACAGACAGCCACATTTCTACCGCTCCGTGCTTGTATCGCCTGTGACAGCAATGATTCATCTCATGTTTACACTATTCATTCAGTATTGTGCATTTCCACAATCTGTCAAGCTGTTGACATTCACAAACCATTTCATGACTTAGAAAAAAACACACAAAAATGTTCTCAGACTCCAGCTCTGTTTGGGCTAAATAATTGATGTGTGTTTGCAGCTTATTGTAACACCAAGACAATGCCTTAGCTATTTAGTTAAGGGGGAGAAATCCATTCAAGTGTTTGCTTTATTTGTCCTTTTAACAAGTTTAATGTGTTTGCCTAATGTCCTCGGCTTTCTCTCAAAAAGCCAGAGCGACATACACTCTGGAGGAGTTCTGTTAGCAGTTAATGGAAGATTAACTCCATGGACAAACATATTCAGATGAGTTACTGTAATGCTGCTGGTTCCAATGCATGTGCAGTGACCCGCTGGCCCGGAAAATCCTTCTGCCACAGTAATCTTCTTTTCCAATCCAATCTCTATGGAGCTTAATATCAGCATGAGATAACAGATTTAGGCTGGAAGTGCTAGGGGGATTTTTTTTAAATGATGAATAGAAAATATTAATAATACTATCACGCTACAGTGGGGAAAAAGAAAGACCCAAGAGTCTAAAAGCTAGGCAGAAAAACCGAAACATTTAAGAGCATTACCTTTTATTCTTTACTATTCTACTATACATTAAGGGATGTGACATATGAATGTGTTGAATAAGCAGACTCGTAATGTACTGTAAGACATGCCCTTTCTAAATCAGTACTGGGAGCACGATTTAGCCGTATTATACTGTTATATTACCGTAATCACAATACTCAAAATAGGAGCTTTGCAGTGTAATACTGTAAGCTATTTGGTTGACATTATGCTGCTTTTATGGGGCTCCTACTGCAACCTCCACAAACACTTCATTACAGTAAAGTCTAACTGTATTTACTCACCCATGAACCTTGACTTCGATTTTCCCAAACTATGACAAGACATCAGCTTTGTTACAACTCTCTGCACCACATAGCAAGCTAATAGGAATTCTGTTGTATTCACTGTTTCAACAAAGGCCCTAAAGATGAACACCAGACAGAGCTGAGTATATGCTACAGGAGCCTCAGTCATGCTAGCCTGTTGCTAGCCAAACCTTAACATTATTCTTGGTAACACACAGGAGGTTACGCCACATATCCACAACAATCAGTCTGATGAAAAATATGTATATATTTACTGTCACAACACAAGTGAATACATTTCCAAAACAATTTGTGTTATAGTAAAAATACAGTTGAATACTGTATTTTTACAGCAATTTGTCATAGTGAGCTCTACCATACATGATGTAGTTGCTTAAAACAAGGTCTTTATTCAGTCTTTCACAAATAATTTATTGATTTAAAAGCTATTTTAAGGGGATTCCCCTTAGCCTCCAATGTCTGTTCTTAAGTTTGTGTTTCCTGGACTACACCCAAGTAACAATCGTTATGGAAATTATTACAGCCGTGTCATTATGATTCCCAAGAAACAAGGGGAGGAGCAATGCTTCCGTGATCATAAAACAGCTCAGAAACAAAGAATTAGTTCTAACTGTACAGCACTTACTCCTCAGTTACTCCTCAGCTCCTCAGCAGGACGATAAGTATTCTGCAATTCAATTAACTCAGCCTGAGATCAGTTTCGATTTTATGTAACTCAGGGGAACAACATCACTGCCTCAGAGTGCTGAAAGTTTTTCTGTGTTCCACCAAGCTGCTCCAATTAAGGTTAATGGCACGGTTGTGTAACGATGCAGCAACAACAAGGCCCTTTTCAAACGCCGTCGCTGTTGTGTCTGGGCTTTGGCAGAACGCAGGCACCTCCCAGTGGAGCCAGTAGGCTATAAAGGTGCCTCAATGAGCCGGTCCCCAGGCGCAGCATAGTGCACATGGGTACCCTTGGGTGTTCTGGCAGCAGAGTTTTGTGGCAGAGCACCAAAGAAAATAGACAGACAACAGATGGCCTCTGTTGTCTTTCACCAAGCCACGAGGCTTCTGCTGGCTGTGGGGTAACAAAACCCACTGAGCTACCGAGACACAGAGAAGCCTGCAATTCAATCAGGTGGAAATGTGAGTCATATAGAGCTTGATATAGCCGTACTTCTTGTATCTGTATTCTTTTTTCCTCAGGATTTTAGAGCTTTATTGACAACTTAACTTAAAGCAGTATTGGATTTTATTTAATGGTATGTCACTTACTGAATTCAAACAAAAAATCATGGGGATATTTTGTGAAGGTATAAAATCTACATAGGCAGTCTACATGAACAAACTTTAAAAAACTAATTCTGCCCTTTTTTGTTTTTAGAATTTAATGAAGCACATTAAATATAATAGCTTTCAACACTAGATGGTGCTCACATTTAAGTTTCACATGATTTTCTGCACTTGGCAATTAAAATGAGACACTGCATTGAAGCATTGTTAGAAGTTTAGAGTAGGAAAAGTATAACTGCTGTACCAATTTAATGTAATGACTGCTAAAAGTTCATTCTCAGCTAAAACTAGGCTTTTCCACATTATGTGCATTGTCTGTTCCTTCTGAAGAAAGATTAAAAATGAATTACATTTTATGTGATTATATAATATTAATAACAAATAAAAAATGTAATCAGCAGTATTCAAAGTTAAGGAATTAAAAAGGAAACCGAAAGTTAATATTTATTAAGAGTTTCAATTTAAAATGTTGAATGTTGCTAAATTTGAGTGGAGGATTCTTTCATCTTTTCTTATTAAAATTAAAAAATGTATCTAATGCAGATGGCCCCGCCCCTCCCTGAGCCTGGTTCTGCTGGAGGTTTCTTCCTGTTAAAAGGGAGTTTTTCCTTCCCACTGTCGCTCATAGGGGGTCATATGATTGTTGGGGTTTTTTTTCGTCTGTATGTATTATTGTAGGGTCTACCTTACAATATAAAGCGCCTTGAGGCAAATGTTGTTGTGATTTGGTGCTATATAAATAAAATTGCACTGAATTGAATTAAATGCTAATAAACCGTGAGCTATCGTTTGGTTGCTTTCGTAGTAGAAACCATAATGGCATCATTCTCTCAATTAACTCTTCAGAAGCTATTTAGTATCAGCCAGAAAAGCACAAAAGCCTCCTATGCTTTGAGTGTGTCAGGACTCGCAAGTAGTTGCGGGAAATAGGAAAGCATCATTCCAGCTAAGTGTTTGGAATATTTTTATGCAAGTTTGCTTGTATTTGACATGTCCCCCCTAAAATGTTTGTTTTTATCGAACATTGCCCCAATTATCTGGTCAGTAAACAGCATAATCAGAGCCTTGAGATGACAGAGTAAATTGGAAAGTGGTCTTGCATGCTGTCTTTGCCTTTCACACTCTTTCGTCAATACCCAATTATCCTCTCTGTTGCTTTTCCTACTGATAGCGCATGACTTAAAATAGGCTTCTTTTTTTGCAGGATTGTTTTCTAATTGCAACAATCCAGAGTGACTTGATGCATTGATCAACCATTAATGGCTCTGAACAGTGGATAGACGCACGCATAAACACTTCACTTCTTGCACGTGTGCTGCAAAAAGATATTTCTTTGGCCCATTTGTCATTTTGCTCAAAAATGACTTAAAGTGCCAGTGGACTCTTCCACCAGTCCTGACATCTGTGGCTGACTGTAGGTATCATTGGCTTTTATGTGTGCCTCAGCTCTAAATCTCATAAGTAATTATTAGACAATACATCCTCGAGGGATGCCAAGCACGAATGAATTGGTTTTGCAAGGTCTGATGTCTGGGATAATTACTTTCATATTTGTGAAGGACACTGTGGGTTAGAGGTTATGTGATGCAATGATGTATGTTTTGCAAGAAAAACATGTCAGTTATCAGCATATCATCAATATAAATGTCCAGGTAGAAAGCAGCTTTTGCAGTACAGGGTGAATATGGTACTTTGTGCTTTAAAGCATTTTTCTGTCCCTCAGAAATCAGTTTTTCACAGAGTGACAAATGAGGGAGACATGAAATAACATTCTATTTTTGTCTCTGCAACCTTTAGTGGAGCAACTTGCGCTGCTAAATATCAACTGAGAATCACGAAGCAGTTTCAGTCCATGTGGGCTGACTTGTGGCCCCCAAAAGCTTTAAATCATCTGGCTCAATGAATCAGAGTCTTGACTGAGCCAAATTGCCTGACTGCGCCCTGTGGGAGAGATAATTGGGTGAAACAGGTTGTTTTTGTGCCTTGCTGAGGTACAAGAGAAGCAGCAGAAAGGAGAAAACAACACGGACTTCTCATTTTTTATAAAATCTCTGAAGCGTGCAGTGTCTAGTTTTTGTTCAGGATGAATTTAGTGGGTTTTTTTTTTGTCTTTTCAAAAGATAGAAAACTGTAACGCCCTACAAGATTGGCGAGAAATACTTTTTTGGGGATGGTTTGCAAAGATAATATGTGGTATACATGTTAAAAAAACTGAAAGGAATGGATAGAAGGATGTTTACACTAGCTGTAAAGGGTGAATTGATTGGTGCGCAGCTTTCATTTTAAGAGAGAGCAAAATAACGTTTTCCCTCCTTACATCTGTATAATAATACTAATAATACTACTACGAATAATAATAATGGATTGCATTTATATAGTGATTTTCGGGGCCTTCAAAGCGCTTTACAATTCCACTATTCATTCACACACTGGTGGAGGCAGCTACAGTTGTAGCCACAGCTGCCCTGGGGCAGACTGACAGAAGCGAGGCTGCCATATCGCGCCATCTGCCCCTCTGGCCATACTAGTAATAATAATAAGGAGAAGTAGAAGAATAGGGTAGGTTACCATTGTTTTTATGCATTGGTTGGCATGCTGGTAGCACGATTAGCACTGCTGCTAACCACTAACCAAGGAGGTCCAGAGTTTGAGTACTCTTTGTTCCTCCAGCAGTTCTAAGCTGTAGGTGCGACTCTGTGTGTGAATAGTTGAGACCTGGAACTGAGAACCTAAGGTTTGATAAGAGGAAGAAAATAGATGGATGAAAGTATCAAAGCAGGAACATATTAGCACATTTTAAAAATTAAAGGTGGCACCTGGGTACAGTAGTTATGATAAGGAGTTGGAGAAGCACATCTTGGCTTATTATGGGGGTCTCGGTAAACGAGAGGGTGTAGAGAGGAATCAGCTGTGCACGACTACAGGAAAGGAGATGAGCGCTTAAATGAAATCTTGAAGGTGAAACAAGATTGAAAGTAGGATGAGAGATGGCTTCCCCTGATCTCTGATAAAAAAACAAAAACCCAAACAACCAGAATAAAAAGCCCAAATTCAAGGAAGTAGTTGTCTATTGCAATGAGACAGTGTATACAGGTGCCTGTGAAGTTCATTTTATGAGTGATAATGTGTCATTTAGGTACTGAATTTGCTTAATTTTTTGCATAATAGTTGCCAGCTGATGTATGAGCATTGTATATTCATATATATTTATTGGTAATACAAGAGTATGTACATTTGAAATAGTAGTTTTTGGTATTAAAGTGAGAAGCAGTGAGTACAGCTGTGGAAGCTGTTTATATTACATTTCTTTTTTGGAGACCTCCTTTAATTTATATGTAGTGCACTGCTATCTAACTAGCAAGCTGCACTATGAATACGCACCATAGTTTGGTAAGTATTTAGTAGTATTCAAGTAATGGGCCCTTTTTGAGCTAATTATCAAACCTAGTAAGAAAAGAAGAGTCCTACTACGACCCGGCCGATTATTTCTGCTGCGTTTTAAATTCACACCGCGCGATGAAAGAGTTGTAAACAGATCAAACAAAAGCACCAACTCACAAGTGCCCGCTGACAATCAGACACAATGAATGCGAGACAGCTCTGTGGAGTTGTGATGTAATTAGACTTGTTAATTGGAAAGGAGCATTTCGCCACCTGCGGCAGGAAAAGTGTGAAGATTGTGGTCATCTCTGAAGAAATAGTCCTGCTAATTGTTTTGGTTTCCAGGCAGCCATGGCGGAGGAGGAATGTGACAATTTGAAGTTGCTCTCAAGTTACACCTAAAACTGCTAAAACCTGCCGGCATTAAGGGACATCGTGAGCAATTTGCTGGGTTTATTGTCACAGAAATGGCAATTTCATTCACATTACATCCAGATAAAAAGCCACTTGAACATCACTGCAAGAATGCCAGCCATTCAACCATCTACTAACTCCTGTGCTCACTGGCAATAAGCAACACCCTAACAGACAGGAGAAATGTTCGACATCAAAAAATCTGTTTTATACAAAGACAAGAGAAGAAATCCTTTGATACTCTCAAAGGGTGAGCAGCATAAATGTCATTATAATTTAACACAAGCCAAGTGCTTTCACCCAAAGGCCCTCCATTAACAGCATTTGCATTTCTGAAAACTTGGCATTGCTCCTGTAATGACTTGTCACAGGAGAGAATGGCCTCTCTAATATATATTTTGCTCAGCTTGATAATGTGCATTCCTATTTGAAGACGCTCTAAAGCATATTGAGTTCAGCATGGGAGCATGAGTTCAGTTTTTATAGATAGCTATGCTGAGAGCCACAGCAGCCAATTAACCATTTGTAAATTCCTTGTTGGCCCAAGTTTCATTTGAAGAAAATTTTTTTCGGAGGCTGAACCTTGACTGTTTCATTTCCAGCCAGATATGGATTTCATAATGGATAAACACAGACAGACTGTCTGCTTCATTTCCTTCTAATAGGATAAACGTGCAGACTCTGCCCTATTCTGTAATTCTGCTTAAAACAATATTGCCAACATGAGTCTCCCTCACCAGGGTGGAGCCCACATTATTTTCAAATCTGTCATGGCTGCTGAAGACAAAACACAACTTTGTACTTTTTTAAAAACTTGTTAAAACAAAAATGTTAAGTGAGTTTCTTCACGCTGAGAGAGCTTTAATTGAAGTCAAGTTAAATGAATGTAGAGTACATTGTTTATTGTTAAAAAAGAGTAAAAGTTTTTAAAAATACACACACACAAGCCACAGTTTCACCCACTGAATTTGATTACATTTCGCTAACATTTTTAGCGAAGCGTATCAGTCACATCTGCACACACACACACAAATCTCACAAGGCTTTGTTATATTTTCTAGCTTGATGGTTATTGAGAATAGTGCTTATAGGCAGGGTGTGTACATTTTTGTAGTGCGAATATACTGTGCGATAGGAGGTATGAAAAATCTTTTCCTTTTTTTCCATTGAACTTTCTTCACAGCAAGTTTCTCCAAAGAAAGTCAGACATTTATTAAGAATATTTTTCCCCAGCTGTTAAAAACAGCACATTTGCAAACTAACTTGTTTTGTTGGGGGATTCATAGACTGACATTGACATTATGTGGACGTGACACAGGGTTCAGTGCTAGCCATCATCAAATACTGCACAGTTTTTGACAAGAATATATACACTGACCATAAAAAGAAATAAATAGTGGCACTGGGGCTGAAGTGCAAAGACTATACGCTGATATATAACCTAAAGTAAATAATAGATTTAGAAGCTGATCGATAAACTGCGGAAGTGAATGAAAGCATCGGTCAACAGTGGACTAACTCCCATAAAGTTTTTTCCCCTTCAATCTCTGACTAGAAACAAAAGTTGCTTGGAGGGCATGTCTTTGCTGAATTTCTATTCGCTTTCCATTCCTTTCACCTGCATTGTACCGAAAATAAATCTACAAACAAGATGAAATGATATGTAAACTCATGGAAGCAATTTGCTTTTTTTTTTGTCCACTTCCCCCTGAGCCCAATTACTGTTGTTTACAGGTTCCAGATTTATGCATGTAGTGGGTACAGTAAGGCATGAGTAACACAGTGCCCTGCAGAGCCCTGACACTCCAGCTAAGTAAATGGAGACTAACCTGTGAAAGGCAACAACATGACTACACAAAAGAAAACGATAAAAACGTTTCTTTATTTAAACATGTTTTGCACCTACAATTACTGCAGTTTTTTTTTTATTCAAAATACATACTAGACTTGTAAAAAAAAAATAAATAAAAAATCATTCACTGAATGCATGCAAAAATGTTTTAATGTCACTGAACACACACACACACACACACACACACACACACAGAAAAAAAAATCCATAATGACCTTCCAGCATATTATAATTCAAGTGGTACACCGCTGTACCTATTCTGGGTTCTGTTTTCCGGCATAAGAAAATCTAGCCTGAGGCTGGACAATTGGGCCAATCATTGGACCAGATCAGGTGAAAAGCACAAAGTGTCCTAACCAGAATCTTAAGCTGCTTTAGCTTTATTTATTTTTACGCATATAAAGCACGTGAACATGCTGGTCTGGTGGGAGAGTCCTTGAAGAAGACGGCTGCAGACATATGTAATAGAGGTTATTGTGAGAAAAGAAGAAAAACACGATTGGTATTCGCGGTGGTGGAATGTGATTTAGAATGAATGCGAGCAGCTAGACTTGTAACAATATGACACTTTCTTATAATGAACTCGTGTAACATTTTTTTTTCCTGTTTGTGTTAGCTTGTTTTCACTCGCTTTATGAACATATTTTTCTTCTTTCAGACAGGCAACTTTGTTATGTGCTTGCAACTGTGGATTTACAGCAAAGAAAGCTTGCACCCCTTGGCTCTGTTGCTGAATTTTGAAATTATATATTAGCAGAAGCATTGGCTTATGCAAGAGGAAGAATCAAAAGTCGTAGGTTTTATTTGCACTGTAACGCCTACCTGTAGACCTGCAGTTGCCACATACAGTTGACTTCTGCCCACAAACACACAACTGCAAACCTTCATGCAAAGTCACTTTGTGCATTCCTACGTTAGCTTGTGCAATACATATATATTTTTTAGTCGTTCCCCTATCCATAATAATTGCTCCATACAAATGAAAAAATGAAATCTATTTGTTCAGATATGTTTTTTTCACACGTTTTAACATTTAAATTAATTTGGACATAAACGTTTGTACAGATTCGCACTTTGAATGTATCGCCCACCTCCAGCGTATTCACCCAAAACGCCTTCACACATTCAGATGTAGTGATACACAGCCAAAGTACTCACGACCCCATTTTATTTCCATAAGAACAAAACCTCTCAAACCACATAACACCATTAGGTTATGCTGGTGCCGTTAGTGCAGACACAGATACGCTACAATTTTGTTAATTATCAGGCAACAACGGCCCATTGTTCCTACTTCTTACAGATCTTGGACTGCAACTTTATCAAAGCTGGCATTAAATTCGCAGATGCACAGCACACTCCTTCCACCCCCATCTTTCTCCCTTGCTGAACTCTGAGTCATGTTAGCCCATCACCATTAAGTCGCTAAGAGCTTGCTCCATCATTGTACATCGTACCCAGTTTTCCCCTCTGGGAGACTCGTTCCACCCCAAAAAAACAAAGATCTCAGATAGGAAGCTTTATTTGCACAATGTAAGAAGTTCTGATTAATTCAAAGTACAACCTGCAGGCTCCGATTTGGCTCACTGGGCTCCACAACAAATTAGCACACACCACTGCACACCGTCTCACTCGCTGCCATAGCTGAAAGGCACAGCTGAAAGACTTCTGAAATTACTGCAAAATAGAATTTGACCCCTGATAAGGCCCACTATCTATTCTGCCAAGTGTGACATTTTGATGCAACGCAGGATGTCTCTGGAGTGTAGAGCACTCGAGTATTTCACCCAGGCATTTTGAGGAGTGCATACGCTTAAATTGTATTCCAGTGATCATGATATTTGTGCTCTGCCGAAAGTAAAAAAATTGTGTTAGTTTTTTAACGCCGTAGGATTTTACACACTACATGCAAGTCTGTTCTCTTGTCAGAGGTTACTGCGAAGCCATGATTCGTTTTTGGAGGAAAGCAACTCACAACAACTCGGAGTGAAATATTGCCCTTTTTTGCCCCACTTCATTTTAATAAATATTTTTTCAAATGAATAGGTTTGCACACCCGTGCAAGTGTTTTAATTACTCAGGCTGATTAGACCTAAGGTGGAAATTGGGTTGAGCTATGCTGGGAATAAGATGATGTCAACAAACTTAATCATTAAGTAAGAGTGATAACTGTGCTCCAGTAGGGGGTTACAGTAAATGATGCATTATTACTGATTAAATATCAAACACTATGATAAGTAGTTTGTAAATACTATGGATATGCTTTTCAACTGCTATATATAACACTCACTTTTGATTCATATAGCTGATAAACACTTGAAAAAACCCTATATTTTAATACTTTTCAGCTTCTTTTTTTGTTGTTTTTCTTTTGCTACAAAACATCCAAAACTGATAATATATAACAAATAATTACAAGACTCTGATACAAAATCATAAAGGAAAACATTTGTTGTGCTGTATTATAACCATAAACAGCCATAATTCTTATTTTAAGGGACATTATTCCAGCGTATAAGAGCCTGTAACAGCGGTTAGTGGTAGGAAGATTCAGTGGCGCTGACCCTGAAAACAAAGCAACTAAATTCAGCCATGTTTCCTTTCCATATCTGGGTTTTCCTGCTCCAGCATGTTAACTCTCCTGCATAGATACTCTTTATAAGATACTTTTAGGTCCTGTAAAGGGTGCAGGTGTTTTCACTTGGGGCTGATTAGACCCCTGCTCTAGCTGAAGATGAGTTACATCAGGAAAAAAAATCAGATGTCACCAAACATCACACTGAACTGCCTTGATATGAAAATGATAGAGTTGTCAATCTAAAGAGACCGTACACGCCCACGTGGTCTTGAGAGGAGAACTAATCAAGCAAAGTAAGTGAAAGCATTTGTACAGTGCAGTCGAGGCAGGAAAGAGGAGCTTGGTGAGAGCGAGCCAAAAAGACTGTAATGGATTCTGCGCCATGTGCCACTAACAGGGAGATAATCCATCAGGTAAGAACAAATAATCACGTTGGGCGACAAATTGAAAGTTTTAGAAGGCTGTAAAGATATGGCCAGAATTAAAAGGTTCTCAGTGGATAAGAAGGTTTCTGTCTGAGTTAATTGCCCCACAAGTAGCCGGTCCCCAGAAGGGGCCGAGATAAAGCTGAACTATCAAAACAAATAAATCTGCCGAATAGGAATTCATTTATCGTCCACACCTGTGTTTTTCCTGCCGCGGTGCATCAAAATGTCCTCAGTGAGAGGCCGGGGCTGTCTTTTCTTGACTTTCTGTAATTATTTCTTCCCACCTTTGCTTGATCGCGTGACATTGCTGATTGTGCTCATGGAAAAGTGGTTAGGGAAGCAAAAAGGACATTGATTTTAGGCAATTTGGATCAAGCTGGAGAGGGCCCTGTTGATTTTCATTCTAGCCATCTAATCAGGGGCTGATTTACAACCAGGACGCTAAGTGAATGTAATTACCAGCATTTAAGCACCAGGTAGGACGGGGAAAGCTACAGCGGTTTTGGGAAGGAAGAACAACCAGCATTAGTGCACCTATCATCTGTAATTTGGACTTATTTGGGAAGATTGTTTGGGAATATTTCAGCTGTAACCACCCAAACACTTTTTTTTTCTTTTCTTTTTTTTAAGTGAATAATACAATTATTAGTTTGTTTTCTTGCTTGTCTAAGTAATAGAAGAAGAATACGATTGAACCTTTGGAACTCTCTTCATGGCTGATAATGATCCAAGGAACCTCCTGCGAGGACAGCTCCACTGATGCTGGAGTGCAAGCACAGCTCTCTGCAGGTACGTGCGATGGCACACAGTGGCGGGTGGGAGGCGCTGTAGGGCTTGTGTGAGAGAAACAAAGTGAAAGGGGAGGAGCAGCATCGGGAGTAAAGTGGCCACACGGTGTGCCAGTCCGTCCAAGCAGTCGCTTACATCTCAGATCCGCCGCCGCGCAGAGAGCGCAGAAAGCCCGTCTGCCAAGTCCTGTCTACTCCACTTGGTGACGTGCAGAGCCGAGCGCAGGCAGGCCACTTACAGACCGGCCCACAGCCGCTGCCACTGCACTGTGCTGCTCCTTTTGCTGTAAAATGCAACAGCGGTCTTTGCGGGATAAAGACAGCATTCATACATAATCAGCGCCGGAGCGAAACAAGGACAAACGCCGGGGGACAGGAGCAGCGAGCGGCCGGTGGAGGTAAGCGCTCGGTCAGCGGAGGTGCGAAGAAACACCGCGCTGACTCTCGCCTTTGCTTCAATTTTTTTTTTTACACGCTTTTGTGTTAAGGCAGGAGTTCACTCGTCCTATCATGAATGAATGAGGGTGATCATCAGTTTCACTGCCAGCCCTTAGCTGAGGACCATAGCCTACCAAATGGTGTGTACGGCGCTCACGTTGTGCGCAAGCGCTCCCGTTAAGAGGAGGGCGAATAAAACTAACTTCACGACTCAGATCGAGGTTTGGGAATTTAAAGGAGTGGTCTGCGTCAATGTCAAACAATTTAGGACTTACAGTTGGTCACTATAGCAACGCTATCAAATATACACACATATTACTGAATTATTTTGGTATATATATATATACACCAAAATAATTCAGGTGTAATCAGCTGGTCATGTTCTGACAAACTGCCTAGAAGCCTTTAATCATGTGCAAACGACCTGGCAGAAGAAATAAATTTCAATGTCACTTACCCCAGTTGTGCATCTTCTGAATTTACAGCTGCACAAATCCCACTACTGCACAGATTGTAACGGAAAGATTTATTGTGGCTCTGGAGTGGATTTGAGGAAAAATAAATAAATAAATAAAATCCTGTTATTATATTCCACAGATGCGTGTAAAGTTGTAGCCTGCACTAGGCAAGACTCATCCTTCAAACAGCTAAGCGTTGCTCATGACAAGTCCCATGTGTTGTTACAGTGCAGTGCTGTGAAGTGAAGTGGAGCACTGGCTGTGAAGGACACTGTGTTTTGCAGAAAGTTCCCGATGATCATCGAGTCCATGCTGTTTTACAAATGCACCTTCTGACCGGGCAGGAGATGTTGTCCTGTGCAAGTGTGAAGGCACTGTAGAGGCGAAAGCATGGATCGCAGAATTATCACATTTTGCCTGCAGTCCATATTTAGCATGATTTATTGTGAACTCTCACATCCAACAGCACACTTGTCGATCCTCCTGGATGGTCCCCCCCGGTGCTGATCCCTGTTTACGAGCCTGACTTACTGTATATAAATAGATGTAGCCTACGGCCACCCAACATGACTGCGCGTGCGTTGCTATTCTGAAGATGCATCCAACATTTGTTATTGTATTAATGGGCTGAGCATGTGGGGCAGGAGCAGGACACACTTCCCTGCTGATGACATTTGAAAACCTAGCAGGCTATCACAAATCAAGGCAGGGATTAAGAGGCTTTAGTGCTAGTCCTCTCTGAAGAGACGGGGAGCTCTGGACTGGATAAGGTAAGACAATGCATTTGCCTGAGAGCTGCTGTGTTTAGCGGGGGTCTTCTCGCCTCACGTGCTGCATTCGAGGGAGAACTCTCGCTCTGCACATTTAGGATAACCAGTCACCACAGGTGGATGATCACACAGCAGCATTACATGGAGAGGTGTTAACACACTCTGTAGCGTGTGTTAAGCTACAGAGCCTTATTGTCAGGCAAGCCTTACCTCTGTGGAAGTATTGTCGTCTCTTCAGTTTGTCACAAGCTTCTTTGCAATAAACTCAATCAGGGATAATCCTTCTATATCAAATGTGATTTAGGTTGGTCTAGGGAACCGCTTTGGCCGGAGGAATTCATTTAGAAATTACCCAGAGGCATTTATCCTATTAGCAAAGGCAAAGCGAAAAACGACTCCTGTTGTTATGGTCAGCAAATTACAAAACTGCAGCTCAAGGCCATTTATTATAATTTTTTTTCCACCACGTTTTCCAAGAAGGAGAACACGGGGTAAGCATGTATAATTTGACCGGTGTGGGATGTGTGATCTAAATGCAGGCTAAGGAGGTAGAAAGGATCAAATGCTGTACAGTGTTTTCTTGTACTTGGATGAAGTTGTGATGCACTTGGTTTTGCCTCCGGTGATCAACCGTGTATTTCAAGGAGTCGAGGAAGCAGAAGCTGTGCCAAACTTGCCAATAAATATAACCGCAGAAAGCCAAGCTCTGAGTTATTTTCATGTAACAGCAGTCAGATAAATATAGCTATTCGGCAGCAGTTTGGGTAAGACGAAGTAATTTCCAGTGTCTCCTTTTTTTCTTTTTCTTTTTTTTTTTTTTTTTTAAACTAATGTACATGTAATGCCTCTGTTTATCTGCAGCCTGCTCACCAAAGCAAAATATTAAAGTAGCCGGCAATTACGCTGATTCTGTTGGAGCAGTGGATATTAGAAGGCCAATCTGGACCAGCCTGCCCCCAATCAAAATGAGAATGAAAAGCAGTTGTGCATGTTTTTGTCTCTTTGGCACACAATGAACTCTATTTTCTCCAAGGTTAAAGAGGGTATCCTTTCTTCTGTAATCACATTGCTCTAGCAGATTTATACTGTGCTCTCTCTGCGTGTTCATAGAGGCTGCTTTGAGTATGTGAATAATTATTTATTTATTTATTTATTCTTTTTTTTGGGGGGGGGGGGTTACTCGTGCACCCCTTTAGAAACACCAGTATATTCAAACAACAGTATCCACACACTGGGATCTGAAATGTGAGATTTTGAAATGTGAAATCAGATTCTTGTAGCCTGTTACACAATCAGGTGACAGTGAGTTGAATTTAGCAATAATATCTGCAGCTTCAAAATCTTTTTATTTTCTTGTTAACAAATCTTTTACTGAATTAATGTGACACAACTGTCGTTATTAAATGATTTATAAAATTTTGATTATATATTGGTTTTTTTTTGTTTTTTTAAGCACACACAGACAGGGTATTAAAAATTTTTTTTAATCCAATTTCAAAATACTTTTTTTTTTTTTTTTTTTTTAGAAAAGAAAAGGAAAATTGCAGTAAAATTTAAAGTACATGGCTGAATATAAACTTTTACATACAAAACTTAACTATTGCTCAAGGCATACCTCTCCGGACACTTGCATATGTCCATACAATAGTCAAACTTGTCTGTGGTCACTGTAGCCACTGCTGTTATGCCACCTTCCAGCAACCACATGAAAGTCACGAATCCGTTCTTTCTAACTGTATGTGCTTCGATTGTTACGGGTGAATGGCTTGACCTAAAGCACTTTGAAATTGAATTATTCTTTTTGATGCACTCTGCATTTCATAAATATATATATTTTTTATGTTTCTGAAATGTGATATTATTTTTTAAAATAATAATAAAAAAATAATTATGGGTTTTGTTCGTTAAAGAAATCATTTATTACAGGAAATATTTTTAGTGGTTTCTTTTCTTGTCGTAAGTTAGAAAACAATATTAATGTCTCTCCTCTGTCAATACAAACAAATCTATTGCATGCTACTGCTTACTGTATTTACTGTAAAGACTTCCTTCAGCAAGAAAGCTTGCAGTACATTATGTATACATTTCATGCTAACCCTTTGATGCTAGTGGCTCCTTTGAACACGGTGTACCCAGCAGTTTTCATAATATTGCTCCTTTTTTTGCTTCTGTTTTTGTGTTAATTGAACCGTTATTTCAATTCACTAAGGAAGCACTGTATTAAATTGCCATAGCCACTTAGATGGTACTCGGGTAGCTTTTTGTACTCTTAGTGCATTTATTTCCTTTTTCTTAGGTTAATTTTTTTGGGTCTTGTGCTGCTAGCAAATTGCAAGCATGGAATCTCTGTACAGGTTGAACTTGACCTCAAGGTCAGTTTGCTTAGCAAGTTTTTTTAGATTTTCTTTTCAAGCAGTCATGCTGAAACAACGGGAGCTGCAGTTAAAAGCAGCACGGAGCAAGAATTTAGTCCTCATCATACCTGGCATGCTTCATCACAAACATCTGGGGTGACGACTTTATAACAGATTTTACTTCCACATTTATAAAAATAATAAGAGTCCTGCATTATTATATTATTACATTAAATATTAAAGTCCTGCCTACCTAGCTCAGTTTGGTACTGGACCCATTACCCATTATTATGTCAAGCAAATCTAGACCCACTCTGACAGGCTATTGCGAATTGTGGAATTGGGCTTTCGAGGTTGACTGGCTGCATTAACATGGTCAGTCTGCATATAATTAAGACAATGAATCTCTCGCCTCATTTGACAGAAACATATGTAGTTTTGTTAGTTGTGTGATTAAGTTTAGAATGCTTGGTTTAAAAAATTGAAGAAGAATATATTTTTGATGATTTGCATTTGGTTCTGGTTAAAAATTGTTCGATGGATCCAGAAATGCTTTTTTGCAGGAAAGAGTCTGCCACGTGTACTCCACCAACTGTTTTGCTGTTTGTTGCTGGGAAAGGAGCAGGTTAGTTAGAGCAGGCCATCTTTTAATGTGTCCAAGGACACGTTTGTCTAAAGACTGTTTAAAGATTGGGGAGGTATCCCCATCTAGACCACCTCCAAATGTGGTCTGAGCCATGGGGCATTAACCGAGTCCCTTCAGGAGCAGTCCACCTGTAGTTGTACCACCCAAGACCAATGTTAAGGCCATATATCAGCAGAGCCTTAGATCATTTACACCCGGTTCGTGATAACAGCCGTATTCAAGCTCCACCTGGGCTCCACTGTATGCTAATGACTCTGTGGCTCATATGCAAGCTTGCTTTAACTCAGTGCTTTAACAAATATTAAGTCTCTCATTGATCAAGATGGGTTTCAGCTTGTGTTGGCCATGTTTGTTAGTGTATTCAAGCTTGATAGCAAGCGTGGAGAGAATGCTTGATCTGTCTTGATTTGGTTTACCGTGTCCTGCTTTGATATCAACACGATAAAGGCGTTTTCAGTGACAGGATGACCAAAAGGCCTCGTTTTCCTTCCAACACAAAGCATTTTGGTTTTTTCCATTAGTTGTTTTAAAAGTAACACTTGTTATTAAAAAAAAGTAGCTGTAACGTCTTTTTAACGCACATTTTGAAAACATTTTTGCTGTAAATCTGAATACCATCTCAGGGAAAACTAAAATCCTATTCTAAATACTGACAGGGGAGATGCCTTTCAAGGACAAAGATGAAGATGGATCAGATACTTACCACATTAAGTTTTTTCTTTGCCGATAGTACTGAATTATTCTCCCGCAGCTTTTAAGGGAGCCTTTAAACTTTCCTTATTGGTTTTCTGGGACAGTGATGTCTTTGTTTAAATATGCCGCTGAATATTTAGCATAACTGGCCATTACAAAGCATAAAATACTTGCTAACACACGGGGCATAAGGCCATGAGCAAATGCCGTGCTTCCCAAGCTCTTTAGAGATCAGTGAACTATGAAAAGCAGTCTCTTCAGCTGCCCTCTTGAACACAGTCGCTCAAGGGCTAGTGATGCTGGTATCATATTTCTAAAAAGCCTGCAGTTTCCCTTTTCAGAGACTCAAATGGTCTCAAAATGCACTAAGCTCTGAACCTCCTGCATCCATGGAGATTTGATTTAATAGATCACTTTCAAAGCTTAGTTTCTGTTGTTGTATTTATGTTGTTGATTATGAAAGTTAGGAATTTTGGTACTGTTTAACTGAATAGGTTCTTTAATATACATTTATGTTTCAGTTTTATTTGTATTTTTTTCACATATTTCAATATTAACACCTAACAGTAAGATTTCTGTTAGTGTAATGATTTTAGGTCTTTAATCTGCTGACTTTAAAAGTGTTAAGTTGTCATAGTGTTGCTGTGGCTGTAATATGTAGTACGTGGCATGAGTGTTTTGTTGTCAAACAGCTATGCTTTCCAGGAATCTGAACCACCCTACACAAAAGGCTGTGAGCCATTAGGCCATAACACCAGGGCCAAGGGCTGCACTTAAATTCTAAATTTACCAGTAACTTTAGCTCCGATTGCATTTGTTCAATGTGGCATTGAAAGTATTTGGTCCTCCTGCCAAAAAAAAAAAAAAGAGAAAGCATTGTTAGGAAAACTGAAGACCATTCCATTAATGCTAATACCCACATAGAGTGTTTAAATTCACTTGACATGTTTGGGGACACGGGGTGAGGATTTGGTTTGGACTCAAGCCTGTGAGGCTACATCTCAGGGCCGCTGCACTCGGGGAGGCGGCTGTGTGCTGAGTGGCTCCGCAGGGGGCAGGTTAAGCCTGTTAGCCCCATGCGATGATGCCGTAGGTTTGCACCATCAAGGGAGGGAGCGGGCTGTGAAAGAGGTAGGCATGGAAAATCTTTTTTTTTTTATCTTGTAGACCATCACAACCAACAGAACCACTGCTATTTTTCCTCCTGTTTATGCAGGCCCCCATTAAGCCTGTCTACAGGAATATTTCTGCACCGCAGCTGACGGCCACAGCTCCCCAGGCATCCCTTTTATAAACCTTACTCATTTTAATAAGGTGCACTTCACTATCTTATCTCTGCTTTGGAATAAACATCATCTATAATGTAATACAAAACCTATTCAAGCTATGTCCAAGTTGTTAAAAAAAAGGAGTCTAAAGCAGACATTGTTTGGGAAGTGCACCGGGCCTTAAAAGGACACGGACACATTATGTAATCATTTATTTGAAATTGAATAATTGAATCTGCCTTGAGGAGAAGCCAAGCTTAAAGAGAGGCCTGTTGGAAGAGGTTTTGAGGTGGAATGTCAGACTCAAACTAACTCTGTCTGCTTGAGGCAAACCAGACTTCAAATTACTTCAAGAGGAAAACAAATTTCACCGGTCACTGAAGTCACTTGAACTCATTTCACTTGCTTTTTGTCTCAGAACCATGGGAATTTACAATAAAACCATTTGAGCTTTGCCACTGTCATTTCAGTGGTGCCACATTGTAACTGCAGTGTATAGTCTATGTGCTGTGTGCCTCAGGGTGGATTTTTTTTTCTTTTCTTTTTTTAAATTGCCATTTGTCTTGGTATTAACAAGAAAATATACTAAAAGCGGGGTTTGCCCAGTAATCTTCTTACCTGAATCTGGGGATGCCACTCCTACTTCGTCCTTCACCATGCATTTATTTTGAAGGGATCTGTTTGAGGGGAAGCCTCTGAATCATTTATCTGCAGTGAGCACTAAATATGTAAATCGTTCACAATTAATTGTAGTATACATAACAGTGACTTACAGCCATGTCTGATTTGCATACTCCAACTGCGCGAGTTAAAAGGTGGCTTTTTGAGTTAAGAGGGTACATAAATCACGTGTTTACAGGTGGTGTGATGTGGATCTGTAATATTATCCTATTTACAACCTGTTTGCATTAGTTCGGATGTATTCTTTCAAGGGCCACAGCAGCTTATAAAATATTGGCACCATCCCAGCCATCCTAATGCTGCGATGCATGCACTCCACTGTTGATTAATTCACGTTGGCAGTAGATTTTCTCTGTATAAATACCTGCAGCACAATGACCAGGGTCATTAATTGTATTTAGTAATTACCGTATGACAGCCAGCAACAAATTAAAAAGGAAAAGGGGCTGTTTTTATTCATTTAAACTCTGTGTAAGTGGGTCACCACATTATCAAAATTGGACTATTGACATTAGCTCATATTCTATTCAATTTTCAATTGAGTTCAGGTTTATTTATAGGGCGCCAAATCACAACAACAGTCGCCTCAAAGCATTTTATGCCATAAGGTAATGAATTTAGTATATTTGGATAAAAGCCTGACAACCAACGAGCAAGCACTTGGCAACAGTGGGAAGGAAAAACTCCCTTATAATAGGAAGAAAACCACTGTTAGTACCAGGCTCAGGGATTGGTGGCTATCCGCCGTGATCGGTTGAGAGTCAAGGAGAAAGAGAAAAGAGAGACGCAGACTCGTAGGGTATACTTTATACTTTGTTTTAAATCTACATCATAGGTACATTGTAACCGCAAACCCCTCTGAAACTTTATGCCGTAACATGACATGAACGTCCCTAGAAATCATATCTACATGTCTTAATGCAGCCCACAGCTATTGTAACTGGCCTGTTCAGCACTGTTGATGACTCCTGTGTGTTCCGACTACTTTTTCACCACAGCTTTTTAATTTATCAGTGAGAATAACAATCATTGCCTCAATAAGGAATGATAATCATTGCTCCAATATAAGGACTCAGATGGCAGCGAATTCCTGGAGGGAGGTCGCTGAAACCGTCAGAATGGACGTGAGGGAATTTACAAAGAAGTGGAAAATCTGAAGGGACAAATATGTTTGCCTCCCCCCTCCAAAAAAAGGAAAACAAAAAGAAAATGACCACAACAAAGAGCAGGGGCGCAGGATGGGAAAAATGTACCAGCATTTTATTTGTTTGTGTCGTGTCTGGCACCGCATATAAAACACGACCACAATGTAATTAATACATAAAACGCTACACAAAAGTATGAGTGCTGGCAACGATTTCAACCACCTACGTAGGTTATGTCGCACACTCTGCAACGATTCACTGCATAAGTCTAAATCAACAGTAAGAAGACAAAAATGTAATGATATGTTGGTGGCATATAAACACACGGGGAGTGAACAGAAGTGCTCAGTGCCTCACTTGAAGTCGTGTAGCACAGAGGTGAAATTTGTGTTTTTCTGCATTTTTATCAGTTTTTTAAATCGTTTTTATCGTTAACTTGGTTTCCTTGGGTCTTTCCCCGTGTGTTATGAATAAATCTTCTTTTTTGGTACTGTTCTGGTTCTGGTTTTATTTTGTTGTATTTATCCGGGACACCTTAAAGGCCGGTCTGTGAAAATATTGTCGGACATAAACCAGTCTGTGACGCAAAAAAGGTTGGGGACTGCTGCTGTAGCAGTTTGAGCCTACAGCACCATAACTAAGGCAAAGTTCAGGTCACCTAATCAAGCCTTAACTATAAGCTTTATCGAAGAGTTAAAACTGGACAGGGTGTCTGTCTCCCAAAACCAAACTGGGAGCTTGTTCCACAGGACAGGGGCCTGATAGCTGAAGGGTCTGCCTCCCATTTTACTTTTAAATGCTTTAGACTAAGCCTGCAGTCTGAGAGGGAAGTTTGTTATTAGGATAATATGGTAGTGTGACATCTTTATGATATGATGGGCCCTGATCATTCAAGACTTTGTGCGTGAGAAAGATTTTAGTGCATAAAGCTTAAAAAGGAAACGCCAATGACAGTGACTTTGGTTATACAACTGCCTTCGCTCAGATGCAACCCTGGCTGTTTAACCTCTCTTTACATGGACACAGTTCATTGGAGTAGACTTAAAAGTCAGGCAATTGCCACTCATATCAGCAGCCAAGCAAATGCAAAGTGAAAATCAGAGAGAAGAAAACTCCTGCTTGGAAAGACATAAAGGGCAGTGTTGCTGCTTGGTCTCTGTGCCCCTGGTACGTTTTATGCGTTGCAGCTTGGCTGTTTTTGCATTCAAAGATGAACAGACTTTGTCCGCAATAAAACTGACCATAACGTTAATAAGGCTGCAGCTGAAGGTGGCATTGTAAAGATATCTGTCATTGCTCTGTGCCCGTGGGCCCCGCTGTGGTTTTATAGCTTTGAAGGGTAGACATTTTCTTTTTCTCAGCGTTTGCAAGATAGGCCTATCCATTCCCTCCTCTGTGGACAAGAATTCATTGCCACTTGGAAAAGAAGCCCTTTGATTTTTATGAGAGAATTTTTTTAAACTGTAGTCACACCAGTCATTTGACGGCGTGGCCATAACGTGAAGCTGCTCGGCATTTGCAGTTTTTTGCCGTACTCTTTTTACTTTGCTTTCCTGTTCCTGCTGCAGCTCTCGAGTCTTGCGGCAATACCTTTACCCTGAAATGAATAGTCCACTTCAAAACTGCTCAAACACCCTTTTGAGAATGGAGCCAATGTGATGGCAGCCAAGTGTGATTATTAATGGCGGGTCTCTATCTCTCAGGCCTTAATTGGTCTCTGCTGATTGCTCAGCGTTCTGATTAAGAAATGTCATTAAAATTGATGTATTATACTTCCATGTGGTTTTCACAGTTAGCTGCTTCAATCAATTGATAATTACGTAGATGATTTATAACTGGGGTTCATTCTGACAAGTTTGCAATAACGGACACGGTAGAACTTTTTCTGTACATCATTTGAGTAAGGCAGCGAGTGACTGAAAGTTGTACCGCTTCACCTTTTTATCCCAGTGATATTTTTCATTTTTAAGGTTATTAAGTATGTTAAATGTCATTCAGGAGTGGCCTTTGGACTGCAAGTATTCGAATTTCATCACAAATGCGTAGACAATTAGAGGAAGAGAGCAAATATAAATCTATAGGGAGAAGTCAATGAGATGGTTAATGATGTTCCTTTGTGTGGAGTTAATGGAAAACATCTCTAATTTCATGCCAAAGTAAACATTTCTCCTACGGGGGTTCAACTCATTTTGTTTTTAAAAAAAAAAAAAATACGAGAAAGAAATTCAAGGTTTTCGTTTACACACCAGTGCCAATGCGCTTGGTTCGGATAATAAGTATTGGTAATTTTTGTCACATCAAACTCAATATATACAATATTGCCTGGAAGTTATTGACTGTTTATGTCGTTAAAATTCTAATCTTACGTTCCATAAAGAAAATGGGTGGTGGCACCAAAACACATCATATTCGGGTGCATATTCATTATGACTTTCTTAAAATATACTTCTTATATATGCACACTTGGTTGTGTTCTAACTTTTAATGAGATTTCACTCTGGATTATTTTGGCACTGTTACATAAACAGCCATATGTCACAAATTTTATTTATTTATTTTTTAGACTCTGCAACAGCAGATGTATTTTAGCCCCATAAATTGATGGTGGAAAAAAATGTTTAAAACCCAGCGAGTTGTTGTCTTTTATCATCCTCTCGAGAACGATTTGGCAAGGTAGCCCTTTCCATTCCTGCACAACATCACAAATGCAATCAGACTTTTTTTCCTTCCCTTCACCCCAAGAATAAAGAAATAAGCTTTCATTCACTGTGTTTCATCTTTAAAAAAAGACAAAATGTACTCAAGATCCAGCCCTGCAGAAAGTCTGACGTGATGCACGTGACTCGGTGGAAGTGTCAGCGAAACAGGATAAATGAGCATTCAATAACATTTCCCTTTTTGAAAACGTTTCCCCGTCTGCTTTGCCCATCCTGGGAACTAATATACCTATATCGGTGTATTATTTTGAAGGAGAAGAAAATGTTTGTGGCATAGCTCACAGAGGGACAGTAAAGGAAAAGAGAGATGTAGCTTCACATCAAAAATGTGTACACAAATGCTGTGATTATCGGTTGTCTAACAATCACAGCGATAAAAGGGCACCAACAGTGTTTTGCTTAAATACAGTGCGTTTTCGTTTGTATTGGAGTTTTATGTGGACTTGCAGAAATGTGTAAACAGAAGTGTTTTTTTTGGTTCCGATGAAGGGAGCCTAATTTAACTTTTTGTTCTTTCTCACACTGCGTCATCTACGATGTCAGTGCATGTTTGGTGTGTCGGTAAAAAGAAAAGGCAATGCTCTTTGTGAAAGTAGAACAAGAGGGTTTTTTGGCAGCTCTTAAAGTTCAGTGTGGCTGTATTGCATAGTGGTTTATGTAGGCTGCTCTGAGAAATGTATGTATACGTATATACTATATATATTACATGACAGTAGTGCTTTTGACAATATCTGGCGCAGTCGGATCAGACATCCTTTAATCTGCCAGTTTTCTAGTCTGTACGAAGCCTGTGTGATGTCCAGTACGCAGTTAGGAAACAGTCTTCCTGTGCTCTACCTGTACTAAGGCAAGACCCTTATCTAAACCGTAACTGAGTAAATGTGGTAGTGGGATTGCGTCATCTCCTATTGTGTGCTGCAGGGGCATCAGCTAATTCACCTAACATTTTGTGGAAACGGCTCCTGCGTGACCTGCGGTGGGCTTGTTGAAGCCCCATCTTCAGATATTAGAGAATCCACAAAAATGTGATTATACTCTTTTTATTTTTTAATTGTACGCTGCCGTGCAAAAGGGTCATGAAATTTTTTTCAAAAAGACAACAAAATCCCGACACCATAGATTGTTTTGTTTAAAGCCTCTTTGTTTGCCAAATTGATCTTTATTTCTTTTATTTGCGGTGATCAAAATGATAAAAAGATGTCTACCAAGTTTTTTTTTCCTTCCCCCCCCCCCTCACTTGTTTTCAGCAAAAAAATGTCATTGTGCATAGATTCCAAACAGAAGCACGTACTCTTTCATAAACAGACACAAACAAAGAAGGAGACGTGGTGACTTCCAAAGGCTGCCACCGTCGAGGAGTCAGATGATCGCTGTTTTTACCAACACCAGCTCTGTTGTTACGTGCGACAATGAGGCCCTTTGAAGTGTCACGTCCCATGCAAAAACTCCTTTGTCGTCATCTCAAAAAGAGCAGAGCTTTCACTTTTGTGTATTATTGGAAGGTTTTTTTTCTCACATTTTCACTCAGACATTTGTTTGCTACTAATCCCAAGGAGCTTTCCAGCCATATATGTTTAGTTTGGCTGTCTCCCACTGCCAATTGTCTATTGTTGACCTCCGATATTCTCTCGGGACTGTTGTAGAGCCATTAATAGTACGTCTGTGTGTAGATCTGTCCTCACTTTCATACTCTTTGAGTGAATGGAAACCTGTTTCTTATTAATTTTTGAGAACACCAGAGTATTAGGACCACGTTTATAGCAGTGCTTTTTTTTTTTTTTCTCAAAGCCTTCCCATTTACCAACTGTTATTGTTTCTGCAGGTGTAGACAGCAATACTCAAAAGATCTAATTTGTCTGTGATGAGCATCCCCATCCACAAGAGACCAAAGGTACGGTAAGATATGAAAAGCTCATTATCTTAAGTCCCAATAAACATCTTATTATGCCACCGACAAGCCACACGGCATAATACAAAAGCACAATAAAACATGAGTCAGTCATATTCTGCCATGTCTTTTTATTGTTTTGTTTTTTTCCATGGAAACTCTTTGGAGCCATTTTAATTTCACAAATTTTACTAACGATATTGCTGTAGAGGAGAAGGGCTATAAAAATCTAATCTGATTATGCTCTAATGCGAGCTGACAAAACCTTGATTGTTTGATACAGCTTACTGTGCATAACGTGTAGTGTTGGCCTGGTTTGGCGGGGGGTTGATTGTCTGGAATTACTTGATATATGGTGTCATTAATTCTGCTTGACTTCCCTGCCGTGTCCATAAAATGAGTTGTGTCTGTCTTTGTTTCTTTCCCGCGATGATCTCGCAGTTATGTCGGCAAGCAAAACAAAGTTGGTCTCGAAGCAATTACTTGGGCTAGAGTCTGATCTCGGGTCATTAAGAGATAGGATTACTCCTGGACCGCGGGACCCCAGGAATGTGCAGACCCCTCCGGTGGTCTGCTCACCGCTGATGAAATAGAATTGAATTAATGGGGTTGCCCACTGTGAGGACTGATTAGAACGACATACTGGCTTTGATCCCGGAGCGAGGTGACCAGGCATGGGCGCCACAGGCATCGAGGCGGGGTTTCGTGTGTGTGTGTGTGTGTGTGTGATTATGTGTATGTCCTGTCTTGGGTCAGTGCATCACTAATGAACGGTGCTCATTACGTGTGCTCTTTGCTGGGTTCATATCTCACTGGGGTGCTCCAGGTGTAAAATCACTCGATGGTGTTGGGTTTGTGGAAGGTGGCCCACAATCATCCTGCTTTTAGATTTGGCAAATCATCTGTACTCCTCAATGCATTTTAAATGCCTCCCCTTTGATCACAGTTGCAACTTGTGTGTTGTAGTCTGAGGTTAAATTTAGTTCGGTGCTATAGGCCGTTCCCTGCAGTCCATCATGTGCTGAAGTCTAATAACACAGCTGGAATTTTTAACCACCGGTGTTTACCACTTTTTGGTTCAAGTAGTGTACGAGTTGGTAATTACCAGTTGAGCGTAACATTGGGCTTTTGTGCATCAGGAATTTCTTTGCTTAGTTATTAAGTAACAGAAATGCTCTGCCACAGCTCACAGTGGGCCAGGTGTGGAGTAGAGTGTTTACATTTTGGTCAGTCTAATGCAGCAGATTGAAAATACAAGTGCTGTTCGGGAAAGGTTTTCTTAAAGTGTTCAAGTGTTGAGATTTGAGTGGGTTGAGATATTATCAGGCATTCTTGGAGCTGCTAACGCGGCCTAAAAAATTCTGGCAAGGAGTTATAGCTTTGTCAGAGAAATCTGAGCAAAGAAGGGACTTGGTGACAGTGAGATTGATATGCTTAATCCTTTAGAAATTAGCTTCTGTCAGTGTATGGATTCATTATGAATACTGCTTCATGTAATGAAAACTTCACTTGAATAAATTTAAGTCGTATTTTACAGTAGCCGACGAAATTGGCAACCTATAACGCCAATTTACACTTGCACTTCTCAATTTACTTGATATTAATAGGCGAGAAATGTCTCAGCTGTCCTCAGTCCTTGTGATGAAATGAACTGCGTCACGGTTTGAGAGTGTGAAAGGCCTGTTATTTGTTTGTGTGATCATTGTGCTGCTCGAAGGTGGCAAGAGATCCAGATCCAGAGATCATCACTGATGCACTGTTAGCATTTATAAAGTTGCTTTTTTTGTGATCGCTTCTTTTTTACAAGTTATAATTGCATTAGTTTGGGGATGACGTGAAGAAATCAGCAAACGCTGCACTGCAGGATTTTATTGACTTGTTTCAGTCATTTCAAGACTACACTCCATGGACAAAAGAATTGGACCGCCCCTTTTCATCTAAATTCGCCTTGGTGTTTCTGGTCCCAGTCCCAGGTGGCCATGCTGTCTGCCCTTCCAAACATTTGAAAAGACTCAGTCATTCTACAGAGCGCACTAAATACGAGGCCACTGTTGCCAAGTCAGTTTGTCTCCTAAATATTACTTGATCAGCAGTAGGAGTTATTATTGCAAAGATCATGTAAAGTTACTTAGTGGGGTCACTGAGTGCTGAGGTGTTTAGTTGGTGAAAGTCACCAGTGTTCTCCTGACTCAGTAACCACAGGGCTTAAAACCTCCTCTAGCATTAGCATCAGCACAAAAACTGCATGCTGGGAGCTTCATGGCTAAGCAGCTCATTACTTTTGACCTTTCTGCATTTTCTTTCCTCTTTTTAAGAAACTCTTAATACCTTCTAATACTTAAAAAAAAAAAATAAACGAATACCTTAGGAGTTCCTTTAAACGACTACAATAGTTGTTTTTTTTTTAAAAGGCAAAAGGGGAAATTCATTTAATTTCAAAATTTCTAGAATTTTGTCACTATAAAAAAACTCAGTCACTAAACCCTTGATGCCATAAGAGATCATTCCACTCAGGACAGGAATGGTGTTCACTCAGAAAGCCTTTGTATCCTTTCTAAATGGACAAATGCACCCAACCATGCCAACAAAATACCCCCAACTAGGGCTGTTCGATATAACGATATATATCGGATGACGATATAAAAACATCTATAGTTTCATTTTACGCTATAGTTTGTTCCGTGGTGTCGCAAAATAAACTCTTTACGGCAATATTTGTTCATGGTTCTGATGGTCACTGTAGTGGCTATATTTATGTCTTAAAGTTCTCTCTTTCTCTTATATTTAATATAACCACACTACGGACGGACAAGCGCCTGTTTTTATGCGTTGTCGTTGGCAGCAACGACGGTAACATCATCGCGTGTCCGCTTGTTTATGTTCCACATAAGCCTTTCACAATAAAGCTCAAGATCCTGTTGAGACTTTTCAAAATAAACTGAATCACATGAAAGATGCAGATTATTTATGGATGAGAATTAAAAAAGAGCCGTCAGGTGCTAAAAAATAAACCTTAGACTCAAACCTTAGAACAGGCTTTTCCCCGCAGCACGCCGTGTGATAAATACTCACAAAGAAAACGGCGGCTGTTACAACTTATGTCTAAAAATGTATCGTTTCATGCATCGGTTAAAACACTCGACTCCAGGTCCACGACGCCCAGCTGGAAACACTTCACGCAAGTCGAGCTGCCCGAGATTCACAGAATTTACAGGAAATGTTAAATTCTTGTGATTTATATCGTTATCGGACGATAGAATTCTTATATTGGGATATGAGATTTTGGTCATATCGCACAGCCCTACCCCCAACTGGTCAAAGATTGAGTTATTTTTATTAATATGTCCACCCTCTATGTATTTAAATAGTAAAATCTTTTATTTGAATTAAACACCAGGCCATTGTGATAGTGTTGGTCGTCTAGAACAGCCATAGTCACCTTTGCCTTATTATGTTGTATTTATACTCCAGTCCAAACTAATTGTTGGATTACTAATCAGTAATCCAACAGTAATCTTTTGCTTTCGGTGATATTACAAGAATGGTCTTTAAACCTTTGAAGGCCACTATTTGATACCCTGCATTTAACCCATCTACCCACTAATTGAAAGTGTCTATGGGAATATCTTACAGCTAGTGGTTACCCGCTGGCTATAAGGTGTTACCATCTGTCTCCATGTGCCCATAAAGCTCAGAGCGGTTTGGGGATTTTTCCATTAGTTGGTACGACTGTTTTACGCCAAACAAACTGCACCACATTCAGCTCAGAGTAGCACGCTGAGTTGCATTTTCATGGGGCCATGGTGTGGTTATTTGTTTCTGAATGCTGCTGTTCAAATTTCAACCAAAAAGAGTTAGAGATCTAGAGTGTTTTATCTGCTCCAGACATTCTTTGTGTGGATGTGCCCTAAATCCACACAGCAACATGTGAAAAGGAAAAAGAAAATACCGAATTCTAATGATCAGAAATGTTGCACTGCCTGCCAACAAAACTCAATAAAGTTTTGTTTGTTTGTTTGCTTTTTAAACCACATATCTTGGGAAATAATGGTCATCATCACCCTTGTTTGCCCAGCAGTGTGCTGTTTATGTTGGGCCCCCAGACGGTAAGCTTGAGCTGTCTGCCAGAATCATTCTCAAGGCCGCCTCAAGTAATGATAGATGACAAGCTTCTGCGAGGAGGAAAACGGGTCCCTCCGGTAGCCACGCAGAGCCGCTCAGACAAAGGTGCTATCATCTGGCAGCCCATCCTCTGTGCTATTGTGGAGGAAGGTTGAGGGGTGGAGGTAAATAAAAGAGTGGAAGAGTGTCTGCAGCGGCTAATGAGAAAGAAAGTTACATCTCTCCTGTTGAGGAGTGCAGTAAATTGCTGTGAGGCGTGTGCATTGACTCCTTCTTGTCAGTGAATACTAATAAATCCCGGTGGTCACCTTGATTAAGCTGAACATGAAGTTCCAGTTTTGTGCTCTCGAAAAGGGCTAACCTTGACTTTAGACTGAGCAGGAAATCTCTCGTCGTCATTAATGGATTCAAAGAAAATGTATGTTTTGCACTCGTTTTAGGCTCTCTCTCTCTGTTAAACGCTGGTATGTTTCAAGCAGCAAAGACGACGTAATTTTTTCCTTTTAATAAATGTAACAGGAAAAATATATTTACCATGAAAATGAGATTTAAAAAATAAATCTTTCCCTTGGCTCTGTGACTCCATTCACTGAAGACACTGAGATGCTGTAGCCAGTATCCAGACCTTGGGTTTACATTATTCTTACATTATTTTCTGAAGGTCCCGAGGTCAAGAATAAATAAATAACAAACAACCTTCCCAAAGATATTCATATCCTTACTTGAAAATACTTCTTTTTCTATGTTACCATGTGGGCTCAATGTCGTTATGCACAGTTCAGTTCAAACCAGCAATGTAGTTAGAATCTAGCCTTCAGCGATGCTAATATTTCATTTAATAGTATAGATTTTACACTATAGATACATTAAGATATTAGCATTAATTAAAAAGTGAACAGCTGTTTTTAAATTTGATGTGGTGGGAACAGTAAAAATGGCTGAATAAGTAACTTTATCTGAAAATTTGGACCCAAAGTGATTCAAGGAAGGAGAAATTGTTAGCATTACAGCAACAGGCATCGAGATCGGGTGGATGTCAGAATGTGTACATGCTAAAACGCCATGTCACGCCAGAGGTCTCTGTGTGACTTGCCCACAGCCTTAGAGAATGATACTTCTTACTTAGATGTCTTGGAAAATTTCAGAGATGATGACACCGCTGATCAATAAAGCAGCCTACAGTCATACCATAATTAACTTTATCAAACCACACAGTGCTTTAACACAACAGGGTGCGTCAGAGTGGTAGGATAGGAAGTAATAACAAAACTCAGGAATAAAACAAAACAGGTTAAAGAAGAGTTTATACCATAATACCATATCATTAATACCATAATTCCCTCCACACTCACCACCAAGCTGGAGCATCTGGGACTCAGCTCATCTATGTGTCAGTGGATCTCCAACTTCCTAACTGGCAGACCACAGGCAGTAAGGATGGGCGGACATGTCTCAGCCTCCACCACTCTCAGCACTGGAACCCCCCAGGGGTGTGTTCTGAGCCCCCTGCTGTACTCTTTGTACACATATGACTGTGTGGCCACTACCAGCTCCACCACCATCATCAAGTTTGCTGACGACACCGTCGTGGTGGGCCTGATCTCTGATAACAACGAGACGGCCTACCTGAAGGAGATTAGGAATCTGGAGAACTGGTGCCAGAGGAACAACCTCCTTCTAAACGTCAGTAAGACAAAGGAGCTGATAGTGGACTTCAGCACTAAGCAGGAGAGGAACTACCGGACCCCCGTCATCAACGAGTGCCCAGTGGAGAGACTGGACAGCTTCAAATACCTCGGAGTTCACATCACGCAGGACCTGTCATGGTCCTGTCACATCAACACCGTGGTGAAAAAGGCCCGACAGCGTCTCTACCACCTCAGACGCTTGAGAGACTTCCGACTGCCCTCCAAGGTGCTCAGGAACTTTTACTCGTGCACCATAGAGAGCATCCTGGCGGGAAACATCTCAACCTGGTTCGGGAACAGCACCATGCAGGACAGACGAGCTCTACAGAGGGTTGTGCGGTCAGCTGAGCGCACCATCCGCTCCGAGCTCCCTGACCTGCACTCAATCTACAGCAGGCGGTGCTGGACCAAGGCCAGGAAGATCGTGAAGGACCTCAGCCATCCCAACAACAGACTGTTCTCTCTGCTGAGGTCAGGAAAGCGATTCCGCTCCCTGAAGACCAACACGGAGAGACTGAGGAGGAGCTTCTTCCCGCAGGCGATACGGTCTCTCAATCACACCACCACACAGTACTGACCCACACATATGGTTCTTACACACACACTGGACTTTCTGGACATTGTTTTTGCACAACACTGGTCACTATATTCTTCATTTCCAGTTAATATTTGTACAGCTGCTGTTATTGTGTATATATTTATTTATATTTCTTCATACATTCTTATATATTTCTATATTGTGTATTTTGTTGTACAGTTATTTTATTTTCAACTTTAATTTATATATTTTATCTTATTCTTTCCCAGTTAAATTTACCCTTCATTCTAATTTGTGTTGTACAGTTATTTCATTTTTAACCTTAATTTATATTTTATTCCCTCCTAGTTAAATTTACCCTTTTTAATTTTTCATATTTATTTCCTATCTTATTCATAGCCTCTTCCTTTTTTTTTTTTCTTTAGGTCACGAGCAGTTGTCTAAGCATTTCACTGCATATCGTACTGTGTATGACTGTGTACGTGACAAATAAAATTTGAATTTGAATTTTGAGTTTTCAAAATCGCATTCAGCAGCAGCAGCTTATTTGTTGTTGAAGCCAAAATCCCAGGTGAAAATAGCATTTAGATTGTTCAGCTTTTGTTGTTTTAATGTTGTGGCTGCTTGGAGTATATTCCTTTTTATCCTTTAACTAAAGTCTGTAATATTACACTTTGTGCTTATCCACACATGTTCCTTCACCTAATGGACTGTCCCACTGTGACGGGATAAAGACATTAAATGCAAAAAGGTGCCTCATCTCCCACAACCACTTACTTCAACTCAGCGGAGTACAGCAGAAGTTGCCTTATGTAATGTTTCATAGTGTTTTTAAAAACCCTACGTCTGCCACTATTATTAAAACAGAGTGTCTTCACCTGCTGACGAAGGGGAAAAGAAAAAACCTTTAGAAAGGCATTCATTGGGGCACAGCGCGCTGAAGTATTAAGCTGCAGAGACAGGAAGTGTTGGGAGTGTAGTGGAGGGGGGTAGTCCTGGGGAAAGTAATGTTCTAAGCAGAAAATAATGGCACTAATGACATGACCTCTGACCTGGGCACCATGAAGCGCATGTCTGATATTGTCTTGGTTGAGAATAATCAGGTGTGTAGGAAGGGCGGGGGGCGTTAAGAGCAAGGTCAGGGCCTGGTGCCATTCATAAGACAACCTCTGGCCTTCACAGCGCACACACACACACACACACACACACACACACACACACACACACACACACACACACACACACACACACACACACACACACATCTTTAATGATAGAAAGGGGTGGGGTGGGAGCACGGGGATCCCATTCACATGCTGTCACCAGACCATAACAGAGTCGGAACATAAACGCACATTCATAAACACTGACTGCGACCCGCGCTGTCGTACGTACCCGGTTATATTCTTGTCACATAAACAGTGAGGCATTGTCTCCTGCACGCCCCTGGAGTGATTAAGACGTACGGCGCGGCAGGGGGTCGGCCCGTGGTTTAAAGGAGCATAGAATCGGAAGAGGCTGACACACAGAAACGCGCACACATACACGCAGCAGGGGTTTTAGCATGGCATCTTATCCAGGCCATTGAGGCTAATATCTGTGAATGGGGCATGCTGGCATTTTCATGGTATCGGTGTTGTCGCTTTTCCTTAAAGCGCCCTGAGGGACTGCACGGTATGATCACATCATAAGGGAGAATGGGGGTGAAAAAAAACTACCCTACCACTTTACCTCTAATGTCCTCAATCAGGAGCAGATGACTACAATAAAGGCAATATTTAAAAGTCATTAAAAACTGTCGGCTCACGTTTGGCTCAGCAGATAAAATTTCTCCGCTTTGCAGCTTAAAAGGTGCGAGGCAGCCTTGCTTTGGCTCACCGTCATGTGCTCATAGTGATGTTTAAATGACCGGTTTTATAAGCTCTTATGTGCAGCATTTCAAATAGCACACTGTAAATTGAATAGGCTAGAAAAAAAAACGTACTGTATTCATTACAGCTTCAAAATGTCACTTGACCTTCCACCTTAAAAAGTGCTCAGGGTTATAAAACTTAATTTGTTTAAATTTGTGTTTAACCAGAAAACAAAAAAGACACACAAAAATCACTGAAATTAAAAAATAAATCAGTCTCTGCAGCGTGTGCATCACTGAGCCAAGGATGAGCACGCTGGGACAAAAACAATAAGTCTGATGCTATCTGCCGGCTGCAATTCATTGATTAGACCCATGAGCTGGAGAAATACCGGGATTTGCAAAAGCGTCCACGCGAAGAAAAAAAATCATTGCATTGGAGAAGCGTCGATAAATAGGCTTTACCGGGCAGTTTATTGAAAGACCCCTTCAGTTCCCATTTTAAATTGCCAACTCGGGCGAGGAAAGCGAGTATAACGCTGCGATATGATGCAAAGAGAAAGCTGAAAAATGTTCAGCATCGCCAGCTGTCCGTCCATCCATCTACTCATGCACAGAGTCCTGTCAGCCGTGCCTCGCCTCAGCCCTCCATGCCAAACATTCGTGTCCCCCTTTCGGTGAAAACGTCTTGCAGCCTGATGATATCAAGCAGCGGGCTTTGCCATTTCAGAGCACACAGTATGTCTGTCATGTCAGCTGTCTTATTTAAGAATATCTACACCTCAACGTCCCCTATTGCCCGGCCTCCATGCAAGTAATGTCGTATTGATTTTTATGCTTGGCATCTGTGCTCCGGCTATAACGTTAAGTCACGACCCGTAAATCAAAGCTTGGTTTGCGTCATTAGTTGGCATGCTATTGTAAGATGGTTATCGCTGCACATGAGGTGTATTGTTTCACTTAATGTCTTGAGCAGCGCTCAGCTCGAGCTCAGATATAAAACAGTGTGTGCTTCTGGAACAGAATCATAGGTAATTTCATATTTGCAGAACATTATATTGTATTTTATTACATTGCTCTTTCCTCCACGTACCACAGAAGCGACTATAAAAAAGGTTATCTTTGTATTTTTTCCTCATATATGTTTGCATCTGGTCAAGCTATTGTATTCAAGGATACTGAGAGTATGCGCATATAAACTAGAGCCTACACAATGCATTATGCAATATCAGAGATGGAGATAAAAACCATGACTTATTGCTGTTCCTTCCTCCTTGTTGTCTGCTAAACTTGATTGAACGTTTTTCCATTTTTCAGCTGACTCAAGCTGTTTTGCAGGCAAAAAAAAAGAAAATGTATATAGGATTTCTTCTTCTTTTGCTTTCTGGGTCGAGCTGTTAGACAGCGTCACCGCTTCCTGTCCTGCATCATTTAAAGAAAATGAAATAAAAAAGTAAAGCAGCACGCCGATGTTGTGAATATCCTGTGTCCACCCCGTTCCAGCCCCTGTCAGATTCACAGATACGTTTAAAAGGAAGCAATTTCCATGCCTGGTATGAAGCCTCCTTTTTAACCTTAATTACATCGCAGCTCTGTACGGACCAAATGTCCTCTGCCGAAATTAATTTCCCAACAGGGACTCTTATCAAAGAATTCAGATGTACCTCCTTATCATCAGCGGTCAGTGCCACTGCGTTATAATGTACTTGCTGCCAAATTTTTATTTGCATAAATGTTGACACGAGCCTTTATAGCCATCCAGAGAGTGCATCTCATTATGTCACCTATCGCTTATGTACGGCGTCTCAGATGTCCGCCGCCGTTCTCAGGCGTGACAAAGATGTCAGGGTTTGCATGCATGAGACACAGAAAAGCATTTAACTGCATTTTCCACTTAAACTGGGATTCAGGAGTGCGCTGTCATTTATGCGAAAGGTTATTGTCTTTCAGCAGAGATGGCAGGGCGAATACAGATTCCGAGTAGTGAGCCATTACCGACATGCTACAGGTCATCTGCAGTTATGTGTTTATCCGGTCTCTTGTAGATGGAGATTTGGTTTTCACCGTTTTGCCCTGGCTTTAATGACACAATCCAGGAAGCTCTACGATGATCCACAGGTTGTGCATTTTAGTGTGCATGTAAAACGATTAAAGTGATCCTAGTGCAGTTTTATGGATGGCACACATGTGTAGCGCAGATGTCAAAGCAACACTATAGGGGCTCATACTTGTGAGCGAGCATTCCTGCACCATATGTGTTTTTCCTTAACTCCGCTGCCCTCGAATCTTCTTTCAGAAACCGCTGCATACTGCTGAGGCAAAACAAATCACCTTTCAGTTTAAACTCCCGCTGCTTACTAAAATAATCAAAATTCACATCGAGCCTCAAAACCCACACATCGAAACCGTCTTTCCTTCCAAGCTGTAAACCCCCTAAAAAATGAAAGTGCCGCTTGTAAAAATTGATTTTGAGATTGAAGCAGAAATTTGTGTTGATAGCAGTACTTGGCACTATAGCATTGAGAATCTGAGCTGGGGAGAAAAGTTCAGTATGCAGTGAGTACCTGGCTCTGTTTCTTTTTGGTTTTTTTGAGTGTACTTGAGGTGTCGGATGAGCAGGTTGCGTTGGCTTTTGAGAGCAGTTGAAAAAGAAGCTCGTCTATACGCGCTGACCTTCCGCGGCTAGACGAGCCGATGAAAGAAAAACAATTAACGTCAGTGAAAAGTCTATTAAAGCACCGCGGCTCTCCGTCCGTCTGTTGCGCAGGTGTTACTTCAAAGATGCCACCTACAAAGTTTTGTAACAAACTTGCATCGCGACTGTTAAACACATTTTTAAATCCATCCGGTGCGCATTAATCCGAGCCTCTCCCGGCTCTTTTTCCTCAGTCATTATGTCTCATAATGTCACTCGACTATCACTCAGCTGTTTTTGTGTTGAGTTTGCTTCTCTGTATGCCAACCTCTGCTGCTTTTGTCAGTCTTACATCCACCCACCGAGATCAGATTAAAGCAAATATGTCGAACACAGCACCACTGAGTGGCATGCCTGGAGCAAAGCATGCTGGGATTTAGCGGCTCGTACGCTGCTCTGTGACAGCTGAATGGGCGAGTGATGTAAGTGGCACTGTCCCTCCTGTAATTGCTGTAAACTAATTAGGATGTATGGTTTGTGGGCATTTTAATGGAGCTGCACTGTAATATGTTTTTTATGAGATTTTCCGTAATCTTGTTTTCTCTGCGACTGTCGCTGCACATATGTCGTTCTCTATTTTATCGAAACATTTCACTTGGTAATTAGGTTCCTTACACCTGTGCTTCATCAGCAGACTCATAAATGCTGAAGGCCTTACTTTTCCTCAGTTTTTAGCAGTTCTGTGCTGTACTTTAAGTTGGGTATACTTCCATGTAGTGCAGTATTTACTTCGTTTATCCCGCCGCCATCTACCGGTCACAGCCGATGGCGTCCCCTCACTCAGCCTGGTTCTGCTGGAGGTTTTTCCTTCCCACTGTCACCAATTGCTTGCTCATAGGAGGTCATCTGATTGTTGGCGTTTTTCATCTGTTATTGTAGGGCTTACAATTTAAAGAGCTTTGAGGCGACGGTTGTTGTGATTTGGAGATATATAAATAAAATTTAACTGATTTGAATTGGTTTGAATTGTGACGGGGTAGTGTAGTCCCCAAACTGAATGTGGGAAGCTCCAGCCATGACTATTTAACACACATAAACATCACACTTAGCAACGCATTTATCTTCAGTGACTAAAAGTCCAGCTAGATAGAATCAACAGCTGATACTAGCTAGCTCGCATCACAGTCAGCACTCCTGATATATCCTCCACCTCCCACTGGATGAAAATTGGTTGGGGGTCCCTTCCGTGGTTTAGATAAGATGGCAACCACTAACTGTGAGAATTAATCTGGGTTCTTGCAGTGCTCTGTACACGTAGCTGTACTTGTCAGTGTGAATGCACTCAAAATAGCAAGAATGTGCAGGCAGATTTGAGACAGAGGGCACGACTCCATCATTCTGAGATTCAGCACATCCAAAGTCAGAAAAAAGACTCTTAAGGGAGATGGTTTAATTATAATTTGAAAGAGCAGTTAAGTTCTCATCCTCTGTGTATACCCCTTCTCTCTCTTTCTCTCAGTCTCTAACTCCGGGTCTCTACACCACACCAAATGTCTGGTTACTGGTGTAAACTGGTTCGCTTTCAACTTATTTTGACATTTTAAAATGTGAATGGGGAGAGGTGGGACCAAATAATTAAGAGCTGAATCTCAGCAGGTTATCTGTTCAGGTGAATTCATGTTTACTTGAATGTTTTTTTTTTTTTCATTTACTTGAATAAAACATACCAATAAATATAATTTGAGGCAATAAATTATCGAGCAAAGGTTAAATGTCTCTATGATGAGTTTATCATCACTTGGAAAGACTCGACCGTTTGAAGTTTGCTGCCTCAGTGAGCCACCACATTAACCAGTTCTCAACCAGCTTCTGCACAGAGCGCTCCACCAGCTCATCGAGGGTCTACAGAGCCGATTAAGGAGTACCCTCGCTGGACCATGGTGAAATGGTGGAGTTAGTCTGTCAAACCAAGAGATTGGTCTCACAACAGTGATCTGATGAGCCTGCTGATAGAGGAATAGGAGACAGGAAGAGCCCGTTCTATTTGCTGTTTATTTTACTAATTCACTCATGAATTATGGTGTACACATGTATTAAGCAGAGGAGTTGATTGTACAGTAGACTGACGCAGAAACAAAGACATTTTCTACCAAATTTCATGGTTCCTGGAACCACGATCCAGGCTTCTTTTAAAGTAATCTATCATGTCCGCTCAGTTAAATGGATTTTAACACATTTAACCTTCCTGTGAGGACGAATGCTGTTTTCTCCAATGTGTAAATAGAGCTCAATATGAACTCTGAACTCTTCTCAAAGTGCTAGTAGACTAACATTTTAGTTAGAAAGGATAAAAAAAATGTTATATTGCAGTATGGACTACTTGGTAATTGAAATATTGAATTTCTAAGCATTTTTGAGTAATGCACTATGTGTGCTCAGAGTGTGTAGTGCAGCAAAATTATATACAAAAATATGATTAAAGAAGTGATGAAATAAACCAACAGATCAAACATCTATGAATGCACGGGTTCCTCATTTGCTGTTTTTTTTTCCTACGGTTGGATTTCCTCTATCTGCTTCACACCACCAAAAAGTTGAATTTGCTGTATTTTACCCCAGATATTATATAATTTTTTTTATCCCCGTGGCAAAAATGCAGAACAACTTTTTAAAGTTTAAGATCCACTTTCTTATCATCTCTCGGGAATTAAGTTTTAGACATGCCCCGAGTGATTTCTACACATCCAAGCAAAGAACTGACAGGGTCACCAACCTGTGAGCCTCAGTCCCTTCCCCTCACATTACACCCGTGCCACCAACACTTTCTTCTTTTTTTCCACTCACTTTTTCTTTTAAAACTTCTTTTTTTTTTTTTTTTTTTTTTACCAAATCAGGCACTTCTGGGTGGAGAGAGCCTCTTGTTTAGTTGTGAAAAATCAATAGCCATTACAGGAGGGAGAGAGAAAATGAAAGAACATGCTCAAGAGGGCGGGAGACAGACTGCTATCCCTGTCAGTCTGACCCTGCCTGACGGCTGTCATCTCCCTTAATTGCTTTGCTAATATCATCCCCGCTCAGCCTGGATCTAGGTCAGCAGGGCCCCTCTGTTGGAGCTGACTTGAGGCTGTCCTGCTTCATGATCTCTCCCGCTGTCTGCCTTTTTCTTCTCCCCCCTCCATTAGGGCCATCTCAATTAAAATAAAAACACACAGTAGGAGAGTGAGGAAAAATGCATTGTTTCTTGTTCTGATATGACCCTCGTTTGAATTAATCCAATCAGACACATTTTTTCCTGGCAGTAGATAATCATTTATGCACCCTGCTCTATTCTGGGAGGGGAAATAGACTTGCCAGAATGAACCTTTTTATGTTTCCCTCAGGTGATGCAGGATCTGCTTTTTCTTTGTCTGTCGTTCTTTCTGCCGTTTGCACCTTTAGGTCAGAATACAAAGCTTCTTAGTTACAGAGAAGCTTAACGCCGATAACTTTGGCTTGTGTTTCCGATTTGTTTAACACGGCGATTTTTATAATGAAAGCATTTGAATCATTTTTGTTTCACAGTTGCAAACTGCCTATTTTGGCTCAACGAGATTGAACCAAGTAGATTTAATGATGGTGATTTATTAAAAGTGAATAATTACAGCTGCTCTTGAGGACGGTTGTATTTAAAAAGATAAAAATTTATGAAAACTAATTTATTTAAAAGCAATAAAAACAAAGGATGAGGACGGACAGGATGATATCTAAAGCTGACGGATACATGAGTTTAAAGGTCAATACACATTTTTTGTGAATTAAAAATCTGATATATTGGCAGATATTTTTTCCCCACTAGTGATTCATGTAAGAAATAATAGTACTGTAAATATCAGGGATATGTAACTGAAGTAGATATGAACTAAAAATCACAAATAACAATTTATCTCAGTTTCAATTAATAAAGAATAAAAATTATTATTATATCCATCCATCCATCTCCTTCCGCTTATCTGGGGCCGGGTCGCGGGCAGCAGCCTAAGTCTACGTCTACACTAATCCAGATAAATTTGAAAATGGCGTTTTCGTCTAAAAACGCTCCGGGTCCGCACTGTTGTTTTCAAAAACGCTACGATCCTGTACGGCACATGCGTGAAACGTGAGACGATTCGACCTGCCTCATTTCCGTCTGCTGTTTATTTACTTTCCGGCTCTTTGAAATGTCGCGGCAAAATGTCGAGGAAAAGTGCCAAGTTTTATCTGGAGCTATCTGGAGCATGTGCAAACTGCTACTAACCTTTAATAGGGCTGTCAAAATTGAGAGCAAACAAAACAGCTGCCATCTTAGTTGAATTGGTCACATGACTGCATCATATGACTAAAATGTGTCATCGTTTTCCAAAGCCTCCGTTTTCGCTGTCCACGCTGCGACGCGCAAACGGCGTTTTCAAATGTATCTACTTTGGAGAGCGTTTTCAAAAAGCTCAGTTTTCCAAAAACGCCGTCTCAGTGTGGACGAAAGCTCCACCCAACAGCCAATTGGATCGGTTGGTCTTTTTGTTTGTGGCATTTGTTTGTTTCTCTCGCTCTTTCTTCTCTGCCATTATAAATGCTGGTATCAGTTAACCACAGATAGTTAGCTCCGACTGATAAATTGGCCCTGCCGATATATCGATCGGGCTCTAACGACATGTCATAAATGTGACATCAGCAGCATCATATGCGCTTCCTCTGTAAAATAAAGGGAAGCCCATTTCACTACTAAGGTGGTTTAATTGCGGCGTTGCTCACTCTTAAATCAGGCCAAAGGACTCGGCACCTTAATGGGTGTAAGGTGCATCATTTGTTTACATGTGAATTTGCAATCTTTATAAAGATTTCCTCTCTCTTCGTTTTTTCCCTACTTATCTCATATAACGCGGCTTAATGAAGTCTGGAAAGCGAACTGCAACCTAGTTATTGTTGCCAACACACCACCAGTGTAACGCCTCGAATCATTTGATGCTCCAATTATTTTTACAATCAAGTAGGCTTGCATAACAAAACACTTTCTGCGATGAGACTTGAATTTCGCTTCCAGCTTTGCTTGGCAAACTGTCCACTGGCTAAAGAAAGTGGGCACTGTGAGGCTGTGTGTTTGAGAGGAAGAAAGGGAGAACATTAGTGAGCGTTGGGGATGAATCACAGACCAGCTGTTTTCTGCCTTTGGGGAAAAATGCTAGTGAGTTTGAAACGGTAGGATTCAAGAGCAGCTTGTTGGTTGTTTTTCTTCATACCTTTTTCACCTTCACAAATAGTTTTATTAGCACCAAAGAGTGTTTCAGATTTGTTGTTGTATCAAGCTTTAGACTAGTACCTGGATCTATTTTAATAGGACTGGACTAGGCATAGTGTCTGCAAATCCAAGTTTATACACTTGAACGCAACAAATAAAATGGAGAAAACATTGGGGTGTTTGAAAGCTTTTCTCGCTAGTCTGCAGCTTTTCTATTGTTTGCATCTCCAGTCATGGCTACAGGCAGCCATTTTAGCACAGACAAGGGACGAGGAACTAGTAATTGTGTCAGCAGCAGTGGCTCTCAGCCAAGAGCTGCAGATACTTTGTACTTTTTCCCCCTGCTCCCTGTTTAATGGAGCGTGTGAAGGCCAAGGTGTGCTGCCCCGGCCCCAAGTCTAGGCTCGGTTCAAATGGCCTCCCGCACCTTCTCTGATAGGCACAGTGGAACAATAAACCAAAGGTGGAGCAGCTGCAGAAACCATTAGTGTAAGACCATTTGTTCCTCGCTCCCATTTCAGCCTCGCTGCCCTCCGTTTGCTCCCACAATAAGACCCCTATTTTCATGACCTTTCACAGAGCCTCGAGTTGCATTACTGCAATTTAGCATAAATGTACAAGTTTATGATTCACACATTTGGGTTTGGAAGCTACCTACAGTCTGCTGATCTCCCTTCATGAGACCAGAAGAAGGTTTTTTTTACAATATCTTCATTCCTTGGTGGGCTGTAATCTTGTGTATATTGGCCCACAGTTGCAGATTTCAAGCACAGTCCAAACTGCGCTTCCCTTCACCATAAAGAGTGGAAGTCCAGCTGTCACCCAAACTGTTTGGTTTGGAGGATCTTAGGGAGCTGAATAGAGGCAGACCCTTTGGTTAGCGCGAGGCCTGTTGTTTTGGAACTATTGATGGGAAAAATGCCCAGATTTCACAGATTTGTGGTGCCACTGTTCAGACCACATCTAGCCTTGTCATTAATGAGCTTTTGAGTCAGACAAATTTCTCTCTCGGTTTCATTTTTCTCCATGTCTGCGTTTTCTTCTAACCAGCTTCCTTTCACTGAATTTCATTGTTCCCCAGCATACACCCCACTGCCGTCATGATAGCAAAGCCTTGACTTCATTACGGATGCCAAGTTTATTATCTATTTAAATATGCTGCACTTTAACTCAACACTATGTGAAGCAGATAAAATCAAGACGTCTGAGTGCACACACTCCTTTGTCAGTTCTGTAACAAAGGCTTGGCTTTTTGAAAACACTTTTGGTGAAATGGAAAATATTCTGGAGTGTTAGCAGCTGTCAGGCAGGGATGGCTAAAACCTGAACTCAAATCTCAGGTCAGTCCAAGTTTCGGTTAATTTAGGATGTAAATCTTTGCAGTTCTGACTAGATATGAGGTCTCTCTAAACGACGAGGAGTAAAGCCAATCGCTTTGCCAATCTGTCGAATTGTTTTCATCGTCTTCATGATAAATTCCATAAAAACTGTTGGCATCAAATCTGTTAACCACCTAGATTCTACACACCTAATATGGCTGCAACCCCTCCACGTGTGTTCATTAATATTAAGGACAGCTGAGAGGGTAGTAACCCTCAAGATCTCCATATAAAGCCAGGCCTAATTAATCTATACAAGAAAGAAAGGCATTAAAGCTAAGAAAAAGTAAGTAATCAGTCCTTTTTGGCAGGTTTATAGTGCAGGATTAGATTTAATTAGGCCTTATTTTTTTGTAGAGGCCTTTTTTTCTGTGTTGTTTAGTGAAAACTCCCTTAAGACTACTGTGAAATAAACATGTTTGCCCACTGGTGAATCTTCAGTTAGCCTATTTTTATTAGCGTGTTTGTGAATGCCATAAAAGTTTGTTTTGCACTGTTAACGCTTTTGGAAAAACTTCCATCCTACCAGAAACTGTTCTTCGCTGGGATAGTATGAGATGTTGCGTGATCGCCAATATTGTGCATGCTTTTGTGCACACTTGCACATCTGCATTTAAAATTTCATGAAAGACCTAAAGGACAAAAAGCAGTCAGGCCATTACAAGAACCAAGAAGCGGCTTTTTTTTTGTTCACATCTATGGGGTGGTGTACCATGAATTCATCCGCAGGTTCAGGTACTGAACACTGAGGTCTGCTAAGCTATCCAACGTAATGCATTACTGTAAATACATTACATTTTCCAGTAATGCATAATGTAATCCATTACTGTACAAAGTAATTACATTAAAGTAATGTAATTATAGTACACAGGCTATTCATTTATCTGCACACTGCATTGGGAAGCATCAGCACAGACTAATTTGCTAATGCAAAACCAGCCAGAAACTTAAAGTGATGTTAAAGCTGAGTGTATGCTGACCCCAGCCCAGCAGCCAGAGCCTGAACTTCAACAGGTATCAAAGGCAGTGATGTCTGCTAAGGCTCGCAGCATTGTAGCGTCTGTTTTTACCTGCACCTGTTTCTTGGGTAGAATTACCTTTAATCTCTCTACTCATTACTGAGAGTGTGTAATGCATTGCTTTTCTTTGAGTTACAACCCCAAATCTGGTCCTGAGGCATCTGAGGGTGGTACTGTGGTGCAAACGACTTGAACCTGAGCGTGCGTCAGCTCACAGTGTGTATATTTTGACTGTGTCAATGCACTTGATCCTCCTGACCCACTTTTTGTGCCGGATTTACAATTTCTGTCTCTTCCAAAATTAAATTGGATTTAGTGGATCGCCATTTTGATCCAGTTGAGGAAGACCGTCTATGTGAACTTGACTTTTTAAGAGCCTTCCAAACATGGGATCAGAATAAAGTTCCAGCAGACTAGTTGGAAGGGGATGGGGAACAACTTTACCAAATTCTCGGTGTGTCTTTTTGCTCCCTAAGTCTTTGGGCACGCCTCCTGCATTGAAACAATGATGGAGGTGGTCATGGCAGCTACTCTGACTCTAACTTGTTACGTGCCTGAATTCCTTTATTGCACTGGGCTAACAGTTGCTGTCGGGTTGTTGCTTTTCAATAATGTGCTACAGATAATTGTTTTAAACAATAATTATAACTAAATTGAATCCAGTCTGTAATCTGCCGCGTTTTGCAGGCGAAATGAAACAGTTATGAAACTTGTCCTGCTGCGACAGTGTTCAAACCAGAAGACTGCAGACAGCAGAAGTCCAGGAAATAGTGCAGGTGTTTCCAGCACATTGTTTCATCGCCGTCTGCTCTGTGCCCAGTGAGCACACAGACTGACTGTGTACTCATGTTGATTAGCCACAACAAGCCTGGTTGCCTTTTTTTTTAACCATCTGCATGCCACAGGTTTTAGTGTTTGCCCCACACTCCCAATCCCATTCAAGAAGTGATTGCCAAAACAATCAGACAGTCGGATATTGACATGAACACACACGAGACTGAGTTTGTGACTCATATTCCCCCTTTGTGGCCCTGCATCCCGGTAAACAGATTTTTAAAGGTGTACTTGTTGATAGGTATCTTTAACACGGTGCAAGGCCAAAACCTCACAGGGGAAAATACACAGCGGCACCCAGGAGTGGATGAGATCACAAGGCTATATTGGGATGATCTTTCCATTGGTTTTTCAAATGGCTTCATTTCTTTCTTTCGGTTTTTTATAGCCTGGATTGGCCTAGGAGTGTGTGTGTGAGTGTGTCTATAGCAAACTGTCAGTTATCACGTTTGACATCGGCAATTGACTCCCATCAGTCTGCAGATAGGAGTCGCTCCACCAACAAAGATGTGGGAATGAAAGAGGCATATTTTCTCACAACCAGCCCCAGCTCCCCCCTCCCCCCCGGCAGCACCTTTTTTAAGGATTTTGTGCTTATTCAGGCAATTCCGTGTTCTCTCGGATCACGTCGAGCTCCGGGCCGCGTTGTGCTCGAAAATACTCGAGACACAAGAGGCCAAATGAAATTGCTTCAATACCTTCTTGATTATTTTTTATGTGGAAAAGCGGGGGGGGGTGCGTGTGGGGAGGGACTGTAGATAACCGGTCCCGACACTTAAGAGTGACATCAGCATTATCCGTCCTCATCTCTGCGCCTTTATTGAAACCGGAGAATAAATTCAGAGTTGGTTTCACTGCCGGCACAGCCGCCTGGGAGTAAACGCACTTGAACTATTGTAATAATCCACAAAACACTGCACAGCTAGAGGTGAGACGCTATCTAGTTCACGCAGCATAATGGTTTCACTCAGGACATCAAACTGTTCAGTCATTTAGCTGCCGGTGGTTGGCTGCTGGCCTCTGTCTGGAAAATATAGATTAAAAATCTTCATCCGTGTTGCAAAGTTTCACAAAAAACATTCTTTTCCTTCTTTTTTGTGTCAAGCTGCTGATAGCACACGTTTAGCTGCAGTGAAAACCTTTTGGATTATGTGGTTTTTATTTTTAGGTAAGTGTAGTTTTTAAAAAAGTCGCGCTGTAGAAATGAAAATGTCAGCCGGACCACTGCTTCACCCCAACAGGTATAATTACTGCCTAGTGGATGGATCTGACAAGTTGAAGTTTACCTGCGAGTTTGTCATGACTCGTAATTATTAGGGATGTAAAGAGGCAATCTGCAACACCAATGTTCCATTTTTGTGTCACCGTACATTTGGGCTGTAATCTCGAGGCTGACTCGTCCATTGTTCAGTTGATGTGCTCTCAACCAACCTGCTTCTTATGGACTTCACAACCATAGACTCACCTAAACCTTTTTTTGACAGCTGGCTACACTTTACTGAACTTCTGCTGAAAGCTGGCTCCAATATGGCACCATGTCAAAGAAATCAGAGTGTGGCTGCAGTTTTTAAAAAGAAGTTGGTAAAAAGTTGAGTTTTTGCATAACAATCCTATAACATATCAGCAGAAAACTGCAGGATAGCTTGTCTGTGTTTATTGCTTTTGGCTTTGAACGTACCAGAACTGGTACGTTTTCATACGTTTGGCACAAACGTCCAACCGCACCTCTGATCCTGACCAATCAACTTATGGAAGAGCAGGCCAACTCAAATTTCTTTGGTTAGCTGTACAGCCACAGTATTTATCCCCTCTGAGTGAGACTCATTTAAAAGACACTGTCTCAGTGGTGATTTTATTTTTAGAAATTTGCCTTTGCCAGTTTTGAATCAGCAAGTTGAGGGTGTAGATTTGCAACGCATAAGAGCCTAACCGTGTAGATGAGTGACTTCTCGCGCTTTGTCACCTTCTTTCACACTCGCACACATTTCATATACTAAAGGTAAATATCTTCCTTCCCAGGCCAGTGTGGCGTTGACTGGGATTACTGTGAATAATGTGATGATTGTCAGAGCTTTGGGAAAATAGTGAAAGGTTGTTTACTGCCACACCAACAGTTTTTACAGTTGATTGCTGAACGTTGTTTGATGTTACTCCACTTGGAATTCTCTTTCACACTTGAGTTGTCTGTCTGTGAGCTCTGTTACATTCCCTTTGGCATTTGAGGTCCAAAATGATTTGGAGGTTGTTACTTTTAAAAAAAGAAAGCACCAAAGTTTGTCTTTTTGCTTCTGTTACACTTTGTGTTGAAAAATGGACAATATAATGTTCTTGGAGTGAATCATGTAGATTATTGACCGTTTGGGCATAAAATGGTGTGTGTGTGTGTGTGTATTAGGGGTGCAAGGATACACAAAATTCACGGTTCGGTTCGATACTTTGGTGTCACTGTTCGATATGTTTTCGATACAAAAAAATGTTCATGCTTTTTTAATTTGTCATTTATTAAAATTATAAATATATATTTTAACTCAAAAGTACAGTTTTTAAATGTGATGTTGCTGAAACAACATTAAATGTAATAAAAAAATTAATCTATCTGATCGAGAAATCACTCATCTTTCCAAAATAAAAGCTATACTATACGCTTCTTCTGGGCTATATTCTCAGCAGCATATTAAACATATCAGGTCCCCATAAGGAGAATCATGTGCTAACGGCTGTCTAAATGACTCGGGTAAAGTTTGTAGCATGCGTGCTTGTTGTTTTTGTCTGCTTCCACTTGTCTTTGCACTAGGATGATGTCGTTGTAAATGTGCAGTCATATTCGTTGTGTTCCCACTAGTGCTGTCAGCGTTAATCTGAAATGACGTTAACGCCACAACACGGCAAATATCCGTTAACGAGCTACCGCGGATCGCCCCGTGCGTGGGGCTGGACGGCGTCAACACGTTAACGAGCAAACTGCGCTAACGCACTAGTTCCCACCCATGTAATTGAGCATTGCGTGGCACATCCGACATACTGTTTTACTTTTGTCCATGACGTGCTTACCTTCAGGGTCATACGTCACATGAAAACCAAAATAGTTCCAAACGCCAGATCTGAGGGTGGGGGAGGTTCAATTTGCCATGTTGCAAGGAGAGCTTAGCTTCTGTCTTGCTAGCTTGTGTTGTGCTCAGTGGATCTGCGCTCAACAGTGCAGCCTAGGCGGAGTAGTCGAACGCAGACCCACTGAGCTCTCAACACAGACATCATTGTCAGAAGAAAAGTTAACAAAATAAATTAAAAATTTTGTATTGTTCAATACATATGTGTACCGAACCGAAAGCACTGTATCGAACGGTTCAATATCGATACGAGTATCGTTGCACCCCTAAAAAATATATAAAATAAATGAATTAAAAAAAAAAAAAAAAAAAATTTATATATATATATATATATATATATATATATATATATATATATATATATATATATATATATATATATATATATATATATATAATTTTTTTTTTTTTTTTTTTTTTTCCAGCAAAAATAACTTATCTATCATGGCATCAAGAAGTCATGCTTAATGAAGACAAATAAGGAGGAAAGGCCAAATTACATAAGCACTGGACTGTAAACTGGAGTGTAAGCAGTTCATATGGAATGATGAATCCAAATGTGACATTTTTGGTTTAAATTATCCTCATTTAGTCTGTAAAAGTATCAGGAGAGAGTGTCTATAGCCACCTGTAAAACATGGTGGAGACTGTCGTGCTTCTGAGCTGCATTTCAATAAGTGGTGTTGGGATCCTGTCAAAATGAATGCAGTAATGAACACGGAAAAGTGCAGCCAGATATTGATTTGCCGTGCGATACCATCTGGAAGGTGTCTGATGAGCAACAGCTTCATTTTCCAGCATGACAATGATCCCAGACATGCTGCCAATGCATACCTGGACAGAAAAAAGCACACAGTGGAACAGTATCAGTCATGGATCGGCCTCCCCGGAGTCCTGACCTCATCATTGCTGAAGCAACGTGGGATCATTTTGACAGAGAACAAAACAAAAGGCAGCAAACATCCAAAGAAGAACTTTAAATGTTCTTCAAGAAGCCTGGAGAACTGTTCCTGAAAGAAAGAACAAGAAAGCTGCATGCACATATTGGTCCTTAACAAAATGTTTTAGAGCTCCCAGATAGAATAACGTGAACCTGGGGCCAGTGTCTGCAGTTTCCAGACAATGCCGGTTCCACCAGCAGGTCAACATATTCAGCAAGTGAGTCATCATCTCCACTTCGAGCATCCACATTCAGAAATTTCACATCTTTAAATTATGCTTGACACTTAAATAATTAATTGAATTAATAACATTTTAATAAATCTCTTCATCCTCACCTTGAATCCCTCAGATCTGATTCACTGTGCCTGTTAAATAATAGAGCAAGTGAAATCTATGCAATGACCCCCCAATTTTAAAATTTCAGTGTTACTTATGACACAGACAGAGAACTTGAGCGAATGTGATATTTAATAAATGAACAACAGAGTAGTTCTTTTTTTCCCAAAGTCTGCAGGTCATGTTAGATAGATGTGGCTGAAATCATATTTTATGATTGGGCTAATTAAAGTGGCCAGTCATTTTTTATGTCTGTGGCAGGAAGCTTTACTACCTCGTTTGGGGCGGACGGGGAGTGAGACACTGTGGAAGGACAATGAGCTTCCTCCATTACTCAAGTCGTCCTCGTATTTTTTCTACCAGCGACCAGTCAAACAACCTTTACATATAGTTAAGTTTAAGATCTCCGTGGCAGCTCTCTGCTTGAAGGATACTCTATTTCTGTCTCATTAACCTGACGCATGAATCAAAAACCGCAGCAGCTATTACTCTTCAAGAGCTTAGCATATATATCATTCTTATAATCTTGATGGATTTGTCGTAAATGTTCTTATAATACATATTATGAGAAAAACGGTGAGTCAGGAACTCTTGCCGTTTATTAATAACTAATTAGTGATTCCACTAAAATGTGTTTATTGCGTAATTAATTACCACCATCACATTATAGCTTGTTCTGACGAGTCCATAGACTTTCCCGCTCAGGTCTGTGCAGCTGCGTTGCTTTATTTTCCCCATGGTTGTGATTTGATATGAGATTCACTAGACAATTTCCAGTTTATTACTGCTGTGTCCAGGTAGTCCCTGATAAGATTACCCAATGTCTATGAATCATTGCTGGAGTGTGTTTGAGGCGCCGGTCAGCGGCTGAACTTGTATATCCCGGATTGTTCACCAGAGCGAGCACCGTGCCCTTGCGACACGAGCAACGCTTTGCAGAAACTGCCCCCCTGACTGCCGATCCGGGGCCTCTGTGATAACGTTGTGCTTCTGTTTCGGGTTTGGGTCGAGCACACGGGTGTGCGATGATCCCTGAGCTGTGGAGGAGGCAGTGATATGCCTGTGGGGGAAACACTCTAGAGCCCCAAACCCAATTTCCACTGAAAGATTGAGGAGGCTAACGTGCTCTGGGCAAGGCGCTGGACTCCCTTTTTTGCCCCTCTTCTTGTCTTTTAATCACATCAGGCTTTTAATTCTTTCATGAACTAGTCTCAGACCTTTTTTAACCTTTTATGAAGAGCAGGCTGATGTGAGAGCTGAGCAGAACTTGGCAAATTGCTGCACTTTTAAAGGAGAGTTTTGTCTTACTTTTAGTTCACCACTCAAAAAAATAAAGCATCCCTATTTAATCAGAGTATAGCAGTGAAACTTCTGGGATATTGATCTGGTCAGTTAAGTATCTGAGGGGGTTGTTAATCATTTTCAGCTGCTTTGGTGTTAATGAAATGAACAACAGGTGCCGTAGAGGGTCAACCTCCAAAACAGGAATGGAGGACACTGTCATTTTTTTCCCCCTCCTCATCTTTTCTGACAGTTTTTTCACTAGTTTTGCATTTGACTAGGGTCAGTGTAACTACTGATGAGCCGATACCTGGACCCTACAAAGGTTGCGCAGGTAGTCCAACTCCTCCATGGTGGCAGACACCTGAGACTGTGCAGCCTGCTCCAGATCAACGTCCATCCTCTCATTAGGAGCATTCCCGGACAAACACACAAGCATGTAGGAGCCATAGAAACTACTGAGAACCATTATGACTTGCTTCATCAAAATGGGCTAGACTAGAATTATTTCCCCTCAGTCATGAAAGGCTGATGGGGTATTGTGGTCAACTCGGAGGGCAGGAGATATGGACATCCAAGTTTGTGATGCGGTAACTCAAGAATGAGACAACGTAGGATAGTTCTGTTCGATATAACGATATGTAGCGGATGACGAAATGAAAAAGTCTGTTTCATTTTACGCTATTGTTTGTTTCATGGTGTCGCAAATTAAACTGTTTACGGCAATATTTTTTCATCATTTTGATGGTCACTGTAGTGGCTGTATTAACCCTTTAAAGCCGGTCGGAGCGGGCACGCTCTGTTTTGCGTAACTATTTTTAAATCCCGGTAGCTCTGCAACCACATAAGCTAGCGCAATAATTTTTTTTGCATATGAAACCAGAGGAGTTGTACTTACATCTTATGCCATCAGCTTGTCCTCGGTCACGGTTTCCTTCCACATATAGCTTTGCAAAAACTGCATAAAAAGCGCTTGCAGCAACAAAAACATAATATTCCAGAAACACGCTTTGCCGATCCGATCAGCTGTTCATAACACTTCCTACGTTGGAATAGATGTCAGCGTGAACTTTTGCATGTCCACCATTACCTGCCTGAAACCGGAAGTGACGTCATTTTCGCGGAAATGTAGTTTTTTACCATCAGAGCCTCATGAGCCTATACTGGTGTTTTTAAAAGTTATCTTTGACTTTATGACTTTCTGTGTCGTTTCTGGGATGCTTAGGACTCATATTGCACTGCTGGAAATAGTTTATTTTGATGCACATGCTACTTTTTTGCAAATTTGCAGTATAATATTTATTTTCGTTTTTCCTGCAGTATATAAAAATTGGTGTATTTCAAAAATAAAATTATGAAGACACTCAAAAAAATTTCCTGTGGTAGCAAACTATTTTGTGCAACTTTTTTGTATTTACAGTTTTGAGGGATAAGCTTCTTAAATTTCTCTAACTAGAAGTATATGTTTAAAAAGCAAAAACAATTTTCAATTTTTTTGTAGTTTATTGCACTTTTTTGCAATTTATGTAATTACTATGCACTTAATGCAGACATATTATTAAAATCTGGGCTATAATGGTTGTGTTGATGTATAGCAACTTGAAATGCTCCCAAAAATGGAACTACAGCATGTAAAAATATAATATAAGCTCTGGCGGACTTGGTTCTATGGTAGGTCTTAAAGGGTTAATTAAAGTTCTCTCTTTCTCTTATATTTAAAATAACAACACTACAGACAGATCAGTGACTTTTTTATGCGTTGTCATTAGCAACAACGACAGTAAACCCAGCTTGTGGATCCGCCGTCTGCTTGTTTATTTTCCACATTAACCTTTCACTATAAAGCTGAAGATCCTGTTGAGATTTTTCAAAATAAACTGAAATGATGAGAAACAGAAGGACCAGTCCAAACAAATCGAGGACCTTATTCCTAAACGAGGGGCTACCTCTGTACCATCGACGTGGTTGGGTTATGAAAAGTCTGACACGGACCAGAAAACTGTACTATGCAAGTTGTGCAGGGAACCGGGAACACGACAAACCTCTTCTACCACCTACGCAAGAATCACGTGAAAGAGTTTACGGATGAGAAGCAGAAAAGAGCCGTCAGGTGCTCAAAGTAAACCTTAGGCTCAAATGTTAGAACAGGCTGCTCCCCGCAGCACGCCGTCTAATAAATACTTACAAAAAAATGGCGGCCGTTTCAACTTATGTCTAAAAATGTATAGCTTCATGCATTGGTCAAAACAGTTGACTCCAGGTACACGACGCCCAGCTGAAAACACTTCACACAAGTCGAGTTGCCCAAGATGCAAAGAATTTACAGAAAATGTAAAATTTTTGTGATATATATCGTTGTCAGGACGATAAATGTCTTATATCGGGATATGAGATTTTGGTCATATCGCAGAGCCCTAACGTAGGATTGCATCCCAGGGATCTTGAGCTCAAGAGCTCAACGTCAGAGGTCAACTGGTGTGAAAATGACCTAGGGTCATCCCATAAATGAATCCTTTCACTTTGATTTTCGAGGTGTCTTTGAATTCACCTCTTTGTAGGCTGATAATCTTAATTTCCCTCAAATGATGCGGCATCCTTTCATTCCTAACACATTACCCAGTCAATATAAATGTAGATATCCAGCGATTCCCATTGAGATCCGATGTGTTTTCAAAATGTTAATTGCATGTTGTCGAATTGTCTGATGGTTTAACCCTCACACATGTACATCCACACATACACAAGAAACTAATGGAATATATATTTTGCACTGGAGACAAACTAATCAATAGAAAGCGTCTAGTCTTCTTATTGATCATAAATGTGTTAATGTGTTTTTCACACTGCTCTGCATGTGCTGCTTTAGGCTACACGTGATGCATGTCAGCAGACAGGGACCATTTTTTACATCTTTCAGTGTCTCACATTGAGCTGCAAGGAGAGCTATTTGTCCAGTGTAAATAGATGGATCCGATTTTGGCTTCCATGTTTACATCATGCTCCGCTTGTCTTTGCCGGGCTCTGTGCACCTAATCCTGACAGGTGAAAATGTTGCCCGTGTCGTCCGTTGGGGCTGTTGCGTGCAATGGCGATAAACTGTGTGAAATCAATAAGCTTCCATTCTCGCCTATGCACGCTTTCCTACCTTTTAACTTCTAAAGGTCACGGGCCGACTACCCTTTACCCCGTCAGCGTTTGGTCTTTGTGTAACGCCTGGGTCCGCAGAGCGCAGTCTGCCTGCAAACGCTGCACAATCACCGTCGCCGCCGGCCCCTCTTCCTCCTATTTTGACTAGCTCCGAGATGTCTCGGAAGATGGATGGTTCTTACGTCCTTCACTGGTTTGCAATAAGTGCTGCCAAACCCTCCCTCCTATCCTCCACGTCGAATCACTATTCTCTGTTTGATGGCAGGCAATTACTGGAGATTGTTTCTTCTTTGTTGTACATGCCAGTTGGCACCGTGCCCCTTCTTTTCTTCTTGAAAGCTAGTGTCCTGTTTTTCTAAGTGACAGACGCACAAAGCATGAAGATGAGCATGATTTGACTTATCAAGCACAGAGATTGATAGGTGGTTTATGAGTAAATACAGTCAAAATTGCTGCATGAAATTAGTTGCCTTTCCTCGTGTATAATCTGCAGACATTCTGAAAGAATAATTATTGTTTATATTGATGGTTGGGTGTCTTGTGTTGAACACAACTGGCCGTCAGTGTCTGGTGTTTTTTTTGTAGTTGTTTTTTTTAATTTATTTACCGCTTCGTGTTTTGCGACTCGCGTTCTCGGTGTTTGAAGAAACTATTTGCTACGCTGCTCTTTGGTTTTTTGGGGATGTGTTTTGTTTAAGAAGGTATTAATAGTGCAACTTACTCGCAATAGTTCAGCCAATTATGCAGGTTTATTCAGATTTGATAAGAGCCTTTAATTAAAAGGAAAAAAAACTTTAATCTTCATGGAAAAATAATTAGATCAGTCTCAAATCCAAACAAACAATGATGAGCTTAACCGGGAGCATGCTCTCTCTGACAGATTTAAGGTGTTTCCTAATCAAACATATCATTTTCAGACAAAAAAATACATGCAGTATTATTTGGCACCTGTAAATGAGGGATATATATATTTATATATGACCTGTGGGGAATGTGAGAGAGATGATGCAAAGCGATAAAGAGTTGCGGCTTAATCTGATGCATGGAACGACCTTGGCATTCGTATCAAAAGATGTGGGGGAAATAATCAGAGGCAACATGCCCCTGATGGCAGCACTGCAAACAATGAGCATCACTGATGCTGGGAGTGTGTTAGAGAGATGTGCTTCAGTTGCTCTCCTGTTTGTTTCCCCGAGTCCATTTTGGCTCCGCCTATAGCCGACAGGGGTCGCTCATTAAAAACGTCTCCGCGCCCGCCGAACTTCAGAGACAAAAGCTTCTCCTGTATCATTTGTTTGTTTGCACCTATGAAATAGTAGATTTCTGCACTAATATTGTTTGTGTTCAGTTTGGGAAGGAAGAAAGAGGGAAAAAAAATCAATATCAAAGCCTCTCATTCAGTTAGGGGAAAAAATAAGCAGCATATGTAGCCTAGAGAAATGACAAAAAAAAAAGTTTAAGCAATATTCAGCAGCAACGCGCCGGCCAATCGCCTTCAGTCTCTCTCACTTATTGATATTTGCTTGGCTCAAAGCAGCTGTGGTTTTGTTTGTTATTTAAAAAGCGGGGATGCAGGATGTTAACAGCGGGGATATAGACGTCACAGAGCTCTGCGGTGTTAGCAGTCACCCCAACAGTCTCGCTGACATTCAGCAGTTGGAAATGGCATTTGTGACATTCACTGAGTAAGAGTAATATATTCACCTCGGTTGGCTCATCTAGCCCTCACCAGAGCAGACAGCTGCTTTAAAGGCTATGTGCACCAAGTATTCTCACTCTGTCAATAGCTTTCTGTAGCCGGGCTGCATGACTTTATCACCCCACAATGGAAGGAAAAGCTAGCGACACATGACACATGCCTTATTTAGCTTTATGGGATGTTTTTGTTTTTGGAATATTATATATAGATATACATGTATAATGCACACAGTGGATTTTCACACAGCAGCATTTACAGGTTGTCTGTTCCCTTCTTCCCCCCGTTCTTTCTTTTATCACTTGGCTCCGTGGTAGACCTGCTTTAACCCGCAGCTAAATGTGAGAAGATGTGACAGTAGGCTATTACTTTCTGACATATTGCAATGCATATGCCATTTAACATTTCACCGAAATGATGGACAGGGACGTGGCGCCGCATTCGGCTTGTCACAAAAAGCATTCCTTCAAAATTTTGTGTTCCTCACGCCGTGTTAGATGACAAAATGGCAACTGCTGCCATTCTCGCAGTGCAGATGTGGAAGCCTGATGCCAGATTTTTTGAAATACTTTTTATTTACTGTCACCGTGGAGTGTGAAGCTTGCCTCCTCTGACTGTGGGAGAGGAAAACAGCCACTCACCTTCGGCCCCCAGAGGAGCACCCGATTCCCACTGCACCTGCACAGCTTTCAGGCTCAGTGATCCTACCAGTGCTTTACATGTTTAAATCTGCTGTGCTGACTTCAAGCTCTTAGGTTGTGCTTTATGAATAAACCTCATTTGCTCACGTCTTTGCACATGGATGCCTGGGATGACCATTTTTGCACAATCATCAAATGTGTTTTAGTTTTAAACAATAACGCAAATAAATACAAAATACAGTTTTTCAAATAATGATCACATTTTTTAAGGAAAAAGCTATTTAAACCTACCTGGCTCCGTCTGGAAAAAGTCATTGCTCTTCTTGTTAAGTCATAAGAACCTGTCTGTCAACGTTTAATATGCTAAAAGATTTCAAAAATCAACACATCATGGCACGATCTAAAGAAACAGCTGAGGAACAAAGACACTGACGTCTGGCTCCGTCGCCAGACGTCAGTGTCCGACGAGTGTCTGACCAACCAAAATATCAGAGTGCATCATAAACTCATGCAGGAGTTTCACAAAACAAGATCTAAAGATCTGCAGGGCTCAGTCAGTGCTCATGAGTCAACAATAAGAGAGACACTGTGGAAAAATGGAGAAAATATTCTGAAGGCTGATGAGACGAAAACTGAACTTGTTGGAAAGTTTAAGTCCCGTTACATCAGGCATAAAACTAACTCAGCATTTCATCGAACATGTCAAACATGGTGGTGGTGATGTGATGGTCCGGGGCTACTTTGCTGCTTCAGGACCTGGATGACCTGCCGTAAATGATGGAAACAAGAATTCTCCCGTCTATGAGGAAACCTCATCTGACCAAATGATCCACGGTCTTGTGACACAGTGAGGCATCTGTCTGTCTTTCCACAAGTCATGAGAATCTCTACTATCCTGCTACTGTTTTGGTCAGATTTCAGTGACCTGATCTTGGATCTTGTCCTGAACATGAAATAAAATCTCTCAGCTGTCATTAGTTTATGCATTGCAACCAGCTTATGTCAGGAAAACTTCCAAGTGTCTTGCAGGACATCCCACATGTGAAATGTGAAGCACCCAGAGCTACTGCGTCATTGACATTCTGGTTTCACATCAACGTCCAACACGGCAACATTATTTTGAAAAAGCATTCACTGCAGGTTTTGGATTGATTTCCCTCCTGTGGAGCCGTTGGTTTCTATTTGATTTACATTTGAAAACCTACTGGCAGAAACTTAAACTTTGCTGGAAATGGGTAATCCATCACGCTGAACATTTCATTACCTTTCATTTTTGTCAAAGTTAAAACTTCGCTCAGTCTGCTCCTCTGCTCCGCTCGCTCATTCATTGCTCCCTCTCAGCTGGGCCTCGGGACACTTACCAGTTCATGGATTGCTTTGCTCTTTTATCCTATTAGTTCAAAATCTGAGAGAAAAAACTCTTTTCGGTCTTGCTTATAAGCCTTAAGCTGCCACTCCTCTCAATTATCTGCACGGGAGCCAATTATGCTATAAACTATTCTTTTTATAAACCCAATTATCTGCATGTTTTGACAACTGCTTCCTGCTGCTGACACTAACAACTCCCTGATACCACCTCCTCTGTCACCATCCGGAGGGACGGTAATGGTCAAGAGTGCCACCTTAGGACACCTGTCTTTTCTTAACGCAACAAACCATCGTTCACATAATACTTTCCACAGCTTCCCAACTTTTTTTAAGCATTCAGATGTTAAACAGACACACCAAAAAAGAGAGCTCTCCTCGTATCACACAACACTAACATAGCCATACTCAAAAGTGGAGAAATACTGGTCACTGCCCTGCAAAAAGGTGAAACTGTAACTACCAAATATCAAACAAGTAAGGGAACAGACTTCTTCCGTGCAAATGGAAGTGGATATTTTAGGAAAGAAGGCATCCTCGCACCTACACCCATTCTTGTGTAACGTTTACAAACTAAAAAAAGAAATGTGCGGATTGATGCTCGTTTCTAAGTGCAAGAACTGATGACAGGAAGAAAATAGATCTGTGGGGTCTGTAGGTGATGTTCACAGATGATTCAGCCTTTCGGGATTTTTAATGAGAATTGATAACAGCCGTCTTCGCTGCCAAACCCGGCGCTGCCGATTCCCCGCTGCGCTTGAAGGACGTCAGTGCTCCCTGCAACGTCCGCCCTCCCCTCGCTTTCCACTCTCCTGCCTGAACACCCCGTAATTAGCCGACTCCCACATTTAATCAACACACTCATAGCTGCTGAGACCCTGCAAGAATAAATAGACTCGAAGGGATGCTAAAGACATGGATTTTCCTGTGGTCTCTGGCTCCATCGTGCTACTGCGGAGCTGTGATTGACTTGGCACGTTCAAAAATCAGGGCTCGTCTGGCTACTGTAACGGAGGAGATTGACAGGGAGCACTATGAAAGCGAAAAAACTGAGCCCGGGATTACGCTCGCGGCACGGGAAAGCGGGGCTATTGTATTTACAAGCCGAGCATGCAGCCTGCGCTCTCCTCGCCCTCTCCCCATCCGGCTTCTCCACCGGAGGGATTGAGAAGGCGTGTAGAGCGGTGTCCGCAGAGGGTTCTCAACACCGCCGTGCATTTTACCGCTTGTAAAGCAATCATTTCCATCCCCACTTCCCTTGCTTACCCCCCCACCCCCCACCCCTTCCTTCTGTTCCCGAGACTGCTGAGTCAGCTCACCTTCATATGGAGAGTGGCTCCCTCAACCGAGACGTTATTGATTTGCCCCTGTTTGTAAGGGGGAAGTGTTCCCAAACCTCTCAGGCCAATTTTGCTGTGCTGCAAAGCCAGCAGGGCCTCTGGGTATTGGATTGAGAAAGGAAAATAACATCAACATCACTACCACACAGTCATGAACTCGCAGGCGGTCACATGCACGTTTAGACAAGCTGTTAAGCGTCGGACGTGTACGGAGCACGAGCGCGTAATTGCATTCACGGATGTGGATGGAGCCGCAAATGCAAAGCGGTCGTCTTTTCTGTGCGAACACAGATTTCTTGTTCTTGATTTAATAGAACGTGCTACACAGAGGCCGGCATCAGAAGCTACACTAAGCGCAAACTGCCATTTAATCAAATTTGCAAGGTAAGCAAGGCTCAGTTAGGTGTAACTGTTTCTGCCGTGCCACAGATTTGATCTTGTAAACAAAGTTGTCTTTTTTTGTTGTTTTTTCCCCTCCATGAGTCGTACTAGGAGGGATTTTTTTCCCCAGCTCCCCCCACACACACTCTGACCCACCTCGCTCACGTTTTTTTTACTAGCACACTGTTTCACTTCAGTGTGGGCCCGGGCCAGTGAGCTACATCATTGCTTCATTTGGATCAAACTCTGGAGCTGAGGAGTCATTTATCTACATAGTGTGTGTGTCTAACCTTCATGCATCCCACTCTTTGCCACCAGGAGAAATCAATGGCATGGTGTAGAACAAAGAAGAGGGGAGAAAATAAAAAAAACCAAGGTTGAGATTTAAATAATTTATTTTTATGTTTCTGCTACACACAGTTCACTAGTTTGTATACACAATATGCAGGTGCTCTGTTCTTTTCTTTATGGTTTCATTGTTTCTGTATTTTTCTTGTCGGATCCTCAGATCTACAGCGTGCGTGCTGGAAAAAACCTTAAAAATAACACTAACATACGTTTCTTAGAGACAGCCGCGCAATGAAGCTCTCGCATTTTAAAGCGTGCATGTTTATTAACCTCCTTTCTGCCCTGACATTGGATCTGATTGTTCACACTTTTTAGCCATTACCAACTTTGCCTTAATTTGCACCGTTCTTTATTTGTCTCTAAGAGAAGCACAGTGGCGCTTTGCCAGAGGAGAATGCTTTTATAAAAATGTCAAGGAGATTTAGACAGCTGCAAAATTCATGAAGTGGCAGTTTGCTATTATCAGCATGTCTGTGTGTGTCTAAACCGGAGTTTCACAAAACCTTCTCCAGTATCAAGAATTTGTTTGCTGTGTGTCTTCTGTGTGTGTGTCTTTCCCAAGAGTGACTGATGATATCTCACTAGACCAACACTGTCCTTCCTTTTGTACAATCTGCAGCACACACACACACACACACAGAGGTATAAGAACATACACACACCCCTGGTGTCTGGCTATCCTGTTCTCACATCTCCTGTGACTCTCTCTAGCTAGTACTGCTTGAGTGACAGCTCTTGGTTTGTCTGGGTATCCGTGGTTACAGCCCAGAGGCCTGTGCCGGGGGACCCAGACCTGTCAGCACTCTCTGAATCCTGAAACCGGAGATGGATGGCCGAAAGCCACCTCTGCCCTGAGCTCTGTGCTCTGCTTGTCTCTTCTCCTCCTTCCTCTCCTTATCCCAGACCCTTCTCCTTAACACACCCGCTGCTGGCAGCTCAATATTGCCGAGCCAAACGCGTCTTGCGTTACCTGTTTATTTTCAAGATCGGAGAGGAAAACCTGATAAACAGAGGACACGGTTCAGTTGTCTTTTAATGGTTTCGGGGACACAGCTGTTTGAATTATAAGTGATAGGTGATACAGCAGAAGCCGAAGGTTGAGCAGAAGTCAAGTTGCAGCATTTTGTTAGGACAGCTGGTTCGGTTAATCTTGAAACTCCGTGCTAACAACCCGGATCATCCGTCCCACAGGGGAACAGCAGTTACAACATATCGGGTGTCTGTCCGTCTTTGATGCCCCGCTGCTTCTGCTTTGACAGAGACACGTATGGCAGCTCTGATGCCAATATTGCCTCGGAGCTGCCAATGTAAGCCCCACAACCGATGAATTGAGACGAAAAGAGAAGAAGGGCGATGCTGGTGGGAGGAGAAGAGAACACAAGTGTGCTGGTGGTGGTGTTGGGTGGGGGTTGTTTTGGACCGCCGGAGGCTCAGACCGTTAAGGGCACCAGCACTGCTGCTGGAGTGATCTTTCAGCAAGCTAATGAGAATATTTAACATTTGCTGAGTCTACAGTGTGTTGGAAGTCATTCGTCACTCCATTGATTCAGATCTTGCTGGTATATGTTGAGTGCATAAAATGCCTGCCCTCAGGCATGAGGAGGATCGTCAAGTTGTATGTTCAGTGCAGAAAAACATGCCATAATACCTCATTAATTTTTAATCAGCCAATTAGAAGCTGAAGCATTGTGTGTTTCCAGTTTTTTAATTTTTTCTCTGCTTCTCTGTTTGGTTTTGCGCTGCTACAGAAACAAACAAGCAAAAAAGAAAAAAATTAAAGATTGTCACGACTATTTTAGTGCTTTATTTATCAATAAACAAAGATGTCAGATGGCTGCTGCTCGCTGAGCCTGGTTTTGCTGAAGGTTTCTTTCTGTTAAAAGGGAGTTTTTCCTCCCCACTGTTGCCAAAGTGCTCGTTCATCTGATTGTTTGGGGTTTTGTCTGTATTACTGCAGGGTCTTCACAATATAAAGCACCTAGAGGCAGCTGTTGTTGTGATTTAGGGCTATATCACTGGCTGGTGGGAAGGGACATTACAAGGCATGGAAAAGAAGTTGGCATGGGAATTCAAATGGTAAAATGGTAAATGGTCTGTACTTGTATAGTGCTTTACTTGGTCCTAAGGACCCCAAAGCGCTTTACACTATACACAATCATCCACCCATTTGCACACACATTCACAGACTGGTGATGGCAAGCTACAGTGTAGCCACAGTCACCCTGGGGCGCACTGACAGAGGCGAGGCTGCCGGACACTGGCGCCACCGGGCCCTCTGACCACCACCAGTAGGCAACGGGTGAAGTGTCTTGCCCAAGGACACAACGACCGAGACTGTCGGAGCCGGGGCTCGAACCGGCAACCTTCCGATTACAAGACGAACGCCCAACTCTTGAGCCACGATCAGTAATGCCAAAGATGGGCAAAACCACAAACTTAAGCAAGTGATGAAGTTATCCGTCACTCCACGTCCAAGTGACGAAAGTCAGCCTGACCTCAGTGTGGCTGCCAATTAAGAATTATTAATTGATTGCTGTTGTGGACTGAGAACCTTCACAGACAAATTGATTGCATTATTATTATTAATCAACCAGCTACTATATAACTATTTCTAAAAACTAGAACTGCTTGTCAAAGGAGCTTGCAAAGAAAAGCGTCTGGACTTCTTTAAGTTACTTGAAGACGTTTCACCTCTCATCCGAGAAGCTTCTTCAGAACTGCTTCTGCTTGGCATTTTGAAAAATCGTGTCTTAAAATAAAACCCTTTTATCTGATATTTTGACTTTTTCTAAAATGGGGTTATTTGTCTTATAATTAATTTTCGGATGTGGGATAAAAAGAAAAAAAATCATAACTTGTACCTAGATCCACCGTGGACGTTGATAAGACTTCAAAGAAATGAATGCAAAACAAAAATTGTGCATGCCAGGTTGCTTAGCAACACGTTTTGATATGAACACTGCTATAAAAGGAGCCTGAGCTAGCTAGATGTGACGGGTCGATGAATATATAGGCGGCTGTCGTTAGATAAAAGATGATTAATTACTGCAGGGCTGAACGGGCCACGGATGGGATGTCGAGTCGGGGCAGAGCGGGGGAGTGTGTGAACCCAGCAAACATGGTTGAACTCCGGCGTCATCTCCCTGGTCAAAACTGAGCACAGTACAGTCGCAGAACTGAACCGTGGGTGGACAGATTTTTATTGTTGTTAATTTTGTTTCATTATAATCATTATGGAGGAAGTAGAGAGTAATTCTTGATCACAAGCTTTTGCTTGCTAGAAGGTTTAATAATAGCATCTAGGTGGTGTTGAAACCCAAACCAATGTTGTAGTAACATCCACAACGTCGGTCCAGCTAAGAGAGACCAGGGCAGTTTGCAGGATGTGTGAAGCTCTGTGAGAATTGTAGCTTAACTCGGCTGAGAGTCCAGAGTGTGGAGAACTAATGAGAGCAAAAAAGAGAGAAATCCAGAGCAGAAAGCCGAACTGGGCCGGCTTCAGACCTGGCGAGCAGAGCTGTCTGTGCCAAATTGAGAGGCTAACAAGTTGAGTATGGAAGAGAGCAAATTAAAATTAGATTTTTAGGAAACATCATTTTTGCTTTTGTCTAGGACACGTTAAAACATTGACCAACCAAAGGTAATCAAAAGTTTGTGCAAAAAGTAATAGTGTGCCAACCTGGCTGATATTAGTTACATTGTGGCTAGCTGTATTTTACACTCCTCTGTGACAGAACTGAACACACACACACACCATGGATTTTTTAAAACTGAGCTGAGTGCCTTCCTTTGTGAGCTGTTACAGGAGGAAAAAAAAAAAGTGTGACAGAAAACCAAACATCAAGAACACATCGCTGAAGCCTTTCCAGTCTACAGTCGGGTCTCATTTGGCTTCCACAGTGGAGCACTGCAAAGGGTAGCGCTCTCTCTCTCTCTCTCACACACACATACACACACACACACACACACACACACACACACACACACACACACACACACACACACACACACTCTTATCACCCGATAAAACCTCAAAGGGTTCTTCCACTTTCATATGCTTTGCTTGGTGACCTTCACAGCTTACATACACCCACTCAGAGAAGAATATGTAGCAACACGCGTGCTCACAAAAAAGACAAGATAGATAGCCTTTCCAAAAAACACATAAGAAGAGCCCATCTCCCATCTGCATGACGTGTCAAACCGCTCAGTGACCGTGATGCGACCTTACTCAAAGCAGACAAACCAGCCGGCTCGAAGCGAGGTAAACGCGCGCGCGCCCGTGTGGCGTGCGCAGAGACTCTCATGTAAGCGCAGACAAACCGGTCCCGTAACCGAGTAGCAGCCTTGCACTCTGCCTGACCCCTTGCAGCGATGAGCATTACATGACCAGTGATGCTGAAGCAGCCCAGCTCAGCCTAGCATGGCACGGCATAGCTCAGCACAGGGACCCATGACTATTTAATGACCGTTTCCAGGGCACAGGCCTGGAAACATGCTTCCTCCTACTTCACTGTGTGCTTTTCTTCAGCCACAGAGAATCAAACCGTACCCCAGAGTATTAACATGGATGGAGGCTGACAGGCAGCATGGGAGACTCAGCACTTCACTGCTGGAGTATGATACAAGAAAAGAGAAAAAGGAGGCCACATGAGACTCTGATTTCTTGCATTGCCCTGCGACGATTCGGATTATTTTCAGTTTCCAGCTGAAGCTGAAACAACACCGGCTGCCGGTGACCCCACCACCGCCCCTGCCTCATCCATTTTTAATGGGATGTAACAGCAAAAGATCAATTTTTAAAAAGGAATTGTTCATTGCTAGCAGCATTTCTATTAATGAAGGAGTCTTCAGCAGGGCACGTTGTTGTTGTTGTAATCACAGACATTGAACAGTAACATGAGAAATCGTGGAAATCTGCATGTTAGCATATTTATGTTTTACTTCAGATGTGCTGTAAATCGCGGGTCACTGCTTTCCTGTGAAAATCACATTGTTCTTAATATTAAGTTGCAGGACATTAACAGAAAACACAAATTGCAGTAAGCTTGCTGCGCTTCACTGTCGAGGAGCAATTTCCTGTTAGTGCAATCTGCTATTTTCAGACAACATCCTTAATATGCTCGCTATAGCCTGTAAAAAGCCGTGACCTGCTATTGACGGCGCGGCGTAGAAAGTAAACGGCACTCACAGCTGATCCGGCGGCGGTTCAGGGGTTTCATAATTCAGACCGTCTCAACCGACTCAGGAAAAGTTGGCTCGCAGTGTTTTCCCGTGGCCCTTTCTGTTTCTGTCTTCAAGTGGCCTCCTGTGTGGGCGACTGCACAATTATCTTCCTCTGCCGCAACCTTATTAAAGGTGACTAAGGAAGCTGGGATGACGGAGGACGAGTGAAAAGGTTAATAACGACGGGTGAAAGAATGACGGGTATTCTTGTTTTTCTTGTATAGAAAATATGCTGCCGGTGACTTTGTGCGTTTGATGTTTGTTTTTTTTGATTGGCTGGGACTTGTGTTTTAGTTTGACTTTAAAATGACTTCGAGCCCGATCCTTTCAGCACTGTGATCATATCCCTTTATTTGCAATCAACTTCTTACACGAGCACGCCTGAAGTAAAATGATTTTTATGATCACTCGAGCCGTTTCCTCAAGCAAATTAGCTCCTATTCAATGCAGCGGCGAAGGGTGAAAGCTGAGTTTGAAAAGTAACGCTCACCGTGGTGAAAGCACAGTTTAAAGGGAATATTGATCATCATTTCATATCATCCTGTATGAATAAATGTGCAGAAAGACAAAAAAAACCCCAGCATGTTGCATCAAAGCAACAGACGGTTTATGCAGAACTTCTAAACAAACATTCTGATATCACCTCAGCGTATGTAATGCTTATTTTTCTTCCTGTAATAGACCCTGTGCACGAGAAAATGCTAACTTCCTGGTTTGAGACCGGATGTGGGGTTGTACATTTCCGGTAGCTTTACTTTGCGGTCAATCGCTACTGCGAAGATATCCTCCAAAATCATGTCCAAAACTCTAAAACGGAAAGATCGCGTTAAGTTACAAAGAGGAGAAGGTGGGAACACTCACCGCTGTTGTTTCATAAAAAATCTAATGATCAATTTTGACGTTTAAAGAGTTTAGATCGATCAGTTGTTTACATCACTCAACACAAGCAGAACTGCATCACTGCAGCAGAAGACACATCGTCCACATTCAGAAGCACATCTCTGTATAGTGACTGGTCTCATGATTCAAACAGGCAAATGTTCAGCATTCAAACTACAGGTGAAGAATAGTCAAACCAGATGTTTCCCGTTATGTCGATATCAGCTAGTCAAGTACAAAAAATGAATGATTGCTGGTAAGGGTTTCTATACATTAGTATTTACGAAGGGTATGTTGTGACTTACCTTCAAAATTACAGTGGTCCCTCGCTATAATGCGGTTCACCTTTCACCTCGCTGTTTCGCAGATTTTTTTAGTGCAAGTTTGCACGTTTTGTTTTTTTTTACATCACATTGTGTCCTGCGTCCTGATCGCTGCAGACGATCTCCCCCGTGACGTCTCTCCTGTACAGTACAGAATCGCTGCATCGATCGCTAGCAGTGTGACTCTGAAGTGCAGTGCTGTATGTCCACGATGTCCACGAAACGTTTTGCACCGTCAAAAAATAAAATTGGCTACTTGATTTCACCTATCGCTGGTTGTTTTTAGAACATGACACCCGCGATAAACGAGGGACAGCTGAGAAATATAACATTTGAATCCCTTTTCTCTTTTGCTCTGAGGCGCGGGGAAAAAATATCGACAAGTCGATGAACATCATTTACAGATATATTGGGTAAATGCCCAAGACATCTATAGAAATGTAAATCGCCGCTTGATTCATTCATTTGCTTAACTTGTTTTGGACTGTAAACAAGGCGCGACTAGGACACCGGAAACAAAGCTCCCCACAGGAGTTTCTGCACCGGAAGTAGCATATGCTAACGTGCACATAGTTTATCTGTGCCGTTTGTCTGTCTGTTTGTTAGCAGACTAGCATCCACTTTTTTCAAGTTATCATTTTCAAATTTTGTGGTTATAGATACCAAAGAGCTCAAGCTGATTTAAATTTGGTGAAACTTGGGTTGAGGTCACAAGAACTTTATTTATTTAATCGATCGTCTTCAAACTTCACAACAGTACACTGGGCCTTGGGGGAAACGAGGACCTGGGTTGGCTAAGCAATTAACCCTGACCTTCATTGTTCGCATGCATAATCAAAATCACACACTGCATGAATGTATTTTAAAATCTGAAGTTTTCACAGTTTAAAGAAGCCGACGATTTTAGTCCGATCTGCTCGAAAAGGTAAACATAATAAAATACAAGATGCTATACTTTAAGGTCATGTGTCAAAGGTCAGGGTCACATGAATTAGTATAAAGCTTTAGTTTCCACTGGATCATCTCCAAACTTTAAATCAATATGTTAGTGAGTGAGAGATAAGCACTTTATTTGTTTGAGATCTTTAAAAAATATATATTTATTTGACTTTGACAATGACACAAAAAGATTAATACGTACTACACTAGATTCAATGTATCAACAATTCTGATATCAGCGTAAGACATGGGGTTTTTTGAGGGGGGGACATGAAGAACAGGAAAAAATTATGCAGTTTGCAACAGGAAGGAAATAAAGGACGCAAGTTTCACATAATGTTTATAATAATGTTTTAGATGAAATCAGAACAACATAAGAGTACTGTTGTCGGTTTCTATGGAGGCTGGATGTTTCTGGATTCAAAATGCAGAAGTATTCAGTACGTGCACGGACAGATCTGGAGTTAAAGATTCAAGAATGCCGATCTGTCACGATTTTCGGGTCGCGGGCTCGCACTGTGACTTTTTCCCTTTTGTGCGTGTCCCTCATCGTAGCCAATCGGCACAAAAACTGACAAGTCATTGTCTTCTCCTAAGCCACGGTAATTCATCAGCACTTGAGGCAGGCTTTGGCTGATTGCATTTTCGACAGAGTAATCTCCACTATGTCATAGAGAATTTGGCTTTTATGGCGGAGCGAAACTTTGATGCCAAATACAGGAGGACAGCGAAGGCGAATGTTGAGAGTTCGCCACGCTGGGTCTGATTACAAATTGAAAATCCCCGTGTGCATCTCCACCTATGCATGACTTGTGTACTTCACACTGTGTGTGTGTGTGTGTGTGTGAGAGAGAGAGAGAGAAAGAGAGTCGGTGTTTGTACCTCTCGAGATGTGATGGAGCTTTTCCATCTGCTGCTCCCTCAGGCCTTATTTCTTTCATCTCCTGAGATATTCATAAACTGTAACAAAAATAATGGACGCTGAAAACCACCTTTCATCAGACTTTTTTTTTCTATTCCCTTCTCTCTCTCTCTTCTGTGTGCTACACAAAAATGCACTTTCTTTTTTTTTTCCATTTTCCATCTCTGCGGCCACAGAGCAGCAACAATAGTCGCCGTCCAGCTTCAGAGCCGTCACCATAACGGCTCTAATTAACACAGAAATCCCTTTGCGGCTCAACAAGAAAAATGGAAGCATTTCCCACTATTTTAGGGCTTTTTTTTTTTTTTTTTGTTTATGCGTGTAAACTGTGGAGGAAACTAATAAGCAGGCAAAGCAATGCTAAGATGTGCAGCTTTTAAATGTCAGTATGTTGCACGAGTTCAACTTCAGCCTGGGAAAACGAGCGTTTCCTAGGAATGCACTCAAGAACCGGGCTATATAACTGGAAAAGGCTGATAGGGCTCGGTATCTAGAAGTAATGTCAATCCCTGGGTCCATGATAATACTTCACTGTCATTTAGAGAAATGACCATAAGAAGCTATTTAGAAGAAGAAAAAAAGGAAACAGCGAAATAGCCTAAGGATATCCAACCTGCGAGTGTAGCCTAACGGCCCCTGTGCGTTTTTCCAATCAGGGCCGGCCTGCCAAAGAATTATGCTCTTTGATTTCAGGCGTGGGGGCTTCAGATCTGAGGGGGGGGATATCATTAAATCACAACTAACTAACAGGATGCAAGAGTTTAAACTTGTACATCGCTCTCGCTTGTTAGTGTTTCATCCAGACTTGTGCTCCATGGTTGATTAAATCCAATATTGTCCATTAACTGTTCATACTGCAGTCATTTGGAAATGTAGAGACTCTTTATAAGAAGATTTCCAAACTAAAGGCCCGGTGGAACGCGAATATATTAGCACGTATTATTCTGCCTATTGTAAATCTCTCCTACTTATTGCTTCCTTGTGACAAGTAATAACGTGGAACAGTGTGTGTACTTTCATTTGGCTTCGGCGGTTCTGTGGATTTTTTAAAAGGAAACCCTTCAAATTTCCACTTGGCGAGCTTTAGCTTTCACCGGCAGCCCCTGAGTTTTCGCTCAATGCCTCCGCAGAGCTGTGTGTTGTGGGCTGCGTTAATCGATACTTTTAAATTTATATTTACTTCACTCCTGAGCTCAGTTTTGATTTCTTTCGCGGGCTGTAGTAAAAGCTTAACATTTACGGTAATAAATGGGGAAAGCGTGTCGCCGCAGTGCTCCCGCGCACCTCTCAGATGAATTCAGCAGTCATGTAGTCAAGACACTGCCTGCACTGCTGATTGAATTTCCTCATTATTGCATTATTGCCCTGAATGTGGCTCTTGGCTATGCAATGTGCTGTGTGAAATGTGCACTTTATTATACCAGCTAACCCCACTAACACCTCCGCTTCGTTCCAGTGGCTCCACCCCTCAGCCTGTTTAGACCTGTCTCAGGAGTTTGGGCGTAATTGGTTGAATAAATAATTGCGGCTTTAGTAGCTGATGTTTGCAACAATCGCAGTGAGAAACACGGCTCAATCACACACCTGATCTGTCTGTTGATTGGCCGTCTTCCTTGTGTCTCTTCCTTGTATTAAGCATCCTCGGGAGGGATTACCGTTGTATGTAACTCTTAGGTGAAGCCGAGGTGTGCATTCTAATTAAATGACGGGTTAGCACACTATTTGAGCATATTCACTATTTTGACTGACATCCTCAGTTCACACTGAGCTGACGAAGACAGAGTGACAACCGAGCTTACCACATGCTCTCACTACGCTTGGATGTTGAGATTCAGACTGAAAGAATCTGTGATATGAAGTCAAGTGGATAGAAATCATATATCATCTGTTAAGTGCGGTACTCTGGGAAAAAAGCTTTCAACTCATACTAGAAATGTAGTCACTCTTTCAGTTCAGTGTGTTTTAATTGGACCCCTATTCAGTTTTTAACAACCCCAAACATAAAGCCAGAGTAATAAAGGGCCATCTTCAACAAAAAGGAGTCATGCATGTTGCTCTGCATGATGAATCAGTCTTTGATTGCATGAATTCACTGAAGAACTCCCACCAACCTACCTGCCACCTACCTTGAAACTCTGAATGCAAGTGTACATAAGAGAGCTGTCACACCGATGTGGCCAATGTTTGCCTTTTTATATACTTTGTATCAAGTTGGAGAATAAATACTGGTTGTGATATTTTCCTATTGGGCAGATGGTTATAATCATTGATGTGTTGTTCTGTCTGTACACACGGTGGCTCTAAAAGTTTAAATGAATATTTGATTTACATCCACCAAGTTCTTCAAGGTCGGCTTAACGATTTATTGGCCGGTAACTGACAAAGTCTTCGAATTTGAAAGCTTTGATTCTGGTGTGCAGTGTAAAGATTTCAAATATGTCAAATGTGACGTCTGAAATTTGACCCCGAAATGTGTTACATCTCTAAAGAAAAGAGAACAAGCTGCTTAGTTAGACATATGCTGCAATATAATAGATTTTAATAATAATTTAATAAACTCAAGCTATTCATGTCTGATTTTATTTGGCCTGCTACATAATGTTTAATGTACAAACTAGAATTTTATTCCCTTAAAAGTAAATACTAAAGTTAGCTTTAAAATAAATTTAAAATTGTGAGTTTTGACACATCACGTGTCAAATCATTTTTGCAAACATTTTGGATTATTTGAACCAAAAAAAAAAAAATCATAAATCAGAATGCAGCACATCTGCACCGGGAGGAAGCGGCGGTTACTAATTCTCTCCTGAGCTCCACAGAGTTCCCACCGGAGCGCCGCCTGCGCATTGCCAAAAGTGATCTTTGCCCCAAACAACTTCTGAGGGAAGAATGGCAGGGCCGGATGCAAATGAAGTGGGGTCGAGCCATTTAATACATGGTAATTAGACTCATTGAGGGTGACCTTTTCAGCCGTGGCCACGAGTTGTATCTCAACAGAATGAAACCCTCTCTAGAAATAAGAACGGCATTAAGTGAAGTCCGGCGAAGTTGGGAAGGAAATTATTCATCTTGTCAAGCACACACAGTCTTCCTGCTTTATTTACTTTGTCCTACACACTCTTCATAATTGCATTCTGCTCTCGGGGAAAACGTAACCAGCTCAATCTCCCCCTTGTTTTTCGTGGCAGAGTTTGTTTGGCGCATATATTAATATATTTAACATTCACTCCTGATTGTACAGGCTCTCTCATCCACATGCACATTAGTCATTTTGGAGATAAAACCAATTTCAAAGCTGCTGATGTCGATGGATTTGCCTAACAGATAACTTTGAACAGTGGGAGGAAATGATACAATAAACAAAGTGCTGAATCTATTAATATTATTATTGTTATTTTATTTATTTATTTATTTCGCTGTTTTTTTTATGATGCTTCGGTGTGATTGCTGCAGTTACCCCGTCAGGAGTGTGTTCACATTAAAATGTTTTATCCACGATTTGTAAAGTGTAATGGCCAGTCTGTTAACCTCTTAGGAAAGATGGTAAACTGCTTCATCGCTCACCTGAGTGGACTGCGATGCCCCTGTTCTACCCCCCAGAGACTCATATAACAAAAAACAGGAGAGGAAATTAATGCAAAAGACATTTACTGAAAACCTGCAACGAACACAGACGTTCCAATCACAGTTGAGCAGCTGTAACTAGGTTTGGCTCATTCACCATAGTGGTGTAACGTACAAGGTGCTTTTAGGACTCTGCAGACCTGAAAGTGATCGCCTCAGTGAATCTACCTTAGAAACAGCTGATTGTAGCCATGCTGTCCATGACAGGAGCTTCTATTTTATCTGCCCCCTGTGTAGATCATTAAAGGACCTTTGTTATTGCGGCCTGTCCAGGGTGTGCCCCGCCTTGAGGCCTGTGGTGGCTGGGATAGGCCCTGACAGCGCTGCAACCCTGATAAGGGTAAGCGAATGGATGGATGGATGTTGTTATTAAATTTGGTGTTGTAATGAGCTCCTTTACCGTCACCAAAGTCACACCAAAACATGTGATTTGAATACAGTAACTCTTCGTAACACATTAATTCAACTCAATTTTATTTACATAGCGCCAAATCACAACAACAGTCACCTCAAGGTGCTTTGTATTGTAAGGTAATACAATAATAATATAATAATACATAAAGGGGAAAACCCCAACATTCATGTGACCCCCTATGAGCAAGTACTTTGGCGACAGTGGGAAGGAAAAACTCCCTTTTAACAGGAAGAAACTTCCAGCAGAACCAGGCTCAGGGAGGGGCGGGGCCATCTGCTGTGATTGGTTGGGGTGAGAGAAGGAAAACAGGATAGAAGGAAGAGAGCCAGAGATTAATAACAATTACAGCCAATACTGGCTTATGTGTGCTGTTATTGTTTGTTTCAACAATAAACTGTAATGCCATTTATGAATTTTTATTTAAAGTCTAATTTCAAGCTGCTGCGGTCGATTTAGTGAAATACATTAAACCTATTGTAAGTATGGAATTGTTTTGCTATGGTATAAATTAAAGTAAGCGCTTTGTATTGATGCCAAATGCAAGGTTGTCATAGTGAGGATTTTATATTAACCACCTATTCTAATCAAACAGGAACTAAGAAATGAAACAATCCTCTGTTGCAAGCTTGTTTTTAATATGGACTTGTTCCCTTCTACAAAAGAGGTGAGAAAAGTCTTTTTAGTGCTCTTTCATGATCTCCACTATGAGCTCTTTGTAAATTCTTCCAGCTTTGGAGCAGCTAGCGATACGTAGTGTGCAGGCCACGCTACATATTGCATGAAGCAGACACGAGGATCCCGTTTTTAACCTGGAGACGGGCCCAATTTTCCAGACCTCAGCCGAGTTCAAAGTCAGTGTCAATTGTGAGCCATTTAAAGTCCAGTCCTTCGACATCATAAAACCCTTGTATAGAATTTGAAATGAGAAAGAATTCAGCCATGACTTTAATACACGTTGGTACTGACCAAAGATGAAATAAAATGAAAATATCCTCTCACAGCGGATTTTTCTGTGCTGAGTATACAGTCCGGCGTTAGACTCCAGAATCCTTGTGTGGAGTAATTGCTGAGGCATACATCCACTTTTTTTTTTTTTTTGTATTATCGATAAAGAGGAGCGAAGGCATGAAAGAGAAAATTAGTTCTGTAAAGGACACGAGAGAGAGGCTATCGGTAGAATGAGAGGAGTCGCTAGTGAGTGGGCTGGATTTACACAATGCCGAATACACACACCCACACAATATGCATGCGCGAGGTCCACAGCTGTGGCGCCTCATAATGGTTTGTTGAACACTCACTGTGAATCCAACCAGGGCCGACCTTCACTTAAATAAATAAATAAATAAATAAATAAATATATACACACACACACACACACACACAGTAGCTGCCGTAGCTTTAGACACAGTTCTGCGCTGCTATACGTACAGTATGTATTTTTGTGCATACCCTTATGCACGCGCTCATTCATCCTCTTTATCGTAATGTTGAAATACACAGGTTTCCAATACCGTGACATTGCTTCCACCTTTCTACTGTGTTTGTGTGTGTTTGTGTTCTTGTGTTGGTGTGTGGCGAGGTCAGTCAGAGTGCACAGAGAAAAGTGTGTCATTAGGGAGGAGGCGCTCTGGTCTCTCCTGACTGGTCTTTTCAGCCAAGTGTAACACCGGCACTGACAAATAACTGATGCAGAAGCTCTCTCCCGCGCTCTCTCTCGCTTTCTAGCTCATTGACAAACTTCTCTCTGCACACACACACACACACACACAGAGTCACTTTGTCACAACCCGTCACACTTTTTCGTAGTGTTTCACACATACCGTAGCGTACGCGCGCACTTGGAGGCACTGGCAGCAAAAGCACGAGCGCACACACACGCACACATCAAATTGCAGCCTGAGTTCTGCAGTGTTTCGTAGACGCGCACGGCCGAGCGCAGAATTGCTTTGTCACATTAAGTCACACAGTCTCAGACTGTCTCTCACCCGTCTCGCACAGACAGAAAAGCTCACATGTAGATGACAGTCGGCAATATTCTTACGTAGACGCAAGCTAACGTGAACACATGCTGGTAACTCGGATGTATCGGTCAGAACAGTTTGGAAAACGATATCGCGTGTCAACAGAAAGCTCAAACAATTTACACGCAGCGCATGCTAAACACAAACAACCGCATCGGTGCCGGAGCGATCGATCGGGAGAAAGCGAGTCAACCAAATACTGCAGGCTCTGTATACTGGGTCTTTAGTCTGGGGGTCGACTGGTCAATTCATCAGTCAATATGCTCTCGTCAGACCAAATTCTCATTTGCCAGACAATCACAGGTGTTACTCTCATAAAGAGAAAATCGCTACATCAGGATTAGTCCATTATTGTTTTGGCAAGAGAGGAACAGACCAGCTCGTTCGGTCTTACAGAAGCTGCTGGGTCTAAATAATTTAACCTGAACAGTTACTCGGCGACTTCCAATCGAAAACATCTGAAGTCACTGGTGCGATCACAGTTTTGCTCAAGCGGATTAGCAGAAATTGTGGTGTAAAGTTTCCAGCACGCGGTATAATCGCTTAAAAAAGATGTAGGCCGTGTGCAACGTATCAGAACTGGCATGTTTCAAGAAGTCTGGCCTAATGATGATTTCATGATGGCGGGCAGATCCAGCAAGGGTTTTGGAAGCACAAGCGTGTGCCAGCTGGAGCAGCTTAACCCGGACCAAGCTGCATGTGAAGCCTTATTTCTTCATCTCATCAGAATGCAAAAATTATACAGCAGAGGTCACTTGTGTTGGTCTTATACTGGTATTATCTTTGAGTATTTGAAAATGCAACATAAAAAAATATACATAATAGTTGAGGATAGCAATTCAGCAAGAGAAAACTGAAGGGATAGAGAGGAGGATGTCTAACCTCACATGGCCCGCCTTCTTTTGCTCCAAAATGAGTCCTTTTTGGTCAAAACTGTGCCCCTTCCCCGCCGCCTGTAACGAAGCGCACAGGAGAATGCACTCCAGCGCTTACAGCGTTCACGTAGCAGTCGACGCACGACCGCTGTAGGTTTTGCTCAGCTGCGGTGAATGAGGCAGGCAGTGCAGCATAGTGGTACAAATCCAGTAAACACATTTGCAGCCAGGCAGGGAAGTTGTTTGAGCCGGCGAGGGCCGTCCCCAGCTGAGCCGGCTGACTGAGAGTTTTGGGCCATGGTTCTGACAGGAACAGACCCTAAGAGAGGAAAACATGGAGGGGATGTGCATTTTAAGGAGGATGCTGCAGTATTTATTTGTCTATGTACAAACAGAGTAAAGAAGAGAGAGAATATGACATTCTGTTATCTTTCTCCATCTTTTTTTCTTTTTTCTTGTGTGTGTGTGTAAGTGCGTTAGTATATAGTTTGCATGAAATTGAACTTTGTGCTTAAAACTTTTCTGCGAGCGGTCTAATGGTGTGTGATCTTTACGATTTTCCTCGGAACAGAATATATAATATATGGTAATGGTGTGTCTTGAGCAAGTGCTTTAACTCTCCTTGGCGCCTTTTAATGGGTAGCTTAAAAAGAGAGAATTGATTTCCTGGTTCATGCCGTAGAGAAGCTTCTGTGCACTGTTAAGAAAAAAAAATCAGATTTTGTCGAACCATCTCGTCTTTTCGGGCTTACTTCTTGGAATACGTGAATGCTTTTGAAACGTATCTTTAATTTGCCTTTTTTGTAGATTTCGAGACGTTTGATGGGATGAACATGTGAGAGTTAACTCGAAGTTCACAAAGAACAAATGTAGTATATAGGTGTAGCCGTCCCCTGGGGCGCTGTTAGAGTTAAAACACCCTGGATTCTATTATTTTTTTTCTTTTCTTTTTTAATGGATTTCAGAAAAAGTAATGGAAGCTCGCTGCGATCTTTTATAACACCTTCAATTAAGCGACTGTTTCTTTTCATAATAAATAAAGCGATTCTAGCCACGACAAAGGCTAGCACTGAGTTCAGTCTCAACCCCCACAGACCTGCAGTGGTTCATATGTTGTAAATTTCCTCAGCGGGAGCAGCCTGACAGGTCGGCTTTGTGCTAATTCTTGTACACAATGGCTTCAGCTGCTTGTTCTCCGCCCAAATTGAAGACTTGAACTCTTTAAACTGAGAAAATCTTCAAAAAGTAAAGCGTTCCACTTAATCTTAAGTTTGCTTAACTTTTCCCGAGTTCCTTTAACCAGATAACAGAACTAACCTATCAGTCAAAGTGCAGCTATTTTCCACTTTCAAGAAGGTCTGAACAGCAACTTTTGAACTTTGCAAAAAAAAAAAAAAAAAGTGCTTTCTTCTCTCTCTTTTTTATTTTACAGTATGTAGCTCTGTGGGCGACTGCAGCGTTACATATTTCTCTCTCTCCATGTTAGCAGAGAGGGAGACAGCGGGTGAGAGAGAGCGAAAAGCATGAGAGACAATGAGACTTTGCAAAAAGGGAGAGTTTAGTTTCTCCCCCGCTCTCTAGAGTTTCCCTGGTGAGTTTGCTGGCGCAGAAACAGGAGGAGCAGCAGCAGTCGGAGGTATAGAGATTGCGATAAGCCCCTTCAGAAGCAGACAATAGACGGTATAATGCCGTTGGAATTAACGACTGGCGTCCCATCGTTTCTCATCTGATTAAGACCCAGTGACAATCTTCTTGCTACAGTCTCTAGTTGTCACCAGCTATGACTAATGAACTGTGATATCCTGCTCCTCTGTCTCTCTCTCCCTCTTTGCCCGTGTCTCACTCTCTTCACGCTCTATCGATTATTGAAATGCTCTCCTTTCCCTCCCATCCTCAACACGCCCTGGAAGCTTCTCTCTCTCCTCCCCTCTGCTCCTTTCACTTGCTCGGTCCGTGCTCTCCCTCCTCCCTGTGTGCTGTCCTCTATCTTGTACCATTCATTTGGCTAATTTGATATTTGGAGTTGATAGAGCTCTGAATAGAGGCCCCGTGTTTTCACATACATTTGTCTCCATCTTCCGATCTCTCTCACCCTCTTTCTCATTCCATCTCTCCCTTTTCCCTTCCACCTTCCTCTCTCTCTCTCTCTTCCTTTTTTTTCCGAGAGTAGCGATAATGAAATCAGGCTCCAGCCCCTTCATCTGTATTAGCGGCATTTGCGGGTCTAAGAGAGACTAACAGCCTGCTAATTCTCTGCCTCTGATTCGTTAAACTGACAGACATTTGCATAATTTAGCTGCCCGCTTCCTCCTCCTTCAGAGGCTGCCTGCAGACGCTGGTGACATTGAATGGAATTGAAAGCTGTCAACATAACGACTTGTTTGATCAGATTTAGATATTTGTTTGGAGATCGGGGAAAAAGTCCAGTCGATTTCATAAACGCCAAATTTGGAACCTGCCGTTCCAGCGAATTAAATGTTTTATTTTGTCTCGTGACAAGTCAACCCAATTCTTTTTCACAGTTAAAAAAAATAAATAAATAAATTGTGTACCTCTCTGATTCGCCTCACCTTTAAGGTCTTACAGTATGCAGGCACGCCCACAGGAACACGCCCCCCTCCCTCCTCCTCTCTGTGATGCAGACAGATATGAGCTGTGGCATCTCGTTTTACCATTTTCTTTTGAGCTACCGTGTCTCAGAGCTCAACAGCACTTCCAGTGAATAATGTACACACTGTCACATGCACCAGCCACATGAGTCTGCAAAAGAAAGAAAAACCCCCGCACACAGAAAGGCTTCCACCGATTTACACACGATTCCCTCTGTGCGTTTCTCACACAGCGTGCATACAGGTGTTCCATTAACCTTGCAGGCTGTGTGTCTAGGTAGCCTCATTATGCTGCATGATTAGCTTTAAACTCAACTGTTTGCTTTGAGGACTCGCGTGCACGCACAACAGCACGCTTAGTCTTTCCACCCTCCCCGACCCCGATGTCAGAGGGCAGCCGCAATATATAGTCATGCTTTTCACCATAGATAAGTGACTGTGTGAGGGAATGAGAAGTTATACGAATGCGTGCGGGAGACCCTCCTCCCTCCACCCCTGCCTCCATGCATTAATAAAGAGATGCGGTACCAGGTGCCCTCTGTGAAAGAGACAGCGAGGAAACCCAGTAGCAATGAAGCAGGAGGAGGAGGATTGTGTGTGTGTGTGTGTGTGTGTGTGTGTGTGTGTGTGTGTGTGTGTGTGTGTGTGTGTGTCGGTAATGTGGTTTGGCATTTTAGCGGCCTCCTTTTCCTAATGGTGCTTCGGTCTCGCTGGGATTATCCAGCACGCTGTGTCACGGTCGGTAAACTGCTCCGCGCCGGAGGGAAAGGGCGTGCTGAGAGGGTGGGGAGAGGGGGGACAGAGGTTTGGAAGGTGGAAGTGTCAGCAGAGAGCGGGAAATGTTCTCGAAAATGCCCGGAGGTATGCAACCTTTATCAAAGTGAAGGGGCCTGAGGGAGCGCATGAAAGAGCAACCCGCTAACCCCGTCGCTCTGTGCTCGGGCTTCACGGGGAGCGAGGCGTGGAGGGGTGGCGACTGAGCCGATGTCAGCTGCATCGCTCCACAGAAAAAAACAAAACAAGATGAAAGATGCAAAATTTTATCAGTCTTTAACATATCATCAGTCATTATGTTTTTCTCCCCTGTTTAAATGTTTCCATCACCACTCCTTGCCATTTTTTTCATATTTGACTTTTACAGGGCAATTAAAGAATGGCTCCAAAGAAAGCACTTTGCCCTGCTTGAATGTTCTGGAGGGACTACTTGAGAAAGTGTTCCACTCTCCTCTGATGAAAAATGTCTGTGGAAATTTATAAAACTGCACTCCCTCCGGAGAGCGGTTTGGCATTTTTGTTTTACTGACGTCCCCGCCAGCCCTGCTTTTACAATACCTGTAAATTATTGCTCTGCTCTGAAGCCTTCGCTCGCCACTTTCCCCTTCCTCTGTGTCGTCTCTCTTTGTTGTTGTTGTTGTTTTTGTTTGCGGTGGGTTTTTTTTAACCTTCTTATTGATAACCCCTGAATAAAATGTGTCGTCCAGCACCGTTAACATTGAGCTTCAGTGCGGACGACCACACGAGCTGTGGGCACATCTTTCACGCATTTAGTGTTTTTCCCGTGCTCTTGCTGTCACAGCTCGGGTCCATCCGCACGCTGTGGATTCACAGTGGTGACTGATATATTGCTGTACACAAACATACACCATCCTCCTCCATTTCTGGCTCATCTGCTTTCCACGTCTCTCTCAGAACCTGGGGCTGACCCGTACAGCATATCAAATTCTGCATTTCACAGCTTTTTTTTTTTTTTTAACTGACACTGCTGAGTACAGGAAATGTTATCCACATATTTATTCCTCTCTGGATGCAAGTTTCTCTCTGAATTTGCTCTTTACATGTGCAGGCGTGTTTATTGCCACCGTAGGTCGAAAGGCCGCAGAATTGCCCCACGTTTGCTTAGCGTGTCTTCCATTAGCGTTGACACCTCCCCCTCACCACCACCCCTCCATTCTAGGTGAAAAGCGCAGTTGGTAGCAGGCGAGTATTTCGGCTTGTTTTATTTATGCACACGTGTGCCCGTGGAGAGATCCATTATCTTCAGTGGTCACAGAGTCCCAGTGTAGGAGCTGGTGGGTGTAGGTGTGTGTGTGGGAGTGGGGGCGGTTATTATACTGTTTCTACCCATCTGATTTAAGCACTTTCCTCAATAAAGGGACCTGGGGGAATTGTGGATCACTCTATAACTATACTATAGCTAATATTTTAGCCTTGAAGTATGAAAAGGCAAGATCCAGATAGTTCACACTGCGCATTGAGAATGAGAAGTGGCTGGTTAAAAGCCTGCAAAAGAGCTCTGACTGATCCGGTGTAGTGCGTGGTAATTTCTGTGATGCCAATCAGAAGATAAGCCTCTCATTTGAGAGTGAAAAAAAAGCAGGGAAGCAAAGTGGTTAGGCTCGCCATGTGTCATCGGGATGTCACAGGCTAAGGCTTAATGCAGATCATTAGGACCCACATATTATTAAAATGTATACTGTGGAATTTGAGCAACATTAAAGTGTCTTTTACGGGGAGAACTCGATTGAGTGAGACGCCTCATCTGCATTAGTAGTAATGTGCAGCTCTTTCTGGTCAACTAATTAAGATTAAATTAAGTGAAGTGATCGTCGCAGGGATTGTAGCGCATTCGGCCGGCCTGTCAGCTGAACTGTCATAGGAGCAGTAAAAGTGTAAGAACAAAGAGAGGTAAGTGCAGTTTTAGTGTGTGTGTGTGTGTGTGTGTGTGTGTGTGTGTGTGTGTGTGTGAGGTGGTGGAAAGTCATCTAATTCCAGCTTCCTGCTTTTCCATTGGGTGAGTGTAGCTATATTCACCTTACAGAAAGTAGCGGTCTCAGAACTGGTGTGTGTGTGTGTGTAATTTTATTTTAGACTGTGTGAATTTTGTAAGCTGTGCAAACGGCATATTAAAAGCCAAAGATGTGGAACCAAACACTGAGCAGGTGGTTCGGGCTAGGTGGAAGAACTGGTGGAAACATTATTAGCTCCTGATCTGACTCAGTGACCGTCTCAATTCTGGTTGCCCATTCCACATTTAAAGAAAATGTTCTGACGCAGCAGAAAGAGTTGGTCCCTAAAAGTACCACAGGCACCCAATCGATGACATGAAATGATCAGTATTCTGATGTTTGTGCGTACTACAACATCACAATTTAACAGAGCAATTCCAGACCAACCAAAAGGGAGAATAAGTGATGGTACGGTCACACTAGGAATGGTTGGAGACGGTGCGTTCAATCAACTTTTGGTCTCATTACCTGTGAAATGGTTTCTTTGAAGATAGGGACCGGGTCTGCAGTCAGCTGCCATCTTCAAAGTGACTTTGGTTGGTTGTTAGTTTGCGATTGAATGGGGTCAAATTAGCAATTGAATGAAATCAGTTTGTGATAATACAGAGATTAACTCGGTTACATTTGTAAAAATTTCTAATTTGTTCCTTTACATGCACAAAAATTCACAATTTTCCCCAAAAACACAAATTTAGATTATTACTTGATTCAGTGCCTAGCATGAACCTCATAGCTGTAAAACAGAAATGTAGAAATTCCTCCACAAATAGTTATTTAGTTGCTGCAGACGGTGATCTGACTGCAGATCAAATACTATGTTTAAATCAGGATGTAATAAGAATAGATTCCTATTACCAGAGTTAGCAAACAATATACATGTGTCGCAGATCTGTGTTGAACTACTCATTCACATTTTTTTCTCAATAGAGACTGTAACACACTCGGGAAAGTATAAAAGTAACAAGTTGTTCTTCAGAACACATTTCTAACAGCTAGTTTTGCTAAGATAACTCAGGTCATATCAATATCATAATAAAATAATATTAATTCAAGGGAAAAGTCAGCTTGAGCATTTTTTTAAATCTAGAACACAAGCAGGGAAAAACAAAGGGAATGAAAAAATAACAGCTCTAATGTTTTCTACATTGTAGATTGATGACTTTGACACTTAAACTGAAAAAGCAAAGCCAGGAGTTTAAAATGGGATTCAGGAGGTGTGGTGGTGCAGCGTGGGGAAAAGAGTGAGTCAAAAATAAGTCACAATACTTTCTACTGTGAGAGAAAGTGGTCTTTGCGTACAGGCTGCAATCAGCTGACCTTTGGGGGTGCTTTCTGTGGCTTTAGCCAACTAAATGTAATAATATAAAAGCATGTTGCATAGGCTTTCATGGCTAATCTCCAGCCCCTTGACACTAGAAAGCTGGTACAAAGGTGGAAATCAGTGAGGAAATCTAATCGGCATCATCAGCTTAAACTTAATTTGATGTCTGCTACCCTTGATGTAACCTAACACTGACCATGAACACCACAGCCACTCTGCACCAAACCAACAGCTCTGCAAACTAACCAGTGTAGCCGCCACTAAATCTCCAGTTTATGAAATGTCACTGAGCACACTTTACCTTTAAAAAGACTCCTTCCTCTCCTGTCCTGTCTTTGCCACACCTTTCATTATCTCTGAGTGAAGTTATCTTTCTTTTCTCTCCCTGAGAAATGCAGCAGCTGCACCTTTAGCTAGCAAACACACTGTGTGACTAACTGCACACAGACAGTTTGTGTGTTTGTTGATATTTGTTGAGCTGTTAGAATTGTTGCATTTGAAATTACTCGTTACTCCCTTTACGATCACGCCTGTTCTGTTGTGCATGCTAGATGCTGAAGTACTGCAACCGCAATTTAGCCTTAAATGATGCAAAATTCAGTAGCAAAGTATTTGCCTGTTGCAAAGAGACGCACCTCAGACGGATTGGGCTCATCGGCACAGACAGACTGTCCGTTTTTATGAATTAGATGGTAGTTATTTGCAAACCTTCACCAATCTGTCTGAGAGTGACTGCAGTCAGTCTCAGTTGTGATTGTTTGGAGACTGGTTGCCTAGTGGGAGGCAACCAATCACACACAAGTTCAGGGTGTTGCACCTCTGGGCAAACCAGCTGGTCTTTGCAACTACTTGCAATTGGTTGCTGAATGTGAAAAAAATTTAGTGCTGTTACCGGGCTATTTTTAATCTACTGTGACTCATCCACGAGATAATCACTTTGCCTCAAGTAGCTTTTTTTTTTCTTTTTTAATTCATTTTACAATACTTAATGCAGATCATTTGACCCACATTTTATGACAATGCGCAGTGGGAAGTTTAAAAAAAAAAAAGAAAGAAGTGGGCTGGGTGAGTGAGACGCTTCATGTGCCTCTGTAGTAATGCAGAGCTCTTTGTGGTCAGCTAATTAAAATTAAATTATGTGAACTGATTGCAGCAGAGATTGTGCTTCGGTTCGGTCTGTTGTCAGCACTGTCAGCAGGGCAGGAAGAATGCAGCTTTGTTTCTGATCTTACTCTGTGGGGAGTTTCAGTCTCTGAATATTGTTCTTATAGGATATAATATGGGTTTCAGTTTGGTCCAGTGATCATTTACAGAAAATTCTTTACCAAAACAAAAAAGAGAAATTTTAGTTTAGCCTTTTTTTTTTCAGTTTACATTTCTATTTTATAGCAAACAGTAGAGCAATCTGCTCACATTCGCCAGCACAACAGCTTGTTGTAGTAACCGTGAAAAGCTGAAGGACTGTTTAACCGAGGCAGAAGGAAGTGGAAGGGTGAGAGGCAGGATGCTGCTCAGGAAAGACGCTGTCAATATGTTCCACTTGTCTTAATGAACATTTTTTTAAAATTTTATTTTAATTTCGTCTTCACGAGGAAGCAGCCCAGTCTTTTGTTATTAAAGCTGTACACCCTCTAAGTGTTTTAACTGCCCGTTTTATTTATTTTTTGAATAAAATGCCGAAGTTTACGGTACCCATTACCTACAGAGCAGTGCGACCATAAACGACAGCTCGTAGCGAGGTGATAGTAAACAAGTACACAAGTGTAAAGAGCAAATATAATGTACAGCTTCTAAAAAACGATGACTTGTTACTGTGTTGCGTTTCACCTCTGAGTTAGTCACATAACCAGCCTCTCTCTGTAGTTTGTGCACACGTTGAAACTGTTACCAGGTTTGGGGTGTTGAATTTCAGAGCTCACATATTTTAGCTCCTTACACCGATAGGCCATTTTATCCAGGAAGTGCTGCTGCAGATGCACATTACTCATTTTATTGTCACTTCTACAAATTGTTTCGGGCTTAGGTTTAGCCGAGACAATGGAATTTGTTAAACATTTATTAGGCCTGTGATTATTAGTGAAAGGTCGCTCCATCTACCTGTATATTTCACCCTCCTGAATCAATGTACACTTTGACAGTTGTCCAGTTGTACATAAATGCTAATCAATGCTATATGTCATTGGGTAGTGTTATAGGTTGGTTGGGAACTTCCATTTAGCTCATACATTTGTCTCCATTTGTTCTTCCATTAATCTCCCTTTACTGTAACCCATCCAGCTACTGGCTAGCCAAAGCAGATGAGATGCCCCATTACTTATTTAGCACCACTTTAAAGGGGACCCAAGTCAATTGAGAAGCCGCTCTCGTTTACGGTAACAACATTTGCCAAGCAGACTCAAACATAGCAGGAAAAAAGATGGGATTGAACGAGATGGAATCAAGTCAATAAAAAAACATGGTGGACGATGTGCCCTGCGGTCAGATAGTTGAGTGAAGGTCAACATGCCGGGACATTCTGTAATCTGGTGGCTCTCTGGACGGTGACAGGCAGATAGTGGTGGGAAAGTATCAATATCGCCCTTAAGCGATATAACCAGAAAAAGAGAGTGATAGTTCTTCCCCGAGTAATGAAATTTTTTCTGACCGTCTTGTATTATAGTACATCCTTGTTCTGGGGAAGGCAAGTTTTGATGCATTGGGAGCTCATGTGAAAAGACATACGATAAGGGGGGGCGGGGGGTTGTGGGAGAGAGAGGACACGTTCGCCTGAGCAGCTCCAGCTTTCCTTTGTGTCTGTGTGAGTGTTTGCGGATGGGCCAGCGTGGACACTTTACCCAACCTAATCATGATTCCCTTCTTTTATCTGGGTGCAGACCAACTGTCCAGGTCCATACATCACAGACCCCCCCACCCCTAACTCCCACTGTCTTGTCTTCTCTCTGCCTTCTTCCATGCTATATATTGCCGTGTATCACCCACTGACACTCCGGCAACATATTAAAAAGAGGGATAGTGGCTGCTCCCTGTTATTGCCAGGAAAGTGATTTATCATGGGGCCACATTCCCACCATATTGATTGAAGGACGTGTGTGTTTGTTCCACCTTTTCCCCATCACTCTGGGCTTTCTAATTTTCCTTTTCTGTCATTGCCTGTTCTTCTTCACTTCTTCTCTGTTTCCTCTACTCTTTTTATCTCACCTCACTTCCACTATCTGTGATGTTACCCAACAACTTCATCAGTGCTCTCTCGCTCCCTCTCAACTATAGAGCCATATATAATTAGTTTTACACACTTATGAACGTGTCAGGTTGAAGAGTATTTCTATCAGTTTTGCCCAAACCAAAATGGCTTAGCCCTGAAATTTTACACAGACATCAATAGTCCCAGAGGATGAATGCTAATAAGCTTCACCTAATGGTGTTGGGTGAAATTTGTCCACCACTTTTGGCTTTGAGGTTCCATCCTGCATATTTACTGAGTTTCGTTTTGTTTTTTGGTAATTCTTTAACCAAATGTGACATGTCTGAAACTTAGCTGTATTGTCCTTAGCTCTATTTTATCTTTAATGCTAACAGGGGAAAATTAGCCTGCTATGTTGCTCAGTATTAGCATGTTAGCATGCTGACTTTTAGCTCAAGGTACTATTGACCTAGGGTTGCCAACCGTCCCTTAAAAAACGGAATCGTCCCGTATTTCGAAACAAAAGTACACGTCCCGTATTGAGCTAATAAGGGACGCACTTTCTCCCGTAATACAGTGAGAATCAAAAGTAGTCTATAACTTTTAATGGAATTAACGCTTTGTTGGAAAACATAATTCCCAGCCCCTCTCCTGCTTTGTGACCAATGAGCTGACAGCACACTTATGAAAATTCGAGTATGACAATTCATATTACCGCTCATCTCATTGGTCGAGGAAAGGTCGCTTACGGAGAAAATACAGGAAGACAACAGATGACCACAACAAGAAGCATGGCCAACAGGGAAACAAACGCCGACACTGCGGTGCAAGTCTCGGACGTCAGTACACCTAAAGCTGGACATACACTGGGCGATTTTCAAACTGCACGATTGACTCGCAGGGGTTATAAGTTTGTAGGTCACGATGCAGGGTCTCACACTATACCGCCCGATGCTCTGATACGACCTGAGTGCTCACACTGTGCCTCCATAAAATGAAGGTTATAACAGAAAATCTGTCGCTCGCTCTCCCTCTGTCTTTCACTCACACAGACACACCACCACCATCAACTTTGCTAAATTTCTAATGAAAAACATGATCAGGCAGCTGTGATTGAGCAGCAGTGTAAATCCAACTATTTTCACGGTTGTTGTGGTCGTGATAATTTTGTGATGCCACATCGAAAAGGCTCGGATGAGCTTTCTAAAGTTCTACAAGTTGTGCCTCCATCACTTGTGTCCAGATCACACGCTGCACTGCCGTGCTGCGCCGTCTTTTTCACCGGCGGTTACGTGTTTGCGCGTGAGCAGTGTGAGCAGCTGCGGTGACACCCTCACGAGCGATTGATGATCGGGAGCTGCTCGAGGTGTTAATCGCTTCTCGTTACCCCACGTATACTACACGATGCACGATGAAGGCCAAAATTGGGCCGATCACCAAATCGGTCGCATGACTCAAAAATCGGCTCAAAATGGGCCAAAAATCGCACAGTGTGAGCCCAGCATTAGAGCAGCAATGTTTGTTCCCCTCAGAGAAAGAAAAATAGGCTGTAAAAGTACAGGGAGGAATGGGAAAAGGAAAACACCTGGGTGGAAAAGTGCACGATAACACCTTTAAAGCGCACTGCACTGTGTGCCGGCGCACTTTTTCCATAGGCATGCTTCTAATGGTGGCCAGGCCACGGCAGAAGCAGATATGGTATGTAAACATTGGTTTGTTTGTTTTTTAAACCCTCTGGTTAAGGTTAATATGGGCATGTGCAGTGAATATCAGCGCTATGTGGCCAGAAGTGTGATAATATAATTTATTTTGTGTAATAAACAACTGCAAGGATAGATGATTACAACAAATTGATGACTAATACATAAAAGTAATACATAGATGAATAATGATGATGAGTTATGATGCGTAATCATGGGAACAAGCGGGTTTACAAACAGGAGCAGCTGATTAGCATTAGAAAAGCTGAAATAATAGCTCAACTGAAGCCAATTGTACTAAATGCACTAAATGTGCACTGTTACAAGAATGATTTTGTTCTATTGTTTTCTATTAATTTATATAATTTTAAGTTAAGCAGGACAGAGTTCTTTTAAAGAAAGATTTACTTATATTCTCAAAAGTTAAGCATGACAGGCTTCTGTTTAAGAAAGAGACCTGTTTTATTGTGTTAATGTTGTCATTTTGAGCTAAAAATAAATGGCTAAATGATCATTTGTTTCCCATATGGTCATATCACAAAGAATATGCATCTGCTTAAATCAAATTCAAGTCAAATGGTTAAAAAATAATTTCACACACAAAAAAAAGAGCTACCACACTTTGCCCGGCCCTGGCCACGAGGTGTCCCTTATTTATTTTTCAGGGAGTTGGCAACCCTATATTGACCTTAGTGTTAGCTCACAACGCTGCTAGCATATCGTATTGTGTACAACTCGTGACAGAGGAGTTGATTTTATTTATTTTGTGGTTCAGGAAGTAAAGTTTGCCTATGAAATGAAGTGGTTGGTTTGATCCCTGGCTCCACCATCATATATATATATATATATGTCGAAGTATCTCTGATAATGAAGCCTGAGTGCCCCCAAAACATCCATGAGAGTGCAAGTGTGTATGAATGTTAAGTTAAAAGTAAGAAAACACTGAATGCATTTAATGCACTGAATTGCGTAGAAAAGCACTATAAATGTAGCGGCCCATTTTATCAAACTATTTGTGAGATCTTAGGATTTAATACACATAAAATACGTGCCATTTTTTGGACTTATCTACTCTTAATGCAGTCGTTCACACTAACCACATAATTTTGCAGCATTTATTTATTTTTGGATCAAGCGTTCGTGATACAGCTTCAAATCCTGGATCAAACCACGAAATTCCACCTAGAACCACTATTCTCCTCCTTTTTCAATCTTTAAGTCAAAACAGCATCAGACAAAAGCAGTGCTTCATCTTTTTGCTTAAAAAGTTGCTGTGTTGATTAATTCTTATAAAAACCTTTCCAATTAAATTTTGCCCAATTATTAGTCTGTGAAAAGTTTTGTTTTCATCAAGTTTAATTGAAGTTGAGCTTGTCTCTCAGCTGACCATTCGCCCCTCTCTCTCTGTCATCTTTTTTGGGCTTGTCGAGCCAAAGGAAAACGTTCATGAATGTAATCTCAGTCGAAGTACGTTACAGAGTTTCCATTCCCCAAAGCAAAGGCTCCTCACTAAATCCGGGCATTGTTTGACTTCCATCCAACCTCTGCTGTCAGTGTGACACGGGTATAAAACTGTACAGCGATAGAACACATTCCCCAAGTCCCTTCCTTTCCTACAGTATACGTTCTCTTTATCTTTGCCTCACTTCCTTTTTTTCATCATGGTCATTTCAGTGGCCTCTCTGTTTGTTCATTCCACTTGCCTAGGCTGTCTCCCAGGCCATTAATCTACACCGCTTCAACCGCTCCTCTGGGCCAGACCAGGCTGTGGCGCCACTCACCATGTGCTCTGAAAGGCTACTGTGTTCATACAGATACGAAACGATAGACAGAGACAGAGAATGGCTTTTAGAGAGAGCACCTAGAGACATGAGATAAGTGGAGAGAAAGGGAAACATACGAGCAGCAAAGAAGATACTTGCCTCTTTTTCACTTTTCATGTCATCTAAGACAGAAGTGAAAAAATCATGTATTTGAGACCAGAGATGATGTTGCCTCGAACAACTGCACTGAGATTACCGTTGGGTCTGCCCTTTGGAAAAGGTTGAGATTTGAGGAGATTAATATGCCGTTGGATAACGCGGGGTGGTGGTGGGGAGGGATTTGTTGCTCGCCTGGAGCCGGTCTGGACAGGCAGCGGCCGTCAGCGGTGATGAGGGAGTCGAGCAGATGGCCCGGCTTAATCAGAGAGTGCTGTCCTGAGTGTACATTTGCGTATACCTGGGTTTCAGATGATGCGTGTGTGACTTATAGTGAGAGAAGTTTTGTGCTCGTCTTGCATTCATAAGTCTATCTGCACTGATACGTGTGTCTGCGTTTAATAGGTAAGAACAACGAAGACATGAAACACACTTGGCGGTAAATACTGCTAGCCTTGATTTCTCTGTCATTAATCATCATAGAAAGTATTGGAGCTGACTGGGTTGGGAATTTGTTGCTCAGCACATCTGAACTCTGTTTTGCTTCAGCTTTAATGTAATTGACTCTCTAAGAAGGAAACATCAGCCTTTGATTTATTAGATATTCCCCCGTACGCTTACATTTGGACTTGAATCTATAAAAGGCCCCGTTTATGCTGCTAAATAAACAGAACAACTCAATAATCTAAACCTGTCTCCGAACATTAATCTTTGCATGCGTTCACATTTTCAGCAAACTGGGTCCATCCGCTTTCGATGCCATTACTGCAATTAGACAAATTAGCATGCAATTACATGCGCTCCGAAAACACTGCTGTTTCATTTCACTCTTTTTGTGGGTTTTTCCAGAGTGAAGTTTGACTGAGGCCATGTCCAAACTAATATGTTTTCATTTTAAAACTTATTTAAAATCCATTTATTTATTTATTTGAGAACTCTGGAGTTGCATTTTGATTTGAACTGGCAGAAAAAGAGACTTTTTTTGGAAATGGTGTTGCAGGCACCCTCATTCGACTGCTAATTGAGTCTGTCATGCAATGGGGCGGTGTGGTGGTGCGGTGGTTAGCACTGTTGCCTCATAGCAAGAATGTCCTGGGTTTGAATCCACAGTTTGCATGCTGTCCTCCACCAGTTCAAAGATACAGAGTTTGGTTCACTAGTGATTCTAATTTGTGCCCTGCTTTGAGCTCCAGCACAACCATTACAATTGGATAAGTGGATGAAAATCTCCATGGCTTTCATGTGACAAAAGTCTAGTCATTTATTAAAGGGAACAAGGAATTTGCAGGTGCCTCTGACCCTTATCTGTATTAGCAGTTGTCATGGAGTTGAATATTGGGCACTAGGGTTGGGCGATTGGACGAATATATTGACTTTCGATGATAAGCTGAGCCCCTCAGCGATCGTTTTTACACGGGCGATTTATTTATTTGTTTGCCCATGAGTTTGCTAATAATGACGGAGCTAATAGAAGCAGTCAGCTGAAAGAAACTAGCACTGTTTTAACAGCACCCTCTTTCTTCTGCGAGCAAATGCCCCCTCCTCAGAGTGCGCCCAAATGCCTGTTGGTGGAGCTGCATAAGCTGCTGATAGTCACATACTCAGTCGGATGGTGGACATGTACATGCTCATGCAAGTTAGCTGTGTTTAACTACTTTGCTTGCAGTATATGTCTGCACAAGCGGCACACCGCCTTGGTTACATCCTCAGGTTTACCAGTTTCATCTGGTTTAAAGCCAGAAAGATCACAAATTGGTGACTTTTTTAGTGCTGCCAGCTTTAACGTGCCGTCATCACGACTAACGCGATTAATAATGAACCCATCTGGAGTCAAAATCCCTAAAATGTTAATGCGTTAATGCTGATAGCCTTAATTTTTGGGGGAAAGTTGGTCCATGTTTGGACTTCTTCTGTGTTGTAAACACGCAAATCAGTCCGTGCATGATTACATTGCTCCGCCCATCAAAAAGTCTGCGCATGGGTGAATATATCTCCCATCATTGATTATTGGACTGACGATTGTCGGTTGGAAAATTTTTACATATCGCCCAACCCTGTTAGACACACATATTGGATCCCGACTGTCCATGAATGGTGTTCTGAATCAGTGATATATATATATATATATATATATATATATATAAAAAATATGGAGCCTCAGTGTCTGCTTCTCCACTTCTGAACAGTACACCACGTTCTCACCAGGGAGCTGGATGGTACAACCACATTGTTAATGTCATCTAGGGTGGAAAGCAAGCCAGCATAACAGCAGAGCATCAATCAGCCAAAGAACCTGGGCTCGAATTCCTGGAAATCACCAAAAAGAGAAAAAACAAAATGACTACAGTTCAGCAGGGACGGGTCCAAGTAAGGACGGAATTCAGTGTTCGGTGTAATTTGGGAAGTTGTAGAACAGTATGTCACGTTCAGTGGCTCATGGACAGCATTTGTTGGAGGCAGTGTTAGTTATTCATTTTCCTCTTTCCGCAGACAGTCTGTGGATTCAACCCAGTGGGTTTCCCTGTCATAAACAAGCTTTCTTTACCACTGTCCGTGCCATCAGGGACTAAAGTTTTAAGAAGGAAAATGGTGGCTGTGTAAGATGTCATTTCCTGCTCGTTGCCTCTAGAAAAGAGGCTTAACGAGAACAATTTAACGAAGGCTTTTTAATAAATTTCCTCTAAGGAAAAGTACGTTCTGGTGGCATTTGTTGGATTATTTACAGTAACGTGTAGTAACTGACATGCACAGCGACAGTATTAATCTTTTTATTTCTTTATGATTTGCTCTTCAGCGTCTAGATGCTCTGCGTTTACGGGATCAACCACCTGGAGGGGGTCACTGGAACACAACTTGCTCAAGGAAACGCCGCTTGTGCACGAGGAGGATCAAAGCCGAGGCCCTCCACTCTGAGGATGACCTCGGTTACCGCTTAGCCACGCAAAAGTCAATAACGCGCGCTCGTGTAAGCCATGGGAAGAGCGAAATATGGAGCCATTGATGCTTCACGGCGGGGTCAAGATAGTATCCAGCCCCGAAGCATCTGTATGGTAATGATGGGAAGAGTAAAATCGAAAACGCGAGGCGTCGCCATGGTGACAGAGGTGATGTCATGATCCCAGCTGCCGGCAAACTCTCTGTAGTTGAGGGTGCAGCCGCATATCCGCGGGGCCAGTCGGCTTACAAACTACTCCATTGTAAATCATTGTCACAGGAGCCACTCCTCTCGCTCTCCTCCACATTGTCTCCTATCTCTTGCTCTCGTTTAATTCTCTTGGCCTCTTTTTTCACTCTCTTATTGCTGGCCTGTCTCTCTTATTGATGTCTATATCTCTTGATCTCCCCTCCTTGGCCGTGCACTCTAAGCTGGTGGTGTTGAAAGAGATGGATGCTCACTGCCCTCAGTAATCTCCGCAGCAGCCATTTAGATAATTAAGTCACTGTTCCTTCACTTGGCTCTCCATGTCCCGCTTCCAAAGCTGACCTACACACTCGCACACACAACATCACACGCATGTTACAGTAGCTCCAGTAATGCCGCAGCCTAAAGACCCGCGCGTGTGTTTATGTGTGTAAATGCGCGTGTAGCCGTGTGCGGCGTCAGCCGGGAGAGCTGTTTGTTTTGATGGCGTTGTTGGTTTTTGTTTAGAGAACAGAGAAACACGCGAAAAGGATGCGACGGGGAGAGAGAACAGGCGACAGCTGCCACGGGCCACAGAGGATACACCCGGAACGCGCACACAAATACAAACACAGCGCGTGATTGGCGTCTGGAAATTCACGCACCAAGTAGAAAAAACAAAACCGAAAAAACAGCACGTAGGAAGGAAGCGTGCACGCTTGCCTCGGGGTTTTTCTCCAGCTCCGTGTCTTGCTGTTGTGATAATGTGGCGTTTTGTTGAAAGTCGGTGTTTTAATTAACTGAGCGCCGGCGCGCAGTGGTGGAGGTAGCAGCTTTCTCTCTGTTTGGGCTAATCATCACGCCCGGGCCGCCGACAGTCATACACCGTCGGGGTGTTTCTAACTCAAGTCGGCTGCACTATTTCCGCGGTCGTGCACGCTTTCGGAAAGAGGAGCGACTCTCGTGCTGTTTTCATCATGCACAAGCAAAAAACACACCCCCTGTACTCAGACCTCAGCAAACAAGCAGCTTAGAAAACCTTGCATCACACAAAACACACACATGCATTGCACACGCACTCATGCAGCTCCCCCTCTATTTTTTTTTTCTTTCCACGTCGCTAGAAACTTTTACTTATTAATGCTCTGCTAAAAGAATTGTGCTGATGCACACGGAGAGGGTAATTTGCTGTCAGTGGTGTCGGCATATGCAATATTTCTTAATCTCAAGAAAAAATAACCCTTGGCCCCCACTTCCTTTTTATTTCTCTTCCTTTTTATTTCTCTTCAGGTGCCTAATGCACCTGATCCCAATTTTTTTTTATCCGCCTTGAATGATTTGGCCTTTGCTTGCATGCTTTATCAAACAGGAGATGATCAGAAAGTGTCTGTCTCAGACAAAATGAGGCAGTGTGTGCATGTCACCCACCAGTATTTCATCCATCAAGGTGTCAGATTAATATACAAAGTGCCATCTCTCACTATCGTCTCTGAACCTGCGTGGAAATCCTAATAGGCAGATGAGATAAGGAAATGTGAGGTGCTGGATTCAAATTAGTTCCCGGTCTTGCTCGGAGTGACTGGTGATTACCTCGTGGTTTGGGTTTATTTTCCTGCCAAAGACTGTAGCGGGAGCTGTTTAAGTAACACCCGGCCTATATGCCTCTAATTTGCTCAAACCGAAGCTATTTTTGGTTTCTATGATGCTTAAGCTGGTGGGTTCTGTTATGAGAAGCCCTGCAATTTTTTTTTCTTTTTTATGATGTGCTGCTGCCTGTGTGGTGTCTCTGGATTCCACTCAGACCACTAATGAGGTGTGCGAACAGTAGCAAAGTACTAATTCCCCTCAAACCACTGGGATTAATTCAACCTACTAATGCTAAGAATCAATCCCAACAATAGGCTTGCAGGTTTCCACTGTAGCTACATTTGTCTTTTCCTCTCATTTCTAAAGATGGCCCTTTCCTCACCTCTCTCTACATCCCCCCATAACTCACCTCCACACTTACAATGTTCAAGCACATGAAATACACACTCAACCTAATTGTTCCTTTCCTGTGTTTGCCTTTCCTCTGGGTTCTGCTCTGTTGTTCCAGCGGGTTTTTTTCCACCTCTTCTCCTGGAACATCAATTAGATTTTCTCCTGTTCGCGTCCTTAAGAAGGAAAGCTAAAAATACCCAGGAAGCCCTCTTTCTTTCCCGGCAATTCAGTTTGCTTCATCAAGGTGGGAAAAAAGACAAAAAAATGCTGGAAAGAAAAATTCTCTCCCACCAAGAACGTATTAACTCTCTCCCATCCAATTTAGGTTCTAGCACATTGCCTAATTAATAAGGCTTGTGCGGGAATGCTTTTATAGGCAGGTGTGTGTGTAATGGCAGCGAAACATCCAATTTAAGACAGCGCTGTATCTTCATCATCAGGCGTGACTCATCATCTGGGACGGACTCTAGCTGTGAAGGAGAATTTTAAAGGCCCGAGACTCTGGCTCGCTGCGCTTCGGGCTATTCCTGTACCAACAGTCTCTCCCATTATTTAAATATCAGGGCGAATACCTCCGTCGTCCTGGAGGGACTGTCAGCACATTTCTGATTGCTGTGTATGCGGCGTGTGTGTGCACCTGCGGTAGTTACTCTATACTCGGTGCATGTCTCCCACAGGGCCGCTCATTTACAGCAATATCTTGTCCTCATAAAGTTACAGCATGCCATCTATCCCCAGCCCTCGTTTGTACCATCCAGCCTCGCTGATGGACGGGCCGATCATTAGCGCAGCCTCGTGAGTCTAGCACGTGGCTGTTTGTGCGCGAACGCGGTGAAAGCTGGGCTGTCACTGGGTCAATAGAAATAAACACTACTACAGATTGGAAACGGAGCCCTCACTCTTGGGGAGTATCTGTAGCAGGAGGAACTGCTGGGTGGTATTAAACACAGGGCAGAATGTGCTAGCAAAGCAAACATCACACCCCAGAACAGACGTATGACACACCACCCGCCCCACTCCACCCTGATCTCCATCCTTAACACCCTTCTCTCTATTTCAGGCTGCGTGTCGCGCTCGCACACACTCACAAGCGCACGCACGCTTTACTGCTGTTATATCTCGTTTGCTCTCTCTCTCGCACACTGTCTGGCTGTCTCTCCGTCGTCGCTGCGTTCTGTCCATCTGTTACGCTGCCTCTTTCCTCACGTCTATCTGTGGCTCCCCGCTCATTCCCACATGGCTTTGTTAACGCGGTTCTGTCACGCGCACCCCAACATGCTGTGTGCCGCCTCGGAGTGACAGATGCTGCTCTAAAGGGTGTGTGTCTCACATTCCCAACCTGCCAGACAACTTTTTTTTTTTTTTGTTTCCCCCCCCAAACCGTTGCTGCTTAAGAATCTAAAGTTGTCGTAAACTCCTCGTTTCGCAGGGGAATCTAATCTGATCTCTGTATCTGTACATGTGGAGCTGGCTGAAATTTGGGTTCTGATTCATCAATATTTCTTTTATTGCCTCTTTTTTTGCGGGGGGAAAAGTAGCGCCCAGCCACCAACACACTGCAGCTGACAGCCTTACACTCAACGATGTGACAACACAACGGAGAATCCGAGTCAGTCAGCTCATTAGGCTCGATTCCTGACATAGTAATTGTGTTACTTTCTCGAGTCCCTTTGCTCTCGCTGGAAACCAAAGCATTTTTGTTGCTATTTGGGCTTCCAGACGATTAGTAATTGTACTAATTTTTGTTTTTTTCTCATCTTACAGAAGAGATCATGAGCTGTTTTTAGTCAGAAAACAGCATTTGGTGTGGGAAACTGATACCCTCAGGTTAGATTATTAACATGCTGGCAGGATTGCAGGAGCTGAAGAGCCTCATTAATTGCTGTAGGGTATGACTGAAGTGCTGTCATTATATCTTATGAACTTTAAAAAATAAAAGCCCTTAGATTGACTTTAAACACGTGAGCCTCACAGCGAAGGTTATCAGCCCTCCTCTTGAATCGGCGTCACCTCGTCCAGAGTTTGACAGTGACTTCATTGGATGTGAAAGAAAATGGGCAAATCTTCATTGGCACCATCTCCCCAGAGCGGAGCGGTGCAGAGCCGAGTGTCATTGGAGATGTGATGCATTCAAGTGTTTATCTGGTCTGGCAGAGTCCACAGGTGTGTTGGGTGTTGGTTTCCACGAGGACCTCTGAGAGCGACATTTCCTTTATCGCCTTCTCGTACTTAACCTAAAAAAAAAGGACAAAACACACACAGAGCACGCACTCTCTCAACGTGGGCTCGCACGCACATGCAGACTTTCAAGCAGTGGCAGAAACGTAGCCGTGGAGGGAATTTAAGTCTCTGTAATTAGTAGCTTAAATCCTTCTGTTCACCGAGGACCATAAATGTAGTGGGATTTGTCTCGGTGACACTCGTTCTGCGGGGATCTGTTGCCAGCCTCCAGTTCCACAGTACATACTGACATGCATAGTGCCAGGATGACAGGAATTCACTTAGAGGATTGTGCAGATATTGAAATGTAGAGCCAAGAATCTGAAAATGCCACTTGGGTGAGTGATAGAATGGGAAGCATGGTAATGTGAGAGTCTCCTCTAGAAAACAACAGAAGCGTTTGTCGTGTGTATGAGGCGCTCGATGATGCTAAGCTGGATGTTTGCGTTCGCTATCTAAAGTAAGAAAGGAAATGTGGAGCACGCAGACCTCTGATTAGGAGCCGTGATGTTATATGAGACATGAGAAAATAGCAGCTTTGCATACTGTTTATACAAAACGGAGCTAACCCTTTAATTGTTCTGCACTTGTTCTGTTGTGCAGAAGCCCCCTCATGAGCAATGCTGTCAGTCATGAAGAACTGCATTTGTTTCATAGTGACTAATTCTTTTCTGTATCTCGAGTTCTACATTTAACCTTTTCTAATTAATCAGCTCGCAGGCGCTGTTGCTTCATTGTGTTTTTCATTCTCTTGTGCCTTTACACAGACATATTAGCGTTATATTGAGTATTTTCAGTCATTTTAACATCAAAATGCACATGCAAAAAATCACATTAGTACAGCTGTTTATAACATGGTTTTAAATTTGTTTGAATTGTATTTATATCAAAACATTAATTATAACACTGCCTGGGATTGGACTGCAAGGACCGCTGACTGCCGCTTCTACAATGCACCAAACCTTACAGCCCCTCTTGTAGCTCTTTCAGGCTAGCTCCAACCAGGCCCCTGCCCCAGGGCCCGTCAGCCCTGCCCTGGGTACGGTTGTGTCTCTTGAGTTTTTATTTCCTCATAAGGGTTTTCTGTGTAGAGCTACTCTATATCAAAAGGAGCCAATTTAGGTGGTTTGGGCATCTGACTAGCATGGTGGGCATGTTCCCAGGGCAGATCCAGGACAAACTGGAAAGATTACATCTCTGGCCTGGGAATGTCTCTGGAAGAGAGGAAGGAGGTGGTCGGGGTTGGCAAGTTCTGGCAGTCTGTGGTTAGACTGCTGCCTCCACAACAGATCCAGTAAGCAACAGAGGACGGATGGATACTTGAATTAGTACAAATGTTCTTACAGAAGTTATTTTGACTTTGTCATCAATTTGTTTTCACCTTATTTAAAATACGGAATTCAGTGGATAACCTTACATTCTCATCACGTTACTCATTTTTACCCATTTTTTGATTTGACATTCATATGATTTGAAAGCTGTGAAATACTTGAGCTATTTTATGTGTTTAAAACCTTAACCCTTCACCCTGAAGTGCATGTCTTGTTTCCTCAGCCTTGGCTACAAATAACTCAGAAGTGCCAGATCAAAATATTCCATCAGACAAACTATTTTTTGCATTTCTCTTAACAGGACTAATTTTGAAAAACAACATTTTTTTTTATTGAAATGGGCACTGGATAATCCCCACAGCGCTCCAGAAGGTATTTGAATAACTTTGTTCATGTTTTGAATTTTAGCCGTTAGCGAGAAATAGAAGACGGCAAAGGAGGCGACTTTGCTTGTTTCATTCCTCTATCCTGTGCTGTGTGGTGCTACCCTAGTGAGGTTTGTTCCACAGAGCTTGCTAGTGTGAGCACATGCAAACTTGCTCAATGCCTTTTCTTTAATCAAATGGATTGATTTGTTCTCAAGTGCACCGATGTCCTAAGAGGTTTACCGGGAGACAAAACACACTCTGTTTTCCAGTGAATCACCGTCTAGACTAGATAGCACACTGGATGCACAATAGCATGTCTTCACTTCACATCTGAAACGCGCTGAAATTGTGAAAGCAAATGCACTCTTGCCCTCAATTCTGACTTTTGTGGAGATAATGTCCCTTTTTTTTCTGCTTTTTCTTCCACTGTTTTCATGTGGAGGAATTTTTCTAACTGCCCTCTTATTTCTTTGCTGAGGTGTGGAGCTCGGGAGATAAGAGAATATTACCTGGCTCTAACTCTGCCATTGTTCCACTGGCCTAGAATCTTGTTAGTCTCTCTGTACATATTTTTAGAGATAATTCGAGCTTATTCTATTGGAAAATTTGAGGTTATTAAAAGGGGTTACTATGGAGAAGGAGTAAGGTTATTGCAGAGAGAGTGAGAAGAGAGCGTGAGAGAGTTGTCCCGAAGCGTTCGGTTGCTCCGTCTGACTCTGTCGCCACGGATCAGCTTGCTGTGTTTGCACAGAGTAGACCTTGTATTAGAGAGGGGAATGAAATGAACTGAGGATTGAGAGAGGTGGGTGTATATATAACATAAGAAAATACAGACGATAAAAACACAAAGGAAGAAAGAGAGAATTGTAGTGGATAAATAAATGGATGGTCACAGCAGCTAAAGTTACAGTAGGGCAGGTGCTCCCACCGCAGGCTGCTTGGTGTATCGCTTCCATCAAAGCTTTGTAGAGAACCTTTCATTTGCAGCTTCCTCGTAGACTCTTATACTGCACGGCTGGGCTTAAACACATTCAGTTGTAGTATATGCTGCTTTTGTACACTAGTGCGCACACACAGAGATACTCACAGAGAAGCCGGCATTTCAAGGCGTTCCCTCCTCTGTGAGGCTAAGAAGCAGCATGACAGACCCCAGCGTGCAGAATACAGACTTATCATCCGCTGTCATTCTCTCCTTGCAGACCAGGGGATTTTGCATGGGGCTCGCTGAACCTGGTGTGAGCTTGTTATATATTTATTTCATCTGTTATCAAGGGCTTTGAGAAGCATAACGTGCCTTTGGTGAGGTTGAGTACAATGCACTAGAAACCCATCAGTGATGGATTTCACTGCTCAGATCCCGTACCACTTTGATTTATGACATAATAGAAGAGTGATACGCTGCTCCTGCTGCACAATAGCGCCGTGCTCCATTCTTATGTAATTCCAGCTTGCTGTCACCTCTTAGCCTATCGCAGCTAGGGATGGGTATTGTTTAGGTTTTTATCCGAGACCAGTACCAAACCGGTACTTTTGAAACTGTGCCGGTGCTTAAACGGTGCTCGAACTGGTGCTTAAAGAATGTAGAACACAAACTTTGTCCAAAAACCTCTTATGTTTAGCTGTTTTTTTTGTAAAAAGATAACAATGTTAGCCTTTTCTGCAGCTATAGGGCATATATGGCATCACTCTTGGCTGGAAGCAGTGCTTAAACAATGGAAAAAACACAAACTTTGTCCAAAAACCTCTCATGTTTAGCTGTTTTCCACTTTTCCTTTGGTCATTTTAGCCTTTTTGGCCAGGGTGAAGGGAGTATCTGGCATCAAACAAGAAGACAGCCGCATGTAACTACGACGGTGTTTGCTAGTTCACCTTACATGCATTAATTTAATAACGTGGTTAGCCTACTCAACGTAAATTACACACGAACAACATTAAGCGACTCACGCAGAGAAGAACGGCTGCTGCTGCATCATCATCCGTCATCATTTCTGCTACATTGGCAGGGCTAGGGGCCAGGACTCTCCTCTTTGGGTTTTTGGGGGATGCTGCTAACTCCGGGTCTGATAACAGGCAACCCACGCACAGTAGATGTGCACGGTGTGAGGTCTCGCAGCAAGCTATCAAATACGGTGCATTTCTCGGCTTTTAAAGAAACGCTATGCGTCGCCAGGTGTTTCATCAGATTCGAGGAGTTACCTCCTTTGCACAGTATCAGCTTAAAGCACTTGTTGCAGGCTGCTGAGTTTGCATCTTTTGCTGTGGAGTACAGCCAGACTTTAGACCGCTTCGCTTTGGGCGTTTTTTTAATCTGTAGCTCTGCTCTAAAAGAACGTACGTGGGCCCGCTTACTATGCTCGCAAAGGTAAAATGATTGGCTGGAATCCAAAGTGTATGACATCTCAGGAAACAAAAAAGCACCGAAATGTGCGCTGCTTTTCGGTCTGGTTACTACCGTTTATGTCACCGGATACCGGCACCCATCCCTAATCGCAGCCTGCTGTGCTTGAAAAAGGGAGAACCCTCCAATGCACTTCAAGGGCAATCTGATTGAATTAACCAGCCATTAGATGTATGAGATGAGCTGTAATTGGGGTGTGGGGGTGACGCGGGTATTTATCTATTTAGATGAATGAGTTTTGACCGCAAGGTCGTGTTACTGCTCACGCTGCCCTCAGGACAACTTGAACTGAGCGTGTACCTGCTTGCGTCTGGCTCAGCCATTTTGTTTGAACCTGTCGTCGCCGTGCCTAGACGCCTCGCATAACACATTTGGCTCCTTATGGTTTGGCACTGATGGTGTTTTTTATAGAGCTGCTCAGCGGCGCTCATTTCTCTCGCTCTTGTCGCAGCCCTCGTTAATGACTGGGAGAATAGGAATTAGAGGCAACAAATGAACCGCAGTGTATTCGCGTCAGTCAGGTGCGCTGGGAGCAGATGCTGTGAGCATTTACACCTTCATGTCAACATGTTTTCTCCTTAATTTACTGACTGACTGTTTCACTCTGTTCTTTGTTTTTTCCCAGAAACTTTTATTCTATTCGTGTCTGTATCGCTCGCTGCCGCTTGCACGTCGTGGTTGAAATGACCTTTACCCTCTTCCCGTTTCACACAGGCCTGCCCCTGTTGTTCCCTCTGAGAGGAAGAGGAAGTGATGTCACGCCACCACCATCGCTTTGAGAGGGACTACCGGGCACCCTGGGAGCGGAGAGACATCCGTCCTTCTGGCCTCCACAATGGAGGAGCCAATCATAGCTGTGCCTCTGCCGTTGTCAACGGCAACAACCGTCCGGGGCTCCTTCCCCTCCCAGTCATCCCCTCCCTTCTTCCAACTCCAGTTACAGTTGCCGTGACAACATCGAGCAGCGACTTAGTGGTCAAGCGAGGCATCTCGGCAGCAGGATCGGTGGCTCCGGCATCAGCCAAGGTAAGAGGCTCATCCAAATGGATGCTGGGACACCTGCTTCCCTCTGACTCCTCTTGGACAGCTCTCGATCTCTTTTACTGCTCTGTCAGGCTTTCTTTCCTCTCACTGTGTCAACTTTTCAATCTGTGATGACTCCCCAACTGGATGTAATATCTAACTTTTTCCATGCTTTTGAGACTCTTCTGCTTTCTTCTCTCGCTCTGTGTGTCTTCCAGTTCTTCCCTCCCACTTTTTTTCCCAAACATTTCTGCACTGGCACGCCTGTCTTCATGGTTCAACTGTCTCAGCTCCTCAAACCCCCTCTGTTGTTTCTCTCTGCAGCCTCTTTTGCTCTTTACCTTTATCCCTCACTCCAGTTTTGCTGCTCTCTCTGCACATTCTTGCCAAACCATTTTCCTTCCATCTTCATTTTCTCTCTCTGCCAAATTGCTGGCTTGTCCTGCTTTTGCCTCCTTTGTCATTTTTTTCTTACATTATTTAAATGATCTCTGACAGCTGACTCAGATGGGTTCTGCTTTCAGGTGATGATTTGTAGTGTGCTAGAAACAAGCAAACAAAGGGAGCCATATTATTATATACCATATCAGTATATATTGATCTTGTAGGTCATTGATTCCCCAGTGTCCCAGGCGATATTTCTGCATTAACCAGTGGGAAAGATTTAGCTTAGTTGTTACAAATAATAAATTAAGTGGACCCGAACAGGTTTGCATAGAAGCATTAACGGATAATTAAAATTAATGTACGAGCAGTACAAAGCAGCATCTAAAAAGAATGCATAGATATATTTTGTTAGTTACTTTAATACATTGTATAGATAACCAAATTAATTTTCTTTGCAAAAATTATAACTGATAGTTCACACAGTAGTCAGCAAAATTAGTAAAAGGTAATTTTTTTGGCTTGCAGTTGAATTGCAAGGTACCATCATGGATTAACAATTAATATTGTTAGCCAAATATAATAGATACACACCTGTTATGGTAGTCAGGTAAAAATATGAACATAAAGTTGTGTTAAGAGTTTTTTTGAAGAATTTTCAAATCTCATGTTTTAGTACTGAAGAAGCCTCTCTGATCAGAGGTTACTATTTTTTACTAAAAAATAGTAACAAAGTAATATTTGTTACTAAATTTACTAAGATCACATCTTAGTAAATTTCCTAGTTAACAATATGTGTTAAAAGCTGAAATTGTTAGCTGTTACCTATCTAGCAGTTAATGCATATTGTGGATAGCAATTTAACAGCAGTTAACAATAGAAATTGTTAGCCAGCTAGCTAAACAGCTAATGTGGCTATAAAGCAAAGTTATGAATATAACACTGTAAATTATTTTGAAAAAGTATGACTAGCAATTATATTGCTAGATAACAGTATGGGTTAACAGATGAAATTGTTGTCTAACTCAGCGGTCCCCAACCCCCGGGCCTCGGACCGGTACCGGCCCGTGAGTCGTTTGGTACCGGGCCGCGAGAGTTGAGGCTCAGTGAAATGTATGGTTTTCAGGGTTTTTAATCGGTTTTCAGCGTTATTTTGTTATCGTTTTTATCGTTAACTTGGTTTTCCTGGGTCTTTTCACGTGTGTTATGAATAAATTTTCTTTTTTTCGGTACCCATACTAGTTTTATTTTGTTGTATTTATCCGCGACACCTTAAAGGCCGGTCCATGAAAATATTGTCGGGCATAAACCGGTCCGTGGCGCAAAAAAGGTTGGGGACCGCTGGTCTAACTAACCAATTAATAAACAGTTGAAATGGTGTAGACAGGTGATGTAAAAGTGAGGCTAGCAGTTAAACTGTTTGCAAACAGTGTGGAGCGGTTAGCGTGTATCAAAAAAGTAGCCTAGCATGCCAGAGTGTTAGCTAAATATTAGGGGTGCAACGATACTCGTATCGATATTGAACCGTTCGATACAGTGCTTTCAGTCCGGTACGCATATGTATCGAACAATACAAAATTTTTAATTTATTTTATCTTTTTTTTTTTTTTTTTTTTTTTTTTTATCAACTTTTCTTCTGACGATGATGTCTGTGTTGAGAACTTAGTGGATCTGCGTTCGACTACTCCGCCTAGGCTGCACTGTCGAGCGCAGATCCACTGAGCGCAGCACAAGCTAGCAAGACAGAAGCTAAGCTCGTTGCAACATGGCAAATTGAACCTCCCCCACCCTCATTCAGATCTGGCCTTTGGAACTATTTTGGTCTTCATGTGAAGTATGACCCTGAAGGTAAGCGCGTCATGGACAAAAGTAAAACAGTATGTCAGATGTGCCACACAATGCTCAATTACATGGGTGGGAACTACTGCCAGTTTGCTCGTTAACATGTTGACGCCGTCCAGCCCCACGCACGGGCGATCCGTGGTAGCTCGTTAACGGAGATTTGCCGTGTTGTAGCAATAACCTCATTTCAGATTAACGCTGACAGCACTAGTGGGAACACAATGAATATGACTGCACGTTTACGCCGACACCATCCTAGTGCAAAGACAAGTGGAAGCAGACAAAAACAACAAGCACGCATGCTACAAACTTTACCCGAGTCATTTAGACAGCCGTTAGCACAGGATTCTCCTTATGTGGACCTGATATGTTTAATATGCTGCTGAGAATATAGCCCAGAAGAAGCGTATAGTATAGCTTTTATTTTGGAAAGAGACATTTCTCTGTAATAAACTCTGTTTTCCAAATGAGTGATTTCTCGATCAGATAGATTAATTTTTTTCTTACTCTGTTGTTTCAGCAACATTAAATTTAAAAACTACTTTTGAGTTAAAATATATATTTATAATTTTAATAAATGACAAATTAAAAAAGCATGAACATTTTTTTGTATCGAAAAAATATTGAACCGTGACACCAAAGTGTCGAACCGAACCGTGAATTTTGTGTATCATTGCACCCCTACTAAATATATTAAGTAAATTGGCCAATAAGCATAATAAAATAAGTGGATCTTAAGGGAAGTAAGTTAAAAATATCCAGCTAATAGTTAATTAAAAATTGTGGAGAAATATTTAGCTGAAATGAAATTCATTAGAACCAGTGTTGAAGACAAAGGAGTTCAAGTGTAACAAGGCTGTTGAGGTAGATCAGAAGCAAAAGATGGTGAACTGCCGTCAAAGATTAAAAGCAATCTCTTCTCGCTCCATTGTGACCATGATATTTAATCCAAACTGTATTATAAAGCTATTTTTTTAAGGCCTCAAGTGACTTAGGTGCATTCATTCCTGATTTGATTATACGTTGTATTTGTGTTTAGAAAATAACTGCAGCTTGAAAGTGTCTTGAGTGGTATAGTCAAGAGCTGTAGTTTGTGTTTTCCACCCCTTCGTCTTGGGATTTGCTAGCAAGCTGGCTGTCAGCAACGTGTGAAGAGAGAGGCCTTTACCAAAAAGGAGTTAGACATTTTAGCCTCTCCCCAGCCTCCGCTTCCATGGATACCATTCATCTTCTCTCTACATTCCTCCTCACTGTCAGATCATTTTCTTTAACTTGGACTTCTTGGTCTCTTGCTCTTGGTGGAATCTGCTCTGTAAGAGCAGAGGTAAGCAATGCTCTGGTAATTTAGCCCACAAGTGCACATCATTAGATTCCCCGCTGAATACACTGACCACAGACGCAGTGAATCTGCTTTGGCACCGCATCGGCCCTTCCTTTTGTGCAGCTGAATAATTACATACATTCAGACAAAGTCTCGCCAACTCCCACCGTGGCCGTTGTCATCATTCAATGGCTGCCATAGCAATTAACTACTTTGCATTGCATCTGAGTGCACACTTGTTTAAACATACAGCGTATGGGGGAGTGCTTGCACGAGTGCGAGCGTGTGCGCGCACAGCAACAACTGTGTGGTTATTTCCCAAGATGCCAATCTTATTCAGGGATTTACTTTGCTTTGGTTTGCTCCTGACAGTCCTTTGTAATGTAGGCAGTAGAGACCAGCACAGTTTAGAAAAGCAAATACATCGTCTGGGTTCTGCTTTAATAGTGGCCTACAAAAGATACCAGAAGCCTTAAGAACTGGCCAACACTGTGGGAGCCTGTCTCTCTATCTTCTTCCTGGCTGCATACTGTCCTCACTTGATCTCTGTCATCTTTGATCAAAGCTGTTGGCGGTCACAAAGAGTCTGATGGACGGCTGTAGCTCGCTCTCCACGGGACCCGTGTCCCTGCTCTGTCCACATATACACTAAAAAGCTAGTGGACTATATTGATTTCCACTGGTCCGATGTACATGTGCACGTGTATATGTGCAGGTGTACATATGCGTGTAGGGTAAATGCTGACATTCGAAAAGGGCCATCTGGCTGCATTGTCCATGTAAAGCTAACCACATGGAACGATGAACCGTTGCTAATCTAGACCTATGCTCTGTTATCCCTTTAATTATTTTTTTTAACTTAATTTAACGTGCATTTTGTGCTGCTGTCACAGATGTTGAATTGGATGTAATTATCAAACAGAGCCATTGTGTCTCCGGCTGATGAACAGTATCGTGAATGTCAGGGAAAAGCTCAGTTTCACTCAGCATGCTAGTCGTTTTTCCAAAGCATTTTTTCCTTAGAATATCAATGAGAGTCAATTTACTAGGTAATAACTAAACAGACATCGTAGCATCTGAGCAGGTCGAGGCAAGAGCTGAGGCCTGGTGCCTGTCAGGAATATTACTGTAGGCTCACACAGCAAGGCCAAATTCCATAAAACTTGGTGGAGAGGTGGAGCACGGGTAAAGGAAGTACTCGTCAGATTTTGGTGCGAATTCTGAACGCTTGCCTTAAACTAGCAAAAAGGTGCAATGGCCTTGGTGGAGGTTGTGCTCCGACTTTGTGTTATTTACTCATCATTTAAAAAACAGCACCTTTTCTGGCATATCTGTGGACGGGTATATGTGTGCCACCAGTACAACCAATGTTTTCTTAAAGCCAACTGCATATTAAAAGAGGGACATCTAATATTTGGTTACATGGGGATCAAAGGAGTATGTGTACATGTCCTAAATCATTTAGTGTGTGATGCTCAGTTCTGGATGAGACTTCCTTGCTTCACTATTCTGTTTAATTGAACGTAATTGCATCGAAGTTGCGGAGCGCTTGAAGTTCCAACCAGAACATATTAGCTGGACAAGCTGTCTGAGCTAAACATTTGCATAAGGGACATCCTTAAAAGGCACATGCTGTGCCGTTTTATTAATCTCATCTTTTACATTGCGTTAAGTCACACGCTTAACGGAAATACTATCGTCCAGCTGCTTTTGCCTGGGGACAATTAAGCAATGCTTATGCAAACAGCATAGTCGCACGTCCTCACTATTGACATAAAAAGAGAGAGGTGACATTACTTTGCACAGTTTATAAAGCTGAAGACGCATCGCTGGCTTCAATAATGAGTTAAAAAGAGTTTCACACTTCTTCTGTGTGATCCACATAAGGGGTGTGCTTTTAAAAATGTGTAGATGGATGGATTTGTATATGTGTTAATGCTTTAATGCTGCGGCTAAACGTTTGCACTTTCATGTTACAACCTGTTATTAAGGTTAGCGAGGATTTTATAGACTTTATATGTGCACTAAAGCTGGAATTTTTTATCTCCTAACACATTACTCAGAAATTATCTTCCCACAGATAGGCTGCTGAAACATATGGATTTTGCTGCATGGACTAATCCCTTACTGTGAAATTTTTAATCCGTCCTTCCCTGATATTTAACAGTAGTGGTAGCTGGAATTTCTTCACCAGCCCTCGTATAACCCAAATGCAGCAGACACAACTAGTACAGCAAGAGCATGGTGATAAACTGAACGATTCACTGGCAGAGCACCGATGATGTTGGATAAGATGGACAAGATGACCGCTGTTTTGCAGTCTGTCTGGGGTCCACTTTTATAAATTTTAAATGTGTCCAAAATCAGAAAAAAATCCAAGAGTCTCACATCAGTACAGCCTTTATATCGATCAAGGGACCGCCAAAAATACATCATTATCATTTGCTTGAAGGTTTATGTTGATGGACGGCATCACTGGCATTTTGATTTCGCTCTGTTTACATCTCATTCGTTTCTCTGTTGAAAATGTTTCTTGATGAGATTTTGGTTTCTGATCTTTCGAGCAGTCTCGAACCGTGATTGCTATTTGTTTAGCCTGTAGCCATCTCATTAGTTTAATGTTGTTGCACTCAGTAGGTAAGTAATCTTGTGTTATTCTGGTCAGATAGCTGTTGTAGGAAGGTGCAAAACGCAGAGAGTCTCTAGCTAAAGTCCAATATGAATTATTTAAAGACAATCTGTGGAGGTTATGCTTTGTATTTTGTAGCGTCTCAAAAAAAAGTGTAAAAAAATCTGGGTAGCAGCGATTTGCAGTAAATAGAAGACGTATAGTTTGTTATCAGCCAACAGTTTGATCTTGAACTTGATATTTGCATTAAAAGTGTTGCTTCAGCAATGATTTGATCCAAGATAAGCATCTCAAAGGGGGGAAAAAAAACCCCAAAAAAACAAAAGCAAAACGAAAAACCCTCGAAGCGCTGACAGCAACAATCAATAGAGCTTCTCTTAAAACAAAATTACACATTGTATCTCACTGGTCATTGATTTCAGCCAGGCCAGGTAGCCAGTGGATTGAAGCAGACCCCATACTGTGACCAACACAACACTGAACCGCGGGTGTCATGGCCTCACTCTGACACAATCAAAAAGAAGAAGAAAAGAAAGAACGCTTGCAAAAAGCACGTTTCTTCAGAGAGTCTTTTCTATTTCTGCATCCCCCCAGCTAATATAGTGATAGATGTTCTGGTCAGCGCTGAGGCGTTAAAAAAACTACCAGTATGACACGACCGGGGCATCACCTTTGTAGTGCATTAGCAGCGGCTTAGCTTAGCTTTTATTCTTATTATCTCGCAGAGCCTTAATATCTGCGTAAAGAAACACTCCATGTGAATGTCACGGCGGTGTCAGGGAGCCTTGTAATGAATAGACTGGAAGAGCGAAAAATTATTGAATCGCTACCGAGGTTGAGGCCAAAGAGGGGGGTGAGGGTGGGGTGGGGGGTCCTTTGAAAAATGGGATAACTTTGTGACGAGTCGCTGTGAAATGTATTGAATATGAGATGATTAAAGTTTAAGTAGGCACACACTGGGGAAGCGGGATGAGAGCGCCGGAACGGAGACGGGAGGAGAGGGAGGCGGGGTGAGGCGCCAGGTGAGGGTTGCTTTTGAATTAGCTCGAGCTAGTGGAGGAAACCACAATTGTTCTGTCAAACACTGCGATGCAACTCCATCATCGAGATAAGATGAAACTTTACATTTTACAAAGCGAGGCAGACTCACCATGGGGTCGCGCCGAAAACGCTGCTCGCTTTTTACGAGGGAAGCTGAGAACACTGATCATCGCAGCGAGAAAAAAACGATCGCTTCACAGCTTGAAGGGATGTCATCCAGCGTGCCTTTATGCTGATGGACATAAACTGACGGTGCAGATAATTCAGCGAGATGGTTTACAAGAGCTGGTTAAGAATAGTAAAAAGAAAAAAAAATATCACGTGGTCCTTTTTTTATCATCCCTGACATTTTGACTTGCATTAAGAGTCAAAATATATACTCCAAACTCTCCCTAAATACTAAATAGTGCGATCTTTCTAAGGCACCTTTATCTTTCTCTTTGAGCTGCAGCAAGGTAAACAATCTTCATGCCGCCGCTGCCTGGATGTGATTTATTAGCTTCTACTGTACGTGTTGCCATCCCATCGCAGACTTGCTGCGTGCCATTTTCATTCACTGCAAAAATGTCACCAAAATCAAGCTTCTAAAAGACAATTCCTCTGAAGTAGAGCTGACTGATTGATGAGAAACCCTTTATTTCAGCACGGCAGCTTTCATTTATTATCTATATGGCATCATGTAAAACCTGAAGGCGTTTTCACAGGTGAGTCAAGAGTCCCTTTATGTGACTTTCAGCGTTTGAACACTTATTCAATTTTAAATATGCGGAGCCAGAGGTCTGTTTCACTCTTTCTTTTCCACCCCTCCTTCTTCTTCTCTTCTTTGTAAGCGGTTAAGTGGTGCATGTGTCGGAGGATATTTTAGCGCTAAAAGTCAGCTTGTCTAACAAAGAGCTAACAAAGAGCTGTCAGCTCTTTTTCCGCCTTGTCCATCTGGTGGTGGTGTCAGTTTGGATAAAGACAGCCCTTCGGCGGGTGCGTATGCAGAAAATCCGCCCTCGAGCGCGCTATTAAAAACGCCACTTTCTTTTTGCTTCTTCTGATTGGATTTTTTTTCTCCTTCTCATCACTGGAAAATGAGAGTTCGAATTCCTGGCACATACAAGCGAGGAAAACATTCAAAGCTTGCCGATGCGTACACCTGATCTTAATTGGTCTGACAGTTAATGAACTAAGACTTCCTACTTCAGTCTTTTACTTTCCATTACTCAGGCATTAATTCTTTTTTTTTGTGTTTGTGTGTAATCGCAAACATCATCGGGGTGTTTGTGGACAAACAAATTGTGCTGTCACCCATCTACGACAGAGGTACTAAGAAACGGCGGGCCTCAAGGGAGCAGTGGGAGGATTAGGCAGTGATTTTCCTTCACATGATACAGGGAAACTTTTGAGTATTAATGAGATGCAGCGATCGTGTGTTTACCTGGAGCAACGGCGCTGGGGTCTGGACGTCTCTGCGCCATGTGGGAAGAATTAAAGCTTCCCGCTTTGAATCAGACCACGCTACGCTGCCATGATTGCTAATCAAGGACAGAGATACAGAGCCAGCCAGCCAGCCAGACAGATGGACGGACAGACACAGAGAGAGAGTCAGAGACAAGACAGAGAGACAGGTGAACTCCTCAGTCATGAGGACTGCATACTGTCAAACTGTCAGAGGGAAAAAGGCATTGTAAAAAAGGAACTGTCAAAACCGTATTTTTCTTTCTTTCTTTTCTTTTTTGTCCGGTATTCACATTTTAAATCGGACGGGTTGTGAATGGGAGTCATGAATCCGATGACAGATTTATCAGAAATCTCTCGCCCTCATCGCAAAGTTAGGACAACGTCATCTTTCGCTGTCCAAAAAAATATTGATAGCTGTCTTGATTTAGGGAGGAAAGGTTGGTAAAAGAAAAGAAAGAAAAATCCACATAAAAACGAAACAGCGGGCAGATGTGGGAGGATAACGAAGCAACAGGTCAAAGGACAGGTGAAGGAAAGCGTTATCTTAGTCTGTCTCGTCACTCTCGCGGTGACAGGAGTGTCCCGCGGGCTTCATCTAACCCACATCTTTTTTCATGAGTGCTCCCGTGTCTGTCTATCCTGTCCACAGACCCACAGAGGTAGGATCCCAGCTGACCTTTTGTCTCGACAATGTAGCGCTGCAATTATCCATCCAGCTCTTCCCCTGTAACGATTCTGCAGCCCGGCCAAGTCTTCCCTCTCTCTGTCTTTTTCTGCTTTCGGTGCACGTGTTGGATTTGGACGCCTTTGGGAAAAGAAAAATAAAACAGACCGAGATGAGCTATTGTTCAAAGAAATCCACGGATACCCCAAAATAGGAGACCTTTGTGGGTAGGGGGGCTGGCTCTGCGGTGTGTCTGTAACTGGTTACGGTGGGCTTTACAAAAACATTCTGCATGCACGGCTCTGGCATTAGAAGAGAAGATTGTCCAGTAGGGGCCTGCTCTTCTCCTTTTTTTTCTGTTGTGTTTTTGTGTGTGTGTGTGTGTGTGTGTGTGTGTGCGCATATATGTGTGGGTGGAAATGGAAAAGCAGCCTTCTCAACACACCGGCTGTCTTATGAGTCTGGCTCCAAACTGGCGGCCTGATGGCTCAATCTAATAAGCAGTCATTGGATATCAGATTTGAATCTTTCTCTGCTGTGTGAAAGACGAGACGCAAGTCCCTTCTCTATTTATGTCACAATGACTATGCAATATGAGGGTGTTATATTGAAAGGGTTTGAGGAGTGTGTTGTCATCCAATACTGTACATCTGCTCTCCCACCAGTACATGGAGATCATTGTCCCTCCGGTCTTTGGCTGAGGAGAAACTGGCACGGTGAGCGTCACTAGACAAATAAAGGTGTGTTTACGAAGAGCGGATTTGTCTCGGAGGCTCTCGTTGGCATTAGTTTGTCTCCTGTGCTCGTATTTGTTGGGGAAATTAGTAGCTTATGCTACCCTCTGCAGTTGCATGATTTGATGACAGCAACAAAGGCCTAGAAATCCCAGGCTTTTTTTTCTCTTCTTTTTCATCTTGCTCCATCACACCTCTATTACTTTTTCGATCTAATTCGTCTGCCCATCTCTGCGCTTCCCCCTCCTGTCCACCACCCCTTTTGCGACTTCAAACAACTTCTTGTCTTTGTTGAGGCATAGATCCCCACTCCTGCGTCAGCAATGCCACCCTCTGAGCGCGCTTGTGTGAAATTGGATTGCTGATCCGTTGGTTTTGAGTGGCAGAGATGTAATATGGGATAGCGGCAACCGCATGCTCTGATGCCAGAGACAGCTGTTACAGGACACCGAGGGATCACAGACGACGCTTGACTCCCGGTCCTCATCTCTTCAAGACTGTAAATGCTCTCAGTAAATCTCATGACAACATAAAGGAAAACAGCGCTGAACAACAAGCAGAAACACACAAGGCTGTGGTCAGGCACGTCGCGCTGCCCGGCGTGTTCAAGGCTGTCAGATTTGCCCGATTCGCTTAAGTGTCAGGAGGTCACCGTTGATCCCTGGGCAATTTGAAGTGGCTGTCGTCTTAGATTTGCCATTATCATTTGTCATCGCTGCCGACGGTGCGTGTCACCGCTCCTCTTCCTCACCACAGGTTGAGAGGTCTGAGTCAAAGGGAAAAGTTATTCTTCACACAAATGTATCTTGCGATTATCACACACTCGGACTTCTTTGGCCTGAAAGGTAAAAGGTTTGCACTCTTTATCAGCTTGAATTCATGTCACTGGCGGGAGCATTTTTTATTTTTTTTACCCCCAAGGCAAAAAATGGTATAAAAGCAAGTGCAGCTACTTCTCAAAACCACTCTTGCAGCATAGCCTGTCTTCGACATCCCTCCATTTTTCTCCAGTTGTGTTTTAAACACTTATTTTGCTGCAAAGTATGGCTCAATCCACAGCGCTCACTCTTAGCTCTTATCCTCCTCGAAACTCAGAAACAAGGTTGCTTATTTTTTTTGTGCTGGCTGCAATAACTTGATTCAAAGTATATCATATTCTGAAAACTGCTCCGAGTGTAGGATAAAGCCGCAGCCACGCAATACCCACCTGAGGGCTGAAAAGCTCCCCCAAAATAATTGAGCTGGCTAAAAATATCAGTTTAGTAAGTCAGAGGATTTTTGTTGTTGTTGTTTGTATATTCTGAAAGAGAACTATGTCTAAGTTGTTGTTACAAAGGTAAAGTTGGTAGATGTTGGTAGTACTGGGTGGGCCCCTTTTGCCTTCAGAACTGCCTTAATTCTTCATGTAACAGATCCAGCAGGTACTGGACACCTTCAGAGATTTTGGTCCATGACATGATAGCGTAACACAGCTGTACATCCTTGATGAGAATCTTCCATCTCACCATCCCAAAGAAGCTCTGTTGGATTGAGATCTGGTGGCTGCGAAAGCCATTTGAGTGCAGTGAACTTGGTTTGAACCTCAGCAGGTCGTCTTTCTACATGCCTAAATGCATCAGGTTCCTGCAGTGTGATTGGCTGATTAGATATTAATCATTTGTACAAGTTTTCCCTAACAAAATGGCCAACAGGTGTACTTAACAAAGTGGTCAGTGACTGCATATTAGTAGGCGGCCATTGTTAGGTATTTGCAACTTAAAAAAAAAATTTAAAAGAACCTCCAGTTACTGCTAATTTCTTTATCACCTTCTGGACCCAGTTCCATAGGGGATGGCCGTAAGATTGCTGAGAATAAATACCACTGTTTGAAACTTCAACCCAAAAGTTTTCATTATTTTTTCAATTAGATACTCTATTTTGCTAAAAGTATTCATTTTCCCAGCCAAATCATTGAATTCGGGTGTTCCAGTTGCTTCCATGGCCACAGGTGTATAAAATCGAGCACCTAGGCATGGAGACTGTACACACATCTGTGAAAGAATGGGTCGCTCTCAGGAGCTCAGTGAATTCCAGCATGGTACCATGATAGGATGCCACCTGTGCAACAAGTCCAGTCGTGAAATTTCCCTGCTGCTAAATATTCAACAGCCAACTGTTAGTGGTTTTATAACTAAGTGGAAGTGATTATGAACAGCAGCAACTCAGCCATGATGTGGTGGGACACATAAAATAACCGAGCAGCTTCAGCAGTTGTTGAGGTGTATAGTGTCAGAGGTCAGCAACTTTCTGCAGAGTCGATCCCTACAGATCTCCAGACTTCATGTGGCCTTCAGATTAGGTGTCGCGGAAAAATACAACAAAATAAAACCAGTACTGGTACCAGAAAAAAGAAGATTTATTCACAACACATGGGAAAAGACCCAGGGAAACAGAGTTAATGATAAAAAACCCTGAAAACCATAAATTTCACACCTGAACCTCAGCTCTCGCGGCCCGGTACCAAGCGACTCATGGAGCGGTACCGGTCCGTGGTCCAGGTGTTGGGGACCGCTGGCGTAGAGAGCTTCATGGAATCAGTTTCCATGTCCAAGCAGCTGCAATCAAGTCTTACATCACCACACCCAATGCAAAACGTCATGGCGATTATGGCGTGGGGTTTTTTTGGACTTGGGCTTGCCCCTTACTTTGCGGAAACAGTTTGGGGATGGCCCCTTCCTGTTCCGACATGACTAATCAGCAGTGCACAAAGCAAGGTCCATAAACACATGGATACGCAGGGATGGTGCGGAAGAACTTGACTGGCCTGCACAGAGTCCTGACCTCAACCTGACAAAACACCTTTTGGATGAATTGGAGTGGAGACTGCAAGCCAGGCCTTCGCATCCATCTTCATCGTTTGACCTCACAAATGTACTTCTGGAGGAATGGTCAAAAAGTCCCAGAAACACAGTCTTGTGGAAAGCTTTCCTAGAAGAGTTGAAGCCTTTATCACTGCAAAGGGTGGGCAGATATATGAGCAACATGGATTAATGATGGGATATTACTCAATTTCATATCCATGTGAAGGCAGATGAGCAAATAATTTTGGCAATATAGTGTAGTTATGACTTTAGTTGTACTAAAACGCTCCAACCACTTCAAAGCATTCATTATTTAGATGTGTCCTCATGAAATCAGCAGCAGCAGAGAATTTTTTAGCACTCCCCACTAATGACAGCATCATCTTTAGTCAAAGGAGCTTGCAAAGAAAAGCGTCTGGACTTCTTTAAGTTACTTGAAGACGTTTCACCTCTCATCCGAGAAGCTTCTTCAGTTCTAAGGTCAAATGGTGGAGAGTCCCAGATATAAACCTAGTGGGAGTTTCCCCCCACAGAGGGACAAAAGGACCCCCTGATGATCCTCTAATCGCCTGAGCCAAGGTGTGAAACTGGGCGTGGGTCCCAATCAGCCAGAGTTTCGGGTGAGTTCATTGTGAAGCCTGGCCCCACCTTATCATGCGAATTCCTGAGATCAGATGGCCCAGGATGTGAGTGGGCATCATCTTTACCTCTCATACACTCGTACAACTTTTTGTTTTGATTTAGCAACACTTCTCACTTGTGTTTTAACAGTTATTAGGGAATGGGTGTCTTTGGTGGAGTACGTCATGTTGTGAATCCCTAAAGAAGCATTAGCAGAATGCTAGCATTTAATGGGTTGTGCAAGAAAAAGTGGTGAGACGTCAGATAGCAGTGTTTCCTTTCGGTTGTGGCACATCATCTGTACTGTTTTCGTGAGAACTAGGGCATTTTTTGTGTCTAGAAGCATGTGTAAATAGTCATTTTAGCCTTTTATGTAACAGAGAATTGTTCACCGAGTGTTATCTCATGAGCACCCCCCACTGTGCCCTCAGCTGAATCGCAGCCAATTTCTGTACAGTGGAATTAATAGGAGGTATAAAGACTCCCCTACATTGCTGACATTACGCATAGCTGTCTGAATTATCCACATTTCACTATAACACAAAATGAATACTGTGAAATTGCTTTAGTTTAACCTCATCAGCGGGACAAAAAAATGCTTGCTTCTTTGTCTGATGCCTCCTATCTTATTGCCTGCATCACTTCTACTACGGGCTCTTCTTTAGAGAACAGCTTTTCGATAACTCGTAAAAAGAACAAGACTCGCTTCTGTGACTTGTTTGTACCGCAGACGTCTTTTGTTTTCTGTTTTTTTTCTTTCTTTTTTTTGTATTATGTGGTTGTGACAGAGGCAGCTTTATAAAGTGAGTGGAATCACATGAAGTGTTTTTTCTCCCCGTGTGGGTGGGACCTAATTGTGCTCTGTCTCTGTGCTTATGCAAGTTTTAAACTAGCACTTTCATCTCCCACTTAAACAAGTTCAGTATTTAAAAAGGAATTTATAGAAAAATGAGTTGTAATTGACATTGTCCGCATTCGGTTGTTTACGGCACATTTTAGATAATAGTTTTTACAAAGCAGCAGTCAGATGTCTGGAGACGCTAAAGCCCCTCTCTTCAGTTCAAGGCTGCCATTCATTCATCTATGTAATTGAGCACATCATCGAATGAGTGGATCAGCACTCTAGCCCTTCATACCCGCACTTAGTACCCAAATTTCCTTTCAAGTGTTAAATGAACCCCCCGCTGATCCTCGCTGATTGTATGTCATTTGGATTTTGTCTGGTGGCAATAAAACCTCATCTGCCAGCATCGTTCTCCTTCCTCAATGGCCACTCCTTTCTCTTTGTCTGTCCTGTTCCACAATTGCGGAATAAAGAGAGGTGGCATTTAAAAAGGTCCACATGTGGAGGGGTTGACATTCAAAGTACTGCCACCTTAAGGTTAACTCCATGCGAAAGGTGATAGTGAATGCAGGCTTTTAAAGCATCAGTCATGTCGTGGAATATCAGATATCAGTGAGGAGGCAGACGGAGTAGTGTTTAAGATGCACAGGTAAACAATACAACCTCTCTTTGGCATATCTGGCACTTCAGATCCATCTCACCTGTGGTATTAAGGCCTGATGTGCTCTTAGCGTCAGTTACATGCTGCAGAAGACAATGAGGGATTTTTGTCTTCGTGTTTTGCTGCCAAGGCTATATTTGTGTAAATGCATACGGCTTCAAAAGAAGTAGTTATGGACAATTGCCCTCAGATGCAGCCCGAGGCTGAAACCTGACTCCTGGTAGAAACATTTACTTTTTTCATTCCTATTTGAAAAGGCTAGACTAAAAGTGTTTGTACTTTCTATGGCTGTAAATAGACACTGACAGGCTTTGCTTTGAAAATTCCTTGCTTGACTTATTGCCGTTTTCAGCTGGGTGCACAAAGGAGACAATAAACGTAAGGCTTAAGAGAGGTCCTGAAAATACTTTGGAAAAGAAAAATCACTAGCCAATTGGCCGTGCTCTTCTCACTCACTGAGCTGATATCTGGAAAGGATCTTAGGCGTTTTGTTTAGCTTTAATGTCTCTATTGAAGAACACAAAGTGCATGGAACAGGAGAAGGAATTTTGCTATTGACTCCGAGCGGCTCTGGGGATGGGAGCATCTGTCGCGCAGCCCAGCACTTTGATTCAGACTGACACATCTCCACGTTCCCTAAAGTTTTCTGTAAAGCAACCGCAAAGCTGACATTTTTGGTTTACGTCTCAGCAAATGCTGTGTTAAAGCTCAGTAGAGATCTGTTTCAGCTGATGCATCATAATGAGGTATTATGTTCTGATTCTGAACTCTTCATCACGCCGCATTGTCTAAAGTTTGAGTTTGTCTGATACTGTAAAGTTGTTATTGACCTTTTCTTTAGCTTTGTATTTAGATATCATTAGCAAATGCTATTTTAGTTATGTTACAGATACAACACTATAAAAAAGTATTTGCCATTCCTGATTTTTTTTTCCTGGTAATGAGTATTTCACAGCACCGTAGAGGAAATTTGGCCCACTCTTTTTAGCAGAATTGTTTAAATTCAGACATTTTTGGAGGGTTTTCTAGCAGGAATGGTGTAAAAAATTTAAATCTGGTTTAAGTCTTGACTTTGACTAGGCCAATGCAAAGCCTTTGACTTCCTGATGTTTTTCAAGATATGGTCTTGCTGCGCAACCCAAGTGCACTTGAGCTTTAGGGCAGAATTCATAGTTTCATCCCAACCATCCCAAGAAATTTGCAGTACCACCACCATCTTTGACTGTTGGTATGATGTTCTTTGTATGAAATCCGCTGTTAATTTTATGTCAAATGTAAAAGGACTCAAAATTCCCCAAAAGTGGAACTTTTGTCTCATCAGTCCACTGAATATTTTCCCAAAAGTCTTGTGGATTAAAATGCTTTTGGCAAGTGTGAGGAAACCCTTGGTGATCTTTTTGGTCAGCAGTGGTTTTCACCTTGGACTCTCTCAAGGTAAAAGTTGTTCTGGGTTCTTTTCTGACCTCCTGGATGAGCTGTCGATTTTCTCTTGGAGTAATTTTAGTAGGCCGGGCACTCCTGGGCTCACTCAGGTTCACCGCTGTTCCTAGTTTTTGTGGATAATGGCTCTCATCATTGTTCACCAGAGAACCAACGGCTTAGAAATGACTTTGAACCCCTTTTCAGAGCGATAGATATCAATGATTTTGTTCCTCAGCTTGTTTCTTGAAATCTTGTTGCCTATTCTACTTTGTCAGTTTTTGACAGTTGCTTGGTTCATTTTTGTCTAATATTTAAATTGTTGTTTGATGAAAATTATTTGCTGAAAAAGATGTGAAAAATATACAAAAACAAAGCTATAAATAATACTAATCATTGGTGCGACATATTAAACAAATACATTTGTAGTTGACAGAAACTTGGGTGATGCGATTAGTAGTAGTATTAGTAAAAGTAGCTGGTGATAGCTAAGTCAAACTTTGTTTTTCTGGTGCAGGAATGTAAAGTACAGGTTGATCTGCTCTAGCTGTGCTCTGATAGGTATTTTTAACTGGCAGATAAACATTTCCTGCCCCTAACAACCCTCGTTTTTATTTGTCCCTGTACTGTGTTAAAAGTGAATGACTGCATCCAAGTAAAATCTCTGCTGGATCCATTAGAAATGTGGCGCATACTTTAGCTCGCGCTTTGATTAGGATGTCCAGTTGATCTGGGCTAATCTCTTTAACGAATGAGTCTTGGGTCCCTGCATTCATCATGGTCAATAACAACAAATGGCTCTACTGTACTGCTGATAGTTTCTGCTTGGGGCGATAAAATAATTGCCCTTTTTATGTCAGATTGGAGGATGCTGATTTGCCAAATGTACAGGGCTATAAGCTTATCTTCAGTCAGCAATTGGCAATATTACCTCTCTGCCTTGGCAATGTTTCTTTGAGAATGCAGAAGCATTTTTTAGGGACACCACTGCAGCATAGCATTTCTATGGATCTTATTCAGTATGTTTAACATCTTACATGCACATTTAACACATTATTTACACTTAATCTGGAGACTTCTGCTGGCTAGCAGGCCCTGCTTCCTGTATTCTATTTTTACCATCCAGCGCATATAACAAACTTTTTTCTCTCTCACCTTTTTTTTAATATAACAAGGTCCTCATTATGACAGAAGCTTTTCCTCGACTACAGACAACTTTTTATCTCTCTCTCCTTATTCTTGCATTTCTATCAGTCCATTATTCGACTGCGAGTCCCCAGCATTGTGGCCTACTTGCTGTGGGCCTTCCCTGTGCACCAGACTCAGGGGATCTAAAGCCGGCCATTTTAATAATACACACATAAATAATAGATATATTTTAAATGCAAATTCTAATAGGGACTTTGGGGGCGACTCAATCATGCAGCATTTGCGGTTTTGACCTTAACTCGGGCTAACAAATTACTGGGAGCTCAGTGTTTCTCATTAGGTGCGCCACGCATCATCACACCGCCAAGTTGCCTTTGGCTATAACCACAAACCCTGTATACACGTGTTCAATATTTTCCTTTCATTTTTTGTGTTTAGTAGTTTTTACCTGTGCGCTTTTTTTTAAAAGTAAAAAGTAACATCAAATACCTCACAGTTGATGTTGCTGATAAGAGTATAATAAATACAGAGGTAAAGTTATATAAATGCCATTGTTTTTGTTCTCTTTTGAAAGAAAACATCCATAACTAATGCAGAAAATCGTAATACATACATATAGTAAGTACAAGTAAGAAGTTGTCTGGTGAAATAAAGTATATTCAGTGTATAAGTAAATGTCCCATATTTGAAATTCAAGCAGAGTATTATTGCAAAATGCCTAAATAGCTAAAATCTAAGTGCTTTGCATGAAGATGGCTTCTTCTGATTATGGCTGTCTGGGGTTATTGCCAAGCCGCTGAATCAATTGTGATGCCTCTTGAATAGCACTGCTCTTATTTCCTTTTCGCCACATAAATTTAGAGAAGATATTAGTAAGAACACACATTTTTTGTGTGCTTAAGGAAAAGGTTCTCCTAAAATTCCATCCATATATTCATACTCTTTGCCTGCCTCTTATGTTAAATATTTGAGCTCATCTCAACATGAGCTCGGTGAGCCGATATTTTGGAAGGGTCACCAGTGGACCAGTGTCTGAGCTAACAAACAAACCATTTTGCATGTCTGGGCTCACACAGATGAAATAATAAAGAAAAAAAAAATCAAACCAAGGACCTTCTTGGCTGTGAGGCGGCTCTGGTAAACACTAAGCCACCATACTCCTATTCATAATGATAACAACAGTGGAACTGCCGTGTAATTGGAAAGAATAAATCTGGGCCGTGTATAATAGTGGGAATGGTTATTACAAATTGCACACATTCTAATGTGTTTCCACAAAAGAAAGAAACATTCCACCCATCCAAGAAATAGATGCAGGTATGCAGCAAAAATGTTAGAATTACTATAGCTATTGTGCAGAGAGGTTATGCTACGAATAAGGTCATGTTTTGTTGAATGGGTTTAAGATTACGCCAGGCAGAAAGCTCTTTACAGCTTCAGCATCAATTTTTTTCTTCCCCCAGTCCTATTTCACAACAATTGCTCCAATGTGCACCGTGACCAGCCCTTACATTTATTCCTGCTAATATCAACAGCTGGCCGTCACATTTACCTACAACCTCAAGTCCCTCTGTATTTTCATAATCTCGCCGTGCACGAGATGCACAAACACGCGGATCATCGTCTGTGAAACAACAAAGGCCACACAGTTTGTATTCCTTTGTAATTCGGCTCTAATAACAGCCCTGCAAACTTTATTGCAACCCTAATCAGATTAGATACTTCTGGGAAATAACAGTTGATAATGTTTGAAGAGGAGGATAATATCCCTATTCAAATTAGTCTGCAAATTAGAATGGAATAAATTGTCTGTTCAACATAATATTTTACCGAGTCTGGAGACAAAGCAATCCAAAAAGTAATTGAAAGCAATTAGATTATGATTACTAAATTTGATTAATCTGGTGGATTACACTACTGGTTGTCAATTTCAGGTTGGTATTCTGTTACAAATTGCTAATATATAACATTATATTTATATATCCATTTCTCAAGTGAATTTTTATTAGGACTGTGCTTTATAGCACCGATGACAGAATAGTGGATTTTCTATGGAAATAGCATCGCTCGGTACAGTATTAAATTCCATACTCGGGACTAAAAGCCTCTCTTAATATTGCCATTCATTAATCTTAGCTCTTTAGCATAAATCCTGTTCCTAAACTTGCTTTCTACTGACATCAGCTATAAAGCTTTATTTAGGCAAACTTAAAGTAAAGTAAAATTTAATCAATCACTGTAACCTGTAATTACTTTATGAAATTCAGTTCTGCCACAACTTTCTTTACAGGTGTGTAAGCGACACTGTGGGTCCTCACTCACCACCCAAACGTCAGTATGAGAATACACGGGACACTTGTTGTGTTGTCTGTGGCTTGCCACTGATCTGTCAGCGTTGCGTCGTCGTCTTAAGTGCCGGTGGGGTCGGCGGTTTTGTTCGTCGCCGTTCTCTTCCAGCCATGCCAGAAGGCACCGTTTGTCACGGCCTGTCATTTCACAGGGAGCGAGCGAGCGCGCGTACCGTGATTTGACATAAATGAAAAAGTAAGGTATGATTGTTGCATCGCTGCCCGCTCCCCGGCTTCCATCACGACATCCCTCGTTCATTTTGATCCATTCCTGGTGCTGTTACTGTGAGCTGGAGCCTAAATGTCAGCCCAGTTTGAGTCATATTTCCATCTTTGAAGGAAGCAGGAGGGGGGAAAAAAACGCTGTCTTTATCCGGCCGCGCAGACGTCCTTCTACGTTTTGGTTGTTTTTGTTGTTGTTGGCGATTCTACAGCTGTCATCTCAATTAGGAAGCTGATTTCGAGGGACTGTTTGCGCGCTCGCATCACATCTACTGTCTTCCTGATGACGCGCAGTATGTCAGAACGGTGCATGGAGAGAAGGCTCTCAAGGTCAGATTGAAATTGGAACCATTTCATCATGAATCATTATGAGAAGTGCTGTGCATCTGTTGGAGCAATAAATATTGTCAAACATGAGCCAAGCACAGTATATACTATAAATGATACACTTGCAGCATGTTATTTTCGGGCCACAGTTTATTGCAGGCTTGTTTTTGCTGAGCTATTGCACATCTATGAAACCCATGTATTGATTTCTTTGTCTTTTGTTTTTTTTACTGTTAATTGCACGAATATTTCACTGCACTAAATGAATTTATGGATGTTGTTCAAATGAAAGCCCCCTCCAGCTCTTGGCAGGTGTTTTTTTTATTCAACAGCTTTTAGCCATTGGCCGGTAAATGACTTTGCTATGATAGTGCCAGCGACTTGAGTCAATTTGTTTTTCGTAATGGCTCGTCTTCTGTTGGTGCACAAAAGCATCTTGAAACTATAGCGTGTGATAATTAAGTTTGGGGCTAAGATTCAATTAGAAACTGACATTAATATCTCTGCTTGAAAGAGCAGTGCATGTTTGACACAATCCAGGACCTGTATTCTTAGTTTATTTGGGCAGAATTTTCATATTTTAGGTAGGAAATCATCAGGAGAGTGATCAGAGAATACGGCCTAAATTTTTTAAAGGGTTCAAAGAGCTCTGTATACAAGTCTGAGTAATGTATACTTGCTTCCAGCCATAAAAAAAGCCTTTGCGATATTTCCCAAATGTCTTTCGAAGGACCGTCAAGTCTGCATCACATTGAATCACAAAGTCCAGAACAATTCAATTGAAAATCAGCCGAATTATTATCTCGGGCTTTGTGAACCCACAATGAAGATTATTGAAAATGAGGGTGATTGTCTTGTTACTGTGAATTTTGTAAGCCAACTTGGAAATGAAACATTTTATGCAGAGTGTTGTGGGTTCGTGTGTTTGTGCATGTGTGTGGTTTCTCTCTGGAGAATAAAAGCAGAGAGATGAACGTGTGGGTGTGTCTGTCTTCCTCGCAGAATGATTACCTTGACAAGGTTAAAAATGAATAAGTGCAGTTGAATAAACCGTCTGCGATTCATTTAATGACAGCTGCTGATTTGAGCCGTGATGCCTACACAATATGAGACAGACACGAATAAAAAAAGCAGAACATCCGAGATCAGCAGTGTTGCTAGCACTTTCTAATTTTTTTTCCCTTACAAGATTGCAGGATTATTATACCTGCTTGTTTCATAAAACTTTATTGTACAAGTAAATCATCATTCTCAATAGGCACACACAACAAAAGAGAAACGCACAAAAGAAAATAGAAATACTGCAGACTGAATCTTGAATGTCTTGAACCATATCAGATTTCTCATGCGGCAGATTTTCCCTGATAAATGGCGCAGAACTCCCACAAATCTTTTTGCCAACCATCATCGAGGGCAGCTATTGAAACTGTCGCACGAAATAAGACTCGACTCTAGATTTCTTAGGCTTCACTTGTACAGTAAGAGTATTTTAGAGCATAATAGTGCCCCTTTTAATTATATTAAGTCACAGAAATACCTTCTTACTTTGCAAATTAATAGTTTAACCTTGCGTGGTCTAAATCCAAGTTAAACCACCAGCTAATTTTATTTTTTGTTATTATTATCCTGTCGTTAGGGGATTAAATCTCTTTTTTAAGACAGACCTCTATAAAATAAAAGTCCCACGGTTTCTGTAATATACACCAATTAGCCGCCTGCCTGTACCACCAGATCTGACCTGTCTGGGCACAAGAGGGTCAAAGTGTCTGACAGCAGGAAGTTCACACTGGATCTGTGGGGTTCTTTATGTTTCAGGTTGGGAGTCTCTGTGGATTTGGCTTGTTCTGGCACATCTTGCAGATGCTCAGTTGTGCTGGGATCTGTAGAGTCTGGAGGCCGGGTCAACACCTTATCCTCTCTGGCTTGTTCATTGCTAAGCAGTCTTTGACAAGCGTGGCAGGGAGGCGTTTCCCTACTTTGTGATGTGAGGCTCATTATTGTTTGGGTGTGTGTTGTGTGTCAGAGTAACCCAAGGTTTGCCAGCAAAACACTGGCAAGCAAATTCCAAATCAGTGTTGTTCAGTTTAAATACACCGTGGTTTTATTGTTGACTGTTCAGTGGTTAATTAAAAAAAAAAAAAAAGGTGAAACCATATTGAATGTGTTGAGTCATTCATGCCGTGTAATCGTAATTCGGTATTTACTGGCTCCTCACGATGAACCTGAATGTCAGCTATTCCAATCATCACAGGTAACCAAGCTGGAAGGCCAGGGACCTCATTTAAGGCCTGTTTACCATATGCTTGATTTTCAGTGGAGTTTCAGACATCAGCAGAATATGAAGAAAAAAAAACCTGCAAGAGAAAAATGACTAAAACCCAGCCGTCAAACAGGATCATTTAAAATCTGATTAAAGTATCTGATTGCTCACCTGCTATAACTCATCAGCTTCACTAGCTTGTTGCTAAAGGCACATGTGGCACATAAAAACTAGCAACAGATTCAGGGTAATAATGCTCCTCGTTCAGTATGTGTGAACTTTTTAACGCGTTCACCATGTTTTCATGTTGCTGTCAGATCAACATTTAAGAAATTATCAATCGTACTATTAAATAGAAGTGATGCTTAATATTAAAAATCTTCCAAACAAAGTGGAAATTTTAATATTTCAGTTTGTCTTTATCTTCAGGTTCCTGCACATTTGGGTTTATTTTGGATTTTTTTTATGCTTCGGCATAAAAGTTTTGCTTATTGGCTTGAACTAGACAGAAAATTTGAATTTATAGTAAACTATTATGAACCATCAGAGCTGTAAGCTGCCCTATTAAAGCCTCTAATACAGAATATCTTACACAGAAACATTTGTGTGCATACAGAGGCAAATTTAAATGTTGTGACTCTTAATTCCGAATAAAATCTTTTTCCCTTCCCCCAGCTTTCTTTTTAAACCATTAGCTGATATTTTGAAACAGCTGGTTGCACTTAGTTATCTCTGTAGGCGTTTCTGAGAATACCGAAAATATGTTACACAATTACTGCCATAGATTTAACTCTGTATCTGTAATTTAACCTTTTAGATTATACAAAAGCCTCCCCTGTGTTGCTAAACTGAACAATGTTCCTTCTTTGTGTCTCCTTATTTTATAAGGTGCCCCTCAAAGATCTGGGTTGAGCTATCATTACCAAGTATAAAGGGTTTTTTCTCTCTTCCTGCTGTAGGCACCTACTTGAAATTTATTGTGGTCAAAGAAAAGGGAAACATAAATATTTATCAGGAGGAAGCACGAGAAATAGAAGAAATGTAATAGTTGTTCTAATTCAAATTTTTTAAATTTGAATCGAGCGTTGTAAGGGTGTGACCAGAAATCTCTTGGTGTGTGACCTGCATATTTTCCTGGTAAATGAGACATGTTAAATGATGTGCCAGAGGGAAAATGGGTCTTTTCAAGCAGCACACACTGTTCCGATCATCACAGATAACCAAGCGGGAAGGCCAGGGACCTAATTTAAGGCTATTTACCATACGCCAGATTTTCAATGGAGCTGCAGACATGGGCAAAATATGAAGAAAACCTGCAAGAGGAAAAAGGACGAAAACCGAGCTCACAAATAGGATCATTTAAAACCGTCCAGAGTTCATAAAGACGCGAGTAATTAATAATTCATCAATCTCATCTTGAGATCTTTTACCATGAATGATATTTGAGCTTCTTCTCAGCCTTACCCGTGCACTCTGAAATGAGTGAATACAGGAAAAGAGGACTCAATTTTATCAAAAACAAAGAGATGGAATGTGATTAGTTTCCGAGCACATCTCCTGGTTGTATCACCCTTGACTGATTCATCAGAGTTGAGCAACAAAAGGAACACAGTTTTTAATCAGAGCCATAATTCTTGATTAGCACTTAAGCAGGATTTGTCTCTAAAGGGGTGATTGCTGTCACTTCTGAACATTTTAGGCAACTCACAGAAGTATAACAGTGAATACTGAACTGTTTCTCTTGGTCTTGGTCTCTTTACCATCTAATTCACCAGTCAGTCATGCATCCACCACACACAGTATATCATACATGTTGAGACACAGTTGGTATAGACATTATGACTCTTCTTTAGGAGCAACGGCTGAAAATAGTGCGTTGTTACATGTGTGATCTCATATTGCCATGTTGGTAACTGGACTGTCACTACAACTGACCAATCAAGTTGTTGCATTGTCAAGGACATTCGAATTAACATAACTCCAACTTAAAAGCAGGCTGCACAATGAATCTAATTTTCATTTCCATGGCAGAATTGGCTTCCTACAATTTAATGAACATGATTGAGTGATTTTGAACATGTGTGCTTGGCAGCAGAGAGCAAAGCAAAAGCAAATCAAGTACTTCTTAAATCGGTGCCTTACCATGTGCGTTTGAATTTTCTGGAGAAATTTGGTTGAGTAACAATACATTAAAAGGCAGATATACGACAAAAAACAAATGTCTGGCACATCAGAAGGTGAAGACCTGAAATATAGAATTTGATCTTCATCCATTATTTAGAAATATTTTGGATTTAGGGCACGTTATATTAATCAAGAAGAGTGTTGTAGAGTTGTTTATGCATTGCAAAGCATCACAACAGGGCTGTGTTCTTTCTCCTCTGCTCTTCTCCCTGTACACCAACTGCTGCACCTCCACCCACCAGTCTGTCAAGCTAATCAAGTTTGCAGATGACACCACCGTTATTGGGCTCATCTCGGACGGGGACGAGTCTGCCTACAGGAGGGAGGTTGAACGTCTGGTGTCTTGGTGCAGCCACAACAACCTGGTGCTGAATGCCCAGAAGACAGTGGAGATTATTGTGGACTTCAGGAAGCACACAGCTCCACTCCCCCCCCATCATCCTGACTGACACCCCCATCACCTCTGTGGACTCATTCCGCTTCCTGGGTACCGCCATCACCCAGGACCTGAAGTGGGAGCCCACCATCACCTCCGTCATCAAGAAAGCCCAGCAGAGGATGTACTTCCTGAGGCAGCTGAAGAAATTCAACCTGCCAACACGGACGATGATGCAGTTCTACACTGCAATCATCAAGTCCATCCTCACCTCCTCCATCACCGTGTGGTACGCTGGAGCCACTATCAGGGACAAACAGAGACTGCAGCGTGTTGTGCGCTCTGCTGAGAAGGTGATTGGCTGTAGACTCCCATCTCTGCAGGACCTGTACACCTCCAGGACATTGCGGCGTGCAGCTCAGATCTCAGCTGACCCTTCTCACCCTGGACACAGTCTGTTTGACCTGCTCCCCTCAGGCAGGAGGCTCCGGTCCATTCGCACCAGAACCTCTCGCCATAAGAACAGTTTCTTCCCCTCTGCTGTTGGACACATGAACAATAACCATATGACTGTTCCCACCACTAACACATGACCCTACGCTGTGTTCACTGCATGATTCCATGTTTTGGCACTGATCACCACCTGCACTCATGTATATATCTTTCTACGTAGCACTTTTAATTCTTATTCTCATGTATATATCTCATGTATATCTCATGCATATATCTTTCTACGTAGCACTTTTAATTCTTATTCTCATGTATATATCTCATGTATATCTCATGCATATATCTTTCTACGTAGCACTTTTAATTCTTATTCTTACTTTTATTTTTTCATGTCTATTTAAGCGCAATTTATGACAGCATGTTTGCACTGAAGCACCGCAGCAATTTCCTAATGTTGTAAACCTGCTCAACATTTGGCAATAAAACCCATTCTGATTCTGATTCTGAACTAACTTATTCAACTGGCTAAAAAGCACAAACTGCAGTTTGATGAATGTATGAAGGCCGAGTAAAACGATGCAATGGCTGGTAACGTGAATCATCCAACATCAGCTCAGACATCCACGTGAGCTGTGTCCATCCAGCTCTGAAATCACGAACGCCATCGCATTCTGTTTGGCCAAAGATATCTTTCCATTAAGCACGATGAGTACCGAAGGCTTCATGAAAACAGTCAAAACGCCGGACAAAAGATGTTATCCCCCGGTGCAGTTATTTCTCCGAACTGACAAAACCTGCACTGTATGCAAAATGTTGCAGGGAAGATGGAAAGTTATCTCACAGCTATTCAGTACTTTGCTACTTTGAGTTTCCTTCACATCCATCATGCAGGTGCAGCAAATGGATTGAAAGACTTTATACTTTGCTTCTAGGAAATGCACTTAAATGAAGTGCATAAACAACTCATTTGTCTGCAAAGATGTTTTAAGTAGCGAGATTGCAGCACATGTAAAAGTGAAAGCAGCGCCCTGTTGGTTACATTTTGTGTTAGTTTTTTTGTTACCATTTTTTAAACTTGGATAACATTTTTTTCTTCCAAGAGATGCACTCAACTTAGGTGAAAAAGAAGGCCAATTTGTTTATGCAAAGACGTGTACATTATCAGGAATGATAATTACACAACATTAATGCGAAAGATGTGTTATTTATTGCAAGTGCAATAAAAACATTTCCTCAACAAATTCAGTGAATAATAATGGCAAATAATCGTGATCTCAAAACAGATTAACATTATCAAAATTATTTTGGCTGTAAACATCCAGGCCTAATAGAACTTTGCTTGCATATTGCTCTTTATTTTGAAACTAAGTAGAAGAAGAAGCATTCTGAGAGTGCAAACATCTGCCAAGGCCTCTTTCTCTCTAGGCCGTATTTACCTATCAACCAAAACCAGCCACGGCAGGTGGATTCCCTCCCAGAACCTGGTTCTGCCAAAAGGTTTCTTCCTCTTGAAAGGAAGTTTTTCTTTTCCACGGTTGCCAAGTGCTTGCTGAAATGGGGTTGTGAATTGGCACTGTAATAAACTAAATTAACTTTTAGGGGAATACTATTGTATTTTGTATTTAGTTGTCTTTGGTCATTTTAAGAATAGAATAACTTAGTTGTTATTGTAACTAGTATATTAAAATTACAAAATTAAAATTGCTAATCCCATCCTTGTGCACTCATTAAAAAAGCATTAGTCTAAAAATGGCAGTAAATAATAATAATTAAAAAAGATAAACCCATGCGCACACACACACACGCAGGCATAGACAGGTTGTATTGCACTCATGCCTAATTCCACAAACAGACTTATGTTACTGCTTTGATGAGTGTAGTAATTGCTGCTGGGTAACAGCTGTTTAAATTAATTTGCCCTGGTTATACACCACCTGCCTGACAGCAACAGCTCAAACAGTGGATGACCCGGGTCTGTAATGTCTTTTTATATATATTTGAGCTTAAACTTAAATGTAGTAATGACGTTTGTAGTAAAAACAAGTACTTGTGTGGCATACATTTCACTGTTTAGTAAAAGCAGTTTAAATTTTGTGTATTTTGTTTTCCAGAAATAAAAGACACTTATTCAGGACCACAGTAACACGTATTGACATGTTACTTATTTAACAGTTGTAACCTGTCACTGCAATGTAAAAAAAAAAAATCAAAATAAATAAAATAAATCAGCTGAACTAAATAAGTATCCTATGCCAGCATGTTTTTGTCAGTGTGAAAACCTCTACCTCTCACTCTAATAGCATTATCATGATGTTGAGCTTCAGATCAGTGTATTGACCTTGTAGGAGAGATCAGAGGTCAAATGTGGCACGATATTTAAAATCTATATATGGTACTTACTCTTTGTGGAGTATAATGCTTTTTGTCAATTTTCAACCAATAAATCATTAAGTTGACCTTGAAGACTTCAATGGATGTAAGCCAGATTCTAATGATTTATTAACTGACCCCACTCTACATCCCCACTCCAGCCGTTCAGATACCAACATCATGAGCTACGTTGTTGCAAAATTAGACAGGAAAGACCATAATTAGCTTAATGTTTCCTGCAAAGGTTATTGTACATTCTTAACTATACCCACACTCAGTCCTCTGCCTGTACCAGGTAGATTTTTTAAGGCCATATTTTATTTTATTTTTTACTGTACTTTAATGAGTTGTTTTGTAGCTAAACCCACTAACATCTGCAGAGGAATATTCATCTGTTTGGTTAAAGTTTTCAGTCAGAAGTGACCGTTGGTTTCTTTTTGTTCTTCCTCTGATCACCATCAGATCAGGCCAATTATGTTACAAACTATTACAAATCCCCACTGAAAGACCAATATGTGATAATGCTAGAGTGTGGTTAAATTGCTTATTTGTCACGGTTTGTGCATTATCATTGTGAGGATTACAATAATACCATGTCCTATTGTAGATTAGGTCACACATTAAGATAACTTGCATTTTGCAGGCAGCTGAAAACGATCTAATTAAAGGCATCCTAATGGTTTCATCACGTTCAGCATGCAACGCTACCAGCATGCTGAACCTGCTGTTGCAGTTACTGCTGCTCTGAAAATGTGTTTGTGATAGAGTGCATTGTGAACTGGGACTGGTGACTTTTGACTGCCAAACTGTTTCACCCAAGCTATTCCCTTCAGCAAGAGTTATTACATCTTTCACTGTGAAGACATTGTGTACCAGTGGGAAATGGCAGACTCTTACTTTTGTTTCTACATTCAAATATATGGCCTCATTTCATCGGCTTAACAACCTCATTTAAATGGGCCTAATGACTCCAACTAATGTCCGGGCATGGCCGAGAGATTGCAAATGTTCTCACGAGCAATGTCCTCTGCATGCACGTTGTATATCTCCATTATGAGGTCTTGTCTTTATAAAAAGCACAACCCATTTTTTGGTCTGCTCCAAATGTTTTATTTTGATATAATATGACGGCCTCTGTGTTGTAAGGTTTACGATGTGATTTCTGAGGCAGGATTGTGAATTTTTCTGAGGATTGTAAAGATGCAAATTTTAGTCAAAAAACACATTTTTGTGAAATTTATATCTCCACGTGTGTGTGGGTGTGTGTGTGTGTGTAAGTAATTATTAAATCATGTTGAACAACCAATTATTCTCACATACAAATAAACGAGCAGCCTAAAGATACATTAACAAATACATTATGAACAACAATAAATACAAAATAAAACATTCTGACACAACTATAAATTAAAATAAGTTGTTGATCTGCAAGAATTTGGTTAAAGGACGCTAATCAACAGCAACACGAGAATTTCAAACTCGATAATCGGCACCACCAGACAGGGAAAAAATGACAAAAAATTAGCAGAGAATCTTTTCTTTAAAAAGATGAGAACAATAGAAACAATATCATCACAACTTTTAATAATTTTTTAACGAAATTTTTCAGTTGTCTCGCAACTTCTAAGGTAATGAAAAAATAAAATATATTTTTTGGTAGTCGGAGTTAGTGCTGTGTACTCCCAGTGTAGAGTTATTAGGGTAGGTTTAGGGCTAAGAACTTGTGCTGGCTACTACATGAACTTTCTTTTATTATTTGCCGTTGCTGCTATTTGCTACCTTTTAATAGCATAAGCGATGGCTAATATGGCTGTCAGAAAATTGCTAATAGTTAAACAGCTCATTTTAAACATGTGCTCTAACAAGATTTACATGAGAATTTTGTCTTACTTACATTTTGTTGAAACAGAAGCTTTGCTGACCTCTCGAAATTCCTCAGTGGTGCTGTGTGAACTTGTTTGTAAGCTGGAGGAGGTGAAGACAGTACTGCTGGTTTCAGCACTGCTGCCAGTAATAATGTTTGTTGGGTAGTATTTTTATTTTTATTTTTTTAGTATGGATTAGTATGGTCGATTAGCATAGCTCAGGAGGTAGATCAGGTCAGGTACTAATCGGGATGTTGGTGGTTCGATCCCTTCGATTAAGCTGCTCCAGTCTGCAGAGTGTCCTTGGCAAAGATCCTGAACCTCGAGTTGCTCCTGATGCATTCATCAGTGTGAATGTGTTTGAATGTTAGACAGAAAGCACTTATGTATGTAGAAAAAAATTCTTGTGTGCATAAAATGCTCAAGTAGAGTAGAAAAGCGTTATATAACAACCAGTCCATTTATAGATTGCACCACTTTGTTGAATAGGATATCTCTAATAGGACAAAGAGCTCTCAAGAACAAAGACATCATGGACAAGATTTCTAACCTTCATAAGGCTACGATCGGCTACCATACCATCGGCAAATAGCTTGGTGAGAAAAATGACAACTATTGACAGAAACCCCCTTAAAGCCTGGGCCTCATACAATACTGTGAAGCTTTGTATATCTAAGTAACAGCCCAGAAACATTAAGGATTTGATGAAGCTCTGTAAAGACAAGTGATCTGTTTCTAACCCTAACCAAATCTTCTGTTCCAAAAGAATTAAATACTTAAATACCTCCGATCCATAATGCGCATTATTTTCTGATACAGAAACGTGTTTCGTTTTCTTGGCGAATAACCTTTTGATATTAAAATAAACCTACTGTGAATATCTTTTTCATACAGCCATTCATGACAGCAAGTGTTCCAAGACAAGCCTAATATTAATTTTATCAGTTTTTTAAAGTTTATCCTGCTTCATTTGGTGTATTCCTTCCCTGCAGTATAGTTTTTGACAGCAGAACTGAGTGCTGGAAAGGTCACTGAAATGCTAATGCAAAAATATAATTTTAAGTTGGCTCTTTAAAATTCACAGAAGATTCATTGCAGGGAAATGTTAAATCTACACACACACACACACACACACACACACACACACACACACACACACACACGCATAAAGCACTTTTGCTGTCTTTGTGTCAGCTCGGGATGACTCCACTGCGTCGCACTCGATATACAGTGCGATAGTTTTTCATTAAACATCATAGTGTGAAGCAGGAGCCCGGTTACCCTGTTATGGATCCATTTAAATAAAGAACTATGCTTAGTGTCAACACGGATCAATATGTGGACTGGCATCGTGATGTGGTCTTAACCACCAAAGCAGGGCCCATTATGTGAAGCGCTCTTGTCAAAGACACTTAGAAAAGAACGTACAGTCAAATATGAGGCAGGAAATCAATGCGCTCTGATAGGGACTGAAACCTGACAGCTCAATAAGCTGGAGGGAAGATGTTCCCTCTTATTCCTCCTCGTCCTTTCCTTGCAGCCATAACCGTGTCCCACTCCTGCAAGGGACTTAGCAGCTCAATTCTGCAGACTATTTCAGATTACAAGCTGCCGTCAACAACTGCACGGTGAGCAGGTGTGCAGGACCATGTGAGGGGAAACCGCACACAGCGCGGACGCTATCAGTGACAACAGAGGTGCTATTAAAGTCCAGAGACATCATCGAGTCATTCGGGTACAGTAAAAAGGACAGGTGCACACTCCTGGCCAACAAGAGGGAGCTTCTAGATAAAGTCCATCGAAGCCCTTACTTAAAAAACTGCTTCAAATGCATTCTTACTGCAGAGGTTAACAGTTCCTAGAACATTGCTGCCTCCATGCATTGCCGCATAATCGCAGACTAACATAACTGTGATATGCAATGGATGTTTGTCGTGGATCAGTAGGCAAAGCAACACTCTCCAAGTATGAAGGCCCACTTCAGTGGAGCATGCTAGTTATATATTTGGCTGCAGGACCTTTTTTTATAACGTGACTCATCCGTGTTGGTGATTAATCATCTAACTCATGAATATTAATGTTATCTGTCTGTGTTCACAAAGCAGAAACACTTTTAATCTCTTGCACTATCACACAACAAATGAGTAAACTGAAAGAACAAAGTAAAAATGATTTTATAAATGCCAACAGGAGTAAATATTGGCTTTAAAAGACCTCCCTACTTTTTTTTGAAGTACAGCCTTCTCAGATGTGATAAGTGTATACCTGTTAGAGTGATCCAAAGCAACACTTTTGTTTTTTAGGCACGCCTGTTTCACTGGCACTCTGACTAAAGTGAATACTAAACCTTGAGTCTCTCAGTTTTAAGGTAAAAAAAAAAAAAGGACAAATGCTAGCTAACGAGAGGAATTTCTCCCTGACACGTTCGCTTTTGGATTCCTTACAATGATGCTGTTGGTCGCATTTTAACTGCAATATGAGTTTACTGAAGAGAGGTGGACACTTTGAAAGCAGAAAACAAAGGAAGCGGAGAATATGTCTGCACTGCAACATTGACAGGCACACTGCATCGATTTTACCTCTTGAAATATACACTCGCAGACTGCACAGACCTTCTCTAGCATTTATTAATAAAAGCAAAAATAGATTTCTCATCCTCGTAGTGGTCAGAATACATGATTGTGAGGAATCTTTTTTGCATACAATTCAATGTCTAGTTTTCTCTTTAAAGTATTTATCTGCATTCTAACGAGGAGATGAGATGATTCAGAACAAATAGTTTTTTAAAAAAAAAGTGCTGTTAAGAATCAAAACAAGCTTGTAGACATCGGCCGATTTGGAAAAACATCCTAATTTCACTTGTCAATTGTAACTTTCAACACAGTAACACCGGAGATGGACCTTGAAATTACTTTTGCCATCTGTATAGAACGGCATTAGCATTTGAAAAACCAACAACATTAGGCCAAATCAAGAGAAGCTCATTCACAGGCAGTTGAAAGGCGGCTCCAAACAGAAAAGTCTTTTGCTTAAAAAAAAAGAAAAAGAAAAGAAAAAGAGAAAAAAATCCTCCCATAATTCAAGCAAAGGTCTGTTTATCCACCTGCCGCTGTGTAGTTCATGGCTATTTCTCAGTTTCTTTAGGAGACTTGGGTTTCTAATGATCCCAGCATGCCTCTCCAGTTTATATCTTACCCCAAGCAGCGCGCTGTTTGGACTCCCCCCTGTGATTGCAGAAGCACAGAGCTGCACTGACCACTTCATCTTGTGGGATAAAACCAGTCTTTTAGCCTCCTCTCAGTCCCTGGGGGAGCAGGGCAGGAGTTCCAAGACCCAAACCTCAAAGGCTGCAACGCCACCACAGGTTACACATATGGCTGCGAGAGCACTGCTTCTTGACTGATAAAAGTCCCAGGCTGAAGACCATATCCCTCTCACAAGTCACGCTGCTTACATAAAAATGAATCTGCGTTTAGAATACGAACACGTTTTTTTGCTTTGTTTTCATGTGATGCTCAAATTTTTACACGCTGTTCCATCTGGAAAAGCTCTTAAGTGAAAACACTGTTATCTACCTCAGTGAAGAGTTTTATTTCCACCGTACCTCGCTTTAAACCTCGATGAAAGGTGATAGGCACTCTTCAGCCAACTGGCATATTCATTTCAGTGTCCAGAGTTCATCTGAGTGGAGCTGATAAACTTGGCCATTGTGAGCCCATAATGCCGCAGCGCTGCGGCGATAATTACGCACATTCACAGCAAATAGTGGCCACTGGCAGCGCCTGAATTTTCAGTTTAATTACCAACACTTGTAGTCTGATTAGAGATTTTGCCTTCTGGGTGCCGAGGTGATGTAACACTGTAAAATGCTTCAGCATGTGCATTTCTAGCAAACTAAATCCGGTGGATTTGGATGGGCGGTTAAACAAAATGCAGCTCTGCTTATTTTAATGCCGTCTGATTTGAAATCAGCTATTGGGGAGGACAAATTTGGGCAATTTGTCAGGCTGACAAGAGTGCCAGCCAAAACCCTCTTCTGTGTTTATCCTTTCTATTGACCAAATGCATTTTTGTTTTTTGTTTGCCAAATCTTTCATGTCAAGCAAAAGCCAATAGAAGACATTTATATACACTGCATGCACGCTAATAGGGAATGTATATCAAATGCTTTATACCTGCAAGAGTCCCTCTCTTGACTCTAGATGCTATTAGTTTATTTTTTCCCATCTCATTAGCAGATTCCTATAAACACCAAGCCAAAGAATTCCCATAAAGATAAAGAAGATTTTCTGGGCAGCATTGAGTTGTTGTTAGCAGACACGTTAGCTAGAGAACTCTGCTCTCCTTCAATTAAACCCTCCTCCATGCTGTGTGAAGCGAGTGTCTCACAGGGGTAACATATTCTGCCTTCCCATCACATCCCTTTGACAGTTACCATTATAGAGAAATAAGTGTTAAGTGGAGTGTGAGGTTATGGTCAGGCTGACAGAATATATCAGAGGTCAAGACAGAAGTTTATAGCTTCTCCTCACAAATTGAAGTTCAATACTAATTTATCGAACGCTGCCGCTAACTCGTCCTTGATTTTTTATTTTTTTTTTGTAGAAAAGAAAAAAGAAGTTTGATTCGAAAATTCTTTAGCCGCTGCTAATACAACTTGGTAACACAGAGGGAGGAAGGGGTTTTCATGCATAACAGAATAAATGGCGTCGCTTGTTCCTGAAGCAGCCACATTCACTAAGCATCCAAAAGTCAAGGTAACGCTGATGCGCTGTGCCACCGATTGTAAAGCCATAGCAATGTGTGAAGTGCAAATGTATATGGTGGTAAAGAAGTCATTTCGTTTGGTCTTGACACACTATATAAACTCTCCCCGGGAATCTGCTATTTGGTCTGTCTGCCCAGAACATCCCAGTATTTGGCTTGCTGATTGCATGCATTGTAAAAAAATGCATTTAACAGCTCCCCATGCTGCTCTCTTGGCAAAGCAGATATTGTTTCCCTTCATATTGCAATATCAATATAAATTCAATTTATTCTTTAGCACTAAATGGCTGTTTGCCCAGTTAACGCTCATTTATTACAGCCACACATTGTGGCTTGGGCGTGTGTGCGCCCGTGGCCACACGTAGCAGTCGTTTCACCCACAGATAACAGCTACACAATCGTCTCTGATGCTGTCGCCGTGACAGGCCGTGGGTATTTTGTTCCCAAAACGCTCGCCACATATCAAGGCAGGGTCACGGCCTGCCGGAGTCCTGTGTCTCTAACTATCCCAGGCTGATCCGAAGGAGGGCAACATGGTTCCTGACACTCTCCTTTGGGAGGTGTTACCATGACATTAGGATGTCTCCGCGATTCACATGTCCAAGCACTGGTCAACCTCCCTAAAAGCCTGACCACGCCGCTCGGTCCCAAAGCTAAGACATGTTCACAGTACTGTAGCGGCCTAGCCACTTACTCGGTCTGAAAAGGAAAAGAAAACAAAGAAGGGAGGTAGGGTTTGGAGGGCAAACGCTGCAACCTCGAAGCACTCATGGGATATTAGGCGGGGTTTCCAGCCCTGCTTTTCCACTGAAGCTTGTCGGCCTCGCCCCTGCGATCACGCTTCTCTTTTCTGGAACGTGTGCATCAAGCCAGGAGCTGTCGGAGTGTCTTAGCTGGAATTTTAGTGGAAGCGAAGTCCGTTCCCCTTCACTTGTTTGGCCCGCGGCTTCAAATGATAGAGCCTGTATCAGTATCCCTTTCTGTGGTGCATCAGCAGCATATATATATCCACCAGGCACTCGTGTTTTCATTGTGTTTGTCTGTTGTGCTGCTGGGGGTCAGTATTAAGTGTTGGTGCCTGGAAGCATGTGCGCTGTGTTTGTGTTTAGTTTTCAAATTTTCGGTGTATTTCTTTGCCAGTCAGCAACCGGTAACGGCTGATATTAGTCTGGTATAAAGTGATATTTCTGAAATCCAGATGGCGACTGTGGATGTGGCATTTCTGTAGACCTTTGTTAGGGCTTTGTTTTATGTCGAGAGATCACGGTGTCCTTGTTTCTCACTGTCGCTCTGTGTTGTGTGTGTCCTTGTCGCTCCTCGTTTTCACTTCCTATTTTATTTTGCTAGTTGTGTGGCTTAGGTGATGTTACTTCCTGTCATTGCCATTTCCCCACCCATGACGTCCTTATGCCCTGCCTTGTTCCAGATAACGTCGGAATTTCTGCGTTCCCAGTCAGAATTTTAATCTGGAATGGCCCCTTCCACTCGTAGTAATACGAGAGTGGCTCTACCTTAAGAACCAAAACAATCCTGTTTATGCTCACTTTCCTGACTTTTTGGACTCAGGAGTGACGTCACTGCAGAAAAACCAGAAACTTCCTGACGAGAAATATTAAACTCGGTTTAACGGCGTCAGTATCGGGTGTATTTGTCAGCTGTCAAACTGCTTGTTTTGAGATATGTAATTTCATTAATGTCATTTGCAAAACTAAAGAGATACATTTAAAAATGCAGTTGATTTGTGTGATGCTGCAACACTCTGCAGTTACATTACCCAGTACTTTATAATGTGTTAGGTGTGATGTTGCATCTTGTGTCATAATTGTTTTACTGTTATTGGTGGGTAAACCGCAAGACTAGCGTGACTACGTGCATGCATGCACGTAGTCACGTGTGCAAGTGTGCCACCTATGCATGAAGGCTCCTCTGAAAGCTTCCTCGTTTCCTTAAGGTGTATTTAAGGGATTTGAGGATCCTCTGTGGTGACGGAGAGGGAACGGTTTCAGGGTCACGGGAGGAAAAGGGACATGAGGCAGCATATATTAGCATAATGAAAAGAACCCCGAGTCCCGCTTCTCTCCTGTCAGTTTTTGCTTTTTTCAGTTTACCCTCCACTCGTCCGTCTCTTTGTGTTTCCAGTTAGGCCCTGAGCTTTGTTTTTTCTCTTCCTTGCACCCCCCACCCCTTTATTTTTCTTTGAATAAACTTTGTCTTTAACCTTGGACATTATTTAGGCAACCTGCGTTTCCTCAGCCTTGTTTTTCCACATCTATAACTTTATTTTTTTTTTTTAAAGAAAAGTAACTTTTTAATCTTTCGTGCATTCGAGTCCAAATGCAGACTTGAAACATGGCGTTCTGGAGTTTCCAAAAGGCTGTGATAGCTGGCATACCAAAGCTTGCAGACTGAAAGTAATGCAAAAATTGCATAATAATAATGTAAAAGTACTTTGGAGTTGTAGTTTTTGCAGTCACAAGCATCTACAGAAGGTTATTTTTTCGGTTTAAATTGGTTTAAACCTGTAGGTAAAATGTAACGCATTTTGTGCTTCGGTAAGGCTAAAACAGCTTCGCATTCATAATAAGGTTTTTTAAACAAAGATTTGCTTCTCAATTTTAGAGAAAAGCGCTTCCACATTGCGCTCGACACGTCTAATCGCAGCATTTGAAGACATTTCGCTGTACCGGTCGGAGTAAAAACAGCATTACCTCGATTCCTCTCCATGTTTTCAGCGCGCAGCCATCACAGTGAATACGCGCCTTCGCCATCTATGCCACCAGGCTGTTCGGCACGTTGGTGCGCCGCTCGCTTTTTAAGATGGCTGCCAAAAATGGCGCAGTAGTCTCTTTGTTTACTTGTGAGATGCTCTGCTATGTTCCAGTCTAATAGATTGGACACAGCCGCCCCGTGGTTTCGCTCCAGCATTCAGCACTATTATGACGGAAGTCCAGAACAAATCCACTGCACATTTAGGTGTCAGCGTGTTGTCATGGAAAGGAGATACCTCTCTACAGTAAGTGAATAATGTCCGAAAGAAAATGAGTTGTGCGCTTTTGTCCACTTCTTCACGCTCCTGGTCAGTTTGGGACCACACTTGGTTTGGAGCTTTGAGTTGGAGGAGGAGGAAAAAGAAGATTTTTTTTCTTTCCCCCCCATCCTCTATTTTAGAAAAGCTGAAAATGATCTGTCAAAGGTAATGATAAAAGGCGACGTGATGGATGGGTTTGTCTTACTCTGCCTCTCAATCTTTCAGTCCTTCCTTCGCTGACATTCTTTCTGTTTCTTGTCTCCGGGGAGAGCCATTATTTCCATCACCCACCACATTTCAACCAAATTCACTGTATCACTCCATGCCCAGCCAAAGGGAAGAAAAAGCCATTCTGTTAGAGTAAAATTTCATTTCCTTACCAGCATACAGTGTTGTTTTTTTCTTGGGAGGGAGGGTATCTGTTCATAGTGTGGAATTACAGTGTGATATTTTTATGGGTTCATCCAATATAGCAAGGCAGTGACTTCTGTTATTGAAATTTTGATTACGATTACAGTTGTGTGCGTGCATCTCCCCAAAGACAGCAGTCTGATAGCAGGCGGGGAGGGGAAGAGTGCGATTATTTATTTATTTATTTATTTATTGCATATAAATGAAACCATAATGGCGGCTCCTGTTCAACCAGCAAAGAGCCCGCGAACATTTCTTGGTGCACCATAACCCGTCCTGTAAAACAGCTACACACTGGCCACCTGATAACCACAGCGAGTGATTGACTTCGCACGGCGGCGACCCTCCTCCTCACTTGTAGCCCGTGTTTCTCCCCCTTCGCTACAACACAGGATTTTAAAAGGTAGAACACAATCAACCTGTGTACATAGCGCCGGCCTGCACGCCGCGCATCGCTATCTCATTGTGTCTGGCAATTGTGCTAATGACATTTCACAAGATTAGCTTTTCAATGCGGTATTGTTATTGACCAGCTCGGTGTGTTTGTAGGAGCCCATTGCTCCATTTAAGGCCCTCCTGAAGCACTCCTCCTCTCCTCCTCTTTTCCATTCTTTTGCAAAAGCGGCTTTGCTCTCGCTACACCTGGTTTTTTTTGGTTTTTTTGTGTGTGTTTTTTCCACCCAGACCTGTTATTAAATCTCGTAGCAGTTAGTTGATTTGATCAGTGTGTGCTGTAATGTTGTTTACCCCCAATGGGATCTGGGCGTTATAGACATACTCATCCCTCTCTCTCTGTCGCTGTCTTTTGCTCTTTCCTGCAGTTTCTCCCCAAGTCGAGCAATGAAGTAATTTCTCTCAGCTGGATCGAAGCGCTGTATCTTTACGCTAATGAATGCAGGGCCCATATTAGAAGCACAATAGGTACAAAGTGCCGGAGCTTATGCAGCATGTCCGTACTGGTGGTTTCGCCTGGTGTCCGACTCGGTGTTTTTATAGGATTGAACCGGTGCAATAACTCTCACAGACGAGGGCTGGCTCGAACAAAATGCTAAGGCAAACACAAAGCCATGAGCAAACGCTTTTCTGTTTATTTGGATGTGGATGTTGTGGATAACTCAAAGCAATCAAAGCCCAGAGCCCCGGATCACCACAAGGCCCCTCCTATATGTACTCATAGCAGATGGTAGCCAGTGGCAAGAGGTTCTGGTAAGCACAATAATGCTGCCTGCTATTGCAGGATGGTAGAGAGCACATAGTGACAGATGTCAGTGTTCGCCGTGTCCGAGAAAACGGCCGATACGCCGAGCAGAATATGACCGCTGTGTCCAGGCGAGGAGGACGGGCGTATGTTCGGGCCTGATTCGTCTCGATTTTTATCTTCCTTCCTCTCTTCGACGCACCAATTCTGAAATGTCTGCAACACTCAGAGGTTCAGGAAGGGTGGGGGATGTTTCTCCTATTGCTGCGTGTGCCTGAGGAGCAGATGGATAGCTGTTTCAAATTCAGATTGCATGTTTTGCAGTACAGCAGTGAGCAAAATATGCAGAGTTCCTGTTAAATATAGAGCAAGTTCAGTGATGCACATTTTAATAGCAATGTTCCAAGCTGTTAATGCATTATGCGCCTCTGCAGAAGCTGACCTGTTATGTGTTAGACCTGAAATAATAGTTGATAAACTGATTATTCGGTCCAGAAAACTGAATAACTGCTTGTGAGTTTATGAGGTTTTGAATTTAAAATCTAAAGATTTCCAGTTTTTGTTTTCTTTAGAGTTGCCTCAGTGTCTCGGGTATGAGAAATATTGCTTTGATCAGCCCGTGTAGTTAAAAGTACTCTCGACTCAGGTCTTTTATTGACCCAAAAAACGAGTTAGTTTACATAAATGTGCTGTAACATTAAGAGCAACTGGATCTCCCACGAGAGCACCAGAATCCCGGACCAAAATAACCTAATGTGTTGGCCAAGGCCCCCCCCGCCATGGAGTTGCAACCATTAGCCCTCACTCACATTGCAAAATGTGCGGAACGTCTCTCTAATTTTATTTATTTTTATTTAACCTTTATTTAACCAGGATAATGTGACTTTCACATGCTACTGTAAGCCTGCACAGACATGTCTGGACTGCACTCTACTACACTGCCCTCTGCCATCACTCTTGGGGGAGGTCGCCGTTTTATTTTCATTAATAAATCCATTAAGGGCCGGCACTTTTAAATACAGCACTCTCAGGAATTAGCACGTATGTGCAGCTGGACCGGCTATCAAAACATAGAACGAAGGACCTCGAGTTACAACTCAAAGTGTGACTTTATACTTCACATCACATGATGTTTGAGGCTATAATAACATACGAGCCCACCCACCAAAATAGTAACAATAACAATAAGAAAAAAAGATTCACGACTTGTTAAGATCATCGCTCGTGTTTACGTTTACTTATGTGTGCAGATTTGTGTGCATAGGTGTCAGCAGGTGTTTGTTTCTAAAGCGCCACATTGCACGTCCGCATGCACGGATGTTGCATGCGGACGTACAGAAAGCGCTCCTCGGCCAGCTCGACAACAAACACAGAATGGTTTGGCACGGCTCTGGAATTATTTATCTGGCTTCCCTCCTCTTCTCCAGCATGGTTTTTGTCAAGTCAGAGGAAACCATCTGCTGCCCGGTGATAATGGGTGGCCAGGGAGGAGGGGACTGGAAATAGGGAGAGCAAATAAAATTGAGAGAAAATGGCAGGCGCTGTCCTAGAACCTACAGTACCTTCCTGCCTGCCTGCAGCAAGTCTGCCATCTTAATAAACATCCCTCCTGATATCTCCTGGCTTCTGTGTGTGTGCGTGCTTGTATTTCCACCTGCTGTGTGTACATACACACCTGTGTTTCCACTGTGTATATGTCTGCGTGTCTGTGTATTTCCTATCTAACCTTGATCATTTTGAAGTCAGGATTGTTCCTGAGTCTAGCTGATATGCTGTCAATGTGATGGCGCTGACTAAGAACCTTTTTCCCCCCCTCTCTCTTTTACCTGGTGCACTAAAACCGTGACAGACGGATTGCTTTTCACTAGAAGAGATCTTTCCTGTTTCCTGTTTTGTTTTTTTTCTTTTTTGCCTTCTAAATGGACGGGGCGTATTAATGAGAGAACGCCACGAGTCAGGTGCAGGGCTAAAAGAATGTAAGAGAGTCAATACTGCGAGTTAATGAGGAGTTGCCTGTATAGAGGGGAAAGTAAAGCATGGCTGGAGAGGAGTACAGTGAAACACACAGAGCAGAGGAGGAAAAAAATGCTCATTAAAATAAATAGTGGGCCACAGAAAGCACAGGGAAAGTCCACACCTTGAAAATGGTCGGCGTTCTCTATTTCCCAAAGTCTCCAGGGCTCTCAGGAGGAATCGAGCGCTTAGGGCATCCTCTGAGTAAACCATTTCAGTTTTCTCTTGTCTGAAGTCGACAGGTTGAGATGGACAGAAAGACCTGACAGCCTGTCTCCCCCCTAAACCCGCCTCCATTCTCTCACTCCATCACACTGTTTTCTATTTTGCCTTGAGATGTTTCCTCTGTTTCCCCCCCCCCTTTCCTCCTCCCCTACAAACACATACGAACTGTCAGATAACTTTCAGTATAGATTTATCAAGTAAGTGACGCTCATTGAACCTGTCTGCTATTGTGCAGCTGTTTATTAGACAGCAGATGGTGGCGCTGCGTCAATACAGAGTAATATCTTGGTGTTAAAGGTCCTGCAAAGCTGAGATAAATCCATATTCAAGCAAAAGAGGGACATTTTCCAGGAATGGGATCGATCCAGTATGTAAAGCTGCACATTAATTCACCGCGGGAAGAATTGTTTGGATTGCTTTTTTTTTTTCTTTTTGGGTCTTTGTGCGGTCAGTCCGCGCTCTGCCGGGCTTTGTCGACACAGCTGTTGGAATGCATGATGGCGTGCTTGATGAAGTGGACGCCGGGTCAGGGGGGGATAATGGAATTGAGGGATGGAGAAAGAGGGATGGAGGGATCAGCCGGGCCACAGGAGGGGCCTGGTGACCAGGTCTTTTCTATTAACTCTGGTGTGAGCAGGGCTTGGAGGGAGGCCCCCTCTCTCCCCGCCTGGTTGTTAGAGTGTGCGTCCAAAACTGGAGATAGGGGAGGCGAATATTGCTCAGAGGTCCAGTGGTGATTGACCCTGTGTTTTCATCAGCCTGCGCTTGCCTGATAACATTTCTTACTGCCCGACAAGAGCAAAATATTACAGACGTGGGTGCAAAGAGAGGCTCGGGGAACTCTTAGTTTGGTTTGGTGAAGTTTGATTCGCCCACCCAGCGCACACATTGTAAGCTAGCTTTTCATTTTCTTTTTTGAAATTACATTTTTCTTGTCTCCCGTCCCCGAGAAAAAGATTGCTCTCTTATTGAATCTATTTGTCATGTTTTGGTTCACAATTTTATTATCTCGCTTGAATGAACAAAAATGTTAATAATTCAACACGGAAGACGATAAAGAAAATCTCCAGGGGAGAATTTGAATGTAGCCCACGCCTGAAAGTTTAATTGTTATTAGTATACAACAAGAGAAACATTGCTAAGATTCTTGAGGCCCTGAACAGGATTTTTCCCCCTTTGTTCCTGTTATATAGTCTGTAATCATCACTCACTCACAGCTAATTATACACCTCTCTACCATCATCATGGCTCACTTCAAGACCTTAAAGAACAGTTGAGATTGCTGTCATTTGTCACTTTTTCTCTTCACATCATAAAGGAACAGGTGCTTTTTTTATATAAACATGCTTAGTGAAGGATGTGACACATTTTTCCTTTTTTTTCCCCCTGTTTTTCTTCTCTCCCCCCTCCCATATAATCCCCTAATCGGCACTGTTGTGTGTGTCACCGTGCTGCAGGTCTCCGGACTGTCTCCCGGAGACAGCCAGGCCCCGGGACTGCTGCTGGCTCCAGGCGTGAGGTGGGGACAGACTCCTATAAACCAGCTCACACCGTGGGATACAGATGAGCCCCCTGCTAAGCAACATCGAGATGCCGAGCCCACCGGTAATGAATCACACGCACAGCATTCACAAACACACGCACATGTAGCAGGGATGAAGCCAATTCTGAGAAAGGTACATGTGTGTTTGTATTTTTTTATGAATATTTATTTCATACATATATATTTAAAGAAAATAGGAAAGGTAAGAAAGATCGGGTGTTTTGTGCTGATGTGACCAAATGATGAGAAGCTGCAGACTGAAAAAGGAGCAGCCTGATTCAAATCCAGGGTATTTTTTTTTTTCCCCAATTAGGCTCGTCTTTTCACTCGCGCCGGCTTGTCGAGGTAGTCTAATACAACATTATTTGCGCCTTTGTGTTCCCGATGGACCTGCAATATGCGAGGCTGTATGCGTGACCCTGGAGGAGGAGATTTAGCTAGTCCACTTACACACCGTGTTCCCGACTCTTCCTGTGTGTCACATGGTAGCAGATCTCGCTGTAGGAGTAGAGTGCTATGAAAGGGACAGTTGACCTCATAATCAAATGTATATATTGTTCCCTCTGGCTGTAGAGCTGTTTATCCATCCAGTTTCTTTTGGTGTTGCTTGGTTTTGAAGATCAATGCCCTGGAGATGTTTGCCTTCTTTGGAAGAGAACGGAACTAAATGGCAGGCGGTGCTGGAAGCAAGAAAATAAAAAAATATGCAGCAATGCCTCTTTCAAGAAGTGATGAGGGTTATTCCACGGAGGAAATATATTCTCTTCTACTAATCTACAGCCGCCAACCGTTGAACTGTGGAGATGACAGTATGTAGCTACACCTGATGAGAAGCGTGTGCCAATAAGAGGGGACAAGCTGAGCTGTAATGCTAGCTAGCTTTGGTTCGTGGGTGTAGTTTGAAAGATGATTTTACTTAAAGCCATTTGGCCTGTGTGACGTTAAAGGGTTAAGAAAACATCAGCCAGTAGAAAAATGCTGAAAAAGCACATAAAACACAGCAGAAGTGCTTTTGAGGAGACAAAATTGTGACGGAGCAGAACATGTGAAGCTTCGCTCTGAGCCGCCCTCAAAAGAAGTGGGAGAAAAATATGCAGGTAGTGTTTGTTTTAATCCCGTGATTCATGTAATATTATAGATACAAGTTTACTGTTAGCATGTCATTTCACCAGCTGTTCTGTGACATCATCGTCTCTCCAAAAGCATTTCCGCTGTGTTTCGTGTGCTTTTAAAGCATTTTTCTGCTTGCTGGTGTTTTCCTGTCTTAAGTTGCGTCAGAGCCGCTGTAGTCTATGCTTAAATCATATAACAGTTAATAATTGTTACTATGCTAACAATTAGATGAGGCACAAAAACAGGACTGGTGCACCTTTTGCCTGCTTTCACTTGAATACAAATAATGCTTCAGCAAATTGAGGCATAAATCCAGGCCCCGTGTTGTCTGTGCAGCCCCAAAATGAGCTTACAGAGCTGTACATTACATGTAAGCGCAGAGCAGGATGCACACACACTCACACACACTCACACACACTCTACACTTGTGCTTCGCATCTAGATGCTCTGGCCAGTTAAACTAGCATCCAATGCTAATAAGCCATCTTTCGTTGCCCTAAATAAACCCACTCGCCTCTGCAATATGCTTGCTTTACATACACAATCATGCATAATGTTCATTCATAAACATGAACTTTACATAAACCAGCTTAATTAGGCATATAATTACAGAAATGTCAGTTTGCATCAGGACTGCGGTGAGCGGGGTCGGCTGCATCCCCTCACCCACATTCCAGACTCCCACCATCCTCCTTTGCCGTCATTTTGTCACCCTCGTTACTGTGTCACTAATCGGGGCTGATTTAGCCTCAATCAAACCGATATAGCAAAACCGCGAAAGTCCTCCAAATGATCTCCAGCAGGTCTAATTTAGATGTCGACCTTATTCTGTTCACGCCACTTTAAGACGTGTACGGAGCGGCAGCGCGGCACAGCGCCGACAGTAACGAGTTGAGCCAATGCTGAAGTTTTTTTTACTCCTATTGTAATGAACTCACCCAGAATGGCTCTGCCCTAGAGCTGTTAATTTCCTTACATTGCTCTGTTGGCCCGTGCGCTTCCTGCTCATCACAAATGTGTCTCATTTAAGAGTAATACTGGCCCGGCGCGCGCTCCGGTGGAAATTCTGGCTCGACAAATCCAGATTACAAACAGCTGTGACTCTGTGGTGGCTAAGTGTCATGTTCAAAACATGTTGCAACCCCTGCTGCTGCCTGTTCAGTTCCCCTCCTAATTATAATTTGCGTGGTCTGCGGATTAATTATTAAACAGCCGATCAGTTACTCGAGGAATGTTTCTTTAGCAGAAGCCTGCTCGCTGCAGGAGCGATGCAGTTGCACTAGGACGGCGTGGAGCTTTTGTGCTCCGTCGCCACAGCAGCTCCCCACACCCACACCACAGCTTGGAGTTGAAGCGTGAGGAGAGTGAGATGTCACCAGCACCGGCACGCTGTCGCATATGACGCTCCAATTCTAGCATAGTGTTGCATATTGATTCACGTGCGCGCGCTATTCCAAGCTGTGACTGGCGTTTGCAACGAAGCCAGCTCCTCTCCACACTTCACTGAACTGTGTTGCCAGAGAGCTCTCTGCCAACTGTGCCAGAATTAATCAACGGTTTCTTTCAACAGAAACTTCACTGTTCTGTCTGTTAAAGAAAGTTTGCCTTTTGAAAAAGAAGTTTTGTTTCAACTTTCGCTTCTTTGTACAAAAATAGTCGTGTTTTTATTTTTTTAATGTCAGTCTTGCACTCAAGCAAATTGCTCTGCAAATAAATAAATAATAAACGGAGTTCAACGGTTAAATCTGAGGGAATAAGACGAAAATTAGAGACGCGGATTCTTCGTTTTTGTTAAACCTTGCAGGTGAGCGCTATAAATTTAGGTTGTTGTCGGGTCATGATGGCAAAATTCTTTTTTTTTTTCCTCTTAAAAGACTGAAAGAAAAGTCAAGAAAGAACTGCAGGGCAGATGGAAAATGTGTGTATGTTCCAGTCAACTCCATTGCTCCTTTAAAACCTTGAGCCTCTGCAGCATGTGCAACCATTATACCAACACTTTTGATTACCATCCCTTATCAAGATGGGCTTCAAAAGAGGGGAAATGAAAATGCAGCGTTCGTGCCGATTGGCTCAATGACGTGAATCATGAACTGGACTGACCTCTCCTTTTATTCGCAATGTCTGTCTTTATCTCTCTTTCCCTCTCTCTCCATCCATCTCCGCCCGGACTGTTGCAGGGCTAGTACCATGAATAATGCGGGCTTCTTCTTCTTCTTTTTTGTTCAGCTTTTTGCATGCTGTCGTTTAGCCTTTGGCCCCTTAGCAGAGCGCTAGTCTATTTTTGGAGCTTGGGCCGTGGCAGGAGGAGCCAGAGATGAAGGAGTTGGAGTGGATGAGGGAGGGAGGGAGGGAGACGGCGTTTAGGTCCAATATGGCCTTCCCAGCACATCCACAGCATCTAACGCCTCGGGGTAGAGAAATGATTGGCTCAGAGTGTCTGGGTAAACACAGACTCCTGCACAGATAATGGTGCCAAATGCCGAATGCAATGAACATGTATGCCTTCACGTTCAGGAAGCTATTTGTTCATCTTGTAGCAAAATAAATCTCTTAATCTTATTACGATGTTGATTTTGGGTGCTGATCTGTACATCCCTTCAAATATTTTGTGTTTTATATTAAGTCTCGAGTCAAAAACAAACTTAGACTGAAGTGGAGCGGCACACTGACAGTTGTGGCGTGGTAAGGAACACAACTCAAGCTGGAGTCTGTCTTCTCATGCTGTTTTCTGTCTGTATTTGATCACGTAATATCACGACTTAAAATTAGCGCCCTTCTCTTGCTTTCGGCTTTGTGCAGCTTACCTAAATAGCACGGCAGCATAGAAGTCTTTATCTTGACTTTGTCTTGGCGTTAAAAAATGTGAAATTGATTTGTAGTTTTTTGCCTCTTTCCCCTCAGCTCCAACCTGGCCTGCACCGGTGGCGGCGGTGAGCCAGCCCAGTCTCCTGTCCCACACCTACGCCCTCCCTCAGCCGCCTTCTTTCAACCACAGCGTGACCGCGCAGTCTCCCATCATAGGAGTGACCCCATCCATCCAGGCGCCGGTGCCCCCGCAACACCCCCTCATGACCGCCCACTTCCAGCTGACGCCGCAGTCGACCCAGCAGCCGCCCTCTATGGTGCTGAGCATGCCCAGCCAGCCTCCGTACGCCTCAGCCCAGCCGACGGTCACACCATCTGCCCTCACTGCCCAGGCCAACCCGGTGGTTCATCCAAACGCTCACAGCATGATTGGCAACGGCCACTTAACCTCTCACCCCAGCCTCATCCAGCCCCACACCCTGCCTCTCACCAACGGACAGGCGGCGGCGGCAGCAGCAGCAGCGCATGGCCAGCAGACGGCTGCCGACAATCAGGACGGTCCCAACGGGCTGCAAATGCTGCGGACGGTTGGGAGCGGGAAGTACGAGTTCAGCGACCCCGGACATCCCAAAGGTAAGCAAGGGCACTGTAAAAACTCTAAAGACGATCTTTTCTTTATGTTTTTTAAAAAAGATTATAAATCCCTTTCTAAAACTTTGAAAGAGTACATCAAAGCAGATTTTTTTGGTCGCTCAGACGAATCCAAGCTAGGAAGGTGGTATTTGGTATTAAATCGGCGTACTCTGGGCTCTCTGCTCCTCGTGACCTCCTGTTATTGTGTGGTGGCGCTGGAATGAAACGCCTAGGCCTCTGCCCTCGGTCTGTATGCCCGGGCTGTTTCAGATGCCAGCAGTCATAAACAAAGCTGCAAACACTCAAGCGAGAGTTGTTACCAGAGCCAGTTCACTTCAAAGCTGATCCAAGGTCACCGAGAACATGGAAGCACCTCAAGCCAGCAGAGAGATCGGTGCTTCCCCCAAAAAATATATAGATATATATCCTGCAAGAAGGCCCTTTACTGTTATTCTTTGCAAAGTAGAAGGTATCTCTGCTCTAAAACATCAGCATCTGTAGATTTGTGCTCTTCCAAGTGTGTCGGGTTAATCTTTCTCACTGCTCCTAGCTGCACTGCAGAAGAGTCCTGCTAAACACGAGGCAGGAAGAGCTTTCAGTCCCTGCCCTCACATCTCCCTAGAAATCTTTTGAAGCCTTGTTGACTTACGCTGTGTTTGTGAAGGTGCTTCACAGCTCCAGCTCGTGCCTGAGACTGCACGCCATAAATTGGTGTTTGCTTTAACCTTGGAGTTTATGACGCAGGGTGCTAGAAACAGATGTTCGCAATTCCCCGACCAATTTTCACATTTAATGAAGCTTTTAATTTAGGTTTAGATTGTTTTCTTTTTCCTGACTCATTTTGATCAATAAAATGTGTGCAAATGAACTTGTAGATTGCAAAAAAGCAATTATTTTGGGGGCTGCCTGTGATACATCGAAATGAGACTGCAGGTAGAATTGGAAATGGATAATTAGATGGGCTCGTTTGCTTGGTCCGGTCTCTATCGAATAAGAGCTTTTTAGCTTCTGCCGTGTTGAATAGACTGTCTCGATCCATTAAGCATCCACATGTCAAAATGGAGTCTTCTAACAGGCCAAAGAAGCTTAATTTTTTGGCAATTATAGTGTTCATACTGATCAGTTTTACAGGAAGGAAATGTGCTGCGAGGCTTTTTTGTTTAACCCAGCTGTGGAAGCACACACTGTTCCTGTGATTCAAGTAATGATAAAGTTACTGTAATATATTCAGTTTGTGTGGGAACAGTTTTTGTCAGCTCCTCTGTTTCAAAGACAAAAGAGAAACATCCCAGTGTCAATTTGCAGACATCATACACTTTAAATCCTGTGCGGGCCTCTGTGAAGGTCAAACTGTAAATTGAGGCACTTGAATCTCACATCTCCTCAAACATTTTGTCTGCTTTTTTTTTTAAGTTCCTGCCTGGCACCGAATAGATATTAGTAAGCATGTCATTGTGGTAATGTCACAAGGACAGTGGAAATAGGTAAAGCGTTGAGCACCAGTAAATTAGCAGCCGTGACGTCTCTTCAGCAGACTCTCTCGGCTGACGAGGGCACTTCACTTCGCTTCTGTAATCCCAACAATGCCATCCCAACCACTCAGCGCCCACTGCGGCTGATCTGTCTTTTTGATTATCTCTATCTGCCACTTCCCCTGTCCCTTTTCGTTCCCCTCCCTCCTTTTAGCATGCTTGAGAAGTCTCAAATTCCAGCCGCTCGCAGGTTTTGGGCTTTTCGTCAATTAACACCACGTATTAGCGTGGCAAGGACACCCACTGTCCTGCTGTAGCGGCATACTGTTAAAATATGGAGGGAAAACTCTCGTGACCTCCGTTCTGGCTTTCTTCTGTTGCAATTATCGAGGACCTGCTGTTAGCATTTTCTGCTTAGGCGGAACACAAAATAGTAAATTAAGTAGTTTGTGGGAATCAAGGAAAGCAGCTTCAGGTTGGTATTCGGCAACTCTAATGGCTGTGGAAAGGATAAGAGTCACGCGTGTGTGCACAGCTATCAGCTTCTGCCCTGATTCCAGGGAAGGAAATGGTTCTTAAACACACGCCTCCTTTTCCAGAAAAGCTGGGATGCTGTGTGAAATTGAATTAAAACACAATGCAGTCATTTGCAAACCCTAAAAAGGGAACTTTAGATATACAGCATGCATCCAAGAGAAGCATCCGGGGTAATAAGACTATATTTTTTAAAGCTCACATTGATATAGAAGTATGACTCAATATGAAGTTTTGCATACAAAACACAAATGCTCAAGGTGTCCCCCTCCAGATGCCCGGCATGCGTCCATACTATAGTCAAAGTTGTTGTGGGCAGATCGATCCAAATATTAACAGCAATCAGTATTAACGCTGGTATCGGCATCAGATCATTACTTGCACGATAGGACTGATACTTTGTTCCTGTAAGTATCTGATAAGCGTGTGTTCACTGTGACAGTCCTTTTTTTTTTAAAAAAAATACTCAAGTATGACAATTTTAGTAAAGGAAGTTGAACCAAACTCCTATAGATAGATACTTTATCCCACAAGGGAAACTTTTGTGTTACAGCAACATGACAAAGAGTAAAAAATAGTACAGTCACAACACAGTGACCCAGTTAAACAAAAGTGCCACAGGCACCCGGTAAGTGGCTTATGCTATTAGGGAGTGCAGGAATTTATACATTTACAGCAGTGATAACAAAACAAAAGTAAAAATGAAGTTAGTTAAAAACAGTAAAAGCAAGACTCTTGTGTAAGAGAGGAGTGCAAATGGCATTAGGAAATATTATGTCCACTATAAATGTATGAAAAACAGCTGCATGAAGGTAAAATACAAAATGTGTGTGGGATCCTATGTCTGACAGGTGTGCTCACCTGTCACAGAATAAAGGGTTATTATACAGCTTCATAGAGAACGTTAGCAATGAAAACCTGAAGCGTTCTTTAAGAGACGGACACATTTACAGTCGAGGTTTCCAAAAGAAAAGCCAGTTTCAAAATACGTGAAAATCTGAAACGTGTTTTGCTGTGTTAGCTCATTATTGTGGACAGTAAGAATCACAGTGACTGAGTGATCATTAAAATGTGTTCAGAATTTTCAAGCTAATGATTAGACCAAAAATATTTATCACGATATTCATTTGAAAATTTGAGATAAGGATATAACTGACGATATAATTGACACTAGACAAAATACTTTACAACTCCACAACTTTATTAGTGCAAAAAACCCCATCAGTGTATTTTCACTTAAACAAGCAGCTGTTTTTTATGTGCATTAAAGTTATATAAAAATTTAACAGTGCAAATTCCTCGCAGACAGTTTAACCAAAAGGCATTTCCAGTGGAAATTGGCTGACGTATCCTCAGCATAACCATGTATAATATCCACAAAACTTAAAAAGAGGTTATACACACACACAATACGGTAACATTATGTTGAAGCACAGTACGTATCACTCCGCGAGGCGCCTGCCTACGATAGCCGTAATGCTCCGACAATCCATCAAGCGGTGCAGCTTCGTAGCTTAGCAAAGTCGTACTAAAACATTTGACAGATTTTCGAGCGCCGTGTACATAAAATCGTTTCCAGGTCAGTAAACACAACCAGAATTCATACATAAGGCGCACGGGATTATAAGGGGCTCTGTCAATTTTCAGAAAAATCAAAGGATTGATTTTAAGTGCGCCGTATTTTCCAAACAACACAGTAATAACGACAGCCCGCTAGCACGCACTACCAAAAATAGTGCTTTGTTGTGTATCTGACGGACGAAAGCTAAACCAGTTCCACACCACTGAAGTTGCAGCATTTCTACAAACCAATTCTGCTTCATCCGTTTCATTTAACGATCCACTTTCGCCCTTCTCCTTCTGCGTCGTCGCCATGTGCGTATGTAAACATAGGCACTGCTCATGCGCTTTTAACCCATATTCTATCGCGATATTTCATTTTCCTATCGTTGCCCAAAATTACACCGGTATTACCGTGAACGGTATGATATAGCCCAGCCCTACTAATGATGATCTCATAAATCATAATTCACTGTTTCTGCCTACTTTAGCTTAAAAGTTTGGGTACTGGGATCAGCAGTACTGGCCCTGTATTTACTTGGTATGGGATCGATACCAAAACATGTTGCCCTAAATCCTGCAAGTATCCTTTAGCCTCGGTAACTTCCACCACCGAGGCTAAAGGAACCAGAACCAGCTCTTCTCTGATAACAACCTTCTTCTTTAGGCTGGAGGATGCCACATCTATAATTTATAAAGCAAATAAAACATTTTAACTGCTCATATTATTTCTGTTTTTATTTTTTCTTGTGACATTTTAGCTCGCATGTGTTTACTGATAATGTTTTTTGGAGGTTTTCCACCATGCAGTGATCCCTTCTATAGCCTCATGTCTGTTTTTTTTTCTTGTTGTTTTTTTAAATGTTGTACTGGACAAATTTAAAAAGAAATTCTCTGCTTCAACATTTGAATTGCAAATTATGACACTGCAGCTTTATTTAGATTTCAAAAAGCATCCCAGCATTTTTGGAAATGGTTGTAGAAAACCGCTGCAAATGTCAAAGCGTTCACTTCAATGAAATAATGCCACTTTCCCAAATTTACACATGGTCTTTACTTACTTTGTATTTTTTAAAAATGAATATTTATGACATTTATTAGAACTAACACACAACAAGTATGCTAATTCACTCATATTTGTTAAAGATCGTGGTAAAAATTTCAGCAAAGGAATTATAAATGAGGTTTCAGAACTTTCGCTGTTTGCCTGACACGCGCAGAATTTGCTTTCCTTTCAGATGTTCAAAGAGTAATGTCATGCAAGCAAAGCACGCGTCAACCTGGGGAATATGTCCATTCTCATATTGAGAAACCATGCTGTGATCTGTGGTCCGATCCCCAGCTCAGCGTCTCACGTCTGCAGATTTTATAGATGAAATATTGAACACCCAGTTGAAATAGTAAAGCCACTACTTAAAAAGACTGCGTTGCTCTATTTTAAAGAAGTTTAAGCCTCCAGACACAATGCTGGTAAGCACTGATGTGCAGAAAAGGTTTTGTGGCTTTTTGATGGCAAAGGCCTGGATTGTGGAGGAGCTGACAGAGCTCTTCCTCCTTAATCCAGCTCCACAACAGGCCTTATGTGCATGTGTGTGCGTGCGCGTGTGTGAATACGCACGTGCCCAACTTCTTGGGCGTGACTGCGTGCATGTTTTGTCAGATGTCAGCCTCACAGCCTTAAAGCCAAACACTCCAGTGACAGAAATCACACTCTGTGTTTGATTTGGCTTTGCCTTCAAAGCGAGCAATTTGTCTTCGCTCTGCATCAGTGGGCACATCAACAACTGTCTTCCCCTCTCTCTCCCTCTGCTCCTATGTGTGTGCGTGTCTGCGCGTTAGTCTGCATTTCTGTTTACAGTACGGAGCATACGTGGACGTGACGTACGCTTGTCTTTTTGTGTGTGTGCGGCTGAAGATCCACACAGCGCGTCGCGGCGGCAGCTTTAACTACATCACCTACTGAGATATGCCAGTCACCGGGTTATGATCGGCCTTACCTGGTTTCTGCATCCACAGCAGGGCTTTTTCATAATACCTGCCTGTCATAGCGTACGAATCAAACTCCACACCTTCTTGCCAGTTGTTAATTTCCTTCACACCACCCTCTCCTCGCTTCTTTTTTTCCCTGTCTCCTCTTTGTTTCCCTCAAGTGTGGATTTTATCACAATTGTACCAGAATCTCGCACGGCTTCTCCGCTTTTAATAATCTGTCAACATCTGCATCTTGAGCCTCAGCAGTCACAACTGTTAAGGAAATTTTCTGAAGTGCAGGAATCGGGAGTGACTGACATTATTTATAAAGATAGTAATAAAAAAAAGGAAGAAAATCGGCACACGGAAGGAGGTGAAAGTAAAAAGAGATGCATACAGGAGAGAGAAAGAGAGCGAGTGAGCATGAGGGAGATGCTGGGAGTGGAGTCAGTGTGTGTCTATTGACCAAGTCATTAAAATCGATGGCTGCCCTGATGAATATCAGCCTGGAAAAGCTAGTGCAGAGCTCAGCAGGGATGAACCCGCTCACTGCAAATGTGATTGAGCACCATTTAGAGGCAACTCGTGATTATTAATATCAAACAGGAAGCCGTTAGTTCTGAGCCCTGTGTTCAGTGACGTTGTCACTGTTACCCGTGACGACCACTCGAATCATGTGTTTCATGGTGCTTTTTTTGTAGCTTAACAAATGCAGAGACAGCTGTTGGGAGCCGTGTTGCGGTCGCGCGGCGCTCTGTCGCTTTTGAAAATATGCTGTTATTGTGGGTAAATGGCTAATGGTAGTGAGCCCACGAAGCACGGTTGCCATATGTGTTTGGGGGCTTTAGCAGAGATTGAAGATCTCACTGAGTGTGCCCTGTATACCGTACACCTCTTTTGTGATGTCAAACATCATTTTAACCTTCCTTCCGCCTCACCAGGCCTTTACATGCACATATGCACGCGAGGGCGTAGCGCAAACAGCTGTAAGTCAGCCTCCTCCACCGTCTCTCGCACACAATCGGCAGGACCCCGGCCTCTTCTCTGCCCAGGAAGTTCATCTTCCAGTCAGCTCACATCAAGCGTAATCTGGGGACCTAGCCGCTCTGGAACTGCTAGTGAATGCAATTAAGATGTCTTGTTGAGTTAAGATCAGAGTTTTACTTTGCTACAGCACGATTGGCCCAGCCTCACAACCGGGGCAGACCCATCTTTCCTCTCGTGTGACCATTTCATCTCCCTTATCTGCCTTATTCATACCATGGGCAGAGTAAGATTTTAATTACGTGTTCGCCTTTGTTTACTTTTGGTCTGAGCATATTGGCACTGCAGCATTACTGTCCACTTGCATATTGGTTCTCTGGCACATTATTGCTGCAATATTGCCACTAAGTAAGGACGTTACAGATCGCCGTATTAGCGAGATAGCAACTGTTTACAAGTCCGGGTTGTGCATGCTGCTGCTGTTTATTCAGGGGAAATAAGTTCCTTGGTTTCCTTAGGCCTTCCCAGGACTCCCAGAAGGTTAGATCCAACCTGACATCCTGTTGTAGCGCTTGATTTGACTTTTTACTGGCTTCTAATGTCAGTGGATGCAATAAAGATGTGTCAGGATCTGTTCACGTGACTGCTCGTCATATTTGTCCACTCGTCTTTGCTCCGTTTACGCAGTAGACTTGAAGCTTTCAGTATTTGCAGCGATGCATAAATATTTATTTTGAATCAACCGCAAGAACGTACTCCTATCACGACAGACCGCTCAAACCAGTTATTAAAAACACAGCCAGTTTGTGATAGCCGCACCGAGACCATTAATCATAGCGAGCACATTAATTAAACCCTCCCCTCTCCTTTCTCCCCCTGTTTTTCTCCGTCTCGATCTCTCTTTCGTTCGCTGAGGTTCTCCACCCTTACCCGCTAGAAATTCCTGCAAAAAGCGCAACTTTCTCCGAGACAAATATAATGCAAGAGTTGTGGTTTTCGTTAAGATTTCATTTCCCGTTTGCTGACTCAGATCATCGTCCGTGCAACAGTAGCAATTTAATTAAAATCACCGTTGGTGGTGTTGTGCTGGACCGATTATCTTAAAGCTATCCACATCAGGATTAGCTAAAGCAGAACCGGCGTTATTGTGATTCCAAAACAGGCCTAGCTTGGAATATATAATGAATTTGAAAGCTCCTCCTTCTCTTTTTCATGGCATTCCTTAAGTTGAGGTAGCTCTGCTGGAAACTAGAAATGTTCCAAATTATTAATGAGAGAGGAAATTATTCCAGTCACTCTAGGCACATTGTGTGCAGTTATTTCTTTTAAATGAATACATGCAATGCTATGGTGATATGCTTAAAATTAACCTTGGCTCACGAGTCCATATGGGGGCCACGTATTAATGATATTGACTCAAACATCTCATTTTGGAACGCCAGGGGAGTTCTGGAGACCCCTCCTCGTGTGTGCCTGGCAGCAGCCTGACGCTGTCTCTTTAACTTTGCTAAGGATGACATCCATTGAGCTGTCTTAACTGTTTCTAGTACAGCTCCAGCTCTCAGGAGGGAGCCAAAAGAAGAAAAAGGAGGAGAGGAAGCGCGAGGTGAGCGGCGGCAGTGTGTCATAAGCGGCTGGAAGCGAACCTGCTCGCCCTCCTTCTTCCTCTTCCCTCGTTATCGTATTTTAAAGGAGAGATGCCCCGCCAGGCTCTCCATACATTATATCCCCCCACAGTTAATATAGGGACAGTAGATAGCTCATTAAGATTGATCATTCCTCGTCCACCTACTCCATACAGAACGTAACACCAGCTTCATTAATCACAGGGATTTCGAGATAAAGCTCGGCGGCGGTGCATTGGCGGGACCCGAAGCCTGACAAACCTGGCTGCTACATGCATAATCACAGGCGCAGTGCAGCCAAGGAGCCGTCGCCCAGCTCCGTACCACAGTTAGAGGGGGGGGACACCGTATCTACACCTTCCTCTTTTCCTCTGTTCTCTCCTCAACCACCTCAGCTCCTCCCCCTCCCCTCCCACACGGCGTCTTCGTTGCAAATGTCTGTTTCTTTCACTCGGCTCCATTTCCACTCCTGAACACACCCCTCTCACCATGCTGTTGTCTCCCAGTATCGTCCCCTGGGTCTCCCACTGCCCTAACATCCTCCTCCTCATATCCTCTTATAGCCTACCCCCCCATCCCAACTCCTTTTTTTCATCAGTTTTCCTCCCTCTCATCTTCCAGCTATTTTGTACCTGTTCTGCGATTTTTCCACTTCCCTCTGTTCTTTGCTTACTCCTCTTACGTTCGATTTGTTAGCCATTCCTCTAATGGCCTTGTTTTATTTTATTTATTTATTTTATCCCAGTAATGCCTCAGTTAGCAAAGCAGCAGAGGACAATTTAAGAGAAGAAGGGATTAAAGAGGAGAGAGCGCAGAGGGGGGAAAAAGCCCAGTAAGCCCAGATTGCTCATTTGCCTCTGACAGCTGGACCGAGTGTCACATGGCTGTTTTCATCTCAAACGCCCAATCAAACTGTCTCTTTCGCCTTATTAGATTAACAAAAAACTTTTGCTTTTGCTCAGAGCCTCAGACGGCTAGTTAAGCACTTTATGTTTCATTTGATGTCTTTATAGATCTTCATGTAAATCATCTAATGCAGCTCGAGGTTAGCACGTAGCTCGTCTGTCAAAGAGGCGAGGGCACGAAAAACTAAAAGCTAAAAGAGGTTTGTGTCCACGCTCTCAAAGACTGTTGTTGTAATCCTGTGCTGATAAATAACCTGAAAATGAACTTAAAAACGTTATGTTTATTCATTATTTAAAATTAAAGGACTTTCAAAAATGTCATATTGTTTATATGACTTTCCTTAACTTGCAACGAACTACAAAATAATATAAAATACCATTAAGTGGAACAGCTGCAAAAAATGCTGAGTGACAGGGTCGTATCCTTGAATCAGAAATCGTCAGTGACTGAATTGAAAAAAATGCCTTTGAATGTTTTTGACACGGCCTCTTTTTTTTTGGTCCCCTGTTTATTTACACTGAGCCTGAAGCTTGTTTTTTTCTAGAGAATTGAAATGCTTGTTGCTTTTGCTTGTTACTCTTCAACAGAAGTGAAATCATTCTGCGTAATTAAAAGTAAGAATACAACAACAGAGAGGGGAAAAAAGCACAAATAAATTATCCGAATACAGTTTTGTGATTATTTGCATTTCTGTACAGTTCGTGTTGTAACTAAAGTGCTGGAGGAAAAAAGTCCTTGCAAGCAGAGAGGCAACCATTTAAATTAATGGTTGAATGGTTAGAATCCTGTAAATAAACAAGCTGTTCAAATTTGTATGCATTATGTATGTAAATTAATGGTTAAACACTGAAAAAGCTTAGCCCAAACAGAATGGATAAATGGCTAAAAGAAAAGCTTAAAATAAAAAATTGTTGTTGAAACATTTTTTTCTATTGTTTTAAATAAGATACAGTTGGTAGTCACGTATACGTCTGTTCCGTTAATTAGCTATAAATCCAAAGAGGCAAAACAAGGACAGGATAGCGTAGGGGGTCGGCAATATTCGAACAAAAACATTTTATGAGTGGTTTTCTTTATTTTACTAAAGATAATTTGTATGGAGCTTTTTAAGTATAAATAGTCTGTCACCATCAATGATGTGTGGAAATAATGAAAATCTTTACCATATATGACTACTCTGCAGTGGGCTGTTTATTATTATTTGATATTTAACTTTGCATTTATGAAATTATTAAACAAATAAAAATATGTTTGTTTTATTAACATCAAAATTGAGCAACTGTGCAGTAGAGGAAAGAAATCTATTAGTGTGCTCACGCCGACTTTGAATGAGTTGCTGTAAAGCTCTACAGCCCACTTTGGGTGCTACCTGCGTTTGTGCAAATAAATTGAAATAAAAGTCGAATACTTTTATAAGAAATATTAGGACTAGCAATCTTAATAGCAAAAAAAAAATGTTTTCCTTTATTAAAAAGCCAATTTTCAGTTAAATTCAGACTGAAGTCCAACAGCAGGTAAAGGATGCTGGTAAACCAGCCACGCTGGTAGTGAAAGCAAACGAATCAATCCACGTGCTGTTAAATTCTCTATTTTCAACAGTTCCTTTTACTTTAGTGTGTGAATGGGTGGATGACTGGATATGTAAAGCGCTTTGAGGTCCTTAGGGACTAGTAAAGCGCTATATAAATACAGGCCATTTACCATTTAGTTCATGGTTACAGGGACTCAAAGGCGTTTATGTGTATTCATCCTTATTAAGCATCGCTGTTTAAATTTGATTTGATTTATTGAGGCTCAGGTTCCAACACATATTTTAGTTATTGATTCTTTTTTTAATTCAGTGTGTAATTTACACAATTTCTCAATTGTAAAACGTAACGAGGAATTTAAAGCAATAAGAACGAACACGTTAAATTTATAATAATTGGTTCAGGTTTTTTGTTTGTTGTTATTTGGTCAAAGTCACGTGAAGCCCCCGCAGGTTCAAAATCCCCAAGTTATTGGAAAAATCACTTCATTGTAAATACTTAGAGACATTTACTCTGTTCATTTAAACCTACAGGCAGCTCTGAATCAACACTTAATCTAACAATTTGGACAGTGAGAGGATTGTGGGAGATAACCCAGGCAGCCATTGGCACAACACACTCACAGTTGTACAGCAAATTTATAGTTATTAATTTATTTTTTAAGAAAGAATTAGGAGGCCAGTTTCAGGCTTGTTTGGAAACTTGTCATATGTACTTGTAGGCTTCATTTCAGGCTTTAGAACATGCACATGCACTGCCTGGGTTTGTGAAGAAGTGTGACACTCTGTTCCTCTAAGCTGTACCATCACGCATTGAGTATTCAGGAGAGGTTTCAAACTTGAACAGTGCCATTTACCAGCTTGAAACTTTCACTGCCCTTGGTTATGGGGGAAGCACATTAATTTGTGTGTAAAGCAGAGCCAACCCGAGTGAGGGTTACACCCTCAAATGGGCTTGAATATCAAGCGCCTCGTATCGCAGGCTTACGTGACGTGACGGGATTAATTGGCAAAAGTCAAATGCTGATGCGTTATCCCGCACATCAGCCTTCAAATAGGCGGTAATACATTATCAATGAGGCCGAGTGTAAACACAGCAGATGTTACCAGGAAGCTAGTCAATAACGGATGTTTCTCTCTAATGAGAAGGCGTAATTGCAACGGGGACGAACTCCAGAAACAGCGGCAGATGCGCTGCAACATCTCAGCAAAGAGAAATAAATAAAAGGAAAGGAATCCAGAAGAAGTTCAGCAGCATTAGCCTGCTAATGTTCACCGTGTGCTCCGTTATCTGAGCGGGGAGTCGAAGTTTTTTCCTTACCCAGAAACTTTTAAATGGGCTAGATAATGCATGCGGGGCATCTAATAAATACTAATGACAAGACCAGACATTAGCAAGAATGGCTCCCCTCTCCAAGTCATTATTCAAAAGAGTTAGCAGCAGTCTTAGCATGTAAAGATAAATAATTTGTCTGTGTCTTAGACAAACGATAATGGCCTGCATTGCAATCAAGGGATCTTTGTAGGCTAGTGGGGCTCTGTGTAAGCTTGATAGCCTTCTTTAGCAGTAAGATCGAACACTGTGAGATGCCGAAGCCGCAGCGCGACATTCCCTTATTAGGGCTACCGAATGTTTTTTTTATTTATTTATTTTTTCCCAGAGGCTGCAGCTCTGAGTTATAGTGTCAATTATTATCATTATTCTACTACAGTGCAGTCTGTGTGCCCGCTCGCAGATACAGCCACTTTTGTCTTATGCAATGCAACTTTCTAGAATGTAGGATTAAAACCATTTTTTTTTAAAGTGTTGCTTTAGAGATTTAAAGTTAGATTACAACTTTACAAGGGCACACCAGCCATACATACTGTAAGCATTCAAGCATGCTGGACACAATCAGAATTTGTGGGGCATTCCAGTCACCTCACAGATTTGTTTTCAATCCCCGGAGAGACAGCAGGTGAAAGGAGGGAGGTGGAAACAGAAAGCGAAGGAGGAGTGAAAGAAAGCAGCGAGGGGAGGGTTGGGTGGAAGAAAAAAAATCTGATGAAATGCGAAGATTACTCGCCTGACTCCACTGTAGGCTGCAGAGGCTCATCCCAGGCGTGCAGTCTGCCGAGAAGACTCCCACATACAACCTAACCCCGCCACTAACCTTTCTGCTTGGACTGCTATGACTTTCACAAAGTTACCCAGTAAACACACATCTTCTGTCTTCAGGGGGAGATGTGACATTTATCTTAAGCTGCACTGGTGGCGTGGGATTTTTTTTTCCTCGTGTTTGTGTGGTTATACTTACTGTCCTGCTGTTTCAGAGGCAACCTGCAAGGAATGTAGCCCAAAGAGGAAAGTAACACCCATGCACAAAGCTTGTAAAGAAGGCCCACGAGCCAAACTCATAAACAAGAGCAAGGTGCGAGACGAGCCGGGACTCTGTCACGCATACGCTGGCATCTGTGCTCAGCCGGTGGAGCCTGCTGGGTCCGGGCTGCAGTCGGGCCAGTGGAGGAGAACTTTAAACTTTTAACGAGTGCTTAAGTGGAGTTTGCACTTTACATAGCGTTTGTACTTCTATATCTGTACTCGGAAAAACGTGAAACAACTTCGCAGCTATTCTTCTAGGGAGCATTTAAAGTGCAGTCATACTATTTTATTTCCCCAATGGCTCCGATTGGCTGCCTTTGAAGGAGTTCTTCATCCAGAACTTTGCACTTGTATTGCTGTTATTAGGCCTTACTGTCAAGGCAGCTGAACTTTGGGGTAAAACCTCAGCAACAGTCATTCAACTCGAGCGACGCAATCTTAGTTAGCTTACATCTCGAGGCTGAAAATGTGTAAATAAGGTGAGTAGCTCAGGTTTTGTCATTGACATATTGGGAGATCCCCTAAAATAGTTTTTTATAGTCGCTCTGTTAGAGAGCTCGAGTTGCTTTATGCTACATTCATCTCGCAGGTGCAATACAAGAAAATAAAGTAAGAGACTGAAGAAAGCATTTGAGTGATGAAACGTTTCTTCCACTTACACACTGCTGCATCAAGGTGAACAGGATCAGGTTTTTGGGATTTTATTTCTTAGATTATTGAGAATGCATTTGACAAGACGGAGTGTAGATTTATGTCTATGGTGCAGAATCGGCCTGGCATAGACTCCAGTTTGGCCCACTGGTCGGCTGCTTTGGACTTTAAACTGTATTTTCATGAATTTTCCTGCTTTTCCTGCTGATGAAGACATCCCCCATGGTCATTCATTACATACGACTAATTAAGCAATAGATTAAAAATGAATTTATTACTGAAATTTTTGCTTCTATGAAAAGCAGATTTTCTGTGAGTTTAACAAAAATGTTCCATTTTATAATTACAGGACAGTCTGGGCAAGGAGCTGTAATTTTATATATTTATTTCTTGCAGTTTAAGCCCAAAGAGTCATTTCATTTATTGCAGCAGCATTTATTTGTATCATGTACAAAAACATACTGCTGACATTGCACCTTTTTCTTATGCTATGGGATCTCAGGGATTGAGTGTAGAGTTAAAACTTAGGGGAGTTTCGCTGCTCCGGCCCACTTAAGATCAAAGTACTCTGTTCGTGGTCGATGATGTGAAATGAGTTTAACGTCCCCGTCCTTTGTCTTCACCTTGGCTCTGTTTGAATTGACCACTGTTTCACTGATGGTTAATTTATGCCACTGTAGTTGCAAAGGTTATTGTGGTTAACTAAAACAAATGTTGTAATTAAAACTACAACATTTAAATAAAGAGTGATAACACATACTGTATTTACATGCTTCAGGTGAACCCTGTCTACCTACAAAAACATTGAGATATGCCACTTCAGCTGATTTTGAATTAGCCTTGTAAAGCTTTCCAGTACATCAAAGTAACTCTGACTAAAAGCACCATTGCTGTTACAGCCTGTGTGCAGCTACATCATAAATAACCTATTAAGCAACATGTCACTCATATTTACAGTTTATACTGAGCAACCCAAGTGTCTCGAATGTTGTTCCAGACTGCATTTAAAAGTATATGTCTGTGTTTATGTAGTCATGCTGCTGGGACCGAGGAGACACCGCACGGCTTAGACAACCGAGGAGTGTTACGCTCACCAGACACTCTAATCGGGAAAGAAAATCACATTAGTGCCATATCTGATGCCTCTTATTTTATCCTCAGACAGACTGCAATGCATGATGGTCCATGGATGCAGTGTAAAGCTTCTATATGCTATTCCTCGGTGTGCCATGGGATGATTTTGTAGTGCGCTATACTGGATGAAACTTGCAGAAGAGATTTCAGACAGATACACAAAAGGGCTGACTCGTCACACAGTGCACTATCTATAGTGAATAAGTGGGCAATTCAAACACAGCCCTGGATTGTCACTGTAATGGCGCTGACATATTCAACTTCCACACAGCACACCTTGTTGGTAATGCCTCTGTAATCACCGGCTGTGCTCCCTTCAATCATTACCTGTTAAAGTGCTCAATAAACTGCACTGAGAAAGAGTGTTCATGTATGGGGTATTTCTTTAGTTTTAGGTGGCTCTGCACTGACTTTTAAAAGACAAAATGGTATATTCTGAATGTTTTCTGCCTGTGGGGATAAAAGTTCCACTCTGGTGAAAACTCAGACTTGAGCTGTTGAAATACTAGAGTGGACAGACTACCTGACTTAGGGCCTGAAGACAAGTTTGGTATTTGTTCGAGTCATGATGTCCTTTAAGGTCAAATCTCATTCTCGGTGAGTGCTTGGAACTTTGGCGATCTAGCAGGAGTGACTAAGAGAAACCTGCATTTATGTGACCAAGTGTGACACGTGCACAACTTGGGGAGGGGGTGGACTCGGATGCTCAGTCAACCCTCTCAAGGTGAAGCACAAATGCAACACGGTTTGCACAGATGCTTCCCGAAAGGTTCCATTCATGCCGATATGCAAATGCCGTGTCCAGATGATTCATTTTACCCAATAAGCCTTGTTTTTTTTTTTTCTCCTACCAAGGTTTATGATTCGGGCTAGATAGGACCCTGGTCCTTGCAGCAATTTCTATAATAATAACTTAGCAATTTAATTAAAAGGAAAGATGGAGAAGTGTTGCACACCCACTCAGCTCTAATCAAATCCCCTCTAAGCATACAGTATGTTATCTACACCAGCCAGCAACTCCTCATAAGCACAACATTCTTATTAGGATTATTCTCTCATGACTTTGTCTCGCCTAAAGTCGAGCAAGTGCGCAGATGTGTATTTGTGCGACTGTAAATCTGCATGCGTGCATCTGCATGCGCAAGGCTGCACGAGGGCCTCTTTGCGTGTTTTGCACAATGACAATGTCATCTGTTACGGCGCGGGTGAATTACTCAACCCCGAGCCGAGTTTGACAATGACGTCCTCCGTAATGCTTAAGCAGTATGCTTGCTAATCTGTGATACAGTAGGATGCAGCGTGCTTTTGCATTTTCACATGCTGCTTTAAAAAACAACAAAACGCCCCTCACGTTGGAATTTTGCCTCTTTGGCATTGTGACAAATAAGCCAAGCCACCATTTCAAGGCTTAAGCTTGGACTGAGCGATAAAAGGTGAGCTTTTCTTTAAGCTTACAAGCATGTATTTTCCTAAAGGAATTATTATCTCTGTTCCCAAAAGTTTTTGGATTTTCTTGCCTTAAGTTTACAGGATCAAGCTGTGGTGTAAATATAAAGGAAAGTGACAAATGTATTGGAAATTGTGACTTCTGAGACCTCTGGGGTTATGAACCTATTGATCCATCCAAATTGTCCATTCAGGGGCTGTTGTTGTGGAAGAGCTTGGCTGGTGCCTCAATATAAATGTAAATACATCTGCTGAGCAAAACAAAAGAGAACAATGCAGAAAGTTTTAACAGAAAAAAATTTTCTCTACACTGAATATATTCAGCTTGTAATCCTGTAACTGTGAATCATCCCCGCTGCACACCTTTGCCTGCTCCCGGAGGGAAAACACAAAAGCACATGCACCTCCTACTATATGGGAACAGTTAATTTAGCTAATTACTTTATAATTATTACTTAATTCACTGTTCATCACATCTCATTTTGCTCATCTTTTTTCCTCGCTCACTTCGTTATGGACTAGTATTCGTGTTGTATAAGGCATTTTGAGTAAAGCAACGAACGCATCAACCAACCAGCATTCAAGTGATGTCGGAAACACGGGAACTGTCAGTTCGGACTGCTTGAAACACACCGGCGAGGAGTGAAAGTATCAAAGAAATCTCTGCTTTCCTGTGACGTCCATGTTGCTGAGATGTGACATTTATGGCGCGGAGCACGGTTCTACGTCACACTGTCACAGCTGGTGTCCTTCAGGTTCAGCGACGAGTTAAGTCGTGGCAGCACGTTGCCTCCGAGTTGTGCGTGTGTTGGCACGTCAGACTTGCTAAAAATCAAACCAAAGCCTTAGTAGGCTTACTTGGGCCCTCCTTTTTTTTAAGCTGTCATCAGCTCATCCTATATGTCAAGACTTTTTTAAAATATTGAATCTCCAATGGTACGCTGGGATCGATAAGACAAAGCAGGTGGCAGATGTTGTGATATTTTTCCGTCTGTAAAGGGTTAAATATGAAAAGAGTTTTTCTAAGCATGTATAGTTCAGTGGGCGTTTCATTTCTGTGCTGCTTTCTGGAGAAAGAAAGTATGAAGAAAGCACTTTATTAGAGTTAGGACTGCCTCATTAGCAGGTTGGCACCGCACTGTAAAAAAGGGTATTTGAATTGTAGTTGATTTAATCCAATGTTTTAAATGCTTATCACCCAGCATTTTGCTGGTGATATATCCCTGTAGAGGGATGACACACACACACATGATAAGAAATATAAATCTATGTACATCTTGGATGGTTTTACACCAGCATTGAAGTTATTACACCTGCTTTCTTGTTGTTGTTTCCTCCTCGAGTCTGTGTGGCCTTCGTGTTATCTGACACGACTGTTTGACAGGTATCGACAGAGCCAGTATTACCTCTGTACCACTGCAAGGTCGTCAGACCTGATTTTGGTGGGGATCAAGATTTCTTGCAATTTTAGAACAGATACTGCAGAGGGTCTCTGAGTTTTATTTCAGTAGGAAATGAAAATGCGTACCACGAGGTGATTTGTTTGCTCCTTTTAAAATGATTTCAGCTCTCCTTTGAATTATTTTGGAACATACCGTAAGTCATGTCCCAGTTAATCCTGTGGTGCATCTGTTGTCGAGCTCACTCTAGTCTCATTAATTGCAAAGGGGAAGATAGATTTGCTTGCTTTATTCTTCTCATTTACCAAAGTGAAATAGAGAAACTTGTCAGGGCTCCCATTTCAAAATCGACTCTTAAATTCGTCGATTTTCACTCTGATACTAATTTGATGGACTGCTTTTTTAACACCAGGAGTATTCCTGCTAAAAATGTGTGCCCTGTTAACTGATGTTTATATCAGCAGAACCTCCCAGTGGTTCTATTTTCTATTACTATGCATATAGTAAAGTAAATAGCAAGAATAGGCTTAAGCTCACAGCAGTTGAGGCAACTACTTCCTCCAAGGAGAACAGAAACCGTCCTCCCATAAAATCTTTTTTTCTTGTAGCTGAAGTAGCTGCATCAGGCAAGGAGGAGATTCTTTGAATTGTAATGTCATAACTGCAGCACTGAATGTAAATGTTAACCTCCTGTGAACTATATCCAGTTTGACTTGAAAGTAGCTGTTCATGTGTTATTTATTCTATTGGCTTCAGAGCTGTGTCACTGGCAACTTTTTCCACATCTGTGTGCATGAACAGAGCAGATATGACCCGATATTGCAACGCCTGAAGGAAGGAAGGGATATGATGATGATCTCTTGTTTGCTGTCCACAGGATTCTCCTGTGGACAGCAAACAAGAGCACCTTATTAAAAACCAGGGTATGACCGCTTGTCATTTACTGTCCCCCCTCGCCTGGCTAATGAGGAAGCCACTACAGCAGCCAGGACCAGAGACTTTTTTGTGTTTTCACAAACACCAAGAACAAGAAGAGCGTAGCCTGACATCCTGTCACACTGTTACAACAGGCCAGTGGATGCTTCCAGGGCCTGTTGTTTATGTTCTCCCTCTTCTAAGCCTGTACTTGTATTTGCTTCAGCCTAGTTCTGCTGGTGCCAATTGTTTGTTTGCACTTGTGTATTGGACCAGAGGGGATACGTGGAGGTTAGAATATAACGTGCAGGACAGAGCAGCTTTATGCTACTCCAGGTCTTTTTTTGGCTTGTCTATTGTAGAAGGAAACAAAGGCTCAGGCAGCGTCTTTGAGGGGTACAGGTTCCTTTTTTCTGCTGTGATGTCTCCCCCCGGCCCAGTCCAAGCCTGCTAGCAGCAGTGCTGGGACTCCAGCAGTTCAGTTCACCAGATGCAAGCAAGGGAAATAGCAAAGCGGCCTCATCATGGACTATTCTCCAAGGCTATATGGTACCACTGCTCTCCTACAGGCTGAAATCAGGACAGCTAGAGACTCAAGGGGTCTTGAAGATTTGCTTGAGCTGCTTTGCTGGGAGTAGGTGCAAAAAGTTGAGACGTCTCTGGAAATGAATGTGGCGGTGATTGTTAGAGGTATGTTTAAGAGACTGTTTAAAGAAATAGCTTTTGAAAAAGACCCAAGCTGGATTGGGTTACACATGACATTTGATGGTTTTTATGTATAACTATTTAGTTTGCAGATGGTGTCTTAGTATCATGATGGTGGTGATGAAGTTGTGTATCTGCTAAACACTAAATGAGGCCACTGAGGTTTTGTATTTATTTATTTTGTGATGGTGCTAGAAAAAATTACTTGTTTTTTCTAACACAACAAATTTCTTAAAAATATTCTAGGAATACCAAATTTTTGAATTTGGAAGTATTAAATTTTAAAATAAGAAAACAATATTTTGCCATCTGTTAAACATACTAATCTGAAATCAAACATTTTTAAATTTTGAACTGTTATTGTTTTTATTGCTGTTATTCTGGTTCGTTCTTAAAACGAGAGAATGAACCAGAAACATTTTGTTTAAACAAATTAATTAATTAATTAAAATTAACATATATGAAGATATATTTACTTACATGTTTGTATTTTACCGATTTAATAAATTTAGACAAACTTTATCACTTTTTATCACAAAAATATGTATTTCCTAAAGTGTAAAGCAGTTTTCCTAGATTTAAAAAAAATATTTTTTGAGAATACATTTTATTTTTTATAACCAAATTGATTGTTGGACCATATTAATATCCAATGAACATGATATATTAGCTAGCAGCAGTTATTGAAAGAAAGACCTTTGTTGACTTTTTTAAGAAGGAAAAATGTATTTGAAATATAATATTGTAAAAATGTAATATTTGAACATGAAGATTGAATTTAATACAGATTCTAATTTATTTTACATCCTAATATTTACTTACATTTTCTCTTAGTTTTGCTTAAATTAACACAGGCTGATGCTTTTTCTTACAACAACAACATGCAAAAATTTGATGTATGTTTACATTTTTTAAATTATATATAACCAAAATTTAAATGAGCAAGCTTTGGCTCCACGAAGGGAAAAAATATATATCAGTCTAAGAAAATGTTCTTACAAACAGTGAATCTTTTTGGCTTTTGTACTCGGGTCCTAAAACTTACAATACAGAGATTATAACATCGCCCAACAATTTGTGCTGACAGTGAACTTCTGACCATCACTCTACCTTTAAATGTTGTGTGTAGGTGTATTTAATTTGTGCAGTCACAAAGACTGAAAAGTGTTTACTCTGTCAAAGTCAGAGAGGAAAACAGCTTTTATTTCTCCCCTAAATATTTCATGTTGCACTGCAGTGGTTTGGAGTATGTCACAAAAACGCACCAATCCATGAACACACAATTAATATCAGATCGTTTATTCGCTTTCCTTTTCATTCTTAATTACCCCGTTTCTTAATTCCCCCTGACACTGTCGTTGTGTTTATTGGAGGGTTGCAGGGATTCTGTTCTCTTCGATGGTGAGACATTTTTGATGGAGCCAAAAACTGTGAAAGCTTTTTGCTTGGAAAGAGCTTCTTTGTGTGCTTATGAACCGTGTACTTGGCCCACTGTTCTTATTCTGCTGTGTGTCTCTCTTTGAAATGAAATTTCTCAAACATCCCTACTTATCAAAAGGCTTTTGTACAAGGAAGCCCATTTTGATCAGACTTCCTCAGTCCAATCTACTTCAGTCCTTTGTGTGTGTGTGTGTGTGTTGCTTTACTTTATCCTGCAAATCAGTTTTGATTTAAAATTCTTATGGAGGTTAAATAGATTTTTTTGCAGTTATTTGTCACTATAACCGATTTAATATTTTTTCCCAAAAGGTAGTCATTAAATTATGTTTCTACCTTGAAAGCACTTTGATATAAATTCTTTAATTTTATATTGGTTACATTATTTATGTTGGTTATTTTTAATGCGGTTGGTTTATCAAAATAGTTTTTGGAATTCTTCAAAATGCATTAAAAACAGCAGCAGTGTTTAAAATTAAATGAATTTATTGGTTCCCACAATTTGTAAGTTTTTGTCATTACACGGTGCTAAAAGAAGCTTTATCTTGTGGTCATGTTGGAGATAAAAAGTCATTTATTTTAGCAAAGGAAAATGATGACGCACTGCCTCTAGTTAAAAAAAAAAATGCAAAAGCTAAAGATGATGATTATGGCAGGGTTGTACATTGAGTTATTGATCTGCTAGCATGGTTTGTTCTGGGTAATTAAGCTGCGAGTGTTGGTGGGAATTGATTGTTGAAAGTTTAAAAAAAAAGAACAAAAAGGTCAGAATGAACACATCAGTGTCTGTTCCGCTACGCTCCAAGAATCTGAATCAATGGAAAGATATGTGTGAACGATTGAATGTTTACTTACAGCATTGATATCACGAATTATTACTTAGTAGGTAAAAAATTGTAAATATTGTATTTCACCCTTTTTGGGAAACTGGCTTTTCAATGTTGTTGTCTTTTTTCCCCCAAGGAAAAATTGTTTCATCGTTACTCTTTTCGTCCCACTTTGTCGGTACATCGCTGGCTTTCTTAGCCATCAAAAATAATGCATCATAATAATACAAAATAATATTTGTAAGAGCCGAACGCTGGAATATTTGATCCACTCTGATTTTTATAAAAAGGCGTAAATAACTGTGAGTTAAATTTCAAAATTTGAAACCATTTTATCGATTTTTTTTCTTGGCAGGAGAAATAAATACAAGGCAGTTTCTGTGAAAAACACACAATGGCTGCCCCACTTTGTGCCGTTTTACTGAGGTACATGTTCAGTTTTGCCGTTGAGTTTTTAGGTAATTGCAAGCAGAAGCTCAAGGAGCCGACAGGCTACTCAAAACAAACAGAAAATAATGCAAGAAGATGCTTCTGAAGAAATATATTTTTGTTTAAACACAAAATGGTGGGTCTGCAAGGTGCATGTACAATACATGTAGGACCCCAAAATGGCTCCAAGTTCAGCAACCAATGGTGTGCCGAGTTGCCCCCTAACAACTGCCTATTGGCAGCCCGGTTGGTGGTTTACTACACCTTATAGCGGTGCATGCTGATAGGTTACTGGAAATCACACCCGTGAACCCCATTGGCCACAGCGCGGAGATATTCGACAGTAGAGTTACTAGGCTGAACAGCAGAGTTGGCACCGTTCATACCCCCAACACGGTGCGTCTGCCAATCACGAACCCCGGTGAAGAGTACTGTTGTTACAGTGAATTACTTAGGGGCCGGGACACGTGATCGCTGCGCTCGGGAATTATGGCGCGTTATACCTCCTTCTTCAAACCACCTTTTCACCCATCTGGTGCCACCCTGTCTTACAGAGCTTGACAGTCCTAAAGAGTATTGAGACGTCTGGTGATTCAAAGATACCGTGGCTCCATTGAGAGTGGCTCTGCCTCACTACACTCCAAGCCAAAGCTGAGAATGGGGACGCCATGTGCAGTTTCATGGTCCCCGGTGGTGATGAGTTGTTTCGAGGGCGCTCACCAGTCCACCCTAAAGACACCATAATTAGCTTTTCCATCAGGCATTCAGGTGTATCTGCATGGCTCAGGGGGAGGCGGCCATTGTTTCCTGACAAGTGGACTTCTCCGTTTCCCCCTCTCACTTTCTCTATTCTGGATGGTATGTGGTTCGGCTGATTAGAGGTGAGAGCCATATCGGTCGCTGGAAATTCACTAATGCAAACTGCAAACTACTGTATATTCGCTATTCACAGCCCATGCCCACACAGTAATAAGATAGCTGGCCGACTGACAAGCAGCAGTGGAGTGGAATGTGGAGAGTGGAGAGAGATGGATGAAAGACAAGGCAAATGGCAGCCTTTGTGTTTACGTGCGGGTGTGTATGGCTCGCTCTAACCGTGCAGCTGTGCATCCAGACGCATTGTCCAAAAAAATTGCATCTCATTATTTCTTCCCCCATTTAGTATTCAGCAAGTTTAATAACTTGGTCATTCCCTTTCTGGCCATTAATTCCTTGATGCGATAACTCTGAAGGATGCGCCGCTCGGAGAGAAAGGATTTTTACCAAAGCACGCTTTTGAATTGCACCTTATTTGTCATGTGTCTTTATACTGTATAATTTCAGCTACCAAATTAATTCAGAGCTGAGCTCCCAGTGTCAGACAGGAGAATGGAGGGAGCTAAATGAGTAGATATTCTAGCCAAAGAGAGGGGCGAGTGTCATTCCAGGTTAATTAAATCCCAGCTTTGAGGCGTGAACACAGACCTCTTTCGGGAAAAACGAAAGAAGAAGAAGAACTCTTATTTCATCTTGTGTGTCACCGGTACGATCATAAGTCTGATCGTTGTCCCACATCTCTCAGCTGCGCAGCTGCGTTGAGCACATGTTTGTTCATAAACACGCGCTTCTTGGGCTTGTTACACATGTCGTGATTGACAGGTGACTCACCATTTCCATTGTTCAGATCGCTTTGTTTGCAAAGGTAGCGTGTGCAGATTGGCTCCGAGAACGAGGAGAATTTATCTCCTTTCTTCATCTAAATCATTGTATATCTCTCACTCTTAACGGAGGATGTAGCAGACTGTGCTTTGTACCAAACAAGTGTTTACTATGCCTCACAGGCTCTGTTATTGCTAAGGCGACAGTATAGAGGGCGGCTCTCTCGTCTCCCCCCTACTCCTCAACCCACCCATAATCATGATGTTCCACATTATGGTGCCTGTTTGGCTCTCAGTGTTCTCTTTTTAGTGGCGTTCTCGATAGGAGATTAACAACGCAGCGGTGTTGGTTATCCCTCCTAAAGCTGTAGAATAAGTTGCTAGCCTCCCGCTGATTTTCACTCTCAGCAACCCCTCATGGTGCCTCATTAAGATGCAGAGAAACGAGCGCCTCCGACCCAACGCTACAGTAAGGCCAGGCTTAAACGAGGCGCTGCTACACCACAACTCACACTGTACAGCGGCCTTTAACAGCACAACGGTTTGCTCCACGCATGTTTCCTCAGTGGGTTTTTTTTTCCTAGTGTTTCTTTCCAGAGATGAAGACAAGCATGGGTTCGGGTGGGTGGGTGCATTTCTTTTCTTTTCCTTGGACGTTGTGTGAGAGAAGGGCGTTTTGGGGGATTTGGGGATAAGCAGTTGTTCTCTCAATGAGCAGCATTTGAAGGTCAACTCCTCTCTGACTAGGACATTAGCGAGAAGCCAAAGAATTTTTATTTCAGTATGATTTAATGCACTGACAGTGTTTCTGTTTTCAGCCTCTGTTAGAAGCTTTTCGGCCTCTCTCCATTGAAGTTCTTGAGCTGCAGTGTAAATTTGCCAAAGTCAAACACAGTCAAGCAAGTGTTTCCTCATAATGATCCGTGTTTCTGATCTCATTGCTAGCTCTGTTATCCACGAGCATGCACATTCCTTGGTACACTATCCAATATGTGAGCTCCCTGTTCTGCTTCCTGTTTTTAGAGCCGTACTTTGCTTTGATTCTGCTGAAACGTTTGTACAAATCTTTACTTCTCTGTCATTTTAATGAACATTGTTTCTTAAGACTGACCGGCAAGTGTCGTGTTCTACAATCTGCACTTTTCAGCATTTGTTTCGTTTTTGCTTTCCTGTTGCGTTGCTGTTTTTTTCTGCACATGTATGTTCGAAAATGAGAGAGAAAAGAAAAACTCTAAACCCAAATGTGGCATTGTCTGTTTCTTTTTCTTGTTCTACAGAGATGTTGAAGGAGTTGAACCAACAGCGCAGAGCGAAAGAGTTTACAGACCTGAAAATTATTGTTGAAGGCAAAGAGTTTGAAGTCCACCAAAATGTTCTAGCTTCCTGCAGCTTGTATTTCAAGGACCTGGTGAAAAGGTTTGCCTTCGCTTCCCCACCCCCTTACCTTCCACCTTTCCCCCCTTTTCCCACCAGCTGTTGATCCAATCTGTTTTTTTTTTTCATAGGGCGCATTTGTGTCGCTTTTTTTCCCTTCCCCTCTCTCTCTTGCAGGTGTGTGAAGACTTTGGTTCCTAGCACAGGGCCAGCAGCCATTCCTTCCTCTTCCCACTCAAATGAATGTATCTGAAAGTGGAGGGAAAAAACAAAGTCCCCCCCCCCCCCACAAACACACACACACACACACACTCGTCATTACCTTTCCTCCCCATGTAGGGCAATTTAACCACATTTCCATTTTAACGAGCAGTGAAAATGTTCCATGACTGGGAATGTTTTAAAACTCACCAAAGGGCCAAAACAGAAACAAAACTCCACGTTGGGTGGCCGCACTGTGAGCAGAGGGATTGTTGCCTCCCATGCTACTATATTTTTTCGTTTCTGATTTCTTGAGTATTTCAGAACAGCCTTTTCATATGCTAATACACCTTGGTTAGAGTGATATAAAAGACATTTCAGAGTCATAAAGGACGAGACAAAAAGCACATCTAAGACCACCACTTTCACAGGTTAACACCATCCTTCACTAATGTATTCATTTGATTTTGATCCAAGTATTCCCCCAGTGTTACGCCCTTCATTCTGCATACTTTTTTTGTTTTTGATTCCGGCTTCACGGGCGTGTTTTCGTTTCGCCGCTCAGCATACTTGTGCATGTGTGTCGTCGGTGTGAGTGTGCGTCAGGTGCAGACCGCTTTAATCTCTCTGTATGTGTTTGCGCATGCATGTAGTATGACTGTGTAAAGTTTGATAGCACGAGCATCTGCATTGTTTTCCTGGAGAGGTAATACCATGAATCCCTAATGTCCTCCTCCTTACTTCACATCCTTGCAGGTGCTTTCGGCATAATTGAGAGTCCCCTGGACCCAAAGTTACTTTGCCACCTTGATGTTGTTTTTGAGTGTGTGTGTGTTTGAGTGTGTGTTCTTGCTCGCATGGCTAGGGATGAAGCGCTCAACAAAGACAAGCGGTCGCGAGCGATAGCTAGAAAGCCTTAGAGAGGTTTGCCATTTTGCCCCGCAGTCATGCTGCCTCCACAGCGAGGCCATCAGAGAGCACAGAAGCTGCTTATCTGCTGCCGCGGCCTCCTTGCTCACCACCGATACACTTGTTCCTCCTGAATGAGGATGGAGCGAGGAAGACCAGAGAGAGACCAGAGGTAGAAAAGCAACAGAGCCACGTCTGCGCCAGCACCACTCATCTCCATGACAGCCACACATCCCATGAATAAAATACAGACACAGTCTGCCTTTGACCTTGACAATAGCAGAGAAGCTTCCTGAGAGACCGGAGTGACTTTGGATAGAACTGAAGCCCCCATGCTGGTCAACCTGTCTATCAGATTGTCTCGTCGGTGGCTCTTATCTGGGACGTAGCCAGATCATTTATGCACTAAGACAGGGGCCCTGAAAGACACCCAGGGCTCCCAGAGGAGCAGGCTGAATTTCATCAAGCTCATCTTTATGCCTGCTGCTGCCTGCTTTGTCTGATTTTTCTTTTTTAATTTGACAGTTTAATAGAGTAAGTTCTCATTAATTGGTTAATTAATTGTAAAACTACTTTGATTTATTGTCATAACACTGTCATTTTTCATGAGATAATGTCTAAAATAGAAATTCTCTCATTTGACTTGAGACTGAAGAATATCTAATGAATTTGTTACACTAATTGTTAATTTTGGAAGACGTCTTTGCTTTGATGTAATGAAGTCATGATCAGCAGCGCTACGTGAACATGACGCCGCAGCTTCGCCGAGACCGTCTTTGATTTTATAAGACACGTGGCACCTTGGTTTTATGGAAATGCGAATCGGCAGGCAGCGAGAAGTTGACAGGAAGGGGAGAGAAAGGGAGCACAAACAAGAGAATGAAAAGCGTCTAAAGAACATACAGAGATTTTGTTTTTTTTTTGATACTTGGCTTTGAGGCGTTCGCAGCAAGTGACGCAAGCTCGGACAGAGAAGAGCAAAGAGAGCCAAAGGCCCGTCTGTCATCGAGTTACGGCCTCCCATGTGTCGCTCAGGTCACTTTCTTTCACCGGGGCCGGGATTACGCTGATGCCGCACGTGGCTCGGTACTGTCCACGTCTTTATGAGGTCAAACGAAGATGGGAGAGAGAGAGAGAGGCTTCTTTGATGCCGTGTACCCCAGCCTTCCTCGCCCAACTCATTCACTACGGCTCAGATTCCTGCCTCCTCTCATAAACCACCTTTGTGTATGGGTGTGTTTGAAATTGTGAATCCGTACGTACTCAAATGGACTTGACATAAAGCGTGCTGCTGAAGTTTTATCACGTGTGTGTGTGTGTGCATGCGTAGGATTCAAGGACATAATATCCAGGCACGCTGTATTAGTCAGACTAGTAGAGATGTAATACTGTAGGGTGAGGGAGTGCACATCACACTTTTTTTTTTGGCCCACCCACCCACACACACGCACGCACAGACACCAACCCAATGACTTATTTACGAAATTAAAGCGTCTCTTGGCACCGTGTCAGTATTTAGCAGCGTGGTTTGCAGGCTCCGCAGCAATTTGAAACGGTGCTGAAAATGTCACAAAAAAAAGAAAACCACACATTATCCACCTAAGTGGACTACAAATACACTGATTAGTCTTCATTTCAAATTCTCTTTTCAGCAGAATCCTAAAATGTCTTTATTTCCTCTTTGCAGCGTGCTGCTCCACTGCCCACCCTCACCCGAGCAAATCAGCCTCCCGTCCCCACCCCACCTTACCTGGAGGATGTAATGCCGCTTGGAAGTGTGAGCACACGCTTGCCCCTTCCAAAAACCCATTACATTACTCTTTTAAAGGGCCAATGCACCTAGCGAGGAGGCAGATCATCTCTAGTAATTCCATTTTACCCCACGGGATTTTCCAATAAGCGTGCTCGCAGGCATTTAATTTATGGCCACTGTATCCCAGCACCACACTAATGTTAAAAATAAAAAAATAAATAATAAAAAAAGCTCCAGAATCAGCCCTGATACATGTTTTGGTGCCATCTGCTTCCCCGCTCTTCTTCTGTCAGTGTTGACCCATGAGGTTTTTTGTGCCACTCAGAGCACTCTGACTGTGATGGTAGGGGGTTATTTTAAAGCCCATTACTGTGTGGACGCTGTGTGAACTCTGCAGCTCGGTGTGCACGGTTTAGCCCTCTGCAGCACCATTCAGTCAGACGGGGAGACAGGTTGCTGTAATACCCCATTTTTGTTTTGTTTCTTTAACAATTTCGTACGGCATCTACGCGAGTAAAGGCTTTGTTTTGTTTTTGTGTTTTGGGTATTGATTCGATAAATCGTTACTTTTTAATGTTGCTTTCTTTTTAGGTGACATGTGTAACTGAAAACCAAATTAAACACACACGATTGCATTCAGGCTTTTTCACCTTATGTTCATTCAAATAATTCAGAGAGCATGTCAGCAGTTTTTATTGGACCTACTTCTTTTTTTTCTCTTGGCAGAAAGTAGTTCCAATGAAAAATGTACAACAATGGAGTCTTTTGAGTCTGACATTCTTGGAATAATTGTTACTTTGTGACCACTGACAGTATGAAAGATGGACATGGGTACAGTGACGTGCCCTTTTTAAAGCTTTGAGATGAGCCTACTCCATCTTTTTAAGACCAGCGGGTGGAGCAGACTGTGCAAGTGCACACTCATTGGCTGACGTGTCGTCAAATCTCGTTTCTGACACTTAGAATGACCCAAATTTACAAAATGGACTTAACGGTTTATTCACAATGGCTAAATTGAGAGACTGAGTCCATAAACACACCACAAAAGTCTTTATAGAAGTCAAGTTCGAGGGATGTTTTCTCGTTGACCTCTATTGGACTGGAAGTGTCTTTTCAACCACACCGATCGCCCCCTGGTGGCCTTTGAAAAGACTGCAGGTTTGAGTCGCTCAGACGTTGGCTTCATTTTTCGGACCTGGAAGCTACATTATCTTTTATAGTGTGTACGTTTGTGAGTTTTCAGCACTGTCCAAATTATAGATTTAATTCTGACTAATTCTAACTTCTCGAAATGGAAAGTGAAATCGTGAAATTGAGATGTTTTAAAAACGGTGAGACCCTGCTGAAGTCTTTATGCCAAAAATTTTATAAAATTGTAAATGTAATCTTAAGGTCTGCCATAGTGGCACTGTCAGAGATTCTTTTTGTCATCTTCAAGTCAAGTTTTTTATACCAAGAGTCCTGTCAATCTGGTGTCTACATTTAGGTTTGTGTGTGTGTGTTTTTTCTCGAGTTGATGGCCCTTTTGTTCACACTTGGATGCACGTGTCAGCTTTCATACTCTCCACCTGTCACCGTGTCCTTTTTGTCCTTCAGACGATCTAACACATATATGACTTGTTCCTTCCAAGTGTTATGGATGCAGCGCCCTTATAATCCATACCGGAAAAACCAGCAGTCCCAACGCCGACACAGCCACGGCGTTCTGTTTATTTTTACAATTTTAGTCCTGATTTATGTTGTGACAACACGTAAATACGGGCCATTTTTAGCCAAGACACTTTAGGTTGTGGTTCTGAGTAAGCTTCTGTGTTAACATGTCTTGGTAGTGCATATACTCCCACAGAATAAATGATCTTGTAAGAACAAGCTAAATGTGTTCCTTGTAAATGGGCTTTTTTTAGGCTGAAAGATGTATTAGAAATTGTGTGTGCTAGCACGTGTGTGTGTGTGTTTTCCTGTTTCCCTCCCGCCTCTCCGCCTCTGCTCACCACCATTTTGACACTCTCTGCCGTTTTTTTTTAACTTCCTCTTGAATAAGTGCTACATTTTTCATAAACAAATTTCTTTGCCGGAGTGTGTGTCTGCGTGCGCGCGCCCATCTCCCCCCTCCTTCCTTCCCCACCTTTTCTTGCCCCGTCTCTCCTCTTCTGTCTCTCCTGTCCTCCCTGCCTCCCTTCCTCTCTCACTATTCAAATTCAAGTCTGCAATCAAACGCGGCATAAATATCCACCTCTTTTTAAGAAGCTCCCGGAAAAGTCATTTCCATAACATAAGTGCTCAGACAAAAACAAACTGCCACTCGAGCTGGTTCCTATTGCACTAATTGACCAGGTTGATGAGCATGCTCTTCTTTTATTTTTAGCTCTTTCCCACCCCTCTCTTTCTTCCCGCCTCACCATCACTTTAACCCTGAACAACCCTCCCCTTTCCCATCTTTCCGTCTTACTACCTGCCCCCCACCCGCCCCCTCCTCCAACTGCAGGGCTTTGTGCAGGAAAAAAAAAACGCGGGGGGGGGGAATAACACTATGTGGCTTTTTGCTTTGCAGGAGGAAAACGAGTAACTGCCTTGGTTTTTCCAGCCAATGTCCATCCAGGGACAAATGCCATTGTCTTTTCTTTTATTTGGATGTCCTTCTCCCACCCCCACCCCACCCCCACCTTTCACCTCCTGAGTGCGCTTGAAAATGACAACTAATGTCTCAGTTCATACACCACAGGCTACTGGTGATTATTACGCCGGGGACAGGTGTGACGGTGTATTTATTTATTTTTTTTCCGGGGGTGGGCGGGGATATCTCTTATTTAAAAGAGCAAGGCACAGTCATGGAACAACCCAAACTCTCCCCCTCAGAAGGATGGCTGCTGGCTCCCCTGTGGAAGAACCGTCTCACCCTGCCTCCCTTTCCTTCTTTTTTTATTTTTTTTCTGCTTCCCCACCATCGCACCCACCCTCCCCCCCTCCACCCTTCCAATCTCTCATCTCCACTCCATCCATTCTATCTGTCTCGTGTAGTTTGTTTTTGCTGTCTCTGTCTCACTAAACGCTGACTGTTTGTCATGATTTCTAATCCAACCAACTGACTTCTACACACAAAAAAAAAGGAGAGGAAGAAGAAGGTGGAGGGGGAAAAAAGGGATCAGACAGACACAGAAGCAGACAGAGCGTTATCACAGCGCTACCATGACTGGCAGAAGCAAACAGCCTCCATCCATCTTAATGCTGGCTACTTTTCATATTGTTGATGTCCATATCCGCTGGGAGCGAGACACAGCAGTGGGGGCATGCATTCTGCGGGGCTTTGATTCCATTTATTTTGCCCTTGAGTGGATTATTGTTTCACATGGGACATTAAACATGGGTGGTGAGGTGTTATTTAATGCTCTCATACCTCCCCGAGGGGATCCTGCATGCGAACTAATCTCGGCCATTTGATCCCGATGAAGTCACAACGTGGCCCAGTTCCCAAAACGGCCCTCGTTGTTCCCCCTCTCTCTTTCTCTCCAGCACTGCATTACAAAGGGATATCATATTCTATTTAATTTGTCCATCTAAGCTCTCGCCCAGCACCTGCAACGTCAGTCGGAGTAGACGCGCCGCTTCGATGACCGGCGCGCGCGCGCACACACGCAGGCAGCCGCGCGCTCTCTGCGGCAGCGGCGTGACTCGTAAACTGTGCACTCACGCTTTAACCAGCTGACTTTCCCATTCCATTATGTCCGTGTGTAACACCATCTCTCTCCATTTTTCACTCTCTCACAGCTCACACGTGCCCTGCCATGTATGCATGTTTGCCCTCCAAGACTATGCATACATGAAACCACACGTTCAAAAAGCATGCCTCTTGAAACAAAGCAATAACTTTTTTTTTCATTTGTTTTGCCTAATCTTTGTGCAGTGAGGACGTTTTGTTTCAGATGCAGCGCTCTAGCTGTAAATCCGCTTGCCCCATAGTAAAGTAGAAACCATCCAAAGTTCTGTTTCTGTCTCTTTTTTCCACTTTTACGTTGTTATCTTATTGTGTAACGATTCTCTTATTTTTCTCCCCACTCTCGTACTTTCCCAGGTGTGTTTTAGGTGTTGTGTGTAGCATACGTGTATTCTTGTCCCTCTCTTTTATTTTTCAATTTCTTTTCTTACTGTTTTTGGGGGGTTTTTTTATCCCCAAGTTTCCTCTCAGAATGCGCCTAACTCGCCTCTCTCTGCCGTGATTGGTTGATCAGGTCGTCGGGAGAGACGAGGAGCAGGGAGATGCTGGAGCTGAACATGAGCAACATCAGCGCCGACGTGCTGGAGCTGCTGCTCGAGTTTGTCTACACGGGGTCGCTGGTCATCGACTCGGCCAATGCCAAGACGTTGCTGGAAGCTGCCAACAAGTTCCAGTTCAACACCTTCTGTAAAGTCTGTGTCTCCTTTCTAGGTAGGCGTAGCTCAGGGGGAAGAGCGGCGGGGATGGGTGGGGAGGGGTGTATGTGTTTACACGAGCGTTATCTGCTTATATCAGCAGCTTATTACATCAGATATGCCTGCCGCGACCATACGGCCCTGGGTGTTTTCATATACGGTCATGCTTCATCGCTGTGCACAGAAGTCCTCATGCAGCACCTACATTTCCTCCCCGGCCCTGGCACACCGCTCTCCCATTTTTGTCATGTTTCCAAAGCTCGCAGCCGTGTTAGAATTCACTCTCAGCCGGGCACGGTGCCTCTGATCTCGTCCCAGAGAGCAGGATCAAGCACGGGGGCAGATTTATAAAAAGGTCAGGGAACAATTGTCACTTAAATGTCAAATCCTCTGGTCTGAGCTGCGATGGAATCGAAAAACAGCCAAACAGATTGATACTTAGACAAGGTATGGAAAGAGGTGGATAGAAGGGGAGTGGGCCTGTTGGGGGTGGAACCCAAAGGATGGGGGGAGGGGTCTGCATGAAAAGCAAATGGCATGTTCCATATTTTAGTGGGTCGGCCAGCCAAAAAAGCCGCAAAGGTCGAGTTTTGCATTCCATTTAATAAATAGTTTTGGGTATCGGTAACACGGGGGAAGTGCATGTTAGCAAAAAGGTCAGCAGCAGGAAAGGAGGGGAAAATTGTAAGAGGAGCAGCAAGCGCCGTTATTGATTTGTTTTTCTCAATTTGGGGGGGGGGGGGGAGGGTTAAAAATGGGAAAAACACAGAAGCCATTTGTAGACTTCATCGCCAGCGAGGCGTCAATCCGTTCTTCCTCGACAAGATTCATGACATTTCAGCGCTTGAGAAGTAACGAGCACGACCGTGTCTCCTTGAGCAAAGAGGAATTGATACCGCGTGAGAAATTATTGAAGTTTGCAACAAATATACCGAGGAGGAACGGCAGACATCTTCTCCGACCTACTTACGCTTCACACGTCTTCTCTCTCCAACAAATACAAAACAAAGTCATTCATCGTGCGCCTTGTGAGAAATCCCAGCTTTTTTTGTTTTATGATTGGAAAATCAAAAAGTAAATGAACAAAACATGCTCACCTTTTTACAACCCGAGTGTGTAGTATTGGAAAAAATGATTTCTTTTTTAAAGGGTTGTTCAGATGATCATCTGCTGTGAAATATACTTTCAGACAGAGTCTAGCTTTGATGCAGCCCAAACCTGCTTTTTTTTTAGTTTGGCTTTTGCTCACCTGTTATTTACCAGATGTTGGGTGGCTTTTTTATTGGCTGATATTTGTTTAGGAGACACTCTCAGGCTCTGTCTTTAGCGATAAAAGGCCTGGCTTTGCTTCGCTTTGATGGCTGTTGTTTAATCGGGCGCCTTTCAGCGGCCACTCAACCGTTTGTGCCCGCATCCGTGCGTACGTTCACTACAAGACCGGGGGCATTTCCCTCTCTTGTGATAAATGGTGACACTTGTTAGAAAACTACATTTGGAGACACATCACCTAAAATGCCGCCCGTGCTCTCCACCCCCTAAACCCCGCCCTGCAAAAGATCACAGGCGGCAGTATAAGCCTTCTCCCCGCTGGCCTGGCCCTGAGGGTAGTTTCATATATTCCAGGCTGTGTATGTGTGTGTGTGCATGTGTGTAGTAGATCCTGAGATCTGACAGGACTTCTTTAAAGTGGCTCAGCTAATCCCAAATCCCGCTCCCTGCCATCCACCACCTCATGCCTGGGCTGTGAGCGATCGATTCCCCTCGTTGTTTGTCCCCGGAGCTGTTTTGAGTTATTATACTTGTTCTCCCTCAGTCTCAGGCAGATACAAAGCCCAGGCTATGGCTCTGTGCTACCTGCAGCTGCTTTCTCTGTCTTTGCAGCTTTGTACGTCTGCAGTCTTTTTATAGATGACTGAATGGTGTTTTGTTTTTCTCCCCCCCTCCCCACTGGCTGTCTTAATCAATCTGCGTCTGTCTTTTGTTTTCTTCTCGTTTTTGTTTCTAACCTCTTCTCTTTGTCTATCTCCCTGTCTCTCTTTCTCTCTCTGACCTGCTTTACATTGACTCCAGAGAAACAGCTGACTGCCGCTAACTGTCTGGGAGTGCTGGCTATGGCCGAGGCCATGAGCTGCACCGAGCTCCACAACATGGCCAAAGCGTTTGCCCTGCAGAATTTCCCAGAGGTAGGTCGAGGCTCTTCGTCTTTCTGGATTCTTTGATTGCTGTGGAGCAAAGTTACACACGGCGGTTTGCATCTGGGAGAAAATGAAACACCTAAATCAGTGATCAGCTCGAGGAAAAAGGAAAAAAACTTGTTTTGCCTAAGCATCTTTTTTGTCAGACTCAACAATGCAATGGGGAAAATTGCACTTTCTTCTACACTAAATTAAGTCTGTAGTTACTAGATTCCTATTAAAGTCTCACATGTAAAGCATACACAAAGCTTATTGAATTATATGTTTTTGTCTTCCTTTTTTTCAAGCTAGCAAATATCAAATGGCCCTGTTAATTCACTGCTTGCATTAAAATGCTTCTCTGGAGTTAACCGTTTTTACCTCATGGGATGAGAAGCTCCACGTACCCTACTGAATCACCCAACAGTACACTTATTACCGAGCAGCTTTTAGATAACTTAATGGAAGAGAAATACAGAGAGCTCTGTTTTCTTATAGTTTCCAACCAGCATGAATCACACAAAATAGCGTGGAAAATAAGGGCATCAAAGCTCAGCATCAGAAAGTGTTGGAAAAATACTTTTTTGTGTCGAGCGTTACTCGGTAGGAAAAACAGAGGAAAAACGTCTCTCTCCACAGATCAGAAAAAATTAATACATTATGTTCTGCCTTTGATGTGAGGCGTCCGGGCTGGTCACAGAAAAGTCCACTGTAAATCTGAAATCAACACCTATTTACTACAAAGAGCTCAAAATTAGCCTGTTTTATATGTCTTAGTATTTTTATACAGCATATAGGAGAATAAAAATGTCCACTCATTATCTTGTTTTTTACGTTTCTGTTTTTATGTGAATCACACAGTCGAGAAAAGCCTGAAATCAGGTAAAAGCAGCAAACAAATGTTACTGTTGTCAGTGAAAGAAAATAAGTACATAATGAAACCGCGATGATGCAAAATCAAATGAAATGTACTTTCCATTCTCTTTCAAGATTTACTGTGCAGATGTCTTTGAACTGCCTTAGCTGGGCTTTCTTGTCATTTCTTTAAGCGGTCTTCAGGAATAGTTCTCCAGGCTTCTTGATGGACATTCAAAGCTCTTCTTTGGATGTTGGCTGGATGTTTGTTCTGTTCTCTGTCAGGATGATCCCGCACTGCTTCAGTAAAGTTCAGGTCCGGGCTCCGGGGAGGCCAATCCATGACTGATAGTGTGCTGTTGTGTGCTTTTCTATCCAGCTATGCTTTTACTGCACTGACAGAGTGTTTGGTGTGATTGTCACGCTGAAAAATAAAGTTACTGCCAATCAAAAGCTTTCCAGATGATACTGAATATTAGATCAAAACCTGACAGCACTTCCCTGTTTTCGTTCATGCATTCATTTTAACAGCCCCAAACCATGACAGAGCCTCCGCCGTGTTTTACACATGGCTGCAGACACTCACCGTTGTATCTCTCTCATGACCTCCTCTGTACATATTAACAATAAATTGAACCAAAACTGTTTCCCTTCATTAAGAATGGCTTTTTGACAGCCATCCTCTCACTGAGATCATTTCTGGTAAGGCTTCAGCGAACAGGAGATGGATCAGCAACACGTGCTCACTCCCAAAGCGTAACAATTTATGCTAGGTGACAAATCGTCAGTATATTAAGCTTCCGGCCACACACCATATTACGAGTTTGGAAAAATTAGGAAACACGAGAAGCTTTTGAAATTAATCTACACATGTACGTTACTTTAATCTCTTTGGAAAACACTATCTAACATGATTAAGGTGGTGGTTAAGATTAGGGATAAGGTTAGGGTTAGGGCTGGAATATACGGCCGGAGCGTGCGTTACGCGTCGTGAGTGAGAACGAGCTGGGATCAGCTGAATGGCCAGATGCATCAATCAGGTCCTGTGTCAGATCTTTGCTGCATTTTTTCCCTGTTTCTAAAAAACGTGACTTTCAGTTAGCGTTCATCAGCTGTAGATATTTTTAGGCCAGGCTTTTCTGCTTTTTTCCCTCCGTTTTCCCAGTTTCGTCAATTATTTGTAACTTCAGAGATGTGCCAAGATTTTGGCTAATAGCTGTTTAGGAAGGTGCAAAAACACAATTGTATCCCGGTCACACTGTGCTGTCGTTTTTCATATATTGAACTAAAGAAATGAAATCGAACAAATTGTGTATTTTTGGGACAGGCTGCTAGTAATAAAATGCCTAAAGGTTGTCTGTTATATGTAGACACAACCCTGTGTTAGGTGTCCTTTTTTATTCTTGAATGATTCACAGGTCGGTGATAGGTGACTTTACAAAGACTGGAGTGTAAATGAGGGAAAAAGCAGCCAAGTTCAAAGAAAAACTTTGAAAGACGTTCAGAAATCCTGGAGAACTATTGCTCAGTTCCACCCTAAAAATGACAACAAAGCCTGGCTCATTGGAAGCAAAATATAAAGAAACATCTAGAGGCTCAAGACTTTTGCACTTACTGTACGTGGGAGAAATACACTTTTTTTTCCTTAAATGCTACGGCCACATGATGTGAAGTTTTAAAGGCCATTTTTCTGCCCCTGCTGGTCTCTGCGCTGGTTCCAAAGAGGCCTTTGTGTTAGTTTTATGCTAGACAGATCTGAACATCTGCCTCTGCTCAAAAACAGGAGCTTCACTTTACAGAATTGTGTATGTTCAGAGCTTGGCACAGGAAAAGTCAGATTGTGTTGCTGAAAGTGAAAAGTTTTTTAGCTATTGAATCTTTTTTTTTCAGGTGGCAGGGCAGGAAGAGATCCTCAGCGTCTCCAAGGACGACCTGATAGCCTATCTGTCCAACGACAGCCTGAACACAAAGGCCGAGGAGCTGGTCTACGAGACCGTCATCAAGTGGATCAAACAAGACCCCAACTCTAGAGTACAGGTAACGACGCACAAAGTTAACGAGGGTGTTTTTGGAGTGTGCGAAACTTTGTTCTTCCAACACGAGCACACACTTCCTGCACCACGAGACTAAAAGGCAGCCAGTTCTCGTTACATCTGGCAGAACAGTTTCCGCATGCGTGCCGAGCCGTGTTAGAGATCGGCCCACCTCTTCCTCTCTTCGCAGAAGTGCACGGCACCAAAAGCCACACAAGTGACTCCCCGTTTTCTCCCGCTAGCGCTCATCAACTTTGTGCTTCGGATCCAGCCTAACGCAGCAGTTGTTCGTAATCCCAGGAGTGCTTTGCCCTCAGAATGCGCTCTATTCTTAGTTACACTTCATTTGTTTGTGAGACACTGTACCGCATGAAAAGCCTAACAAAAACAGCAGACAGCCGCAGCCCTCTCTGCGCACGCCTAACAGGTGTTTGATTTATTCCTAGAGGCTGTTAATCATAATCAGAGGTTATATCCCCGAGATGGGTATTGACAGTCAGGTGCAAGCAGGTCGGATTTTAACAGGCACAGAATCGATAAGCCTCAAGGTCAAAGCATCAAACGCCCGCCACATATACGGAAAGGTAAATGGACTGCGCTGTAGACGGATATCCATTCAGCAAGGGGGGGGGAAGAAAAAAAACCTCAGGTTGTGCGATATTTATGGACTGGGTCCCAAAACCATGAATTTAAAGCTGATGATTTTAAAGTATTTTATAGCTGTTTTAAAATGGAGAAAAGATTGTTATCAGATAAATTACACCAGTCCATCACGGCAAGAATCACTCCTTCAAAGTAATGTCTTCTCACCAACCAGCAAGTGCAGGGAAAGGCCTTATATCACCCGGATCAGATTTGGTGCAGACCTCAGCAATCAATGTTTCTTTATTGGCTCCTGCTTTTATGAGGCACATATGTCAATATTTGAATTTTTCACCTTTTCAGATTAAACATTTAGCGTTTATCCTTTGATATGTGGCGCTGTAGTGATTTGGGGTAAATCCATCAGACCTGCCAAGCGTTTTTTTGTTGTTGTTTTTTTGCAGTGGAGAACCTTAAAGTATTTAGTGCTACACAAAAGGGTAAGGAGAAACTTTTAAAGCACAGATCGTGATGGGTGCCGGAAAATGAGAAAGCAACAGTATGAAAGATGGTTTTTTTTGGCATCGCTCTCAATCTCTCCCACTGATAAAGCCTTTAAAATTGAATTTTTGTAGCATCGCTGATAGAAAGGTTGAAAATTCACCAATAACCATAACAAGGCTGGTACACAGTTTTTAGGAGAAGCGTACGATCCCTGTCATCTGTGTCGAAAACCTCTAGCAGGCTCAGTCCGGCCAACTTCTCCAATCTCACACTCTATTGGAGAGGTGCAGAGGTGACTTACTCAGATGAAGTAGAAGAAATTTTCCCGGTTGTCTGAACAACCCGCCGCACTGGTTCCTGAGACGAGGCACCCGGGGTCACCCCCCGTCTTCACGGGGAGACGGGAGAGAGTCGGCGAGGAGGAGAGGGGGAGGAACCGCGAGCGAGGGAAAGAATCAGAGCGAAGCAGAAAGACAGAAACGAGCGAGAAACGTGTTGGTGAGAAAAGAAGAAAGTGGATTGGAAAAGGAGCCCCTGTGTTCTAATCTGAAATCCAACGGTTTGCGTCTCTGCACACAGCCATGACATCCAGGGAGCCGAGATGTGATTGAGCTCACGGTCAAGCTCAAATCTCTTGCCCGCGTGTAACCAAAGAGAGAGAAAAGAAATAAAAAAAAGACAGCTAGCAAACTCTGGTGTCTGCGGCGAGGACAGGAGCATACGGAGAGAAGCGCGTCACATGATCTGCACATGCCGACATAGATCTCAAGCCATTTATATGCATGTAAGAAAGTTTTAGGAATCCACACGTTTCACAGTCTGAGTAAATATTTAATATTTTACTTGCATACAGATCTCCACTGTCCCACTGTGAAATTACACATGCATGCACTGAAAGTCCCAGTTTTCCACCGGCACAGGATGTGGGTGGAGCAGAGAGGCCCGCTCGCTAATGTGACCTGATTCATTTATCAGCGCGTGAATAAATGCAAGTGAATGTTAAGATTGTGTATGTAAAATATTAATATTTATTCACGCTGCGATGTACACATTTGCATAGCAGTTTGATCTTCTCCAGTTGGTACATGTGTGTTTGGATTGCAGTAAGTGCTCAAGTGCACACATTTGTGAATCTTATTTCCCTTTTTTTTTCTTCCTGTCGCACACTTGTGACCAATTTGAGAGTGAAAGAAAAAAGAGAATAGACTTCTTGTTTTATGCCACAAGAGAAGGTTGGATTCATACCCAGTTCGGCTCCACTTTTTAATGACATGTCAGGGCAGGATGTCACAGAAAAAAAACGCTCGCATTCATCCGAGCATGCGTCGGTTCTGTGCGGCTTTGCGGGTTTTTGTGTGTCTGTGCATGTGCTGCGAGTTGTAAGCTGCAGGCTATAGAGTGGAAAAGTGGCATATTGAAGGCACTGGGTAAATAATATGCAATTTTCTCTCTCCACTATGCTGTCACTAACAACCGATGGCACCGGGAAACGGGGGACCCGGACATCACTTAGAGACAGAGGGAGAGCATTTGAGCGTTAATAATGGTTTGCTATGAGACACAAAGCTGCTGAATGAAAGTACAGAACTGTTTCGGTTCTCTTTGAATGGGTATCATCGAAGGTGTGCCACCCTTCAAGCGTCTGTATGTGTCTGTCTTTACAACTTAAGTGAAAGGGGAGTTAGGGAGGCTTCAAAAGAAAAAAAGGAAATACCCTTTTTGGAAGAACGTATTCCTGAAGTGACTGTTATTTGACAGAAAACGCAGCTATAGCTGATTAAAGAGGACCTGTTATGCACTTTTGCTGCTCCAAGTTCTTCTTCTTGGACCTAATTAGAGGAACTTTGCACAAGTCAGAGTTCAAAATAATCATTACTTACGTTATGCTGGCCTTTGATGTAGCCACCCTCCCTTCAAGCCTTCAAGCTCACCTTAAAGTCTTGTTATTAGGCTGCCCATTGTACCCAACAGCTAAACACAGTTTTGTGCTTACAGCCAGAATTCTGTGCCTGAAATGACCATATTATAGAGAGATCTGCTGTCTGTAATGTCATATGACACCAAACATTTACAGCAGTCTGAAGCTTGAGCCTTTTTCTCTTACGTATACGTGCTTATGTTGGTATTTGAACCTTCTGCTGCGTTTGATTTGAGCATTCACCATTTTTACAGTATAATTCATGTGACATATACGACATGTACACTGAACTTTATTTGGTGTACCTTGCTACTACCAGGTTGGACCCCCATTTGATTTCAGATCTGCCTTACATTTTTGTGGCACAGATATATCACGGTGTTACACAGTTGCTGCAGATTTGTCACCCTTCATGGGAATTTTCCATCCCATCCCATCCCATCCCAGAGGTGCTCAACTGGATTCAGATGTGGTGATTATGGAGGCCATTTGAGTGCAGTGAGCTCACTGTGGGGAGGCTTTGGCTCAGGTCATCTACTAATAGGAAGGTTCGATCTCTGGCTGCATAACAAAAAATATCCTTGGGCAAGATGCTAACCCCAAGTTGCTCTCTGATGCATCCATCAGAGTATGAATGTGTGTGATAAAGACAGAGAGCAGTTAAGTAGAAAAAGCATAGAAGACAGTGCTACCATTTACATTAATATCATGTAGGAGAAATTAGTTTGAGAAGATTTGAGCTTTGTCACATGTCACGTGGTCTTGAAGTGCTGGACATGGTTGGTAAGAACTCTGAAATTGGCTGTGGTGTTCAAATGATGCTCCGTTGGTACAAACGGGCTCAAAGTCAGCCAATAAAATATCCCCCACTTCATTACATCACCAGCAGCACTCTAAACTATTGATACAAGGCAGCATGGATCCTTGCACCATACCATGTGAATGTCTCAGCAGACTCATTAGATGGGACAACATTTTTCTACACCTCCACCTCCAAATCTGAGGCCATGGTCATCAGCTGGAAAAGGAGGGTGGAGGGTGGAGTGCCCACTCCGGGTCAGGGACAAGTTCTTGCCCCAAGTGGAGGAGTTAAAGTCTTGTTCACAAGTGACGGGAGAAGGGAGCGGGAGATCGACAGACTGCGTCCGCTGTACCGGTCTGTTGAGGTGAAGAGAGAGCTGAGTGTAAAAGCGAAGCTCTCAATTTACTGGTCGATCTACGTCCCTACCCTCACCTATGGTCACGAGCTGTGGGTAGTGGGCTTCCTCCTTATCTCCTTAGAGATAAGGTGAGAAGTTCGGCCATCCGGGAGGGGCTCAGAGTAGAGCCGCTGCTCCTCCACATCGAAAGGAGCCAGCTGAGGTGGTTCGGGCATCTGACAAGGATGCCTCCTGGGCGCCTCCTGGGTGAGGCGTTCAAGCCATGTCCCACCGGGAGGTGGCTGGGGAGAGGGAGGTCTGGACTTCTCTGCTTGGGCTGCTGCCCCTGCGACCCAGCACCGGGTAAGTGGAAGAAGATGGATGAATGGATGGTTTCCTATCCTTTGCTGACAGGACTGTCACCTGGTGTGGCTGCTGCTTTAGCCCACATGCTTCATTAGCAGAAATGCTCTTCTTCATACCTTTGTTATTTGAGTTGCCTTTCTATAACCTCAAAGCATTCTGGCCATTGTCCTCTGACCTCTTAGAAGGTATTTTCATCCAGAGAACTGCTGCTCACTGGATGTTTTTTCATCTTGGGATCATTCTGTGTAAACCCTAAAGATGGTTGTGTGGGGAAACTCCCAGTAGAGTATGTCTACATGCCTAAATGCACTGAATTATTGATATATGATTGGCTGATTAGCTTAGGCAGATGCATTAACAAGGTGTATCTAATAAAGTGGTTCGTGTGTGTCTGTCCCCTTTTTTATTTTATATGCTAGTCAGTGAATCCAAGAATAACCTGTATATTAATATGTGATTCAGGGGTGAACATGGTCATTGTAGCCTGAAAACAAGCCTTACACAAACGTGCGCGTGCATACAAACATGGAGTTTTTTATGTGCAAACTGAGTAGTCTAATCTCACGAGACAAAGGCTGGAAGAAAATGGTTTCCAGCATCATGTTTGCTCTCTGAAGGTGCTGACGGTGAGAGACCTGTCCTTCCTTTCACCTAGCAGTCCTTTGTGGGATAACACATCGCCCCAATTATAACAGGCCAGCTTCTGCCAAATCCCTGAATAGGACCTCCATTACGCTTCTCTTCAACATATTTCATAAAGGATCCTATCTTGCCAGGTGACTCAACCTGACAAAAGAGGCTGATTAATTGGCTCTTTGGAAAGCGGCCAACTAATGTAACAGCTAAAAAGAACAATTAATGGTGTATTTTTGTGATAAAAAAGGCCGGGCTGTCCATTAGAGAGGACCTGCTGTCCACTCATCAGAAATAACAATGGCCTAGCGTGACATGTGCAGCTCCCCCGCCCAAATTAATATAGTTAAAGGTATTACCTCTTATGCTTATAGGTTGCTGCTGATTATTATTTTTTTGGAGGGTTTGTACAGTTGACTCATGTAATGTGGTGATTTTTTTTTTTTTTCCCTCCAGCATTTGGTGAGAAAAAAATCATTTTCGCAGAACAAATGATGCTATCATTATGTAGTTAGAGTATTAAATAATCAAAGACATAAATGCTTTGAGGCTGAGTTAGGATATAAACTGAGTTTCCCTCACAGTTTTACGAATCATTTACCTTCAAAACTCCAAATGACCCTATCGGCGCAAGCATCACTTTTAATTTAGTACTTCTCTTCTTTTAGGCTCCGAGTTCAAATTAGAAACTTTTCATCTTCTCGAGCTCCTCGGGGAACGGTTAATTTGTTCTTTTTGTTGTTGTTTTTTTCTGATAAGAGGCGCTTTGTCACAGCAGTAGTCCTTGAAGAGGAAAGTGAAACTGTTGTAGAGTCCACTGGCAGCGGGATCTGTGACGTATGTGCACTTTGAAGAGGCCGAGCCGGGCAATGGAGATTGATGCGGCAGGCAAGGTTGGCCACTTTCCTCCGCTCTTCTCTCCACTTTGTCTCCGTGGCACACAAACGCACTCAGGGGCTCGCTGAGATGTCATCGTTCACGTCCCCATTTTCGTACTCAAAAACGTTCACACAAGAGCGAGAATCGCTCGCACGCGACTTCCAGAGCGGACGGGATCAGTGCGCCCCAGACCTCCGTTCTCATCGGTGCCCTTAGTCGTCCCAGAGCGCGCTCGGTCCTGATGTGTGCAGCCACTTTGAACCGCAGCCACTCAACCACCGCGGCTGCATGCCCAGAACAAAGTTACAGCATCTGATCTCCTCCGGGCGCGCTCATGAACACACAACAGCTGCGTGACATGCGATTCGTGGAAAACAAATGAGGGTATATGCTCACAGGACGCCACCATTCTCAAACCTCTGCTATGCTATCGTCTGTGTTATTTAAGGGAAACGCTGTAATTACTGGAATCCACTCGATGTCAAAGAGAATTCAGTTTGTCAGAAAGTAAGCCAAAAACTTTTATGTTAATGTGAAGAAGGCAGCCGTACCTACAAATATGTTTCTAATGAAATCAGCAGAAGAAAGCTTTTAAAACATTTTTTTTCTTTGAATGAAGTCATGCTGAAACAGGCCTCGGAGGACAACGCATTGCACCTGTCAGTAGTTGCTCAGGGCAGCATCGAGCGTCTGTCGTCCTTTACGCCTCTCTCTATACCCCCCCCCACCCCCCAGTCCCTCCTTCTGGCTGATATGCACACACACAGTCATGCAAGCAAAAGAGCACAAACACGCTCAGCAAAGCATCACTTGAATCCAAATGAAGTGCCATTTGCGAGAGCATATTTTACTTGCTCATAATGTGTTACCAAAGGAAAAAAAGGCCATGCATGTATTTACCTCACAGAAACCTGCTCACACACACACACGCACACACAAAGGGGTGCAGAGCCATGTTTGTTTCAACTGAGTGGGTTTTGTTAAGGCTGTGAGGGCAAACATTTAGTTCTTGCGCTATTGAACACACACGTATAAGTCAGTAAGCTTGTGTGTGTGTGTGTGTGTTTAATTTTTAATGCAGGGTTGTGTTTTAAGTGTTGAGTCGTCCGTTTTTCACAGTAAAGCAGAGGAAATAGATAGGACCGCTCCTGTGTCATTTATTTGATGCCTCTGTGGCACTCAGTCATTTTACACACACACACACATGCACAGTAAGAAGCGTTAGTCCTCACTGACAGTAGTGGAATGGGAAATGCTCAGTGGACATTTGTCATCTTTGTTAGCAGCTGGCGGCCTCCCGGCTGCTTCTCTGCCGGCACTGACAGATCTGAGAGGCTCCCTGTTAGACACATTATCCCTGCCTTTCACGAGGCTCAACCTCCTCCGTCCACCTGCCCAAATGTGTGTGTGTGTGTGTGTGTGTGTGTGTGTGCATGTGTGAGGAGAAAGAGAAGTTTCGAAGTGGGCTGTGCAGCAGTGTTTCGGCAGTAGACGCAGTCTGACGAGGCTGCGGGGCATGTGTCTCCACTGACACTGACCCGGTGTGCTGTTGCGTAGCGGGTCATCGTGAGATTGAGTCCATTAGAGAGATGAAGTCAGAAGGTGTTGTCAGGGCTGCGTATCAGAATCTAAGTGGATATGAATACAAGCTCCTCGTAAATGCAGCTCATCCAGTGAGGATGGAACAGGGGAGGAAAAAAAAAGCGAGAGTGGGCAGACAAGCTAAAAGCAGTACCTCCATATGTCCTCAGTCTCCTGTGGATTCTTTCCATATGTTCCACGTTTAAGAAAAAACTAATAAAAACATCAAACTCCTTCTTAGAAATCTGTAAGGATCATGCACAGTAGGCTTGATGTCTTGCAGTTGGCACTGTAGTGGATATAATTTGCATCCATTAGATGCCATCTCTGTTTAAAAGTGCACAAGGATTGCTTGGATGAGTAAGCGAGAAGATGAAAATGACAGGTCACACCATTCGTCTGCAGCGAAGGCGCCCGCATTCGCTCTGCGTGCGCCTGTGCATGAGAGACTGATTGCTTGAGAGCTTGTTGAAGATGGAGAGAAATGGAGCCGGATACGTGGCGCCTTTCCTCATCTGCTCAGAGGACGTCACCCATTGGTCTGAGTGTCGCGAGGATTCTCGTTTACCTCGGGGTTCATGTCGCACGCATGCACACGCATAGACAAATTAGTATGCTCATTAATGTATGTACTCTTCACTCATGCACGATTGCAAAGTCTTAAAAGTTAAAGCCCAAGGAGTTTAAATACCAAATCTTTGATTTACTTATCTTTGGATGAGCTTTGATTCATCCGAGTAAACCTGATACACATGAAAAATGTCAACTGGAAGAGTTAAGTTCAACTTAATTATGAATTTGCACAGTGAAAATGTATTTTTCACGTTTCCATGGTGTGAAAAAGATGGCTCCAACATCTAGGTGTGTAAAGCGCAGCCACGAAAGAATTCCTGTAAATTTGGATTATTCATAAAGCCCATCAGCTGGTATGGTTGCAAAAAGAAATCTAGGAAAAAGCAACTATATTCCAGATGTGTGTCGTCAGTAAACACTTTGCTAATGACTTTGTGGACTCAGATGTTTGTTTTTAAGTCTTTGCTTTAAGCTAATATTTACATTTAAAGTAGAGCAGCGGGGTATAATCTGACTTGTGACTGCCTTTCACAGCATCATTGGTTTCTCAGTCATATCCTCCTCTCACTCGTGACAACTGGTCTCAAAAGAGATGAGATGAGGGAGGGACGTGATGCTGAAGTGGAGGCTTCGGAACTTTGTTAGCTGCTTGTTAGTGCAAATTGAGAATCAGAAAGCTGGTTTAAATGACTTTGAAGGTTGACGTGCTGGGATTATCCCCCACAACCCTGACAAGGTGTGCAGAAGAGCATCTCTGAACACACAACATGTCAAGCCTCGAAGCACATGGGCTACAGCAGCAGAAGACCACACCAGGTACCGCCGTGTCTGCTAAGATAGGCTCACTAAAATTGGACGACAAAAGATTGAAAAAATGTTGCCTGGTCTATTCGGTGTTGCTTCTTCCTGAGACGTTTGGGTCGAGTTGGGGAGTAATGGAATACATGTACCGGCGTTTAAAAAGGTGGTATTCAGAATACAGTTACTTTGTTGAAGTAAATGGATTACAGGGCGGTCTTTTCCTGTTTCATATGTTAGGCTGTCTCTATTTTTGGTAATTCCACACCAGTGGAAACCCAAACAAAACACACATTAAGAGAAGAATACATTTTAAACTCCACAGTTTACCTGTATTTGCTGAATCCACAGTAGGTCCATAATTCATTGAACTTTTGTCGTTTTACCTCTGTGCACAGCCACAGCTGATTTTAAATCAGGTAGTCAGCATGTAAGCGAAGTGCAGACTGTCAGTTTTAATTCACAAAAAAATGTAAAGAATTTTGCATCACCTGTTTAGAAATTACAGGCATTTTTTATACACAGTCTCCCATGTCCCCCTTTTTCATTCAGCATGTGTTCATGTGTTCATAATGCTGAAATGTTCATGTTAAACAGGGATAGTGGTTTTACTGTTATTAATGTTTGCTAGTAAGCATTAAGCAAACATATGACTGAGACTGACTGGACTGTAGCTAGTTTTTGTTTGCTTTTGCAGGTAATTTGATCACCAAGCTGGTATCGGTCCATTTTTTTGGGGGGGGGGCATGATGCTGGGGCAGATTAATTCATACGCAGGCAAAGAAAAATCTCTGTTTCATAGTAATCCATCAAGCTGTTGTTGAGAAATTCCTTTCAAAACCATAAATGTGAAGCTCATTTGTTTTAGAAGACAAACAGCAGCCTGAGTAAACAGTATCTGCAATCATTTCTGCTTGACTAGTTTCAATAGCTGGCATGAAGCACGACTTTTTTCTTCTTTTTTTTCATGGGGTCTGACACTTTGGATTTGAATATTAGCACCAAGTGTGCAACTCTACTTCATTTCCATGCCGATATATGCATGTGTGGGAGGAAGAGCGACGAGCGGGGAATGGAGGTGGAGAGAGAGAGAGGCAGAAAGTGAAGAAGAAGTGGGAGAGATAGGGAGTTAGTTAGAATTAGAGATGGAGAGTAATTCTTTTTTAGAAATAGACGGACAGAGGGAGAGGGATGGCGGAAAGGGAGCTGAATTAAGGTAGAGAAAAGCTGCTAGGCACTCTTTCCCACACACACACATACATAGGGGATATCCCACACTGTTTACAGTGCAATCGAGTCAGCGGCTGGTTTATTTAATCAGAGTTCAGCCTCAGAGACTATACGTTGTCTTAATCTCCTTAACAAGATTTACCAGCCAGTCAACTTTTGGACAGAACACTCCGAACAGAATCCAGCAACTTTGACCACAAACAGCACAGGATGAAATCAGCGCGGTCATAGTGGATCCACTCCTGAATGCACCCATCTGTCTCTGGCTGTATTTACACGCACACGTGTGTGTCTGTGCACATGTGCGAGCTTGTTTTCAGGCAGATTTTTACCTGTATGTGGAAACAGTGTCTGTCCTAACCTTTTTTGCAGAGACCAGATGCTCTCTTTGAGGTAGTTTCACTGTCATTAAAAGATATTTGGCAAGGGAAGAGAGGCTACAACAGATGTGGCTTTATAGGTAGCTATGATTTGCAGATGGTACAGTAGGATGGTTTTGCTCTTTTTTTTCATGTTTGTTTAAGGAGACGTGAGTAAAAGAAAGGGGTGTGTGTGTGTGTGTGTGTGTGTGTGTGTGTGTGTGTGTGTGTGTGAGAGAGAGAGAGAGAGAGAGAGAGAGAGAGAGAGAGAGAGAGAGAGAGAGAGAGAGAGAGAGAGAGAGAGACTGAGCACTAAAATGGGAGTGGTTCTGCAGCGTGTGTGTGAACCTCTAACACAGATGTCCATCACTCCTTGAACGCTCTAGCTACTGGCTAGGAAGACGGTTATAGGCATGCACGCACAATTATATTATAAGTTAAATAGGGTTTTACTAACATTATGAGTTCTTGAAAAAAGCAGAATTAAATTAGTTAAATTCTGTATACACTAAAAGGTTAAGAACAGTTTATCTGCCAATCAGATCGTTGCAGGCTGAGACGGGTGGCCATTTCCCCAGACAAGATCGCCTTCAGCGCTGGAAATTTACCAATATTTCCCTCATAAAATTTGAAAGCGGTTCTAATATTACAGTAAAAAGTAAAGCTTGTTTATCAGCGGTCACCATCGAAATGCTGGATATTAGATGTGAAGAACTATCTAGACCCTGAGGTCTTCGCTTCATTATGACTCAATTTAAATTTTTTATTTTTTCATTTTTAGGAAGTTTTAATTAGGTGCTTGCTTTGATGTGTTAATTAAATGGCTGTTATATGTCAAAAGTAACCTTCCCAACTGGTCGCAGGCATTTTTAGAGTTTCCAGCTCAACTGAGCTGTGTGATGTCGGACTGCGAGCCAGTCCACCTGCCGTTCCAAATAAGAGCAAGGCTTCCAGATGTGCGCACAGGCATTCGAGCACATTTATTTCTGTAGTGCCCTTAAGGGCACCACCTGGCTGAAACTGCCCCATATACAGCTTTAATTTAGTTCTGAGGGCCAGAAGAGTCAGTAGAGGACCTATTTCTGATAACCTGCAGATTTCTGTGCGAGATTTCACGAGCCACATGAATTTTAAACACAACAAAATTCAATATTTCCTTCTTCAGACTGTTGTGTTTTTAAAGATATTTATCTTAATGAAAAATTACTATTAAATATGGCCTTTTAACATTTCTCCACAGCCGATTACAGGTATTAATAACTTGATAGGATGTCCGAAGAGGTGTAGGTTGAAGCAGACTTGGAGTAAAGTACCTTGTAATGGAAGTCCATAGCAGTAAGCCTGAAGCTTAAGTCCTCCATTTGAGTGTGACATGACTCGGTAACTACTGGGGCAAATCTCCCACTATGGGGGCACTTTAATTGGAAGTAGTAGCTTCTCTTGAGTAAAGAAGTCTTCCCTTAAGAATATTGCAGAATGCTAAGGAGCTTGCTCTGACTTCACCTTCTCTGTGTTTGAGCTGAGGTGCTCGGAGCGATTGCAAGTGTTTATGTAGGAACTGAGCTGTTTGTTTGATAAACTGCACTGTGGAAATTCATAGATGAGGGAAACAGACAGTCCCAAACGCAGGACAGCGTTTTGCTCCGAGCGTGCTCACAGAGAGGAAATGTCATCAGCAGATTTCTCTGGCTGCCATAAAACCATCACTTCGTCTCTCCCACCTTGTCTTTCTTCAGATCGTTCGACGTACTTTTATCCTTTTCTGCCTTACCTCCTCTTTTCCTCCCGTTGTGTCATCACTTGTCTTCCCACCCCCCACTTCCCATGCCCTATCTACTTCCTCTCGCGCTTGTCTCTCCGTCTTTTTGTCCCGCAGTCTGACATCTTATTTACTTCTTTCTGGTCAGATGAGCTCAGGACATCGCTGGAGAGCAGATGGGACACATGCCAGACTTAAAAGGCCTCAGGTGGAGGGGAGAGAGAGAAAGGGAGATATGCTTAGGCAGTGTCTGCTTATTATTTATACTCGGCTGAATGATGCTTCTCTCAGCCCGTTGTTCTGTCGCCCTCCCCGCGTGGCTCGTCTGCGCCGCTCTGAGCCAAAGGGTCAATGGGGTCAGCCTCCACCCAACTCTCTGCCGCTCCGTCCGTGCTTGTTTACAGCTTTTTACTGTCAGCGTAGACGAGGCTCCCGTGGGGTCGGCGGTGAGGTGTGAGGGGGGACACACATACACATGTACACACAGACTGGAGGGGAGGCAAAAAAAAAAAAATTCACTCAGCAGCCAGAGCTATAGACAAGGTTGCTATAGCAACAGCCTGTCCTACCTCTGAGCTGAACACCTATACAGTATAAGCATAAATGCATGCACGCCCAGAGATGAAACAAACACAAATATGCTAAAGTTGCTATACTAAAAAGATTCCCTCCCCCCCCATAACCTTCAAAGCCTAATTGTCATTAACCAGCTCGGCACCGCGGGAAATTGATGGTGCCAGTTTTATGTTACAGAAAAAAATTAAAAAAAATCTTGCTGGTGGCACTGCAGCATCTTGGCTTGAATGGGCTGTGATTAGCCAGAACTGGGTCTTAATTTAGCTGCAAAAGAGCATTAGCTGTCTCATGAAAGATTTTTATTTGGAGATGGGGGTGGTGGGAGATTCCCACCCCACCACCGCCCCCCGCCGACAGTGTCAGCTGTGTCATCGTAGCCGAATGCACCTACCAAAGTGAGATGAGGCTCGGATCTTACTGTAAACTTTCAGTTCAAAACAAGTCTCCAGAGTTCCTTTTATTTGCTTTTTTGGAAAATTACTGGGGAAATTCAGTCACTTCAATCTGTGAGGACTCGATTAGGCATTTTCTCATTTTTCTCTACACGTTTTAGCATTTTTGTCCGATATGAGTGTAGAAATTTTAGAAAATGCGTGCAGGGTTTCACTACATCTTTCAAGTTTTGACACTGACGGTAACAGAGCTAATGGTCTCGCTACTGCCAGGTTTCCTCACGCTAACGGTCCCGGCTTTTATCAAACATTTCTTTTCCCAGCAAGAAACACAAATGTTGGCTATACAGCAAGAACACTGTTCTTTGATCACTTCAACTAAAATGAATTCAAACACTGTTAGTGTTCGGTAAATTGGAACTTTATTAACAATAACACAACTTACAGTCAATTTGAAAATTTTTAAAGAACCCAACAAACCTAAAAAAATGAGGTGAAAAAGAACCTAAAAGAACATTCACACACTCACACTCTGATGGATCTACCAGGGAAACTCTTGCTTAAGGATATTTTCAAACGCAGTCATCGAGGAGACTGAGATCAAACCGCCGTCCTTCTAATTGGTGGACAACCCACTCTGTTTCTTTATTTAGATCTCTTTCAGGTTATTTAAGCAGCACTCACTAACTGCAACCTGGAACAAGTAATGACTCTCTGTTCCTTTCCCTCCTTTTATGTCTCTCTTATCAGCATTTGTCAGAGCTGTTAGCGGTGGTGCGTCTTCCCTTCATCCACCCGTCCTATCTGCTGAACGTAGTGGACAACGAGGAGCTGATCAAATCTTCAGAGGCGTGTCGCGATCTGGTGAACGAAGCCAAGCGTTACCACATGCTGCCTCACGCACGGCAAGAGATGCAGACGCCGAGGACCCGCCCCAGACTTTCTGCCGGTACGTGCGCACACATAAAGCACAGATAAACTGACGTCCATCATTTGTGCCCTGGCCTCGGTAGCGGTCACGTGATCTGCCTCCCACATAACTGACCAGTCGGCGCTGTCGGCATCTGGGCGCCCACACGCTCACACATATCCTCGATTCATATTTTACTGCAGCAAGGTGACCGAGAGGTCAGGGCTCCACACGAGACGCGGGCTCGCCAGTGCACTGGATTGATTTTTTCTTTTAGCCCACAACTCAAAGGCGGTGATTTAGAACTCGGTAATGTTTTGCACACAGCTACTGTAAACGCTCGAACGTACATGTGGGCAACGGGTCACGTATCCAAAAGTCACGACACATTTTACTTTCAGAAGTCGCTCAAACGGCTTCTGCATCGAGTCTGATTGAGGTAACCTTGAAAAGTTAAACACGGCCAGCTGTAGTGGCTTTCCAAGGATTGTGCAAGATGCTATAAACTTTTATTAAAGCAAACCTAGCACATAAACAACTTTCTTAACAGCAGCTAGGCACAGTAGGATTTCTTGCTTTGAGATTCTTGGAACTGGCCGATCATTTGCTCTTCTACTGCAACCCAAGTCCAAGTCATTTGAAGACAGTGTTTGTTTACATCGTTAAAATCAAAGGATAATTCCAGAAAATTGGAGGGCGCCTGCAAATTGCTTTTGGCCGTCAGATTTCTTTTTCCCCGTAGGTCGGCCAGGATCCCGTTCTTCACCCTGTAAAGCTTTACCTAATTATAGCGTCTGCGTGGCATTATGAGTTTCGCACCAGCACACCTTAGCGTTCAGCACAAGTCATTTCTGCATGGTAGAATAAAGATAATTGCCTAACAAATGGGACTTTATGCAGGTCAGTTTACCGAGCCGACTCTGCTCTCCGGCCGTGGAGTTTTTGAAAACATGGGGAGGTCAGCCTTAGGTCAATATCTTATTCTTTTGCATCTTTAATCCAGCAGCACGAGAAGAATTATCTGTTTCTTGAGAGAACATATGCTCACCTTCATCCCATTACTCATCCTCGAGCCGCTAGTTTCTCTTTGTTCTCGGCACTTTCTTGAAGCATTTTCTGTCAAGGCGCATTTTATAGTGTTTGGTATGTGCATATCTTATGCCTTCTACATCCCCCATTATGCAGGCTGAAGTGTGTATTGATTCCCAGTTGCTTGTGGCTCTGTACAACAGAATTATATAAATGCATAAATGCTGCCGGGATGAATACATTCATGATGCATTATACCCCAATGGCTCAATGAATGAGAAATATATGTAAGTTTTTCCGATCAAGTTTTGAACTCCCGTGAAGCTAAAACACTTATTATGACTGACTGTCTGAGGCATGCATTTAATCAGGGCGTCACTGCCGAGAAGCCTGCGTTCTAATGCACTGAATGCACCTTTTCTTGTTTGGGTTAGCAAATGCTTTTTGCATCATTTTAACATATTTTACGATGCTTAAGCGTGCACGTGATGCCAAACGCGCTTGTTCGCCTGCCTCGCTTCTGTTGCTCAACCATCTGCTCCGCTGGGCAAGGTGGGTTCTGCGCAGCGGGGCACGTCGTCGCTGGGATTTCACCGCAGACGAGGAGACGGCAAGAAAGATAAAACGATGAAGACTCGAAGGAGAGTTTGAGGTTGTTCGGTATCACTCGCGTGTAGGCGAACCAGTGATAAGGAAGAACAGGAGGAGAGGTCACAGAGGGGGAGAGAAGCGGATCAGAAATGAAATTTGAAGGGCAGACATTTGATTGAGTTTATTCCTTGAGCATGCGTCTCCTTGTGTAAGCAGTAAGCTAGTGTGTGTGTGTGTGTGTGTATTTTAAATGTGCACAAGCAGATGGGGCACCACCTGAGCTCGGTTGATAAGTCTGTCATGCGGAAAAAGAAAGGAAAACTGCCATCCGTGAAGCACTTCTTGCTGAGCGCAGTCAATCTGTGAACTTGTGAGTCGCGTGCATGCGTGGGTGTGTTACAGTGTGCGTGCGGACACACGCCTCACACCTCCATTTCTTTACACTCGAGATAAATTTGAGTCGAATTGCACTTTTTCCAGCCTTGAATTTTTTTAAAGTTATTCTTGCGGGACATATTTTTAATTAACATCCTTTCACATTGAGACTTAAATAATAAGAGTTGCGCTCATGGTGCTGGTGTTCCTCGGCCATTTGTTAGCTGAGTCCAATGAATAATGGATCATTAAGGCTGACTATTTAAAAAAAAAAAAAAAGGAATAAGACAAGTCGTATATATTTAATTTCATGGGGGGGAGGAAATGAATAAAACACCCAAATTGGTTTGCGAGCCAATTAGTTTTGCGTTTTAGGAAAATCTTGTTATTGTTGTTTTGGGGTTTGTTTTTTTTTTCCAAGGATGCAACAAATGGGACACAGGAAGTTAATTAGCGAGCTTCTGATGGAGCCAGGCCAGCTCTTTATCCCCTATGTTTAGGCTTTGTTAAAGACAAGGTGTCTGTTTGGCTGGTAGGTAACAGAGATAATTCTCTGACATCTTAACCTAAGGTCAGAGTGAAAGGTAAGGGTCGAATATCCCAGCTGATGGTGGGCAAAAGGCAGGGACCGCCCAGTTCAGCCTGTATATATAAACTATTGAACGACTTAAGATCGAGGTTTGAAGTTTTTAAAATTCAACGTGTTTGAACTTTTGTTCAAACAGACAATAAAATATCTGATCAGACGAGAGACAGTTTCTAAAGTCAGATTTTTAAATGATCGTCTAACATGCACATCAATAGCATTACAAATGTGACAAGCTGTACGGTCTCTAAGGATGTCATCAAGACTTCGTGGGGATTTATGCTTGAGTGTGTAATTTACTCCGTAGCTGTGTCGTAGCGCTCACCCCTGGAAGTGTAGCTAAACGTCAGGTCGACGTAACCTGAAACTACTGCTGTTGGCCCGTTCAGTACTCGATTCCTCCTGTGCCACCCCTGCTGGATGGGTCGTGTGTGGGCTGCGTGGACACCCAAGTTAACACCCAACTGGTTCAAGCTCAAGGTCAGAGGTCACCTTTATACTGACACCTCATTTTATATCAATGAAGACGTTGTTTGACGACCATTCGAATAGGTTTGGGGGTTTTCCAAAGGTAGCTGCACAGGTAGAGACAGCCCTCACTAACTTCTGTTGCACATCCAGTCATTTTATTCCATATCCAGGCCTGAGACGTGACAGAAACCACTCGGTGCAGAAAAGAGCTTAAAGGGTTACTCCTAGTAGGCTTTCACAGGATAAAGAGCTAGTAACTGTGTAAAGTACCATGTTGGTCAGCAATAGCTGTTCTGCACGCGGAGCAACATTAGCATTAATGATTTTGTTTTTGTCCATATCATCAGTGTGCATCCACTATTCACTCTCCTTCTCGCTGTTTTCTGAGTATCCTGGTGTGTTTATACTGTTTGAGCTGTTAAATGTACCAGCGTTACTGAACACGTAGCAGAAAGTGGCTTTTCTGAGAGAGTTTCTTACTGAAATCAGTTGCCGAATGCCAGGAAACAGTCTTGACGAGAGAGCAGTAAGAATTTAATGAAGTAAAAGAAATGTGACTTTACAGCCCATAAAAACTTGCCAGTTTTTTAAACATACTAAAAGGCACCAGAGGGTAGAAGTACAAGCTCCCATTCCTAACTGTACATAAGTAAACAACAGCAAATATTAGCTACTTTCTTAATATAGATGTATACGCTTTAGATATGGTTTTCTTTTTTTCTGAAGATACTAAATGTGCTTGTGAAATTTCATTTGTTCCAGGGTTTTGCTGAATTAAGCTCATAAATCATGACAAGTGTAAGCTAACCGCTAATAAGAATATTAATGGCCTATGAAGATACACGCTGCAGTGTGCTTATAAGATGGAATAGCAGGAACTTTTTTTTAAGTTTAACAGAAAGTGAGACATTTTAATGAGTACTTGCTCCATTAGCTGCAAGCTCTAAAAAAAATAAAAAAGTTATTTCTATTGTGGCTAAACAGAAGCAGCCAGATGGTTTTCACACATCCCTTAATTGTCTTGTTTTTGCCAGGTTTTTCTTTATGTAGAATCCTGCTGTGCTGCAATGTTGTAATTTCTCTCCTTCTCTTGCTTTTCTTTTTTTTTGGACTTAATTGCTCGGTTTTTATTGATTGTTAATCAGTCACTCTGACAAGCCCTGGCATGTCACGTTTTGTTTTGCTCTTTGCAGAGTAAATAATACTGTGTTGATGGGGAAAAAATAGAATAAGATCAATCTGTTTGTAACGATACTGGACGACGTTAGGGCAAAGCTCATTTTTTTTCCTCTGGAGACAAAAGTCGTGAAACCCGAATCACAACCGTGACATGAAGTTCATTCTTCAGCTGAGAACTTTAATTTCATTGGATGCTAATTAAGGAGCCAAAAAATGTGTTCGGCATCGAAACTGGCTCTCTGTGATCTTCAAATACAAATGCAGATTTAAAATTAGATGTGTTAATACGCTCGGTTACTGCGTGAATGTGTGCGCACCGATAGCGATGTTGCATCTTTTCTTTTTTTGCATTTTTTTTTTAAACATAATGTGCACCATTGATTTAAATGTTATTTTTTTTTCCTCTTGTCACCCCTAATTTCCCTCGGTTTGCTGCTGCATCTGTGCATTTTGCGTTAACTGCCTTCTGTCTTTCACATTTGGCCCAAAAAGTCTTGGGTAAAGTGAAAACTATGGGTGTCTCGTAATGAATCCGTGGCATTTTGTGTAGTGTATGTGAATCCATTAGCTGCTAATTGGTTAATTAGACTGTGGATGTGCATCTGATTAGCTGTCATTAGACTTTGCAGGGGATCGGGAGGGGATTAAACAGCCGCCGGTGCTGCAAATTTTGCCCTCAAACATTTTTGCCTTAAGTCGTATGAGTTGCACTCCAGCTTTGAGGAGTGTTGACATCCATATACAGTTTTCGTTTGCCTGCTATTAAGCAGCAAGCTAAGTTTTCTTTTGTGTGCATGCTGTGTGCGAATGTGCGTGCACCGAGACAAACTCATACATTATGCTCCCATTTCCCTCTCTCCACATGTGTCACTGTGCTCGGCTCAGAGGAGGGTGGAGAGCGCCAGGGCAAACTGTTAACTCAACCCAGCCAAGTGGAATAGCACTCAGACAAATGAGCTGTAATGACTAGGAGACGCAGGGGTCCTGCTCGCCTCATACTGTTTCTCTGTCTTTGCTCACTCGCACACACACTCACATTGTTAAAACTTTAAATGCATACACTGTGGGAGGGAATCCTTAAACAGTAGCTGCACTCTCAGCCAGCCTTTCCCTCTGTCCACTTCATCATCTGTAATCAAGCGTTCATGTATCTAAAGCTAGAAAAGTGCAACTGCAGACACATTTGCGACTGTGAGTGTCGCAGGTTTAGCTTTTTTTGTCACCCTTAATGCCAGAAAAAAAGGAGGTTGTAATTATAGATTACATACTTTTAAAGTAAGAAAAAGCTCACAGCAAATTGTTACTGACCGTTTTTACATTCCTGCGACATAAGGCCAGCCAGAAAATGCTGCGCTAGTGGTGGCGGTCTAAAATGGGTGGATTTTATTAGATCAGCAAGCACAAATAGTGCGACTTGCATCCACAGTTTAGAGACAATAAAAGCAGGCTGTTGTGCGAGGTCCTAAAGGCCCGTAGGCGTGACATTCATCTACTCGTTCACACCTCCGCCAGCCAGGAGATCCTTGGAGAGTAGTCGTAGCGTGCCACCACTGCAAAGAAAGGAGAACAACACTCACAGCTTGTAAAGAGAGCATAGAAGATCATCAGATAACTTTCTTCTGAAGTCTGCCACCTACTGCTTTTGGCTCGGGTCTGATAAACCACTCCGCATCGCTGATCCCCCTCCGGTGCTTCCTCATCACTGCTGACAGCAGTTCTTTTTGGTGGAATAATTGAATTTATTTGTCATCTTTCTGTGTGGATGCACAGCCTCAATGCTAACCATTAGGCAAAAGTGATGGCGACTGGGAGGCTGTCAGCAGTTTGGAAAGACAATTGTGTGCTTTGCTGGGTCCTTTTTTTTATGTCAGGACTTTGTTGATTGTTGTCCTGCTCTGTAATTATTCAGCATGGTTTGTCTTGTAGAGCCAATGCAGCATGAGATTACTCTGCCTCACCTCTCAAACCGGAAACGCGGGATTCAGGAGAATGTGCCAGAAATGTCTTAATCGCTCTCTGCGAAGAGTGCCCTTCAGCAGATTCCTCTTCCGATTTTATTTCTGGAGTCTGAGATTGGTATTTTAGGAGGGGGAGAGGGAGAGCGAGGGAGGGAGGGAGGGAGAAGGAGACAGAACAAGTAAGCAAAGAAGAGAGAAACTTAGATGCAGCTATGCACTGGAGAATTGGGAGTATGAGTTTTTTGATATTCTTTGGGCTTATCAGTGAAAATCTCAGCAAACACAACTGTCCCGGCTCATAAATGTAACATGGAGGCAGTAAATCCAGAAGAGATAACCACTGGTCCGAGTGTCTGCGGGGGCTGCAGCCAAAATTAAGGTTCCCTCCACTTGTCCTTTTGACTTGTGACTGCTGCCAGCCCGAGCTCCCAGGGAGGGAAAGGGCAAGGGAGGAGGGGAACGAGTGAACGATTGCTTCCCCAGCCGCTGCCAGAAACCTTGACTCATCCTGTTCCTGAGCCGCAGTTCGTGCTCACGAGCAAAGTGAACAGCATTTACAGAAGCACGGATCAGTCTCAGCATCGTTCATGCCACATCTGGTACTCTGACCTGCTGTACCTGCTGCGAGGCTGGAAGGATGCATCAGCCTCATCCAATATTCAACAGGAGGGATGGGGTGAGCCTGCTTTGGGCTCTGTCGTCGCGTGTGCTGATGGTGCAGATTGAGGCATTTGGATGGAAAGTTCATCGAATCATCAGCCCAGAAGGTTTAGATCCACTATATGTTGAATTCTAAAGGAACTGACATGTTTTTCTTTTATTGGGAAAATTTGGACAAAACAAAGTTTAAAAAACAAGATATGATCCTCATTTATGCTCGCTCCTCAGCGCCTCAGTGCCTTCCTACCACTCCCCTACAGCATCAACAGTGTGCAGCGCTTGCTAAAAAGCAAAGAAACCTAAAAAGTTTCATCCCAAACATGAGCAACATTTATTACGGTGCTATTTTGCTCGATGTCTAGGATCTTCACTCGCTTCCACCTGTGCGTTGTAAGCACGGGCAAAAAGATGCTAACTACAGTTCACTTAGTAGTCACCGGTATCATTAATAGAAAAGATCATTTTAATATTATAAATGATTTCTATTGTACACACAGAAACCAGTTTTTGTACATGTGAAGCTCTCATTGCCCATTCCTCTAGCAGTGTAGCTAGCTCGGTCTGTGGAAGGGGATTTCGAGGTGAACTGAGCCTCTAAGTGTTGTTCGAGGACACTTAAACCCTTCACGACGTTTGTTTTTCCCTTCTAAGGAGACCAGCCATCACTGCAGATTTTCAGTCAACAGATGCCCAGCAGACAATAAAATGCACACACACTGCATGAACGCAAGCACACAAGATCCATTTCAAGCACGCTCACTGCACCCTCCCTGGACTTTCCTTTGGAGCCCTTTGGCCCTCTGATCCTCACCGTAGCAAATTAACACCCCGGGAGAGAAATTATGGGATTCGGAGGGGGAAAAATGCTAAAGAGAGAGAATGGAGAGAAGCAGCTCAGATAAGAGAAGACTGCTCTGCAGCTGTCAGTGGGACTGTGATACCCAATGAGAAAAAGTCTTCATCCTCATAGTTTTCTGCACTTAAACTCTATATGAATGTATATTATTTACACATGTATATATCTATGCACGCTTTTGTAAAAAACAAAACAAAAAAACAACAAAAAAACAGATTTTCCCTGTTTTGTTTTGTTTGTTTGTTTTTTTTGTCACACTAGACGAGATGGTTGTCGTTTGTGTAGTCTTATGATTTATGTCTGGCTGCAAAGCAGATAGGTTTTAGAGGGAGAGACTTATGGAAAATAGAGCTTAAATTGACATAATCTTACAGTCTGAACAGTTATTTGAGCAATGTTCTCATTTATAAATTATATGGTTTTCATACTTTACACCTCCTCTACTAAGCATTAAGGAGAAAATGTACAGTTAATATAAAAAAGAGAACGTGGAGAAGTGCTTTAAATCAATTTTCAGAGCAGATCGTGTATATAAATATATATAAATAGAATGTTTGATAGTGTAATTTACTGAAGATGTGTTGTGTACAGTAATAAATCTCTTCAAGCTGAATTGAGTGCACTTAATGACCAGATCAGTAGCTTTCGGCAATAGCGCCCCACACTGGTGGGTAAAAGTGTTAAGACTACTCAACTACAGTAAGTAACTATTTATGAAGGACATCAAAGTCCACAACAATTACTATGTTGAAATCATGCATCACTCCAACTAGTCGATGCAGATGGCTCCGCCCCTCCCTGAGCCTTGCTTTGTCTGAGGTTTCTTCCTGTTAAAAGGGAGTTTTTCTCTCCCACTGTCGCCAAGTGCTCGCTCATAGGGGATGCTTGGGGTTTTCAATTCAATTCAATTTTATTTATATAGCGCCAAATCACAACAACAGTCGCCTCAAGGTGCTTTATATTGTAAGGTAGACCCTACAATAATACATACAGAGAAAAACCCAACAATCATATGACCCCCTATGAGCAAGCACTTTGGCGACAGTGGGAAAGAAAAACTCCCTTTTAACAGGAAGAAATCTCCAGCAGAACCAGGCTCAGGGAGGGGCGGGGCCATCTGCTGCGACCGGTTGGGGTGAGAGAAGGAAGACATGAGAGAAGGATTAGATAAGATAAGATACCTTTATTAGTCCCACTAGTGGGAAATTTCATGTTTCATGCCGACCAATTGTAGGAGTTTACCTTACAGTGTAAAGCAAGTTGAGGTGAATGCTGTTTTGGTTTGGCACCATTAATAAAACTAAATTGCAATGAATTTCAGCAGAGCGATTCCCCAAAAATTAGTAGTCGAACATTTGGCATGGCTCTGCTTGGTGAGCCATGTGTCCTTAAAAACTATGAGACAGCTGGAAAAGTGCGTTACAAAAGAAATGATGACAGGCCTTAAAAATAAAAGAACTATATCTGAAAGTCACGTACTTAAGAAATAAGAAAAATATCCATCAAAGACCTGAGAGATCCATCTGGAAGTTCAGTTGATCCACCTACAGTTCACTAAAGCCTCATCAGAAATCACTTTGGAGGGGTGGCTGTCAAAAAGGGTTCTTTAGGAAGGGAAACGGGGAGAAAAGATGGGCATGCCAAATTACACAAGAACTGGACTGAAAATCAGTAGCTAATTGGACTTGCCTGAAGTACGTTATAATATGCTCTGATTGGTGGTTAAGCTGTCAGGCAGCGAATGACAGCCCGAACATTCAAAGAGTTTGCACTGGAGCTGAATGAGTTCAATGTGGACTACCTGCTGGTAGCCTAAATAAGTTTTTTTAAAACACAAAAAAGTATAAAAATTGATCTTAGAGCTCAAGTCAGAAGCACAATGCTGCTTTTCCAACCAACAGGCCAAACTGTTAAATTATCAAAGTTACTGAAAGGAAAAGAAGCAAAATTCACACATTTAAAAATCTGCAACCGTGAAACTTTAGTTAGTCGCACCGTATCGTAGCTCTACTTCTGAGGAACGTAATACAAAAATACCTTAAAAAGCTGTATATGTTTTGCATGTAAAAGAAACTTGCATAGATAATGTTTCAAATGTAGGTATTGCTCAAGGATAAGATAAACTGGGCGTCACAGTTCACAGTTTCAAATGGTTATTTATTTACAAGCTATAAATTGGATGTCAGTAAGAGTCAAGCGAGCGAACATCTGGATGTATCCATGGTGAACGTTGGGTGGGACTCGGAGGGTGATCCATTCACCTTGTCTGTCTGAGAGGTCAGGCAAGTGTAATAAATCATCCAGGTGACCCACTCTAGTACTAGTACCTGAACTTCAAAGCTGAGATTTGTTTCTTCGGTGCTGTACTGTAGTACACACTGGTAATTAGATATTGAGAGTACAGCTTGTCTGGATTGTATTGAAACTAAAGTCTCAAGTTCCACTCTGTTGAGTTACTTCTATCCCCCTTGTTTTTGTCTCTGTGACTCAACCCAGCCGAACCTCCAATGCCCCTGTGGCCCTTCTGCTGCAAAGTATGCCTGGTTAAAGCAAGGTCATAAAAGGCTGCGAAAGGTAAAAAGTGCACAAGGCAAAAGAGCAGGAAGCATTGAAGGAAGATGAAATGGCGAATACGTTGGAAGGTAGAGCAAAGACTCTTGGGGTTTAAGAGAAAAAGAACGGAAGAGAAAGAAAGCAGGAGAGAGGGCAAAGTCTCCCGTAGGTTGAGAGAATGAGAGAGATGTTTGCCACGGGGTTAAAAAACAGCAGAGAAAGAAGGAAAGGCAGGTCGCAGCACGAGGCAGAGACCAAGGAGACCAATAAAAAGGTGATATAAGACCCATTGTGCATGCAGGGAAAGAGAAAAAAAACAGTCTTCTCATTCTATCTTTATCTTCATATCAGCCTTGCTGACTATACATCTGTGTACAAGTGTGTGTGTGTTTGCATCCACATCGAGAATCCAGCATGGGGTAAAGCATGGGCCGTGTGCTCCCGTCAAAGATGGGTTTCATTTAGTTGAATTGGGTGGAAGTGATGCACAGAAACATTCAGGTGTGTGTGTGTGTGTGTGTGTGTGTGGTCACATCATACTACGTGGGTGGGCTTCAATTTGAGAATCAGCTCTTACACAAGCCTGCCCGTCCCTCAGACTACATCCTTTTCTGGAGCTTTTTGTATTGCCACACAATACGCCTCCTCCCGTCACCTTGTTTTTCCTCTTTATGCTCGCTCTCTGCCATGCTGCTAAACTCATCCGCCGTCTGTGTTTCTAATGCCAAACAGATGTAACTGATATTTTTCTCTGATGGGCAAAAATCTCTGTCTAGCTGATGAACATTAGCTCCATTTAAGAGGGACTTAGCTTCTGCTAATGTACTAATAAATGGTAGATGTAGCTATCATGATGTCACCTATTGGTTTCCAGTTCTGAAGCCTCAAGATGAGCTTTTCCACTGTCTTAGTGAAACTGCATGGTCATTGGTTGAAAGCCCTGGCATACCCACCCTGCTGGTCAGTTCGCATGCCACCGGTAATGTTATCACACAGCCACATATATGTATGCTCGCCATTTCAGTGCAAGGGCAAGACGGTGGTTAGCATTGTTGCCTCACAGCAAGCAGTGTTCCTCCCACAGCCAACATGCATTGCTGGGGTTAGGTTCATTGGTAATTCTAAATTATCCTTGTGAATGTGAGTCCGTATCTCTGTGGGTATCTGTGTCAGAATGGAGTACCCTGCATCCCGCCCTATGGTAGCTGGGATAGGCTCCAGCTCCTACGCTGAGGTCATGTCCACACTAACACGTTTTCGTTTGACAACACATCGTTTTCTCTCCGTCGTGGCCTCCCGTCCACACTGAGACGGCGTTTTGAAAACGCTCTCGAAAACGAATACATTTGAAGACGGTGCTTTCGCGTGGCAATGTGGACAGCGAAAACGGAGACTTTTCGAAAATTATGGCGCATTTTAGTCACGTGATGCAGTCATGTGACCAATTAAACTAAGATAGCGGAGGGCATTATACAGCAGTTGTTTTGTTTGCTCTCAATTTAAAGATTAATAGCAGTCTGTACATGCTCCTGATAGCTTTTCTTTAAATTCTTTCATTCTCACTCACTGTTGCAACTTTGTACTTCTGTGTTTTCGCAGCAACAACTCCACCTCATTGTCAGTCCATTTAAAAAACTCGGTGCTTTTCCTTGACATTTTGCCCTGACGTTTCAATGAGCTGGAAAGTAAATAAACGGCAGACAGAAATGAGGCAGATCGAATCTTCTTGCGTTTCGCGCATGCGCAGTACTGGAACGTAAGCGTTTTCGACCGTTTCAAGGTGGACGCACAACTCTGTGAAAACGACTGAACGCCGTTTTCAAATCTATCCGGGCTAGTGTGGACGTAGCCTGAGGATAAGCAGAAGAGAATGGACGGGTGGCATCACAGTGCAGATAGCAGCTAGACAAAGTGGACATGGCGTCAATTTAGCGTCAGCTTTGTCGTATGGTGCTGTTCACCAGGTACAGCGTGGCGGGTATAAAGGGGCCCTAACAACTTATGATGACAGATCATTAGCCATACAAAATAGTGAAGATAATCCTTCATTTTAAAACAAGGTATGACCAAGATTTACAAAACAGTCCTTATTTTTAAGATTTGCATAAACCATAAACTCAGCAGAAACACGTTTGCAGTCAGACCTCCCCGTGCACGGATGATCTGATATCCTCGTGTTGGTGTTGTTCCCAGACCATCATGAAAATGTTGTTCCAGGTTCAACATTGCAAGTGACCAATCACATTGTTGTGACGTTATTCTTTTGCGCGCCAAGCCATTCGTGCATTTATGAAATTCCAATGTTGCAAGGACAATATCAATTCTGCTTACTGTTTATTAAAGGGTTAGCGTTAGGGTCCGTTGATCGGCGGACAGAGGGGGTTTCACGCAGCTTTAGTACAGTTTTTTGTTTTACGCCGGTTTTTCCCGAAGTTGCAAAAGTATGACGTCACAACATTCTGATTGGTCACTTGCAATGTTGATCCTGGAACAACACCAACACGAGGATATCAGATCAACCCCCCGTGCACTTCTATGGGACCAGAAGTCTTTCTGCAAAAACAGACTTCAGATAGAAACCAGGTTTTAAGGAATTCCCGTGTTGGCTGAGGTTTTACGACCTGGAAGCTTCCATGTTTTATAACTGCCATGGCGTTACTTAGCCAAGCAAACATTGTTATGATGATGTAGGAACACCAACATAGCTAAATGAATCAACATGTTTCTCTGTGTATCCTGAATAAGCGACCTTTAGTAAAAATGCAACTATAGCAGCTCAGAGTGAAGTCCAGATCGGGCTGTCATTGGTAGTTTGCATCACTGCTACTACTGATAAACCACCAAACTAGCAGGTCTGAACACTGAAGCCAGTGTGGGTCACTGTGTATCTCTATTTCTTGTTCATGGCCACCTGAGGACACTTTGGTTTCCATAAGCAGTCGGATTGTAAAGACGGTGACCTCAGTGAGCTCTTTCATAATGAAAAAAGACTAAAAGGACTCTCTGTACCGCTTTCCCTCTGCCATTATGCTCTCTCTCTACAGCCTACGTGCGTCTGCTCACCTGACACACGGCCTCACATTGATAGCATTGCTGTCAGTATTTGGATAGAGCCGTCCATCCCAGTTTAAACTCTTGTGCACCACTACTTTTGACATAATAGATCTACCTCACCATGTTCTTGGTCCCCACTGGAACCAAAAACAGGATCTGCAACCACATTTAAAAACCTCTCCTAACCATCCCTGTTCTCAAGAGGACTTCCCAAACCAAACTGATCTGATTTAGGTCCAAACCAGATGCAGCTGATATTGTCACTTGTGTTATTTGACAGATAAGAGGACAGAATGTCCAATCAATTAAACACACTCACAAATAAAGCAGTTTGTTACTCAAACCTTGAGTTAAGCTGATGTTTTTATTTCCTTAAATACAGTCAGATGGAAAGTATACCAACAATGCAACAAAAGGTCAGTAACTATCAGGAGGAGGAGGCATTTTCTCCCCCAGCAGTCACAGGTATAAACTCTGTCAAGGAAAAAAAAGGAGAGCTGTCAGAACTTGGTTATCCCTTCATCCCCAACCGCTCGTCTCTATCCTTCGATTCTCCATCCCTTCATCCCTCCACCTAACTGGTATCAAACCTCACACTGACTGACAGCCATCCCTGTGAGGCTTCATTGTCTGAGAAAAAACGAAAACACACACAGACGCGCGCACGCACCAGCCATCTGAGCCGATGCCACGACTCCCCGTCAGCGGTTGCCGTACTCGTGTTTCGTTGCGTTCTGACAGGCCGGCGTCGGCTTATGCGGGCTTGAGAATGCGTTCGGGGCTTCAGAGGTCAGAGGTGCGCCGCAGCGTCAGCGCCCAGATGTGTACTCTCCCTGACGTGTCTGGCCAAGCAGAAAGCTACCAGGAACAACCCTGCGCATGTGCACTAGATGATAATAAAGACCCGAGGTGCGCATCCACTTAGGCACGTTGACTCGGCACGTGGAATCATTTGTTTGTCTTATTAAAGTTGAGCTCGATCGTCATATTTTAGAATTCCAGCTGCAAAAACATACCCGTGATATCAGGAAATTCAGTTTAATACATCGTCCGCGTTGTCTTAAGATGCAATTAAATGGAATATGTCTTCCTGAACAATACAAACCTACGTAGATTTTAAAAGAGCCCTTTAAACTGTGCAACACTGATTGATGTGCACACACAAGAAAGAAAATCCCAAATTGGCTCAGGCATAGACACAGAAACTTTGCCAAGTTAATTGAGCCAGTCAATATCAACAAAAGTGAAACAGCTAATAAGATGAAGGAAAAGGGGGATGAAAAGAGATGAAAAATTCAATCCTATAAAGGCGAGGAAAAGAGTCGCACGTTTACAGTCCAGTAAAGTTGCAAAATAACACGTGATCAAGAGAAATGGAGTACAAGCATGTAGAGTAATAGCAACAAACTCATCACGGGAAGAACTAACAGAATAGTGTCAGTATAATTAATCTGTGAGTGTGTGAAGGTTGGAGTCTCATGAGTGGGAAGACAAAGACTTTTATTTTTGTTTGGTTTGCTTTTGTTTTGCTTTTTTGGCAAAGAACCGCCGCTGTAACCGTGACTGTCCTATAAAATTGCACGCTCATTTACTAGCTGATTGCCCAGGGTCTGTTGGAGGTCTCGGGCCGATTGAGGCTTGAAGTGCAACGGGAACAAGTTCAAGACTAAATCTTTTTTTTTTTAAACTGCACTTCAAGTTTGCAAATCTTTAAAACACATCCAGAGCGGGCGGCAGCGTGCAAAACTCTTACGTCTTCTGCACAATGCCAAAACCTTCATCTCTGCGGTGACACTTTCACAATTTCTTCTCGAGCCATCGCTTTCTTTCGCATCCCACGCGGAGGAGCACATTCTTAAAAACCTCACTGGAGGAGAGCCAGCCGGCTTTAAGCTGTCCACTAAGTCTAAGCTGTATGTCCACGATATGTCTGAGGCAGCGCTTACTGGCTCTGTCTGTTTGCTCAGCTTCAGCAAAGCCCATTGTAGTTTTTGTATCTCCCCGTCTTTTACCCTTGTTCCCCTTCCAAGAGAAAAGCCCTCTGTTTTTACCAGCATTGAAAGACAAGTGAATTTTAAGAAGAAATAAAAAGGGAAAAGAAACGATAAGGGGATAATTTTAACAGGAAGAAGCAGAAGGAAAAGACGGCCGCCTGAGGATGTGCCCTGTCGGGAGAGTGCACGCGAGGAAGAGTATCGATCCAAGCAGGTGAACCAGGGGTTCGCCCTGGTTTGGAGTTTATGAAGATTAGCTCTCCTGCCTCCACCTTTCCCCCCCTTTTCCTCCATATTTCTCTCTCCTCTCGCACAGTCTCTATTCCTCCTCATCATCCTCCTCTCCCTCCCTGGCTCGCCTCCCTCTGCCCACCTGCCTGCCTGCTGCTTACAAACACAGCTCATTTCTGTCTGTCGGCTCGTCGTCTTGCCTGCTCTCTGGAACCTGCTGCTGCTGCCGCCGCCGAAGACTGAGAGGACCTGAGACACGCATGTGGCAGCCTGCCAACCTGTTTGTGTGTTTTGGATCACTGGTGTCTTTATCCACCATCTCTGTGTGTGCGTGTGGATGCCTGAGAGCAGAGATCCGGTGAGCTCTTACAGGGATAATCATTGAACGTGTTTCAAGTATCTTCTTAATCACACGAGCCCCGCCTTCACATACAAATGTACACAAATTGATTTTCCTATTCAATATGCAGTTCTCTTATGGCATGCCAAAGTGGTGCGCGTTTCACTACGAGTGCATGTGTGTGTGTGTGTTTGGGCAAATCTATAGGCAAGCGCCTGTAGTACACGTGGGAAGGAAGAATTTGAGAGCTGGGAGGCAACTAAACGAATGGCAGCACCATCAGTCTTGGTAATTGAGTTAAATTTCAACATTTAAATCAGCAGTTTCCTGCGACCAAGAGGAAACTTTCCTGCTTTGCATTTTCTTTTGTTTTCCGACAAACGTATTGACTCAGAACAAGAAACTTTTTATTTCTATCACCTCTCAGTATTCATGTGAAAAATATTTTTTAAGCAGCCAATGCGTATACTTTATCTGTACTTAAAAGCCAGACAGCACGCCACAAAACATGTCTGCTGGTTACCGCTGCACTGAGAGCTTCACAAAGAGCCTTTGGTTCAGTCTTGGCCTCTATTTACTGGTGGAAACCTTTCCTGATGACCTGTTCTCTCCCACCTCTTTCCCTCGTTTATCCACCGCAATCATCCTCCTCCATCCTCCTCCTGCTTCTTTGTCCTCTAGGTGTAGCGGAGGTGATAGTTCTCGTGGGAGGGCGTCAGGCTATCGGGATGAACCAGCGCTCTCTGACAGCAGTCACCTGTTTTAACCCCCAGAACAGTAAGTGGTACCCACTGGCCAGCCTGCCCTTCTACGACCGCGAGTTCTTCAGTGTCATCTCGGCGGGAGACAACATCTACCTGTCAGGTGAGCTAAATTGTCCACTCCAGCTGTATAACTGTGGCGTTGCTGTCACAGACATTCAGTGGTGTGGGGCCGGAGATGGAAAAATGATAGAGGGACTTAATAACAGGGCAGTTTTGAAAGGGTAATCCTTAAATGTGTAAATAAACTAAACTGTTAAACGTCTAAGTAAAGTAAACTTTTTTTCCCATGAGAGTGTTTTGGGATTACTCGTGTACTTTACAGCCAGGTTTGGCTCTGAAATACTCCCTTGAAATTTAGCCCAATCACTTCTGGTTGACACAGGATGATTCACAGGTTAAATTAACAGGTCAGGTTTTAGTTCAAAACTGAATTTATGACCTTAATGGAACACACTCAGCTACTTTTCTTCTATTTATTAATTTTTTTGGCCTTTGACAATAAAAAAATTACTAAGCGTGAATTAAATTCTATCATTGTGAGCATGTTTAGCTCAAATAACTATAGACTCTCATCATCCCACAGCCAGTTCCTCTCGTGATTTATTGTGTGGAACAATATTGATTATTGTCAAACCCAGGTAAGGGCAGACTTAATGGATTTTTTTTTTGGAGGGGGGGGGGGTGTCATTTACATCATCTGTTGAGACGTGCTTTAGTGCCATTAACTGCAACGAGCTGTAATAACAAAAAAAAATCCCACCTCAAGTTCAGTTTCAGAGTTCATTTTCCATCTCAGCAAACGCAGTGGTCAAATCAACTTCAGCATGCATACTTCAACTTTTTAATCAGCACAGACGAGCAACAAGGCAAATTGCTGAAGTAGACCGTATAGTGCTATATAAGCTGCAGGGTAGCGGCTTAATGGACCTCGAGGCGAGATTAGAATTCGCATATAAACTCGAGCGGTTTTGTTTCTTGGTTTTTATGACGCAGCCTGTAGCTGTATAAATGCTTATGAGCACATTACGGCGTCAGGTTAGGAAAGCCAAACGTGAGTTAAAGACGGTCACGAAGTTGTCTTCAAAGTTGACATTTGTGACCTCTTTTTATTATAGATGTTTTTCCTCTGTGGCTACTTTGATTTGGCCGAGTGAATCTACCCAGGCCGCTGGTCTCTTCTCTGACCTTTTATGAAACAGTTCAAGAGTTTTAAAAGGGGGCCAACCTCAAAGCTTAGTCACATGTTGCTCGGCCCTGTGCTGCAGACAACTCAAATGTCTTTTTAGAGGAGTCGTTTTTATATAAAATGGTTTTGGGTTTTTTTTTAATAGACCTTTTTCCTCTCTGTCTTGCTCTGTAGTTGCTGCAGCGTTCTGCACTTTGTTTTGCTCCATAGTGGCACACTGTGCGCTCTGCGACTCCCACAATGAGACACGTTTAGGTTGCTTCTCTACCAGCAGACTGAATTTCTGCCTCCATGGTTCATTTGTGCGAGATTCTCACACGGTACTCAGACCTTCATATTACACAGTGGAAATGCAACGGGATTTTCTTTTTCCTGCATGCACCTTTTCCTCTCCCTCTTTTCATATAAATGTAAATGTGTTTTTGGGCATTGGAACAGGTCTGCATGTATCCTCTGGGAGTCAGACAGCCAGTGGGGAAATCAGGGTTTTTCTAGCCAGCCAATCAACAGGCTCCGGCCTGTAACTCTGTAACCCTCCTCGCACTCTGAGCAGGGTCACTGAATCACGGCTGGTGTCACATGTCAAATAACACAGCTAAGAGAGCTGCTCTGAAGACGGCTCAAACAAGTACAGTTTTCTTGGCTGGCTGGATGACTCAGCAGCAAACAACTTTCTGACGGTTCAAGTTGTCCAAGTCTGCCACTGTTCCTCTTGGGGACTGGAGGGGTGGGCGGGTGGGGGGAACTTCTATATGTACTTTAAGAGTGACTTTTATTAAATATAAAGGGCTAAAAATCAAATTCAGAAATAGTTCTTTAATCTGAAATTATTTCGTTTCTATTTCTAATCTAATAGGCGCAGGTGCTGTGCAGGTAAAGGAGCCCCTGTTTGTGCTTTCATCACATCTCATTGATGTTGAATCGCACGAGGAAACACAGTCATTCTCATTTTCCAGCTTTTGTGACACAACTTTTTCTTTGTGTTTGAGTTGTGAAGTTTGAAATAAAGGATTTGGTGGGAAAGGAGACTGAAAACTTTTCTATGGCACTTTCGGAAAGTTACAAAGTGTTAAAAAATAACAAAAAAAATACATGTAATAGAAGTAAAAAGAAACCACTATATTAGATATAAACTCAATTTCATTAAATTCGTTTAGATAGCACCCAATCAACACAACAGTTGCCTCACGGCGGTTATTTTGTAAAATCAGATGACTCTATGTGAGCAAGCACTTGGTGACAGCAGGAAGGAAAAACTCCCTTTTGACAGGAAGAAACCTCTGGCAGAACTGCAGTCATCTGCCATGACCAGTTGGGGGTGTGTTTGATGTAAAAGACGTTGGATAAATACAGGCAATTGTGTAATAAAAATAAGAAACGCAATAAAAGTAAGTATTAGCAAAAGATTGAGAAGAGGATACAGAGTTTATCTGGCTCACATCTCTAGGCAGTAAAGTCCACACTTTGAGGGTCACAGGGCAGCAGAGGTAAAGAGTCGAGGTGTGGATCTCTAGCAGCGGACGGTCTCGTAGGGAGTCGACAGATTGCAGATATAGGCAGGAGCCGGAGCACTGAAGGCTTTTTGAACACGCAGTAAAACCTTAAAATCAATTCTGAAACCCCAGGGTAACCACTGAAGAGAGGATTTCTGTGAGGTGGTTGCTTCGCTTACTGTGTGTTGAAAATCTTGGCAGCAGCATTTTGTAACAGCTGCATTATTTAAATGTTTCACGTGCCGATACCAGAGTAAAGTGCATTGCAGAAGTCAAGTGTAGACGAGAGAGAAGCATGGGTGACCTTTTCTAAGTATGCAAGGAAGGAATAACCCGATCTTGGTCAGCTGTCTCGGTTGGCCAAAGCAGCACTAACTTTCCGTCACCTGACCGCTTAGACAATAACACAGTCATAAATAACACCTCGGTTGTGGAGCTCTTTTTGAACATTATTAGATGAGGGACTCAGACTAGCGGAGAGATTATTAAGTGCTACAAGTGTTGGGGACTTCAGGGGGCATTTGCAATTACCTCTAATTTGGAGTCGTGAGCAGGAAATTTTTGGACATCCAGTTTTTAATTTAAGCAAAGTAGGACGTGATGCATCAACGGCGCCGAGCTTTACTGGGACATACATGTGGGTGTCTGATTTCTCAGGGTTACCATCTGGAAAGCATGAGTACAGTAAATAAACCGCTGGGGAACTTCATAGAAATAGAGTTCAAGAGATGGGAGGCACCTTAAAGCACGGCACAGGAGAGCCAGGCCAAGAGATGAGAAATGTCGTGAAATCAGGGGTGAATCACTTATGCAACACAGTTCTTCAGGCTGCTGATTAAATACCGGTCCGCTGAGCCGAGGTCAAAGAGAAGATCGATGGTTATTTACTTCTTTGTTGAACACAATTGCGATGAAGCCGGTAGTAAGAGGAAATCTGACTATCACATTCTCTTAGCGTTAATAAACATGACAATAATGATGGATGCGTGGATGATTTTGATAGTGATGAAATCATTCAGCACCTTCTCACTTTGTTGAAGCACCTGACAGGTCTGGTTTTAACCAGTCATTAATCTTCAGCCCTATAATTGCCACAGCAGTAGTTCCACAAACCCCAGCAGCGACTAAAATACACCAAAGCAGAAGATTTAGCCCATTTTTGCTACGACAGAGGAAAACTGAAGGAGGCGTGTTTGTTTTTCTTTCAGATCTCTTGATCGCCCTGCTTATCAACTCTAATAAACCTTTTTTTTGTGCATTGCAGGTGGCACAGAGTCAGGTGTGATGGTGGCTGATGTGTGGTGCTACATGTCTCTTTTGGACAACTGGAATCTGGTGTCCCGGATGACCGTGGCTCGCTGTCGGCACAACAGCCTGGTGTACGACGGCAAGCTGTACACGATCGGCGGACTGGGCGTATCGGGGAACCTGGACCACGTGGAGAGGTAAAAGTCACGCAAAGCACCTCTGTCGTGGCTGCCGCGTCAGAGCTTGATCAGCGCGGTCAGTAGGGGGATGCTGAGCAGTACAGTTCGAGCAAATAAATATTCACACTGCACAGCAAAACATGGCAGATGGTGTGGCATGCAGTAGTGCGGTGCAGCATATTGCAAAAGGGGTTAGACAGGTTTCTTAGCATTTTTTTTCTTAGAGTAAAAAGGTGCAAAGGAGTGAATCTGGGCCGGGGGATATTAAAATGGTCACAGCTGTGAGTGGTGTCCCGGAGCAGCACTCGTGTTTGTGAGCGGCGCACGAGTGAGACGATTTGCTTTCTGAGATCAGAGCGGCACAATGCGTCTGATTCCATCCACGTCGGCATCGGCACATTAGCGAGACTTTATCTGGAGGTCGTACTTTGTGGCCTGTTCAGCTGGGTCTTCTTTTATGGAAAGTCTTCAGCATGAAACCAGAAATAGGCGACGTCGTCAAGGAGTATAATGAATCCCTAGTGGCACGGAATGTGTGCAGACGTTATCCAGATTTAATAGTTTGATTGATCTCATTTAGATTTTTTTTTAACACTGCTCCCTATTTCTTAGTTTACCCTCTAACCTGGGCTGATGAGCGTGTTACAAAGCGGGGAGAAGAGGAGGGTTGCCTCCCTTGCTCGACAGAGCAAGATTAACCAAAGCAATCAAAAGAACATTACTGAGTATATTAGAGCAGGCCGCTGTCGCTCATTACCTAGCAGCTCAATTGATCTCCGAAGCTTCTCGCAATGCACAACAGTCCTCCAAATGAAACAGCCTAATTTGATATTTCCCCATAATGCTGCCATACAGTGTCGTTATGACAGGGGGGAGATGGAATATTTGCCCCGTAATGGAAACGCATTTGATTCCTCCGTCTCTGAGCTGCTTAATTTGAGAGCTGCCGATGCATCTAGGGCATTCGAGGCTCCAAAGAAATCACTGTTTCACAGTGCGATGTGCCCGTGCACGTTTCTCACTCTCTGCCCTGGTGTGTGTTTTTGTGCAATCATGAGAAGCTTCTGTGAGGCCCACAGCAACTGGACTCAATCATCAGCACCGTGAAACTTTAACCTACTTTGCCTCTCTCCAAGAACGACCAGAGGCCTCCTCTGCTTGTTGTTAGTGCTCCACTGTTGCGCTGTAGCAGACTGTGCAAGCTACAGAGAAATAACACACGAACACACTCACTACACAAAACCAAACAGAACAGCTGAAGTTTGAATAGTTAATATGGAAATGCACGGTTTGCGCGCTGAGGCGAGGCATTTGTAGCACGAGGTCAAGGTTGTTTTCTCTGGCCATGTCATATAAACGCCAGCAGGTCTCTGAAGCAATTGTCAAGGCAATCAACGGGCTTGTTTCTAAGCAACCCGGGTTTTAATTTTGTCTCCTTTTAAGACTGTTATGTGGAACGAGTAACAAAGTCACAAGGTCCAAGGGTTCACTATACTAGGGCCAGAATTCCTATGTTTATGTTTATGTGTTTAAAAAGGGTCAACATAAAGAACTACCTGTGGTAGCATGTGGAGGGAATATCAAAGACAGACTTGCCTGTGGTCGTCCCAGTAACCCTTGACCATGACAGCATTTTTTTGTTGTTTTTTTCGTCTTTTTTTGTGTGTTTGTCTTATAACAAAAATGATCTTGAGCTGCACGAAGCGCTCTTGCACACTTTTCATTCATTCACATACAGCGGGGTATGCACCGTAAACAGGAAGCAGCTGGGTGCTTCGGGGAAAGACATGTTTCGACTGATAAGACCTGGCCAGGTAGCAAACAGGGTATCTGTTATCGTTGCCATAAGTCTTCTTTTCTGTCCTGTCTACGCTTCCACACTGCAAGCAGAGTTTCCAAAAACAGAGTTTTAGAATAAATTTAGAAGCTTTCCAAAAGAAGAAAAGGAAGACGATGTTTTCAGTGACCTGAAACTTCATTTGCATTTAGACAAAGGGCCAGAATGCATTAAAAGAGCTATTTTTAAAAGATACTTGCTTACAGTACTCGTAGAAAGTCTTAAACTGCCCCTTATTTCTTTACATTTTGCTTCCAGGAAGCCAGACTTTGTGGTCTTAAGCAACAGTACTCCAGGCTTTCTGACAGTCTTACTTTAATTTGTTTGTGTTTTAAAACAAATAATTAATAAATGGGAAAAGCATGTGTTACATATCAAAGTTCTTCCAGTCCATTATTCCTGCCAAAGTAAGGGGAAATATAACAATTACAGAATAATAAGTTAAAAAGAGTGCAGATCCTCAGGAGCTAATCACTGTCTCCAGCTTTTTGAGTGTGTTTCTTATATTCCTCTTGTTGTGGATGTTCCTGATGACATTTTTCCAAAAATGTTCCCTCTCACTTCACAAACTTGCTGGAGGATCACTATAAATACATATCGCATATTCAATTCATATTTGCTCCCTGTCCTCAGAGGATGGCCGTCTTCCAGCTTCTGTTTTCTTCTTTTTCACTGCAGTATCTCCTCTGTGCCATTACACCTCAATCACCAGCCTTGTAGTTAGCTTTAGGTGTCTATGACCTCGTTGCCAGTTCATCAGTTGCCCTTTCTTCGAACACTTTTGTGGGTACACCTCACATGACCTGCCATTTTGAAGATGCTGTCACCCTGTCATCTAGCCATCTCTGGCCCTTGTTAAAGTACATTTTGTCCATTTTGTCAACTTGAAGAACTGACTGTTAACTTCATGGCTAACACTGTGTATCCTACCCATTTATACTTAGTTATTTACTGGTGGATGGTTTATGCTGCAGTGCATCTGTATATCTCTTATATTTTTAAAGTTTCAGCAGGGATTTTGTTTTGTTTTGTTTTAAACTATCTTAATGATTTCCAATCAAAATGCGCTATTTCTATAGTCGCTTAATTTTCCGATTGGGCGTGTTGACTTCTGGCAAATGTCTTTGTCGTCAGTGTTGTTGATTAAAAGGTTGATTAACCAACTGGCAGATATTTGCAGTGTGAGCTGCAGCTACATTTCTGAAGACTGGGACATGAAGCTATATTCACTGCAAAGCAATTACTGAAGAACAATAGAGGTAATATGAAGATTATAAGTAAAATAAATCAATAAATAAAATAATAATAATATTAATGATAATATTAATATTAATAATAGTTAATATGTCCTTGTAGATATCCAATTAATCCTTTAAAGCCGGTCGGAGCGGGCACGCTCCGTTTTGCGTAACTATTTTTAAATCCCGGTAGCACTGCAACCACGTAAGCTAGCGCAATAATTTTTTTTGCATATGAAACCGGAGGAGTTGTACTTACATGTTATGCCATCAGCTTGTCCTCGGTCACAGTTTCCTTCCATATATAGCTTTGCAAAAATTGCATAAAAAGTACTTGCAGCAACAAAAACATAATATTCCAGAAACACGCTTTGCCGATCCGATCAGCTGTTCGTAACACTTCCTACGTCCATCAGCGCGAACTATCACATGTCCGCCATGTCCTGCCTGAAACCGGAAGTGACGTCATTTGGCGGAAATGTAGTTTTTTACCATCAGGGCCTTATGAGCCTATACTTGTGTTTTTAAAAGTTATGCTTAACTTTATGACTTTCTGTGTCGTTTCTGGGATGCTTAGGACTCATATTGCACTGCTGGAAATAGTTTATTTTGATGCATATGCTGTTTTTTTTTGCAAATTTGCACTATAATATTTCTTTTCGTTTTTTTTTTTTTGCAGTATATAAAAATTGGTGTATTTCAAAAATAAAACTATGAAGACACTCAAAATAAATTTCCTGTGGTGGGAAACTAGTTTTTGTATTTACAGTTTTGAGGGATAAGCCTCTTAAATCTCTCTAACTAGAAATATATGTTAAAAAAACAAAAACGATTTTCAATTTTTTGGTAGTTTATTGCACGTTTTTGCAATTTATTTAATTACTATGCACTTAATGCAGACATATTATTAAAATCTGGGCTGTAATGGTTGTATTGATGTATATCAACTTGAAATGCTCCCAAAAATGGAACTACAGCATGTAAAAATATACTATAAGCTCTGGCGGACTTGGTTCTATGGTAGGTCTTAAAGGGTTAAAAGAGTGAGTGGTGATACAGCTAACTCATCCATAAGCCACATTATAAACACCTTTCAGCAATTTTCCTGTCACTTAGAGAAAACCCTGCTTTAAATAGTCTGAGCTGTAAGACTATTCAGGAACCACATATCACTTCTGAGTATAATTTGTCTTTAGTGGAAAGTGAAGTAATGAAGGAATAATGTGATAACAAAGACATTTTAATTAGTCGCTTTGTCATGCACTACTAAAACTACATCACTGAGTCTCACTGTCAGCTGATTAATTTCACTTATTAACAACAACTTCACAAAAACCCCTGTATCCCGCCTGAAGCTAGACCTCACGGCTGTGCTGGAGAACTTAAAAAGCAACATGATTTACAGTCATGTGAAAAGCAGTTTTCACAGGATCGACGCAGTCCTGTGAAAAACTAACTACACTCATTTCAGTAGCTTAGGAGAACTGCCTTTATCGGCAATAACTTGGAGTACTCGTTTTCTGTATCAGTCTCTCACATTGTCGTGAAGGAACTCTTTGTTACAATGTTGCTTTGTTCACGGAGAGCACAGTCCTCCAAACTATTCAAATCGAGTTAAGTTCTGCACTTTGACTGGACCGTTATAAAACGTTGATTCTTCTCTTTCTCAGCTATTCTGCTGTAAATTTACTGCTGTGCTCGGGGTCATTGTCCTGCTGCATGACTCAGTTTCAGACAAACTCTAGCTCTCGGACAGATGGCCTCACGTTAGTGTCTAGATTACTTTGGTATGCAAAGAGGTTCATGGCTGATTGGAAGGTGCCCAGGTCGCAAAACAAACCCAAACATCATCCTTGCACCACCATGCTTGACAGTTGGTATAAGGTTTTTGGTCTCATCTGTCCAAAGAAGTCCAAACACTGTTGCAGCAGTCTTGAGGTTTGCTCACGTACACATTTGCAAACCTAAGCTGTGCTGTCACGTTCTTTTTAGAGAGAAGAGGCTTTCTCTTGTCAACCCTTCCAAATAAGCCTAGTTTTTTTGGTCTTTTTCAAATTGTACTGTCATGATTTGTAAGATTTAACATGCTGAGGTCTCTGACTCTGAGATGGAACTTTTATTCTGCTGTGTTGTTACACCTCAGCCGTAAAAGGGTAATGGGGTATTTTCATCACCTTGCTAGGCCGGCGACGTGGACACCCAAAACCTCAGACGAGTTTGAATCTCAGTGACCTTGACCTCAAGCTTAGATATAAGACCTGAACGCTCAAGACCAACAAACATCCAACACTTCTGCTTTTACAGAGGTGCTCAACATCTGCCTTCTGCTTACCGTCATAAAAGGAAACAGTAAAGATGTTTTCCCGTGACTATATCCTCTAATTCTGAAATAAGAAGCAAGCACACAGGAGAAAACTGAATCCCTTAGCATTAAATACACTGTAATCCATTTCATTAGCGTTTTGCTGCAACAGGATTACAACTTCTGTTTTAACCAGTAGCTCATAGTATTAGCAATATTAATAATATTAGCAAAAACTAGGTTTACAATAAGACTTCTGATGTACAACTGCTACACAGTCCTGTAGCTCTTATAATCAGGCTGTAATTGCCACTTGTGGCGATTCTTTAACAAAAGTTCTGATGCGTCCTTCTCGCTTGAATTTCATGTGAGTCGCAAAACGCAGGCTTTGAGTTGGTTATCACGAGTCGACGAAGCTCGAGAAGCCACACGGTAACAGACAGCCCGCTAAATGTGTTTTTCAAAGTTCTTAATACTTTCTTAAAATGCTTAAACAATGTGAAAGAAACTGTGTGGGGGCAAGTTTTGGAGCTTAATACTGCAGCTTTGTTTTGCAGAGGAAGGATGAGCAATTTCAAAGATTAAGGAGGATTTGTGAACAACAGGCAGCTTGGTCTGTCAAATCAACTCAAAAGACAGATGCTATAAGTCATACACAGTCTCAACAGCTTGGTGAGGAGCTTGACAGATTAACAACAGCAGTTTCATAAGACTCATAAACAGGATTCTAATTCTTCAAATTGCTTTTTTTTTAAAAAAAAAAAAAAACAAGGTGCAGGCCAGAGGCACCATTAGAAAGATTAACTCCTCTGAAAATTGAAGTTGACATAAAAAAAATTATTTCCACTGTAAAAGCAGTAAAACTGGGCTTTTTTAAGCTTTTGAACTTACATGAGGACGTCCGCAGTTCAAATCAGCCGCGTCTTTGTTTTGTTTATCACTTACACTACTATAATATCTCACGTGCTACATCGTGGTTGGAGGGGGTGCGGGGCGGAGCACTTAAAATGTGATATTTTAATAGAGTGTACATATGAATTATTGCATTTGTCTCACAGGCCAGGAAATGATACAGCTGAAGATTATTCAGATCATTTCCAGGCCATTTCTGAAAGCATTTGTTCCTCTCTGCTTTGATAAATGAGCTCCATTAACTGCTGATCCTTGATTTTTGCAGCTAACCACTAGATTTGGCAGGTGTGGCCCTGCTGTGAGTCGCAGTTGGCTCTACTGCAGCTCAGTAACTGTGGGGCCAAAACTCCAAAGATAGTAGAGACTTCAACGGGGAGGCAGCCAGTCCGCAGCAGGACTAAATCCTGGCTGCTGGAGATAAGGTAGCTGTAACTCAAACACTTTTTTTTCTTGCCTCTGCAAGGAAGAAGAACTGCACACATCTGAAGTATACTTGTAATATGGAGAGTTAATAACATTCAGAAATCATTAGTCAGTGTATGTGAATAGCTGCCTTGTTTAATATGCAGATGGCTGGTGGGGATTGTATGTGAAGGCTGCAGAATGGCACGAAACGATGCGACAGCAAGAGCTGATTTGCTCCTCTCGTAGACTGATTGATGCAGAGATTGTTTACACACGCAGCCAGTCTTTTTTCATTATGCATGAGTCTGCGTTTCTGCCTGCGCTTGTGTGTTCCTTGAGTATATGTACATATGTATGCACACATGTGCGTGCATTTATTTGTTGTCTGCATATGATGTCTCATCCAGCAACAGCCAAGGTCTCTCACCTTCCAGCTCAGGCTCTGAACACTCTGACACATCATTTGCAGTCCGTCCTCTTTCCCTGCACTCCCCATCTCCCCATCCATCTCACTGAGGGTTTCACGCTCCTAACCGTGAAATTCACCCACATTCACAATTATGTCTTCAATCAGAGCCATCTCAAAGCTAGTAGGATAAAGCCTTTCCTTGGGAACGGCAGGAGGTCCAAATCAACACTCAGAGGACTGAGCTGGCTTATTCCTTTCTCTGCTATCTGTGCTAATGACTGACAGACTTTTAGAGGTGGGAGCCGTTGAGTTCGGGAGGCTTTTAACTTGCAATCAGGTATCCCGGGCCCGCATGCTTCTTAGCATGTTGATCCTTTGGCAAACCAAAATGATTGCAGACATTGAATAATTCATGGCTGTCTAATAATGTGTCAATCACGGATGGTTTTGTTTTATTTATCACGCACTATGAACAGGTTTGTGCGTCCTCCAAGCTCTATTGCAAGTTAATATTGCATGAAGACTGCCAGCAACATGACGCTGAGTACAGCAACTAGCTTTTCTCATCAGGGATGTTGTGCTGTTTGGCTAAACAAGTCTGAAGGAGAGAGGAGGCTTTTTTTAATGGCTTTTCAAAATAAAATGACCTTTTAAATTGTGCATGCGCCTGTAAAATCTGCAGTGAAAGAGCTCCATTGTTCGTCTCTTGTTTTTCAGGTTCATTAACATTTGTTGTGCTGTAGAAGAAACATCGCCGCACTTCACCTACGTGTGTGTGTGTGTGTGTGTGTGTGTGTGTGTGTGTGTGAGATTATTCAGACGTCAGTCACTGAGCGCCGAAGGTCAGGACTGCGTTTTCTCCCATCTCCGTGAAGGGTGCCGAGCTCCTCTAGTGCAGTCAACCTTGGTTTGACTCAACCACTGTCTTTTTCCTACCCTTGATAAAAATCCTCCTCCTTCTATTTTAAGTTTGACTTTTTCCATTAAGTGCCGCTATTCTTTCGACCAGCATAATGGGGCATTTCAAGAATGTTGGCTTAGTCTGGCACAGGAGGCAAATTGTAACGCCTCGACAACCTTACAGAGGAGTGCTGAATAGCTCTTGGGAAATTTCATCAACTCGAGCATGACCAAGAACATACAGTGAGATGGAGACCCCAGCGGGAGGTTTTATCATACCTCACGCTGAACACAGTTTAAGTCTTCTGTGAACTGACAAGTCCCTTAAATACTTGATGTCCCCGGGAAAAAGGTCCTCTCTTCTGCATCCTGCTCTGCAGAAGGAGGCTTCGGCTGCTGTTTGAGTCACAGTCCGGCAGGGTTTCTCCCACATAACAAAAACATCTTCATTTGTTTTTGCAAGGCTCCAATCTGTTCACATTTTCTCACACATCCTGCCACCTACATTTTAGCTCTTACTCTCAGGATGCAGATGCACTGCGAGCACGCTCATTCCATGTAAATACTGACAGGCTGGATTCGGGTACAGTGACTCGGGAGATGGAGGTCCTCCTTTGTCCGTTTTAGCTTCCTGCCCAACAGCACTCTCTTTTGGAGATTTGGGGGAAATAACCAGCAGGGTAATGATGCTAATAACAACAGAGCGTCCTGCAGCTCCGCAGCCCCAGGCATTCAGGACCCTGCGGTGAAGCAGGCAGGAAAGAGGGGAGGAGAGAGACAGAAGAGGAGCGAGTCGAAAAGAGTTTAGCAGTGCAGCGCCAACAGGAGAAGATGAGAGGGAGTGTAGACGCAGCAGCCCCAGGTGGGCCTATGAGCGCTGCACCATCAGTCACAGTGGAACCAATGGGCTTGTGTGAAGAAACCCTCAGTCTGCTCTCCCGGACCCTCCAGCCTCTGCACAGAAATAATGAACTGACGGGCTGCTGCGTCTCCTATACGTCCGCATGCGTGTTGCTGTGTGTCTCTGTTTCTGCATACTGGGTCAGACGGCGCCTGGGGCTAGTTTTGGAGCGTATGGGCCGACGGTGTTAGTTGAGGGGGTGCAACCACGCGGCGTGCCACTGTGGTCGAAGGGGAGACAACGGGCTCTCAGAGACCCCTTGCTGAGGCAGTTTCCCCCCCGCAGAGCAAATCCCCGCTCCTCAGGATTAACTAACTTCACAGCGCATCGCATCGGATCGAACTTCAGCTTCACACCTCCATTCACGCTCAAACACAAGCCCTCGTGGCCCCTCTGTGGTACCCGTGACCCCTTCCCAAAGGGTCGATGTGGATTTTCTTCTTCTCATGACTCTCCGTGTTCCCATGCAAGCAGTAGCTCATTTACAACAGATACTGTTTACTTGAAGAGTTCAGTGTGTTTTTGCTCAGATTTAATTCCAGAGCAGCAGGAAAATCTATTTGCATACAGCTTAGCTTTCTGAAGTGAAATTAGGCTGCATTACCACCAATTGTGGGGGGTTTTGTTGCTTTTGTTTTTTGCCTTTAAATAAATGAATCACTTTGTTAGGTGCTAATTCAGCTTCTCAAATGTGGAAGTTATACCCGCATGTATGCAGTTTTTGTACACAAACAGGCCTTTGGCAATGTTTTTCCAGATGTTTACAGAAAGGTTCATTTTCCTATTTACAGTGTTCTGCCTGTACAAGGTCATTTTCCAGCTCTGTGGAAGTACTTTGCTGTATTTTTCAGGCTCTGGGGAAAAAAAAAAAAGCAAGGGAGACCAAATCAGGCAGATCATCACATCTCTCTCATATTTCTCCCTCTCCGTGCCTCCTCCTCCCCCCTTACGGTTTCCACTTTTAACTGCAATCTCCAGCCTCTTCTGCACCTTGTGTCCCATTGCTCTCTCTGTCTCTTTACAGTGCTGATTAGGTGGGCAGGAAGATGATGGGTGTATTTGGGGCCTTCGAGGCCGGCGATGTCGTATCTGTCTGACATGCTCGAGCAAAGACAGTGTCTCCTCTTCATTGTCTTCTAATAGGGCACCGGGGTCTCTGAGACAGGGAGGTAGATGGCGCATTGCGTGTGTGTACGTGCGTGCACATGCGTGCACATGCGTGTGTGCATGACAGTTACAGAGAAACATTGGTGAATGGTGGCAGGTGTGGTATTAGGGAAAGGTGTGAGGAATACTCCAGGTAATGAGTAGTACGAGCTGTATGTGCTTCTGCCTCACTGATAAACGACGGTCTGGCACTTTGGACAATTTCAGCCTTTACCAACAGGCGAGCCATTTTTCTCCCACCTTTTTTGCTCCTGTGCTTTTTTTTCCTCCTCTCTCACTTCCTTCCATCTTTCACTCCTAAAGACACCCATACACACATTAATAAAACGTATATTCCGTTTGAGCACTTGCTGCATAATTCCTACCTAGTTAGACAGGTTGCAGCAGAATGTTTGCTGGCTAATTATCAGTGGTTAGGCTGTGACAGATGCCGCCATGATGGTTGGCAGCCAGTTCAGCGTCCCCGCTCAGGAGGAAGCAACAGCTGACCTTTAGAAAGCATAGGCTGGCAAGGCAAACCTTTGCAATATCCAGGCAGCGTGCCTCCCCAGGACACAGGGAGGGATCGACAGTGGAGGTGGAAGGGTTAGTTGTTATATATAGATTTGTCCTGAGTGTATTTGTGTGTGCATGTGTGTGTACGGTCAAGGTGAGGGGTTTTCACATAAACAGTGATAAGCACAAACACAGTGCTATTTTCAGCTTTTGTCCAGGTCTCTCCAGCGAACGTGTGTGCAGCATATACAGTGTGCTCAGTGTGAACGCCTTCATCTATTGTCGAAGTAAGATGCAGACAGGAATTTGATAAAATTCAACTTAGGTTGATGAATACAGGTCCTTTGTGAAGCTCCTGTTTGACACAAGTATTTTGGCTTTTGCACTTCTTGTGTTTTGAAAGTGAGCATCGTGAGCAAGGTGTGGATGTGAACCAGCTGCAACCTTCAGTGCTGGAAAATGACACCAACATGGAGTGTCATTTATCTGTTTTTAGTGGCTCGTTCCAAATGTGAGTCAGTGCCATTGAGAACCATGTTGATGAAGCCAACTTTACTGCATTAAAAAGCATGTTTGCACCACGAGTCATGTGATAAATGTAGCTTTTCCATGCATAACAACTCTACGGCGGGTAAATTATTTATAACCCAACCATCTGGACAGTAGAGTAGGGACAGGACCCCTTTGATTGGCAGGGGTGTTGGAGCCAGTCAGTGTCTTCTAGGCCTCATCGCTGCTAATTGGAGTCATTTGACTGGAAAACTCATCCGTGTTTGTGCTGCTGGTGCCTTTGGAGCAGTTTTAATGGAATTAACTGACCAATAATGTGGCTGAAGTTTGCACTTTAGTTTTGGTGACTGGTGTTTTATTAGTAATCTATTAGTGTGTTGATCAGCACTGTAGTTAGCAGTCTGTGTCTGTGCATTGCACCCATACAGGCCATGGATGCTTGTCAAACCTTCTAGCATCTCTTCATTTAACCATTTAAATTTCTGGCTCTAAAAATCCATCCAGTCAAAAGCTTCCAAAGGTATATTTAAAAAGTAGTGGGTGACAGCTACTCTCTCTCTTTCTGTTTATGGTCAGGACACTGTCCGCTCAAACTATAGCGATTTGTTGATCACCGGCTCAATTTACAGTTAAGCCCTGAAGTTTTAACTGACTTTTTTTCTTTTTTTTCCTCTGTTCACCAACACAGAAATCAATATGTGATTGAAGTGCAGACTTCCAGCTTTAAGGGGTTTAAACATAAGAACTGCTTTAACTGTTGAGGAATTACAGCCGTTTTTATACATAGTGTCCCATTTTTAGAGGCTCGGGTGACACCAGGTGAGTGACTTTACATTGAAGAACATCTCATTTCTTTGCCTTGAGGAACTCTTGGGTTGCTTTTTCAGTAAGCTTTGGACCCTCATCTACTTGCGCTGTGAAGTCAGTCCAGTCAGTTTTGCATTTGGCTGAATTTGAATCTGAACGTGCACGCTTCACAATTTCTCCTGCTGCTTCTGTCAGCAGTCATGTTATCAGTAAACACTAGTGGCCTGATTCCACTGATAGCCATACTCCACCATGTTTGACAGATAATATGATATGCTTCAGACCATGAGCTGTTTCTTCCCCATTAGAGGTGGCGATACAGCCTTAAAATTATGTCACAGTATTTCAAGTAAATTTGCGATGATGATAGTTCTGACGATAGGAAAAACATTTTATCTGTGATTGCAGCTTGCAGGCAGCATCATTTATTTATTAGTGCAAACAAAATGAATGACATTTTCCTTCTTCTTCTTTTCCACTGAGCAGGTTTGTTGTTTCCACCTGTAGCAGGAACAGTTTTCTTGCATATTTTTGCAAAGCCTTGTGTTTTGTTCAAGGTTATTTAAGTAGCTCCCTTTATTTTCCCCGTGACGCACAGCTGCTGTCAACAGCCTCGTCTCATTGTAGTTGTGTGCACTAGGCAGTGTAAACACACGATGGTGCTACATCGATTATCTAATATGACACATTCATATCATGTAAAAATGCATCATTTATGTACAAGACACTATGATATGGCACACTGCTATTCTCCATACTCTCCTTTCTGTCAAAGTTAATCTGAATTCCTAATCTGATACTTTTGTTAAACCTCTTGAATCAAAGCTGAAAGTCGTGCTTTCAATCACATTATGACTGATTTTAATAAAAAATGCCCTGTGTTGATGCACAGAGGAAAAAGTGCAAACACAAAAACCCTGTCATTGTCACAAAACTAACTGTACACTACACTGAATCAAAGTTTAGAAAACGAATGAAATAAAATCATTAGAAAAACATTTAATGATATTCTAAACCAAATGAGTATAGGCTCCTGAGATCTGACCACCTGCTACATGGCTAATCATCTCCCCCCTTATAATACACGACATATTCACCTCTAAACCAACTCAACATTGTTAGCTGATTTTAATAAAAGAGACTAGCAGGAGCACTACAGGTGTCCCTCAAACCACCAGTGCTTCTGGATGAGAACAACAATAAAAAAGAAAATAGAATTACAGCTAAAGCATGGCATAAAAATCCAGGTCCTAGCACTCAAGGTTGTTTTCAACATGTAATAAAAGGCCATAATTTCACTGAGTTAGAGACAAAAAAATATACCAACACGCATTTGTGCCTTTTTCAGAGTGTAGAGGCATAAAGATACCAGCAATGGCAATCATAATTTCACTCACCACGGGTGCACAATTCAAGTGCATGCATCATTTTCTTTCTAGCCTCCAGGGGCAGTGATGAGTATGCAGCGTTTCTCTTTTTAAGCTAAGAGCATCTCACCGAGAGCACACATACTAAAGCTATAAACACTTTTCTTACTAAGGATGGTGTTGACAGAAGAAGATAAAACCCACAGTACTCTCCTATAGACATATAAATACAACACACTGCAGTCATAAAAATATCAACATACGCCGTAGTAATCTCAGTTTGGAGAAATACCCCTTTGTAAGTCAGTGTTAGTCAGTGAAAGGGACGGACAGGATGAGTCACAATCTTCACCTGTATGGTAAATGGATGGGTTCTTATGTAGCACTTTTCTGCTGGAGCACTTAAAGAGCGTCACGCAGTACGTCTCATTCACACAAGCATTTCTGTTTCCTATCACAGTGCTTTCTATGTAGCACTCCAGTGAAAACACAGCTGTCCCACATTATTATAGCACCTGTATGTTATCAAATACTAAACAGTAGATGAAAAAAGAGACACAGACTGCACACAAATAATAGCTGTAGGCTCTGGATATAAAAAGTAAAGAACACTCAACGTGCTTTGGTGGGTTTTTTGGGGGGATTATTTTCATTTCACTAGTCCACTTAAATTTACCCTTTTTAAAACTTTCAAATCTCTTAGATTCAGTAATAATAGTAATTAATCAAGGTGACCAAACCTTATGCTTTGGCTGCGGCGACTTTTTCCCCAGCAATTTGGATGTTAATTTTAATACTAGCACCACTACTCGCCACCCTGCACCAGCACAGCGCTGCCCTACTTGGCTGCTATCAACACGGGGGCTTACGTCGGTAATGAAGTGGGGTGTCAGTCTTCCATCTTCCATCGAGTTTTGAAGAGTGCGGAGCAGTAATTGGTGTACGACCTACAGCACCGGCAGCACTCATGTCCCCCGTCCTACGTGACATTCCCATCCAATTAAATCTGCGTCTGCACACACATACAGACACTGAAAAAGTGCACACCCTCTCTATTATCGTCGCTCCCTAACTTCTCTTCCTGGTGGCCTTTCAAGGTGCCTTTTTCCATTTACAGGAGTGTTGTGCGGCATATCTGTAGGTTATCTACATACACAATGCGTATGTGTGTACGCGTATCTTGCCAAGTTGTGCGTCGAGGCATTGAGGAAACAGACTTGTGTTCCAAATGAGTTCATTTTCAGGGATTATGGTTAAATCTGTGTGGCCTGTGGATGGATTGCTCTGTCTCACAAGGATTAGCTGAAGGTGACACTGAGGTGGTAGGTCTGCGTCCATCTGTGTTTGTATGTACTCCCATAGTCTGCTCTGTGTGTGTGTGTGTGTGTGTGTGTGTGTGTGTGTGTGTGTGTGTGTGTGTGTGTGTGTGTGTGTGAGTGAGTGCAGTTATGCATGGTGTGTACAAGTATGTCTGTGTTATTAGCCTAAAATGTTCTGTAATCCATCAGAGTTAATGAGGTGTGTGTGTGTGTGTGTGTGTGTGTGTGTGTGTGTGTGTGTGTGTGTGTGTGTGTGTGCTCTCCTACAGTGATGGCAGTGAAGTGTGTGTTGTGTACGTGGTGTCTTTTGAATGACCTTGACTTCAGTCTGTCAAATGAGCACTTCCAGGCCGTCCATACGGGAGCAAGACTCCATCAGATCCCCAGATGTCGTAATACACAATCTGTCAGATGTGTGTACGATGAGTAAATAACAAGCAAAACACTGCTGCCCTTGAAGTAAACGAGGAAGATCTGGGAGTCCATGAATGAGCTAGCGTGCCAGAGGTTAAATCAGTGGTTCTTAACCTGAGGGTCAAGAGCCAGTTAGGTTTAAGGCAGGTCACACGGATGACTAAAGGGATCACATAGGGACACAAATTTCCATTAATTATTTCTCTCTCATGCTTAAATTGTGGTCTTTTTTTTTTATAGCCGTCCTCAAGTAGCTACAACAGAAACTGCAGTTTTAGATACTTCCACATATTCTGGAGGTTGCTGCTTATTACGAACCAAAAATGTCCAGTTGGCTCTAAACAGTAAGCTGTCATTTCTATGCTATATTGTAATAGCTATACTGATTTTCCTCAATGTGGTCACTGGCATTTACCAGAAATAAAAAGGTAATAAAGACTATAACTAACAATGATCCTAATAAAAACTAAAACAGTTTCATACATAAAAAGCTAAACTGAAACAAGCGATCCCACTCTGGAAGCTAATCTAAGCTAAACGGAATTTAAAAAAAAAGAAGCAAAAAACCAATAAGAAAATACAAAACTACAATAACACTGGTAGCACTGGTATAATAAGATCATCCAGTCATCAGCCTCCAATTTGGTTGCCTGTGATCTGTAACCTAGCATAATCGCGCTGTTAGTAATAGCCGCTAGCTGCTACCCTAATAATGACTTAATCGGGTAATTGCTAACAGTTAAACAGCTAACATTAACGTGTGTGCTGCCAGGTAATACTTATGATTAGTGTTTAATAATTTGATGATATTTTTGAAATTCCTCATAAAGTGCCGTTCGGTGTTGTGAACATCAACGATTTCAGCTGTTAGCGCTGCAGCGGCGCTGTGTGAAGATGTTTGTCATCTGGAGGAGCCAAAGACAGCACTGTGGCAAACGAGTATCTAATCCGACATTCATTTTTATTAATGAATAGTATCAGTTCTTTTTTGACAACCCTACATTGAGGCTAATTTTTCCTCGCGGTAACTCCCAGCTGGCGCTAACTGTTAAGTGCAGTCAGGCTAAACTACCATTAGCTTCGCAATCAGGGACTCATTCAGAAAATAATGAAGAAAATGGTCCTCAAAATTATGTTTTATAATATAACCAATAAAAGATGTTAGATTAGATTTTGCAGAAATTACACATTACAAAACTTAATGCAGTTCATGTTAGACTGAGTGACAAAAGCATTAGCGTAATTGCAGGATAGTTCTCACACATTATGAACTACATGAATACCAACATGAAATGTAAACCGTACATTATTGCATGCATTGAAACATGAATTAATTTTTAAAAAATATTATTAAATCGATAGGATATTGGCTGTAAACATATTGCCACTGAAATTTTTGGGCATTTAGTTTGTGATGCTTCAGGATTTTCCTCCTACGGGTTTTAGGTGAGTTTATTTGCACTTACAGATGTTTTCTATAATATGTTGATACATTAATTAAGGTTTTACAGGTTTACGCAACACAAAACCACTGTAGCTTGCTGCTAAGAACTTAGGAAGTACACATAGCCTAATCCACAAGTAATGATGGACGTTTTTGATGGTGACGTGTTAAGTATTCATTACTATCCTGCCTTAACAGACGATTATTTGTGTTTTTTGTCTGCTTGAAGCTTTGGGCGGGTCTTTCTATAGAGTTCTTATAACCAGACATTTATATGTGTGAAGGGTGCTGAGCTCTCTAAGGTAGGACTCGGCGGATTTCACCATCAGACATTGATTAGCAACCTGGGGAGAGATCACACAGATACAAACAGCTGTCACATGCAGAGAAAATCAACACGGGAAATAGAGGTGCATACAAACGAGTTCAAATTAGTTGTCACAATGCCGCTGTTTTTGTTTTCATGTCTGACAATTTGTGTAGAGTAGTGTTTTTGTGAACTAGAGCTAGCAAAAGATGGGGTTTGTCTGTGTTATTCTTGGCACATTGAAGGCTACGTGTTTATTTTAAGAAAACTGAATAATTGTATTAATGTTAGACTTATGCATCTATTTAGTATTTCTCAATGATTACTGTTGACTGCATCTTTATCTAAAAGTCATTTGTCCCTTATTAGCCACATAATGCATCAGTAATGAATTTTATTTTCAGGATTAAGTGTCTTCGTGCTTCAGGAGGCAATTCCAGTGCAGCTGCAGTCGAGTACAAGACCTTAAAATACCCACAGCGAACATGTGGCCAAGACAGCCTCCTTGGGTTAATTGATGCTAAATTTCTACATGTGTCCTGGTGCAAGGAAAATGTAGGCAAAGAGTGCAAGTCAGACAAGAAGATTGTGATTTGGAGAAAGGGATGTTTGAGTGCTGGTGGCCAACAGAAAGCAGGGTGATATTGGAGGTGTGGGCGCAGGCCTTACAGTTTCTGTGATGTGCTCTGACACACAGATGGCAGCTGACACAACACAGATAGACTCTCATTCTGTGCTCTCACACCCACTCTCACTCCTCTTCTCCAAAATGGATGTTTTCTCTCTGTTCACGGTTCCATGCCTCAGTCGTCTGACTTGATAGACAGACACACAGACAGATTAATCTGAAAAATATTACTACCTTTCTCTACTTGATTCCTCTCCTCTTTTTTTAACCCCTTTTCCATTGCATTTCCTCTCTATAGCCATTTAAATTTGGATGAGGCTGTAGCACATATGCAAAGAAGCTGGAAGTCACAGTTGAATGATCTCAAATGAACATCCACAGTCACAAACAGCAGCTTCCTCTGTTAACAACAGCCCACATGCACACCTGGTCTTTACCTGGACTCTTAAGGGTAATTTATGTTGTGCTCTTGAGATTTTCACCACCTGGCTGCTAATAAACAGTCTTGGCAAATGTGAAAAATGTTAATGAGAAAATGATGCCTATATCTCTGTGTAAATTATTCTGAAAGCCCTTCAGGCTGGAGCAGCCCTGTATTCTTCGAGCCAAATCACTAGCTCTTGGTTCATAACTTCTGACAGGAAACAGAGGGCTATGAGAGACTGACACTCTCTCACACACCTGTTCTTCTTCTCTTCTTGTGCCCGTTCCAGTGGCAATATACTAATCAAACAGCTGCTTCATATGTCGCTGCATGCAAATATATCTCTGTTGATTTATTTGAATGAAAAGCTAAAGTCGGCATGCTTCAAGGCTCGAGTTTTTGCAGGTGAACCTCCCACCTGCTAAACGGGGTATAGGTAAAAGGAGTGCTATATGTGCTACAACTTGTGTGGATGTGGGTTGGGTAGCTGAACATATCACACTTTCTTAAGTTTTATCCAGTGAACTACCAGAAAGCAATCTAAAATATCAACTATACCAGTACTTGTTTCTGTCACTGTTATAGAAATTAAAATACAGTCATCGTAAAAAGAAAGTACACGTTACAAAAAAATTATCTACTGTATTTTTCTGACCATAAGGAGCATTAAGCGAAACAAAACAGTCAAATAAGTCAAACTTTACTCAACTCATTCTTCTTGAGTCCTCCATTTCCATACCATTGATTAATTAATGCTAAATTCTCTCGCAGCTGCTCTATTAATGACTAACCTCGTATTGTGGATGGATTATCTCAGTTGTTCTCCTGACTGAAGTTTGGTCCGTTTACAGCATCCTGCCATGCGATTGTATTTGTCTCTAACCATCAGGAACCCTCACATTAGCTTTTATCGAGTGGAAAAAAGTTAGCGTTCATCCTCCAGCTTCACTGTGTTTATGTTATGCTAACATAGCTGTGTAGCTAGCGATCACGTAGCATATACCAGTTAGCCCAACTTCAGTAACCCTACAAACGTCACTGCTGTTTAGTTTTCTGTCTTTATTTATGTTGGAAGTGATAGCAGAGCTGTACGTTTGAATTTGTTTCAGAAATCTCTCAGTCAGAACATGCTATATCATGTTTAGGTGGAAGCTAGCGAGCTAACTTCCTGCTAACTTCTAACTCTGTTAAATTTAATAAATTCTGTTTTCATGATGGCTGGATGTTAAACTTAATTGTTACACCTGGTAAAGCAGCAACACTGATCATTTTATTAAAGATAAAAGAATTTAGACAGTTTTTAACTTTCAGTGATGTCGCAGTATTTGTTTGACTTTAGGACCTGAAGTTGAAGTTTTGGACCCAGATTACTCCCTGAGGCTCCTGACTACAGTAGCTGTAATCCTCCAACAATCCATCAAGCGGTGCAGCTTCGTAGCTTCCCAAAGTAGTACTAAGACATTTTCTAGATTTTGAGCGCTGTGTACCACATAAAAGGTCAGTAAGCAAAACCAGAATTCATACATAAGGCGCACTGTCGATTTTTGTGAAAATTAAAGGATTTTAACTGCGCCTTATAGTGTGGAAAATACGGTAGACTATGCCCGGCCTTAAAGTTGGGTAAATACAACCTGAGATAAAGAAAAACAGAACAAAACAAAGCTGAAATGCAGAAATGGCTCGAGGTTTGTGGCCATTGTCTTTAATTATTTTGTAATAACACCTGAATGCTCTGCAAACTGCCAAAACTGCTGCTTTTAGAAAAATGCTCACACTTGTTGATTATAAATTAATCAAATGCATGTGATAAATATGATGTAAACATGGCACCTAGCTGCTAGTCACCCTTTTACTTCTTATTGAAGGAGTAAGGGTGTATTACATTTTTCATGCAGTGCTTATGCAGTGGATTTGGTTTAATACTCCCTCCTCTCACCCCAGTCAGTCTCTACATCCCTGAGCCAGGTTCTCCCGGAGGTTTCTTCCTGTTAAAAGGAAGTTTTTCCTTCCCCTGTCGCCAAGTGCTTGATCGTAGCGGTTGGTCTGAATGCTGGGGTTTCTTCTGTATTATTGTAGAATCCTTACTGTACAGTATAACGCATATTTGAAACTAAGTTAGCTATAGAAAAACAATTATTTGATTCCTGTGAAGGTATGAGGGCTCAAGGTGACAAATTTAAACCCCCTGCTATTTAACTTTGAAACTATCAGTAGTATGAAGGTAACATTTTTCATGATAAATATAATATTGGACAAAAAATCAGCTGTTTCTGAGGTTTTCAGATTGTTCTGTGGAATGAGCTAGTTATGGTTGCCACCCTGTGTCTGCATTTTAGCATGCTGCTTATTCAAAACTCTAGGCTGCGGTAAATGCTATATGTTGTGTTATATTGGACAAATGTTAAAAAAAAAAATCATTTTGTTGAAGTGCAGTTCTGAGAGATTATCAGCATGAATAAATGCGTCCCCCAGACAATGCTTGCAGAGACATTTAAGTGAAAACAAACTGCCAAATCCCTTCAAACCCCGAAGAGCGTGACACGCTGATTTGATCACAAACTGACGGTTTTTCTTTTACAAACAAGCTGGATTTACTCACATGACTAACACAGGTTTTTGAAATCCACATTAGAGTGCACATTTGGTGGTGCATGTGTGTGTGTGTGTGTGGGGGCAGTGGGAAGAGACTACGATAGACTGTGTTCATGAGAGTAAGATAGCTGGAGTTGTTGCAGGGATTAATGTGAGTTTGTAACTTAAGGGCACGAGTTGCTGCTTGATATAATCTAGAGCATCAGCTCCTCTCTGCAGGCGATAAATGCTTTTTTTCCCCTTTTTTTTTTTTTTTTTTTTTGCATTCCAGTGAGCACGCTCAGTTTTTTTAAGGTTACGCTGCTGTGAACCTGTATGGTTTAAGCATACTTAACAGCATGAGTAAATGCAGGATTTGTTATCATGCCTTTCCTGTTTGTGCACTGTATTCCACCACTTGCTGTTTGCATCTCAAGGCTTTTAATAGCAAGTGTGGAGGATACTGTAGCCATTGTTAAGTCCATGTTTGTGTGCGATTCCAGAGTAGTTGTAACTGCAGCACGACGCACTCCTCTGCCTCTTAATGGATCTTTTTGTCAGTGCTGAGGTGTATAGAGCCCAAGTGGTTTTGTTATCCTAACAAGGTTTTTTTTCCTCCCTTTCCTCCCGACTCACTTTTCCTCACTCTATAAACGCTGTAGTTTGTATCTCGGGGGAAATGATGCATGTCAGTATCTCAATGACTGGCAGCCCATCCATTAAGGTTTATCGCATGTGTGTGAAAAATAGAGACAAGTATGGAGAAAAGCATGGTTCATCATCCCCACTACCCTCCAGTTAACTACATTAGTGAATTGGATCCAGTGCCTTGGGCGCCTTCTTGATGATTAGATTGCATGACTTGCGTGTTTTGGAGACAGCTAGTCTATGGACATGTGGTCAGAAATGGAGGCTGTGTGGTCAGCATTAAAAGGCAGGAACCGGTCGACAGCTTCCAAATTAACCAGAGGCGGTACAAACGAGACCAAATGTGTCAGTTGTCAAATGAACTGCAACAGCCAAGCAGCGACCTCAGATGATGAAAAATTAGGCCAACGGGGGAAGTGTTAAAAGGTGCAGTTCCTCAAATAGCCACTGAGCGTTGACTCCAAATGGGAATCAGTCCCCACGGGCTCCCATATCAACCTGCCAATCTTTAAAGCAAAATTAAACGTCTTTGAGGCCTGGTGCTACAAAAAAATCTCTCATTTCTATTACCGATTTTCTCTTTCATGATAAATGAATGAGGGGAAAACTTTTTTTTTATAACCTTCCTCTTTTTCATTCAGCTGCTCCGTTTAGAAGTTGCCACAGTGGATCGCCTTCCTGCATCGCTGAGCTGTCCCAAACCCAACTAAAATCTGAGCATCTTCACCGCCTCCAGCTCCGCCTGGTGTCTTTTTGATAGTGCTACTATCTCCAGCCTACCTGTTTAAAACCTACAAAAGTTTGAAGTTAAGCTTAATTAGGTGCATGGCTGCTCCAAGTGATCAGTGGTCATTGACACAGTCCCCTCGCTGTCAGCTAGGCTTCGCCCTCAGCTAATAAGAGTCACTGAAGTGGAAGCGTGTTTCTGGTGTCTTTTTGAAGCATTTTTAATGCAACTATCTGATAAATATCATAACTTGCTGTGCAGGTATTTGTTCCAACAGTCCATCTAAGATATCAGTCCTCTACTTTTAGTCAGTATAGCATCTCATTTGCATGTTATTTAGCTCTAATAAGCAGGTATCTGGTATCTGTCTATGGATACAACGTTGCACTTCACTCTCTTCCTTTAAAAAGGGAGTTTTTCCTTCTCACTGTCGCCAAGTTCTTATTCACAGGGGCCCGTCTGATTGTTGGGATTTTCTCTCTATTATTGGCGCTACAAGATTTAAAATTAAATACAGTTGTGATCAATTTTGCTCTAAAACGGCCTCTAAAAAGCTCTACAATGCACAGTCCAGAAGCAGTGTGTCATTATGCTGTGGCTACGTCCATATTTTATATTGCCTCTGATACATTTCATGGCATGAATTCCTGTGTCACATTAGATCACACTTACCGATTGATGTTATTCTTAGATGCTATAGCACATTGATGTTGTTCCATAATCAGAGGAAACAAGATGGCGAGCACACGCACGCAGATAACAGATACACATACATATTCACAAGGCTTTAGATGTGTAATGCCACTGAGCAAATCCGACGGCAGGCTGCATTTGGTTCATTTTTATGGTCTGTGAGTCAGATGTTTGTTTCCGAGTTATTGTTAAAAAGTGAGGGCCTGAGGGCCAATATCTTCTTATGTACTGCATTTTCTCAGCAGCCTGTAATGACATCAGTCTTAGCTGGTGAAGCCCACGTCCACCACACGTTCCAGCTTTTTGAAGATGACGGAAACGGGTTTAATCTTTCGGCATTCTCTTGAAGTGCCAAATCAGTCTTATAGAAGACATAAATAAATAAATAAAGACTTGATTCTATTTTAAAAAGGATAAAACTAACAAACAGTCTGACAAGTATTGTCTGTGTATAACATCTCTTCATATTGTGCATTCCTTTGTACCATACAGCTCAAACAGTATTAAGAGCACATTGCAGGGCAGCGCTTTTGCTCAGGATAGTTTGATATCATTGATGAACATGTGCACTGTAGTTTCCAGTATTTTTAGTGAACATCGTCAACGGCATCCTGATGCCTTAAATACCATCAAGGGACCTAATATGTATTCATCTGCCACCCTAAAAAAAAATGGTTTTCAGTAAATGTTCTATTTGGCTAAAAAGTGAAGTACCAAGCTGTGTTAGAAAATTACTTTGTTAGATTTACTTTGTCTGTAAGAACGACTAGGATTGGCGCTGGGTGCCACAGATTGTTAGGGAAATTGGAAAATGCTGGAGACGGATGGAATTGTCCAATAGGGAATAAAAATAACTCCAGCCTTTTGGTTTTGTCGCTGGTGAAAAATGCAGTGTAGCCAGTAAACATGCACACTACCCACCAATAACCAAGTTGTATGCCGATAAGTCAATCAGATTATCCCCCCCCCATCAATTTTATTAATTACCAGTTAATTAATTAAGGTCGGATCGCCACGTAGAGTCTGCAGACAGGTGGAGAAATGGCACGTCCATCTGCCAATCGTCGTGAGCAAACGCGGCAGCTGCGGCTGCATATTTTGCACGGCATCCGTCTCGATTCACCTGTTGTTATCAAACATAATGGTTCTCATGCAGTCTGGTCATGTGGGAACACAATCACACTTTGCGGGGATGCCTCGCACCTGGGTGACACGAAATTATAACGCTGATTTGTTGACGCATTAGTCGCGGTGCGCGCCGCGAGCATCAGCCTGTCATTTTTATCCGCGTTACGCATTCGAAAGCCTGGCCTCTTTCTTTCATTCACATCCTCGTCCTGCCCTTCCTATCAGTCTTTCGTTCTGTCTCTAACCTGACATAAAGGAACACAATCCCACGTTGTTTGTTTCGTTGTAACCCCGCAGCTGCATTTTCAAGATGATTGTCCCTGCGTGATGAAACAGTCCCTGTCAAGAGCTACAGACGATTACATGGCTTCACGCGGTGATCAGTCTGTGTGTAAACACTTTTTTAAAAATTTTTTTAAAGAAAGCAATCGATGTAGCGCAGAATGTCGATGATTAAACTCATACGTTGTCTTTAGTGACGATGAAAACAGCTTCTGTCTGACTGAGGGAAGAGGAAACAGAAGGACAGAGATGGTCTTTGTTTTTGTAATCAGCAGAGTGTCTCCCTCCTTGCTTTGGCTCCTCTGCCTTGGAGATATAATCGAACCATATACACCCACTCTCGAGTCTTTTTAGTGTCAGTCCTCATGTCACGGTTCACATTAAATGCTTGACGGTGAATCACACACGTAATGAATTCAATCAGATTTGCAACCTGCGAAACAGCCCCGAGACGGCGGCTTTCTTCTGACCTGCACGTGTTCCCTTTTATTACAACTCCTGACCCTTTCTGATTGGATGATAGCTGTGCTGTGTTTACATTAATGGGATTTGAAGCCCATTTCCCTAATCTGCTTCTTATTGAAAGATACTGGGTCTCACGTGATGAGCACATCGTTATCTGAAGAAGTCAGAATGGCAGTTTTTATTCAGCATTATAGCTATTTCTGTTTTGTGTCTAAAGCTTTGAATTTGGAGAAATGCAGCCAGTATTTCTAATCGTCTGAATATTTGAAGAGCAAGAATTGGAATCAGATAAAGTGCTGCAGGAAAAATTATCTCTTCTTTCAAAATATGTAAAAATATAATTGCATAAATGTTTTATTCCAAGCCCTAGCAATGTTTTTCCCTTTACAATAATACCCAGGGCTATTATCTGGCTCTTTAGCAGCCACTGTGTTCACTAGCTGGTCGCCAACTGCGTCTGCTATACGAATGAACCAAAACTGCGACACCGCGGGCCACGAGACATTTATTATGTGCAGAAATATGGAAACCGGCTGTTTGCAGCAGTGCCGTGTGACTTTTGTCTGTCCCGTAATCAGCATCACTCAGCAGCATCTGACCCTTAAATTTGTGAACCTCCCCCGATGTGGTCCGAGGGGTAATTACATCTGCCGGGGAATGACCACGTGCCAGTCCTTCTATCTCAGCGGGGTTCGGTTACTCAACCTGATTCGGGCAAGTGTGTGAGCGTGAGTGTTTGAAAAGTGCTAATTGGCACTCTTGAGTGTTTCAAGTCCACCTTTCCTAGAGCAGCTTCTGTGTCACCACTTTGTCAGACTGACACTCGATTTTAAACCCACCCCATCCCCTCGGCAGCTGTTGCCAAGGTCATTATCAGACCCCGAGAATATTCCCAAAGGCTAATTCACCCATATCCTCTGGCACTTTATCTAACAGCCTTCTCACAGGAAGGTGGTTGCAATGAGTGCTTCCAGGTGTCATTTAAATTCAGCCTGACTTCAAATGCTGCACAGACCGCGGTGGCGAAGCATCCGTACGCTAAAACAAACACCTGTATGTTGTATGAATGGGAGAAGACACCTGTGCCGTGATGAAGGTCGTTGACCCCAGTGAGAAAACTGGAGTTAAAAATGACTTTTAAGTGTGGCACTTTTAATATTCACTCAAGCGCTTCAAGTGTAAGATTTTGTTGTCTTGGGAATTCTGCCCCCGGTTTTCAGACAAAGGTGTTTTTCTTTACAACAAAGACGCAACCTTGATTACGGAGGCTCGCTTTAGTCTGAATGGATGCGTGTTTTAATCACAAATCCTGGATCCGTTTGCGCCTCTTTAATGAGGCCCGCTCCAGCTGGAAGGCTGTCGGCGCGGCTGCTTTGATCAGTGGCCCATGGACACGGGATTACACTGCTAACACACCGCGCTAATGGAGCCGCAAGTCAAAAACACACACCCGCGTGGCGCATGCACGCACACACATGCCCAAACAGGAATGCAAATGTGGGGAAATATACATATAAAACGCACACGCTCAACCTCTGACAAGGGCACAATCCAATAAGCCAGCGTCTTGTTCTCATGCAGCCCTTTGTGTCAGGCCCTTTCATCTGGCTGTATCTGTTTGGGTCGGCTGAGTTTTAGGCTCCGCGTTGACGTCTCTGCCAAAGAGGGCTCAGCGAGTAAGGTCCAAAGCTCAGTGCTGACACACAGCCCAACTCTAGAGACTAATGGCTTGTAGCTCCCAACATATGTTGTTTTGTGTAATTGCTTTAATTGCTGTCATTGTACGTAATGGTTGGTCTTTTTCATCTTCCCTGGTGGTGTAGGCATTCTGCTAATTATATCTGTCAGCCCTGCAGCCAAATTGAGCATTTCACTGTGAATTCAGAGCAGTGGGAACTTTTAAAATCAGAGCGTTTCTGTAAACTATTGGTGTGCGTGTGTGGGTGTAAATGAGTGACTGACTGCTGGGTGTTACAGGGGTTTTCATAAGTAATTCTCCTCATCCTGGAGCTGTTTAATAGAAGTGGGGTCGCGAACTTTGCTCATCAGTCAAGTCTAAACCTTGACCTGCGCGTAGTTCTGCTTCTTTTATCTGTTTTATTAACTAGAAAAAAAGGTGAAATGACTATATGGGTAATTTCATAAGCCTAAGAAAATGTCTTTGTTTCCGTTCAGGTACGACACCATCACCAACCAGTGGGAGACGGTTTCTCCTCTCCCCAAGCCGGTCCATTCTGCCGCAGCCACCGTGTGCGGAGGGAAGATCTACGTGTTCGGAGGTGTGAATGAGGCCGGGCGCTCGGCGGGTGTGCTCCAGTCCTACGTACCGCAAAGCAACACCTGGAGTTTCATTGAATCGCCCATGATAGGTAAGACAGGTGAAAACACACAGCGTGTTTGTCACAGATTCACACATGCAGCAAAAAAAAGTGAAGGGATGTTATGTCCTCAGGGGACTTGTCGCCATTGTTGCATCAACTTTTGTCTGATGACGGACCTGTTTCTCTCAGATATTCCCAAATGTAGGGTCCTTCTTCCTCATTGTGCTGTCAAATAAATTTAGTTGAAAGAGAATTAGCCCCTGAAAACCTCCACGCTTTTCTTTCAAGGCATCATATCAGAGCATCAGTATTTAGACTGCTTTTTATTTGCGATGTAAAATCTAAAGTGGAAACGGCACAAAATGCAAAAGTATTAGTTTAACCATTTATATGCATCCATTCGTTTATTCTTTGACATCTTACTATCACATTAGAGAGCAACAAGATATCTTTGGGCCTCAATTATGGCTGCCTGGTTGCCTAGCAACAGTGTTCTCACAACTCTACCCAGATGAACCCCTTCACTTCATGTCATGCGCTCGACTTACCCTGTCGAAATCTTAAACTCCTTCTTTATCAGTGCAGTGTTACACAGCACATTACTATGAGACCTTATATTTTCTTAGCGTGCATAAAACCAGACTCAATCAGTTTTATAAGTTAAGTTTGCAGCTCTGTTGCCTCATAGCAAGAAGAGAAGGTCCTGGGTTTGCATGGCTTCTTTCCACAGTCCAAAGACTGTGAACGTTAACTGGTACTTCAAAATTAGCCTTTGGTGGGAATGTGAGTGTTAATGGTTGTCTCTGTTGCACTGGGATGGACTGGCAACCCTGGACAGGTTACCTGCAAGGTGGCCAGATATTACAGGTTGCCCTATAATAGCTGGGTAGGTTCCAGATTAATGGATAGATTGATGGAGGGATGTCCTGTCCCTCCCCTCACACCCAACCGACCAATAGGTGGTCGTCTGATCGTTGGGGTTTTCTGTCTATTATTGTAGGGTCTCCATCTTACGAGATAAAGTGCCTCGAGGTGACTGTTTCATCTAGGGTTTGAGAGTAACGAAATTTCTATTTTCTGTATGTCCTGTACATGTGGCAGAATTGACAAATAAAGTTGACTTTGACTTTGACTGTTGTTGTAATTTGGTGCTGGATAAATAAAACTGAATTGACTTGAATCGAACTGAGTTGAAAGGATGGACGGATGGTGGTTTACCGATATATGCCAGTACTATAGTGGTCTGTTTGTGCTGTTGAGCTTGAAGGTGTTTGAACATGCTGTCTAGGAAATTCGACTAGCACAAATGTAATCTATATCTGTCGCTATTTAGACAGCAAAGATTTCTGGCACAACTTCGCCTACTTCCAAGGTGCGTGGAGAGAATGTTTCCATGTTATGATGTCCTCTTGTTTTTTAATCTAACTGCTGCACTGACTTCTAATTAAATGTAATCATTTTATGGGTCTTTTTGTATATTTGTAATATTCTTCTTACAAACGGGGGGGAGGGATTACGTCTCCTCCCCCCCGTCTTCATCATTAATGATCTAGTGCAGTATTTACTTGGACATGACTTAACCAGTTAACCAATACCAACCTGTTATATGTCAGCTGGTTTATCAATGAAGCTGTGATTGGTTAATTTGAATGTTTTTTTGCTACCCTGATGAAGGCCACAAGCCGAAACGCGTTGGTCAGTCAATAAAGTTGTTCTTCTTCCCTTTAAGTGTTGCTGGAGTTCCTGCGTTGTGTCTGTTTGGACAGCAAATGATAATAATTTTCAATTATTTATCACAGTCAGTTGCTTTATTGTTGGAAAGCAATTGCATGTAATTGACTTGACCCCATTCAGACTGACAGCAACCCGACTTTGTTTCATTGTATCATTTATGGCAGGTTTTAGTGGCAGTGTTGGTTTATTGATCTCTTTTTATTTTTGCATTGAAAAATTATTGAAGTGAGAGAACTTAATGTTGTTGGATTATTGCAATAATATCATCATATTGTGAGGGAAGTGTTTTGATAAGACTGTATCATGGGGTGTCTGGTGATTCCCAGCTGTACACAGTCACCCACCAAAACTGGAGCAACTACTGCTCGGATGGTCTGTTAATACAATGAATCACACAACAAACCATGCTGTTCCTCAGTTTGTATTATAAAAGCTCCAAGTGGCACTAACACCACAAAACCAGTCCAGAGGTCGAGTTGACTGATTTGACCGAACTAGGATGACGCCTAGCAGATAGCTACCAGCCGAGTTGGCACTCCTCTTTAACTCACAGTGCCTTTGGCCCTAATAATGCGACACAATTGCCAAAACCATTTTTCTCTGCTAAGCTGTAATTGTGTTTGTTTGTGTTGTAAAGTAGGGCATTTTAATGAGGGAGTTTGTGGTGACTAACTTGCTCTAGGAGTCAGGCCCGAGTGGTTTAATTTTTCAGAGCCAGAGTTTGGTTCCCGATGCTTTCTTTTCATCTGTATGGCCATGTAAACATAAAACCAACTACTTGGATTATATACTTGGTAGTTTTTTTCCCCAATTAAGGAAACCTTCAGTGTTTATCCTTTCAGTGAAAATGCTGAACCACACCTGAAAATTCAGCAGTCAGCCTGTTTTTACTTTTTCTCTTTATCGTTATCATCCTCGTCGGGATTTTCCATTATTCCCCCTCTTCCCACATTATTGCGCTGTCATAATAATGAGAAGACCATCGCTAAAATGATAGGTGGTTCTGACGATGGTTTCTGACGTGCTATTGGCCAAGCTGTGATCTGAATAACATCAGAATAACACCTGGATCCACATTCCAGTCTGATCCACCGGGGAGCTGTGAAGGACGAAAAGCCAGAAGAAAGCTGCCGTGACTCAAAGGTAGAAGGAAAAACACAAAAGCGTACCAAGCCTACAACTTTGTTATTCAGAGCACTGGCAGATGTCTTCCCAGTGCAAAGATCTTATCCACAGGCATTTCTTCACAAATATAAGTATCCTTGAAAGGTGCAGAGCAGGCGAGATTGCTATTGATTTGGACATATTCTGCAAATCTCTTTGTTTCACATTCTGGCCTGGACAACACTATTGCACACAAGTCAGCTTTAAGCCTAACCTACAAACTTCTTTGTGCTCTATAGATAATTCAATATTTTGTGAGAAAGAGTTAAAAAAAAAAAAAAGGTTGATAAGTGGGATTTGACTGAATTGTGTTTCTCTATTTGCAAGCTAAGAACCAGCGTTGCCTGCAATAAGATTCTCATCCAAGCCAAGAAACAGCTCCGGACATAATTGCAAGAAATATTGCAAATTGTTTAATCCACACAAAAAAACAGAAGATATAACTTGTTAATTAGTAAGATTTAGAAGTGCTGAGGGGCAGTTTGTTACCTTCTGGCAGAGGCAGGAGAGCTGTTTCCAGTCTGTGAGCTAATCCAAGCTAACAGAACTGCAGAGTGTAGCCTTATTTTATCCATACTGACATGAGAGCAGTGCCGGTCTTCTCATCTTACTCTTACAATGTGCATACATGCCAGGATATTTAAAAAGTTCCTTTATGGTTGGATTTAATTAGCAATCTGCTACAGTCATCTCCAGCCCCATATTTTTGTTTTGGATCTTCACTAGGATGGCTTTGCATGATTTCATCTCATTTCATCCATTGATTGATCCATTTCATCCCCCTGTTCATGGACTTCAGTGTTTTAGCTCCTGTCTCTTAAAGGCCAGACGCCCTCAAAGCTCACTTTTCTTTGAAGTAACAATGATTAAATATTACTGTTTCTTGCATGGCTTTGTCTTTTGTTCAATCTTCTTCATGCTGAGTCGGTCCACTGAGCTTTGTGGGCATCTGCGTATGCAGAGCGATCTCACACTTCAGTCAGGGTGAGGCCTGGACTTTGACTGAGTCATTGCAACGCGTTAATACTTTTCTTTTTCTGTTTAGATCTGCTGCTATGCTTCAGCCAACATGTCAGACATATGGCTTCATATTTGATTCTTGGATACTTTGGTTTACAGAGGAGTTCATGGTGCCCTGGTCCTGTATCTGCAAAACAGGCCTAAATCATCACCCCTCCTCCCCCATGCTTGACAGTTAGTATGAGGTGTTTGTGCTGATATGTCGGGTGCTGTGCATTATGGCCGTACATCTCCACCTTGCTCTCGTCTGTCCAAAAGACATTGTTCCATGTGGTTTGTCGAGAGGCAGCTTTGCAGACCTAAACCATCCTGCCATGTTCTGTTACAGAGACGAGGCTTTCTCCTGGACCCCGTTCCAAAAAAAGCTGTGCTTGTTCAGCCTTTTACTAACTGTACTGTCATGAACTTTAACATTTAACATGCTAACTGAGGCCTGCAGAGTCTGAGATGTAGCTCTTGTATCTCTGAGCATTGCACGCTCATTGTGTTAACACTCACCTGAGTGCTCCAGACCAGTAGTCTACCAAAACATCTGCTTTTGTAGAAGCGCTCACACTTGCTGATGATCAGATAATACACACCTGGCTGCTAGCTAGTAATCCAGCTTCATGCCAGTCTCTTTTGAGCAAATCGTCCTCTGTGGTGTTGGCTTTTGGCTTTTGTTGGTTCAGTAGAACAAACTGTATGCATTGTTCTCCTGTGCTTTCTTCTCTAGGAAAGATTTGACTTTATTTCACAACTGGGAAAAAAACCTCTACCTTACTTGTAGAGCACTGAAAAAACTTGTTAAAAAAGTGTTATTATCAAGAGCAAAAGGTACGGCTGTGCAGGCATCGACGAAAGATGATATCAGCCGGGCCGAAGAATTGGAAACCTAGCAGACTAGCAGAGCCGTCTGAAGCCTGAGCTTATGGGTCGCAGCGATTAATTGTACATCCACTGACCTCATTAATTGAAACTTTGGACCATGTTTAATATGTGAATCCACTTTTGTAATATTATATATATATATATATATATATATATATATATATATATATATATATATATATATATATATAGCAAAAAAGGGAAAAGCATGAAAGAGCCACTTCAACAAATTATAGCACATCCTGGGAGCTTAATGGCTATGGCGCATGCCTCAAAACCGCGCTGTCCACAGTTCAGCAGAAACACAGAGTCAGAGAAGTATTTGAAAGTTACACCAGCACAGAGACACTTTGCTGAGCGCTGTCGCCCAGAAACTTGCTTTCAGTTACTGGAGCCGTCTCAGGGCTTTACTACTGTGAAGGAAACGATGATTATGTAACACGGGTGTTTGGGGCGAGCGCTATGTGGTATTAAAGGGCTTGCAGAGCAGCTGGCACAGGAGAAACACACACATATATACGCACACACAGAAACACATAGATCCAGACATGCACACACACAACGGCTGCTTGCCTCACATAAACCGTGCATCCCTGAGGACCACAGGTACACAAATTATATAACAAGCTGGGAGGTTACACATGCGTGCGTGTATGCATTGTGTGTGTGTGTGTGTGTGCGCGTGCATGGCAGACACAGACAGACATATCGTCATCTGTCAAGCCGTAGATGAGCTGGCGTCTTACAGCCAACGAGGCAGGAGATAATGGACGGGTTTAGTGCTTCCAGTGAAATTGGGCCGGCGATGATTTTAGCGAGGCGTTGAGGGCGGGGAGCGCTCCTTGAACAACCCCCTGCTTCCCTCCGTTGCTCTCCATCGCTATTCTCTCTGTTCATCTCTCTGTCTCACCCCTACACCCCCCCGACTCCGTCTCTCATGGTCTCTCCGCACCGTCTTATCAACTGACACAAATATTTTTTACAAATTTTTTTGCAGCTGTGTGTGTGTATGTGCGCGCATCTATGTGTGTGTGTTTTCCCCCTGCGTGCACCGTCTCCCGCGTGGGCTGCAAATGGGTTTCACAAACACTTATCAGGACGGACTTCCCATCTCTCGCAGAGTGAAAAATAATATTACTCATGCCAAAAATAGTCCCTTCAACAAGTCTATTGAGATACGCCGGGTCTCTGCAGCTTCGTTCATCCAGAGCTTCCTTTGTCTTCAGCGTGTCTCTCTCTGCTGAGCAGTATATGGTCTGAAGATCATAACTGAGCACTTTCACATGTAGTAAGCTATTTAAGAAGTCTCATTACTTCATTCTCCAAAGGTCAGCTCACCTAAATTACCGAAATGCCATAGTTTTCTGCTTCCATCTCAGAGAAGAAAAAAAATCAGCGTGTAACATGTTTTTAAAAAGGTCAATCAAAGACCCCTTTAATATATCCGTTCTAGTGGAGCTGAAACATAGCATAGGCAGGGAGAGCTTTGGCAATCACTCCTGCCTCAGCTTCACAAGTCTTTCCTTCTCTTTCTAATATCAGTGTTTCAAATATGAGCGATAACCCCCCCGCTTAGAGTCGTGTCATTGAATGAACAGTTTTTATATATTTATGTCACGTAGCCTTTTTTTAAATCACTGCTTAAAAGAAATTAAGGGAACCCCTAAATCACACATGACTGAAAAAATACTCAAGTTGAAAATCTCCACAGCGATGTGTAAAAACGACATAACAGTCAAATGAGACAGCAGATGGTATCCTGGGGATTCTCCTCCCAGACCTGGATTGGAGCAGAACGTAGCTCCTGGACAGTCTGTGGTGATATTTGGATGCACCCCATACGTAATATCCCAGAGGTTGCAATTGGATTCATGTCCTCGGGACGTGAGGGCCTGTCAGTGGCATCGACGCCTTTGTCGGCCACAGGAGGAAACCAGGGCCCAGCACAAAGCACAAGGTCTGACCCCGACAGCAGTCAGGGTACCGTCGGCTAACATATGGAAGTCTGTGTCTCCTCAGACCATCACTGACCCACTGCCAAACCAGTCATGTTGGACGATGGCATCGTAATGTTCACCACAGGATCTCCAGACCTTCTCACGTCTGTCACATGTGCTCAGTGTGAACCTCCTCTCATCTGTGAAGAGAACAGGCAGCTACGGTGGACGTGCCAATTCTGGTGTTCTCTGGCAGATTCCAGTCAAACAGCACGGCGCTATGCCGCGAGCACAGAGCCATTAAACAATATTGGATCTTTATATCCTCATGAGAAACATGCACAACTAGCCTGCTGGAGGTCATGTTGTAGGGCTATGGCAGCGCTCTTACTGCTCCTCCTCACACAAAACGGCAGATATTGGTCCGGCTCTCCTCGTGTCACAGCCCACTTCCTGTTTCTTATCTCCTCCACACTCTTGAGACAGTGCTGGTAGATGTAGTAAACCTTCCTGTGACAGCATGTGTTGATGCGTCATCCTGGAAGAGCTGGACTACCTGTGTAACCCGGCAGATTCTGTCTCATACAATCAGTAGTGACAAGGATACAAGCAAAAAGCAAAACTGAGAAAAATCAATGAGGGGAAAAAAAAAAAGTAGATATCAGCGGTTTGTGAGCACCACCTGCAAAACCATTCCCTTTCAGGTGGTTGTCTCTGCAGTGCACCTCACTTTCATTTGAACCAAATCAGGTGCAATGGACTCACATTGATTTGTGCTCCCTTCATTTTTTTTTTTCTTTTTGTGTTCCTGCCTTGTCTCTGCTGTCACAGACTGCTGACAGCAATGAGCCTGAAAGCGATGACCGATGGCTCGACATTAGCTAATTACAGATCACCATTCCTTGACAATGTCCTTCAACACGCAAACGGCAGAAATATCGACCCATCCAGATCTAAAGCTGATAAATCAGTGTGCACTTTTGAACACTTTTCACCTGGCAGCAGTGAACAGGAAGGGAACCGTCACAGGATGGATATTAAGCTTCACTGAGGCGGGGATCTGGGAAAGGCATCACTGTCTCATTGTTTTTTATGATTTTCTGTTTTAGTTGAGAGGTCATCTAAATATTTGCGTCTAGAAACAGATGGAAAGTTGACAGACCTTGTGCTGCAGGATTATCCAGAATGTTAGAGGGGTGTTTAACCCTCCATGGGGTCTGCAGGCCGGTCACATGACTAAAAACTATGAATTGTGTTCTTACTAAATGTAGCAGATGTCTGTCGACCAAACAGTTTGTCCAACCAAATCTTGGCCACAACTCTTTGATAGATTTCCATTGAAAATCTGCACAAAGCTGCAGGACTGACACGCCAGTTAACCTCTGCTGCTCTCGAGCTTGCTGTTAGCATGCTAACGCAGTAAATTAAGTATGTATGCATGGTGTTCAGCAGATGCATGTTTGGAGTGGATACGAACGCTGATGCTGGCAAATATCGCCGTGCACATATATTCTCATAAAACCCTATTAGCGTTGCTGTCGTTCCTGATGACAGAGCTGATATATGACGCTTTTTAGGGGCTTTTTCTTCTTAACATTGTGGTTTTTGTTAACTAATCTGTGCTGCAAAAAAACAAACTGTTCACAGCATGTTCTTTGAGGGAAAGAAATGAGGCAGTAATTTTAGAAATATGAAGCATAAATGAGGATATTTTTCCACAAACCCCCCCCACCCCCCCCAAACTAAATTCGTGTTTGAGGCCAAAATTCTAAAATTCCATGAAATCTTAGAAGCCTTAACAAAAAATTAAGTTTACAGCATCTTTACGTGCAGTTTCGTACCGAAAAGCATTAACGTGGCACACCAGGACTTAATCCACGACAAATGACCGACCAAAGTCAACTGTACACAAGCTGTCAATGCAAAAAATGAAGGATGTCGTCTCACAGATACATTTGTCGTAACTTTAAATTATTAAAATTACAACCAGCGAAGCTCCTGATGATTACAGCCTTTTTGAGGAGCTTTTTGAACTTTTGAACTTGCTGTTCTCTTTGCTGTTAAAGCGTGGGGAGTCACCATGCCAAGATCAAAAGAGCCTCTGTGAGGATTTTGAGGAAAATGCTGGAGAATGCCTGTGGGTCTCACTTATGGAACGTTAAAAAGATCTACAAATCATTTGAAATGGATCGTTCCACCGTGAGAAGAATCATCAGCAAGCTGCTCCAACGCCGACGTCCCCCAGCTGACAGACGGGTCCCCGTCGACCGGTAGACTCCAAAAGCCCGGGAGCAGGAGCGCCGCTGCGAGATACCGACCGTCGGGATGATCGTTTCCCCCGAATGACGTAACGGCAGACCGGCCGCGGCCCTCGAGAGCGCCATTTACAGAGGTGGAGGAAGAGGAAGGGAAAGTGACAGAGCAAGAGAAGGTGGAGAAGGTGGAGTGTTTCCATAGCGACCTAATTGGACATGCACCCATCATGCTGAATTAAAGTACATCATCCTCTTTCAGCTATTTCGGCCCATCATTTCAAAGGCAGCTCTTATTCTCCTCACACTGCATAAAAGGACATTGTGTGTGAAGAGGGAGGCAAAAAAAAGGGGGAACTTTTCGCTGCTCCAATTACCTTGTTGTGATCTTATCTAAGCTACTGTCAGAGAGAACTGATGCTTCTTTGTCCTTTTTCCTCACGCTCTCTGGTATGATACAGCGAGCTGGAGTGGATCACCTCATCCTCCGTCGTTTGGAGGAGAATGTCTTGTTTATCCCTTGTTTGCGTTTCCTCCCGCGATCGGCCGCACATTTCAGCGTCGATGTAATGCCGCTGCGGCTTTGTGATGGAGGCTGCTGTTTGGCTTTTTATCAGAGACTGCGGTCTTGTCTAGATCTGTACAGCAAACAGTATTGGTCTGATTGAGTGAATTGTTCTTTACTCTATTTGTGTGGGTTATTGTTGCTGCGTGCTGGTTTTACAGCGTCGGATATCTGCTGCCGGTGTTGATGCAGGAACGAGATAGGGAAGAACAAGGTGTTCGTTGAGACAGCAGCTACACAATTCATCATACCCGTGTGCGGGTGTGTGCGTTTTCTTTTGTTTGATGTCCTTGACCTCAGCCCGGGGGGAACCCAGGCTTGGTGACTAAGCTGTTTTATCAAGGTGCGGGAGAGTGTGTCAGCCCATGTTGCCCCGCAGGCACAGCTATACTTCTATCACCGCTGCAGAGTTAAAACCTTGTTTTGCTGCCTCTTTTTATTCATTTTTTATGTAGAACGTGGTCAGCTGTGGATTCCTGGCTGAGCTCTCTAACCTTCGAGCTGCGAAAGCCGACAAAATCTATTGCGATATTTCAAGAATAGCAAAGTCCATCTCAGAATTGAAAAGTTTTCAGCTGACACAGACAGATTGCGCTCCCTTTACTGTATCTCAATGTTGTTTCAGCAAAAAATGACTCGTTTTCTGCAACGAAGGCCAAGGGATGAGAACAAAACCAAAGCGGTGGAAGAGAAGTGGAACCCCAGCAGCAGTCCTCTGAGGCTTGCCAAACGAGAACTATGAGATTTACCTGCCTGGTACTCCTCCAAGCACTCAAACTCGGTGCTTACTGTTAGTCCGCTAGAGAGAGGCAGGAAGTGATGGCAAGAGTTTCAATGGGGGAAAAAAGAGAGGAAGGTTTTTCCTTTGAGAGCATCCTGTTATTATTCTGCCTCGGGCACAGAGCAGAGAGAAATGAGTGTTCTGTGTTTATGGGACCTAACACAAAACATCATGTACACACGCTTACGCTGGCACACACACATACGCTCAGGAAGACTGGCAGCAGCATATCAATGAGACGAGGAAGGTAAAAGAAGAAAATAAACACGTCTGGCAGAATGTGAGGAGGACCAATCAGTGGCAACTTGTTTCTCAAGGGCAGAAATTGAGGCTGACGCCTCAGATGGTTGCAGTGGAACTTAAGATTGCATTTCACTCTGCGTAAATGATTGCAGGATCGTCATATGTGAATAATACAGTATTTTTCAACCGCAATAGCAGCGTAGTCTGTCTCTGTCAGTCTACAAGTGAGATAGTTCAACAGCTGCTGAATGATATGCCATGAAATTTCATGCAGACACTGGTCCCAGGAGGATGAATCATTCATGACTTTGGTGATCCTCTTTTTCTCTAGCACTCACATGAGTTTGGTATTTGAGATTTTAAGTGAAATATTTCAACAACTCTTCGAGTGCTTTTTGGAAAATGTGGCACCCTGCAAGGACAAACTCTTTATAACTTTGATGAGCTCTTAATTTTTCTTTTGAAATCTTCATCAGCTCCAATTCTTAGGTTTCTGGCGCTAATTAGCAAATGTTAGCATGCCACTACTGAACTAAGATGTTGGATGTTGTAGACATTACACCTGCTTAACATTAGCAAACATGGATGTAGTCGTTATGTAGTTGCCCACAGCTGTGTGCAGGACCATTTAAGGCTTTGCATTTGGTATTTTTAGCTTAATGTAATCATATTTGAAAGGGAGGATAGCACAACTCTAAATAATTGTAGCCTCATATAAGATTTTGGCTAGCGAAAAAATGGCTCAAACAAAATGTTCTTATCAGAAAAAACAAGATCACCCAAGGCTGAGCCCTTGAATAATTTTTTAGATTATTTGATAGAAAAAAAGGACAATCTGCCTAAATGCATTTTATGTATGTGGTTAGAGATCAGCAGTATATGTAGCACGCCAAGCCCTTATCGTCCTCTTCATCCTGAACTGCAGTTAGGGCTCTAACACCAAAACATGTCTAAACATGCTAATTTGTTCCAGAAACTGTCACAATTGTTGTCAGCAGTTCAGACATGCGACTCTCCCGCCTCCAGATAGCTAACAACGAGCCAGCAAAATGACAACATTAGCTAGTTATAAGCTAACAATTAGCCAGCTAATGTTAGGTTCGAGTATCCTAAAACTCACACTTTACCTCTAATAAACTGTTTAACTACATTCTCACATCATATGAGAGTTAATTTGCTGAGTGTTGACTTGAACAATGTTAAGAATAAGAACAATAACTCTGGTATGGATCATCCACTATTTGTATGACAATTGAAAAGCGTGATGGCTGTGGGTGCGAATCATTTTCTGTATCTCTCAACTAAGAGAGAGCTAGCAAATCTAGATGTTAGAGACACTTAAAAACACAGGTTTTTCTAATAGATGCTAACAGCAGTTAACAGAGGCTAACAGCAGCTAACAGAGGCTAACAGCAGCTAACAGAGGCTAACAGCAGCTAACAGAGGCTAACAGCAGCTAACAGGCTAACAGCAGCTAAGAGTTTACCAGCGGAAAAGTTCAAGAAAAGTTCAAGATATGCTCAACAACCTCAGTATTACTGTCATCAGACAAACTTAGCTTCGCTGACAACTTTTTCACAATCTGCTCCACTATAAATAAATGTGGATGCATATTGACAGCTGAGGTAAACAGCCGACTGACAGCCTACATTCACTACAGATGGACGGCGACCAGAGATGGCTGTCTTACAGTGGATTATACACATGAAAGTAGAACTTCGTCAACTGCAATCTACTGACATCTAGTGATGAAATTTTACACACTGTAACTTTTAACTAACATAATAAAAGATCAATGTAGCTGTTTTGTAGTTACCCACGGGTTTGTGGACTACAATTTTACAAAAGACTTTGCACATTTTTTTTTCACTTAACGTCACTATATTTGGGCAAGAGTCATCAGCTACTTGGTTAACTGTAAATAACTGTAGCAATAAAAAAAAGAGTCAAAAAAGATTTTTGACTATTAAAAAAGTGGCTCAAATAAAATATTCTTACCACAAAGACGGGACCTTTTAGTACAACTGAATAAAAAAAAACCCCCACCAGAATCTCAGAATGTCTAAGCCCTTAAATATGCACATCTTCAAGCTTTACTAAAGTTTTAATGAGTTTTTTGTACCAGGCTGTACATGTTTATTTCTGCTGTAAAGCTAAGCATTAGAGTCTAGAGGGACTGACTTACTTTTGGAGCTAACCTTAAGTGGCCATTCCAGCAGCTTAAGTTTTTGGCACTTTCTCATTGGCTTCATTTTTCAACCCAGGAGGTTGGCACTTGCTGCCATTATCATTTATTTTAAAGCAGCACTATATACACAGAGCCCCAGCATGGCAGCGCGCCCCTAGAGCACATAATGCAGCACAGCCAATTCAATAATCAGCAGCAGCAGCACCTCTGAACTCTGGAGCTGACCTTTTAATGAAATATGCCAGTCTCCTCTCAGCAAAAGGTAAGAGGAAAGGGGAGCTGGATCAAACACAGAGGTGAGGCTTTTTAGGGCTGCCAGCGCTGCCTTTATTAAGGCGTCAGGCTCGAATCCTCCCGGTGCCTGTTTGCGATGAGGGATGCCCGTCCACTGTGGCAGAAAACGGGGAGGACAGCAGCTTACGGCCAAGTATCCGTGCATTATTCATGCTGCTTGTAAATTGGCCAGCTGCAGTCTGCTAGAGAGAAATTGCCGGGAGTTTGAAATACATTTCCTCTTCCCGCACAGTAGGGCCACTGCTCGCAAACTCCTGGTTTCCAGCCGGCATCGTTACGCGCAAACCGCTGTTTCATTTTGTTTCCCATCATCTATACCTCTGCAGCGGTGCTGCTTCAATGCCTCTGCTTTCCTCGCACGCCATATACAGTGTCAGAGTGAATTATACACCATGCACAGTATGCAGTATCCCACCTGTTCACTCATGTATTGCCAATACATGCGCACATTGCTTTTTCTTTTCCTTATTTTTGGTTCTTTATAAATCTACGGAGGTGCCACGGGGCCTAATGCAATTGTGAATTATTGGGACTTAGGTAACTCTTTTATATTGCTTCTAAGCCCAAACATATTTTGGAGTGGAACCCAATAAAGCCACCGTGATTTATGAACTCTGCTTTTTCATCGGTTTTGGTATCCATTCTGTTTTTTGTTTTTTCCAAAGCAATCTTGAGTGGGGCATATCTGTAAAGTGATAAGTAGAATGTTGATGATGATCGTTTTTGCATGCGCTGCGGGGACCAGGAGGAAGGGTGGGAAAAAAAGAACAAATTGATGTCATTATACCGAATGGAAATTTCTGCTGTGAGTGAGAATGACATCCAAACAATAGCTCTGTTTTCTCTTTTTTTCAAAATAAAAAATCTCTCCTGTTTTTCCCTCCCCTTTCTCTCTCTGTCTCGCTCCCTTTTTTTGTCTCTCATATCTTTAGATAACAAATACGCCCCTGCAGTGAGCCTAAATGGATTTATATTCATCCTGGGAGGAGCCTACGCTCGAGCTACCACTATCTATGACCCAGACAAAGGCAACATCAAGGCCGGTCCCAACATGAATCACTCTCGGCAGTTCTGCAGGTAAGAGATAATTAATGTAGCGGCACCACACGCAAGTTAAATCCCCAGTGTGGAATTTAAAAGATTTTTCAAAAGCTCAAAACTGCAGCTCTGTGTTTTGTGAAGCTTTAAGAAAAAAAACCCTCTGTGACATTATTAAACAGCCTGAAAACAATCTAAAACTCAATCTTATTAGTAATCTGTCAGTCTTTGTGTCATAACACAGGTAAACGGTCGCACGGGGAAAAAACGTTTTCAGGCCAGTTAATTAAAACTCGAACAACGCCACGGGGCTGACAGCCTTTTCCAACGCGATGCGGCTCGATTGCGAGAATTCTCCCTCGCCGGGAAATTTGCTTTCTAATACGCGACTGTTAAATCCGTCTGATCGGTATCGCCGCCGTCTGTCACAGAGAGAGAGAAACAAGACACATCTGAGGCGGCTTGATTTAATCAACTTTTCTACAGACTGTTTCGAGTTATTAAACTGAAATCTGAGTCATTTAGGTTTTAGTGGAGGCGGAAAGAGGAGGGGGCGGCGTATTTGTGCAGAGAGTCACGTTTGTTTCCTAAGAAAAAGAAAAAAAACAGGAAGTAGTACAACTGCGATCTGCAACTTTCCCACCATTAGCGAGGCCATAATGGCTGATGAAGGGAGAAAAATGAAAATGAACAGCAGTGGGATCACACCCTAATATCCCAGTCAACTCGAGCCACTGAGGTGTGCAGTTCGCTGGATAATGAACTCACAGTTTTCTAGGCCCTGAGCCCTTTCTTCTCTCTCTCTCGCTCCTTTTTTTTCTCCCCCTTTTCTTTTCCTTGCAGAAGTCGAGAAAAAAAATAGATAAAAAAAAAAGCATGCATGAAATACATTTGGGAGGCAATTACAGACAGTGATCTTATGTGCAAAACGTACACCATAAATCATGTTGTCAGAGTTATTGATAAGCTGCACCAGCACACGCCAGGCAGCTGTTCTGCTACATTTAACTAAGTCTGACACAAGAGAGGGGAGGAGATGCACGGCCGGGGGGGGCGGGATGGGATTGGGGGGGGACAACAAACACGCCGCTGTCAGACAGGAAACTCGGAAAAATATCTGCAGTGCACGAAGTCTATGCAGGAGAGCAGATATTTTCCCCTGGCTGCGTCCGGCCCTCCGCAGGCCCTGCACCTCCCCTCTGTTTATCAGGAAGAGCAGCCTCCAGGCTTCGCCCCGCGCTCTCTCCATTTTGGATCAGCTGTGCTTTTCTCTCTGAGTAGATTTAGGCTTTATGTAATAATCTTTTTTTTTTTCTCCCTTCTCCTCTCGCGGTCCTAACAGTGCTGTGAATTTTTGCAGTAGGACGGCATGTTGCTCGCCGCGTGCGAGCGCGTCTGTGTGTTTGAGCGTGCACCTTATGTAAATGCAGATCGTTCCAAAGCCCAATAGGAGTACAAAGCCCTAATCAGCTTACGGCCCAAGTTTTAATCCTCTCCGCACACAAACTCCTGTTTCTGTTTCTCATATCAAATGAGCACATTTGTACAGATATTTGCTTTTCAGTAGTTCCCCCCCCCCCCCCCCTCCTCTCTCTCTCGTCCTCGAGAGAAAATGTAATGTGTGAGATTTTATGTATTTTTTTTTTTATATATAAATTAATCCACCTCACCCTTCCCCAACCCTTCCCCACCTTAGCCCATGTTGTCGAGAGCAAGTGCGAGTGATGTCAATAATCCCAGGCGTGGCCCCCAGCGTGACAATCAGCATGTTTGTGGAGATGCCGTCTTTGTGTGGCTTTGTTGTCTCGTCGTGATTAACGCCACCAACAATATTTCTGCCGCTGTGACTCAGAGCTAGCTTTATCAAAGCAGCTCATACTTGCACTGAGCTACTTATCTTCCTGACACTGATTACCTCTCATTACTGTTTATCCTAACAGTCGATGCGCGCGTAATGCTCGCTTTCCCGTACAAAATCTCAAGATTTGTCATCTTTTAGATTTCACTTAAAGGTGACTGGGCGGCACAGTCAGTTACAGATGTGTCGTTTTTGTACTAAAGCTACTTTCGGCTGCTCCTTTCTTGTTTTTACACCGGATGCGATCCCAAAGTTTGCGTCTCCTCCCAGGATTTAATCGGGGATCTTTCGCTTGCTCGGCTAATTTGTAACCCACTGCACTATGGAGCCACTGTAGACAAACTTGCACAGCAGCTACTCCTAAAAACCTCTTGACTCAGTGGCACAATAGTAACTTGTACTAGTAACCTGCTCTTTCTTGCTCCCTCACATTGTTGCACAGGAATCTTTGGCACCACAGCGCTGCTTTAGTTCATTGAGGCCATGCACAGCTCTCTTTAAGGTCCCACCAGTGCACTTTAAACGGGTTGACATCTGGACTTTGATCGGGCCATTGCAACATGTGGATTCTTTTCTTTTTCAGCCATTCTGTGGAACAGTCAACAGCTTTTACCACTTTGTTGTTTGTTAGAGGCAGATTTCACCTCCAACAGATGTTATAGAAAAGCAGTGAATGGCTGTTGCTTTGATTAGTTTCGTTTGTTTTTTGCGAGGTAGATATGAGAGGATTCAGTATTGCATATAGTTGTTTAGTTTAGCATCAGGGAAACTGATAGCTTGCTATCAAATGGGAACACATAACTTTTTATATTGTGTTCAAATTTAGAAAAATGTCACTTTTCCTGCATCCAATCCTTGATTCGAAAGAAAATTTTGTGTCTTTTTATGCAGCGCCGTCATTCTGGACGGGAAGATCTACGCCACGGGAGGCATCGTGAGCAGCGAGGGTCCAGCCCTCGGCAGCATGGAGACATTTGACCCTTGCGCCAACACTTGGACACTCTTGCAGTCACTGCCCTGCCCGCTCTTCAGACACGGCTGCGTGGTCATCAAAAAGTATATCCAGAGTGGCTGAGGGTGGCTCGGACCAGGTCGCACTGGGTCAACGCTTAACACCAGCTGAGCTCCAGTTGTGGGACGATGTGTGACAGCAGCTTCGAGACGGGCCGATCGCTCGCTCGGTCTGTCGGCGACCTCTGAACTTGACGTCAGCATTCATCCACACTGTTGCCCCACACCTGAAGATAAAGTCAAATAAAAACGCCCTGTGCAGAATGTACTCATGTTTAACTACTCAGCCATGTCAGGTGACGATTCCCAACCCCCAGTACTGTATGTGTCATGGTAGTAGTTCATTCTCTGTCATCAAACAGGCACAGGGTCCCTCTTAGTAATTTGAAAACTCCAGGGTTTTTAAATGAAGTCTGTTTCCCCCCTCTGGTACTGCCTTTTGTTTTTTGTTTTCAGTGCATATCTCTGTAAACTCAACACCTTCATTTCCTTTCATATAATCTGACTCAGCTGAAAGCCATTGCAGGTCCAGATTCGTGTCCCTTTGAGTAAATCACACGTTAACAGGCGTAGGTTTCGCAGTCGTGCATTTGTGAAAGTTTTTGTGGCATACAAACGTTTTTCCAGTAGCGACATCTGAAGGACAGGAGGGAAAAGCGAAGGGAAGCGACGCGACTGTTTTCCTCTTTATCAGTGGATCCGATGAGTTTCTTTCTCCACTGCAACCAGAAGCAAAGTTCCAACTGTGCAGATTTATGGGGTAACTTTAAATCCAGATTCTGAACTCTGTGTAACCTGGGCCTTTTTAATGGCTCTCTAAATATTGGAAAAAAAACTATCAAATCGGGGTCAGGTTGGGTTTAAAAAGAGATTTCTTCCCCCCTCCTTTGTTCTTGTACAATTCCAGTCTGATTGAGATATCATCTGGAGGGTGAGTGGCTTTTTTTTCCTGCCTTTATTCACACTGACTTGCTCTCTGGGACAAAGAAAGCACCACACTGAGAGAGAGAAAGAGGGAATTCCTTCTTCCGCTGGCGTCTGATCAGATTCAAGTTGGGACAATTCCTCCGGAAAAAAAAAGCACAATATTCACCCGCGACTGTTATCATAGATGTTATCTGTTTATCCATGTTTCTTCTGTGTTTCAAGTTCCTCCTTCCCAAATCCGCTTGTTTTATACAATGTTTCATTGCAACCTGCAAATTATGTCGGGTTGGTATTCTGTAAATACAGCGAGGAAATATGTATATTTTAAAACCTGAAGGCAATTCTGTATAAATGTTTTTAGAAAAAAAAAAGATAGGCTGAATTGAAAATGGTACGTCTGTAAATCTGTACCCAAAAAGGAAAACTTAACAATTGTTATTATTGAAACCTAATACATATACCAGAATATGAACACATTGTCAAGTCTGTTTTTTTATGTGTTGTCCGGTTTAATCAGGGCTCTTAATGCAACAACTGTGAATAGACTTTTTAACCTTATTCTGAAAAACCCGTGGTTTCCTAGGCCTGCTTTTTAGTACGGCTTCATCGTTCCGCCAAACTGACTGTATGTAAAAGAGCCACAGTCGGCGCGACGTCACACACTGGTTTGTAAGCAACAAATGTGGAACTGCCTTCTATCGGAAGGCCACCAGATGGCGATAGCTGCGGTTGTTAAAAAAAAAAAAAAGATTGCGAGTGTCAAGACTGATGAGAATACTTCCTGTTGAGTTTTCTTAAAGTAAGGAATTAGCTAATGAATAAATAAAACCATCCCATTTTAATATGGGAGTCTGAGGGTTAACTCCTTTTCAAATCCAGCCTCAAGTGGCCATCAAAGGTACTGCAGGTATTTTAGGCTAATACTTGTCAAAGTTACTTTAAAAAAAACAAAACAAAACAAGCACTTCAAAGTTACAGTTTGCACCTTTATTCAAGTATATCACAGCAGTTTATTTGAGAAATACAGTAAATGTTCCATTTTTCAAATATAACTTACACTAAAGTAACAATTGCGAACAGGTGTGTGTTAGATACACAAACAGAACTGACAAAGCTATGAAAAGTCTAAATTAACTGAAAGAGGGAAGAAGAAAATAATTCAGGATAGAACAAGCCTTTTTCCTTCTGCATACTGGACTAAGTTGTCTCCACTACCAGACAAAAATTGGTTGTTAGTCCAAACTGGCAACAATTTATGATTAAAAAACAAAAAAAAGAGCACAATGTATGACATTTGTTACCCATATTTTATACCCCATGGTTTTTCTTTTAAATCCATAAAAAATAACTCTTGGCAGAAACTGGAGACAAAGTGAACATCATTAACAGAAAGTTGATCTGGTCCTTTTCCTCATAACTGTTTTAAATATTCTAATGCTAGCCTCTTCCAGTATGCCACAGTCTGTAACCACTTTCAACAAAGAAAACATCAGAACAATGAAATAAATAGAAAAGCTGAAAGGGCAAGTTGTCACGTGTTGAAACCTGAGAGACCTGTAAACCCTTTATTCCCCCGTACACGCCAAATAAACTTGCTACACAAACGCTACGCAATTCAGCAAAATCGTTCAAATGGACGCGCAACGCTTCCCGATTCGGTTCAGTTTCAGACGTACAAAAAGACTGAATGTACTGAATATCAGGTGTAAAACATATTTAATAATAAATACCCAGAATCATGAGATGAAAATAAAAAAACAAACAAGAGACCCAAACACAGTTGGAACACTTGGGAGTAAAAGGCGATGGGTGTGTAAAGAGGCAGAAAATGCTCTCTATAGCTTTTAAGAAGGTATTGGGTGATAACAGGAGCAGATCCGGGACGTCTCCTCAGTGTCAAAGTACGTAAAGTAATCAAAGACAACCTGAAACTAAAGCATCAAATATACAGTCCATGAAATATCCGTAAAATTTATGCAATCATCATCTGGCTCAAATGCAAACATACGTATATAACAATCAGAGAGATATAAACAACTCTTGGATTACTGCAGCAGCCGTGGTTGCGCTGAGGTGGTACTGTGGATGTTGCAACAGTATTTTGAGTGGGAAGAAAAAAGAAATACTGTTTTTGTACCCAGTAAACAGTTTTCGCTTTAAAATAAATTAAGCTGAGGTAGCATTGGTTTTTTATTCCCCTCTGCAGTAGTCCAAGTGCTAACCTGCCATTGCCAGTTTGCATACGCTCTTTAGATTTTTTTTGCCACCTTGAATCCGAGAAAAGGCAGAGGTGAGCTGGGGTTAGAGTTGTACCGAGAGGTTTGAGGACCGGACAAGAGAGTGCACTGAGAGAGATGAAGAAAGACGACGGGGTAGAGGGGTAGGGGAGTGCGGGGCGGGCTTCTTCAGTCTACACCTGTTCAAAATATGGCATCTTCAAAACACACACAGAGAAAAGAAAAAGAAAAATGCCACCTTATAAAGCTTCTGTAAGTATCTTGATTTACTACAGTCGGGAAAACATATTCTGTGTCGGCCACAGGTGAAAATCCAGTTTCGCTTGTTTGACGTTGAAAGAGAAGAGAGCAGAACAGATAAAGTCGGTTCACACACGTAAAACAGAAACAAGTAATGCTTTTTACACACTTTAGTGACGGGCACTGCCTAGAATGGCCTTTGTTCAGTTTGGATTTACAACACATGTAAAAACAATTCAAGCAAAGCGTTTTTATAAAAAAAAAAAAAAAAAAATTATGTAGAAAAAAGTTACAAAATATAAAACAAAGTTTTTTAGGATTAATAGAACATTTTCAGAGTTGAAACAGAAAGCCGGTGAACAGGCACCGTTATGTCAGCACCTTTTGAGTGAGTGAGATAACACTTGGCACGATGAATCCTTTGACTTGCTTTATTTCATTTATTCCTTTTTTTAATCTTTTTTTTTTTTTGCATATTTTTAAAAAAAAAAGAGAAAGAGAGGGAAAAAACTGAAGGCCGGTGTCACCAACCTCTCCTTCCACCTGCTGTCCTGCTCAGGTGGAGACTGACCTTCACCGACTGGTCTGAGGTTTTATTACAGAAACATGAATTTAAATATTTGAACATCATCTGAGATGTATTTGACCACAACACTGTTTCCACTTATTTCTTGACCAAAGAGTTCAAAATTAACTAGAGGTGAATAACGTAGATATGTTTAATCGATCTAATGGCGGTAAGATAATCATTTTTAGTCGTCGTTGCCTCAAGGTCCCTGTGACCTCGGTGGTAAATACCCTCCTCCCCAACTTGGGAGCCTGTTCATTGTCACGAGTAGTAAAAACAAACATCCTGCTAAATATACCACTTTCATATGAGGTTTGAAATAAGGCACACGCTAGGCAGTGCAAAAAAGTACAGACGCCTTCCAATTTGTACTGCTTCCAGTTCCTCAGCAGGAGTGTGTCGGTAGGGGGGTTAAAAAAACGAAAGAAAGGGGGGAAAAAAATACAAATCAACTGGCGGGCGCTGCTGGAGCAGGAGGGAAAACATTCATACTGTGAATCTAGTGAAGAGGAGTCGGGGGTCTGCGCTAGCACAACTATTTAGGACATAACAATCCGCTAAGACTGTGAACGCCAGAGGTGGCCTGCCAGCGAATGTTTCGAGTGAGGAGGTTTTTACAGATGACCCCGAGGCGACGCTACGCTTGTTCACCAGTAACTCTGAGACCAGCGCTGAGGGGGCTAACGGCTTTCCACGCTTGATGACCGCCATAATGAAGAGGACATAATTGATTCTAGTCCTGCTGTGCTAACCTCATCGAGTTTGTGTCTACGGTAAAAAACTTCTTTGTAAACTATTCTTCTGGGTGATTGTGGCTCAGATATGGAACTAATCAAGTAGCTAAAAGGGCAGAGAGAAGAGGAAACAAAACAAAACTACAACAAAAAAGGTCGCACAATAGCGCGGTAACAACTGGCCTATGATGAAGCGCTCCACTCGAGGGCAGGAGGGCTCGCTGACGTGGGTCGCCCATTCACTCCCCGTCCTCGTCTCCTGGCGGCACTCTGCTGTCACACTTCTGCTGGTGAGGGTCTGAGTGAGTGTGTCTGTTTGTAGAAATGCATGCATACTCGTGTCGAGTGTTTCGGAGTGTATGCGCTGCCACGTTGTGATATGACATCACCCCATCTGTTGGTTTTTCTAGTCGTCCAAACTTAAGAAATCTTCCCGAGAGCAGCACGGATAAAGTTGAGGATAGCACCCGAGTAGCACCAGTGTTGCCCGCCACTGTTGGTTTGTGTGCACACGTGTCTGTGTGTGTGTGTGTGTATAAGTGTGGCTGACACACCTCCAGGGGTTTGGTTGTGTAGTATGCGTCTGGATGTGGCCAGGTTCCTGAGACGATAGCACCATTGAATGTCTCTGTCCTCATCCTCGCTTTGTTCCCTCCCAGCGACGAGGAGGGTGCTGGATTTTCCTGTGTGGTGTTTTTGTGTTGAGGGCTGAAGCTCCTCCACTCGTGCTCACTCAGTTTTGTGTGTGTGGTGTTGTTGTGGTCCCAGGCTGTTCAGGATCTACCTGATGGGTATTTTCTCTCCATTTCACAGGAATGTATCAAAACGCTGGATTCTCTCCTCCATCTCCTGCACAAACAACAAACAAACACACACACACACGGAGCTTAGCCTCAACTAACACAGCAAACTCGAATGTGTGTATAAAGCATCTGTGCAGCGCGCTTTCAATATTACTTGGAAATTTCCCACAGCAAACAACAGCTTTCACCATGATAAATGATGTAAAATGAAGGAAAGCTGTGCCTGAATGAGACGGGCGATTTTTCTCAGCGTGAAAACAGCAGTTTGACACTGACTAAATCTGAGCAGAGCCAGAGGAAGAGAGATGGATGTTAGCCTGCACTAGACCATGATTAATGCCTGGAAGATGTTACACTGTGTGTTTCTCTCATCTGAATGGCTGAGTCAGTGCGACACGCGCGGCTACAAGATATCAATTTCAAGAAGTTTAAAGAAAAAAAAGGAAGAAGAACTGCCAACTTTACAGCAATTTTTTTTAACATCTAAAGAAGGGCAAACTTTTTCCAGCAGAGACCGCAAGTTTTAACAAGCTGAATAATCCGTTCATAAACGGATTAGATGATCGATGAAGAAAATAGATTTTCTGTTATTTACTGACTGTATTTGCCTCTGTATTTGAGCTGTTGGTTTGACAGTGCCAAAAACAGAACTTCACTTTTTATTCATTTTATTTCTTCCTTTCAAAAGTCAGCTTGGAAATACCACTGAATTTTTGGACTGATTAGATTTCTGGGCAAGCAGCTGGGCGATAGATGATGAGACCACACTTTTTGTACCTCTGCCCTCTTAGCCAGAGGTCGGGGAGGTGCATGCGGCTCTTTCGCCCCCTTTGGGTGAACATGCTGTGCTCAGGGCTGGTTTATTGCAGACGATGACAGCACACTGAAATGGACTGAAGTCATAATTACATACAAATAGTTTTCATGATTATTCTTTTTATTTCACTGCTATGTTTTATTTATTTTAAAGTGGGCTATTTTTTATTTGATTAATTTTCCACAAGCTGTGAACTCAAATAGGTTATGTTATATTTGTTTTTCCTCTTTTTTAAGGTGTTTGTTAAACAGTAAAAAAAAAGCTCTTCTTCTTATTAATACAAGAATAATCAGATGCCTTAAGTATATGTATTATCCTCTCCAAATTACATACAGCTATTTGTTACTTGCCCACCCACACACACACACACGTTTTTCCCCCCCTCACATTATTCAGTTAAAAAGGCTCTTTTGATGTTGAAGGTTGCCGACCCCTGCTCCAAGCTGAGCTACAGAAATCATCTCTTTAACAAAGCCATGCCAGTGTTTGCATCTCTTCTCTCTCACTAAACTGTGTGACTCACTCAGCCCCACCCCACACTCCCTCTGCATCTGCAGCCTGCTCTCATGCAGCATGGAGGAAGGATCAGCGCAGCACCAACAATAAATACAAAACTGAAGCTCTCAAATTTAAGAAGGCAGATGTAATCTTTTAATGGCACTGAAGAAACCTGTTTGTTTCCAACTGCTCGCTAACCCATGCACCAGTTCAGCCAATCACATGGCTGCATTTAAGCATCTAGACATGGTCAAGCATCAAATTGGAGAAGAAGCGACTTTGAATGGGGCATGGTTATTGGTGCCAGACGGGCTGGGATTTCCCCCCGCGCAGCCATCTCTAAAGTTTACAGAGGATGGTGTAAAAAAGAGAAGCAGCTCTCTGGACAAAAATGTCTTGTTGAGGAGACTGGCCAGACTGCTTCAAGCTGGTAGGGGGACAACAGTAACTCATTACAATCAATGTATGCAGAAGAGCACGCCGATTACCAGTCCTGTCAGCTTAAAACAGGACAAACCTGGTCTGATGAGTCTCGATTTCTGCTGCAACCAACCTGATAATACCTAATAAAGCATTCGGTTCAGATTCAAGCGAAGTGTTTAAACACCAAAAGGACACAAGAACACAAATGAACCAATCAGGGCTGCAACAGACCAACATCTGTGCTTCTCGGGATAAAATGATTAGTTCTCTCAGTGGATTTGATAAGCGTCCGTCTCCATTTTTAAGAATTTACCACCGTTTTTCTAATTTAATTTCATTGTGACATATGTTGAAACGTTTCCGCAGTTTTATGCGTTTTATTTTTGATCCTAAATATTGCCGACATCTCACATGGAACATATACATCATGTATTGCCATTCAGCCTAGAAACGGCTTTTGCTCGGCAGCTCCGCCGTCACCGCGCATCACTGTTGGCAGTACCCAACCCAAACAAAAGGGAGTCCGCTTTCACTCTTCCCACCAAAACAGTCCTGCCTGCGTATTTAACTTTCAGTTGACACATCAGAACATGAGATCTAATTTAGCTGGAGCCAGGTAAATTTAATCACGCCAGTGTTATTCTGCATGAGATTCCAACTTCTCTTGAAACTTCATTTAGAACAACAATTAAGCGCTTAGCACTTCATCACAGCCCCACAGCGATCAAATCCAGGTTGCACGAGCTGTAAAAAGCCAGCAAAGCCAAGAAAGGTGAAGCTGATGTTCATTTGAATGAAAAAGTCTTCGTGAAAACCTCGACTCAGCCCATGTCTGTGCTTTTAGCACTTTTTTGCTGTGTTTCACTGTAAACACGGGCACATGCAAATGAGCTCTTCACTGCCTTGACGCTTTGCGCCTCTGTGATCTAAAGTTTATCTGCCTGAAGCCCTCGCACGCTGTCATCCCGAGTACACAGCAGACTAACAAGCCCTCACAGCACCTCCCCTTTGTCTCACTGACATAAAGTTAGCCTGTAACACTGTCTCTATCTAGCATGGGTGGATGGTGACTTACATGGCAAAAATGTCTAACCTCTGCACAGCTCAACAGGTCAACTGCAGCCAAACTGCAGTTTTAGGTGTTTTATATCTCACTGGGGCCCTCAACGCGTGCATGAAAAGAAAAATCCAGCGTAGCATGCTCTCCACTGTTAACTTTAAATTACTTTGGTGCACCCACCTTGTTTGAACCCATCTTATCTACTCCCACATCACTTACAGAGTTCCTCCATTTCCCAGATCTAATTTGCTACAACCCCTGGGAGGACGAGGTTCTCTGCAGCATCTACGTGAAGGTTAGGTGAGAGGGGGAAAAAACCAAACAAAAAAATCTTCACAACAACTCAAGTATAAGTTGAGTCGTTTTTTTTTTTTTTCCAGGGAAGAAAGAGTCGAGAGAGAACAATCTTGTGTATTGTTCCTGGATGAAGGTGTTGTTACACAAGCCGCTGACATCAGATTGACAGACTCACAATGATGAAAGCCTGCACTGCATAGCCTACTGTCAATGGAGAAACTGATACCGCCTATTTTAAATAGGTTTCTCTTTATATGGCTATTCAGCAACAAATGTCAGAGAAGGTCTCAAAAGACTCTTTAAAGAGGGACTGTTACGCTTTTTCATATTTAGTCTTCCAATAGTGCAGTGCGTGTAATCCCATGAGCCAAAAGCTGAGTGTGAGGCAGTTTTTATACTCTTGTCTCTGTATGACGTCAATGAGTGTTCATATGAGACCACAGAAGTCTTGATTGTGAGTAACAGCCAATCAGAAAGAAGCTAACTTAAAAGCAGGGAGAAATGAGCTAAATGCTTGTTGGGGTGTACCGAAGCCCAGTGTAAAATAAATAAAGATCATTTCTGAACTCCATAATGAAATGCTACTTTAATAATGTGCAGGAATCAAAATACGGTGCTGGAAAATGAGCGTAATAGGCCCCCTTGAAGCTCAAGTTTAATCAATATTCTAAATACGAAATGCATGCCAGGAACCAATCAAATAGTTCAATGGTCAAATTAGTTTTAGGAACAATTAGGCTCTTATTCATGACGCTGCTTTGGCTAAACAAGTAGGAATAAAAGTGTTAATTGACCTGCAGGCCAAAGCCCTCAGCAGTATACACACAAAACTGGCAGAGAATTAACCAACTATTGAGGGGTTTAGTTAACCTGACTGGTATCCTGTTCAGCTTTGGCACAGCACAGATTTAGGTTAAAGGTCAAAGGCCCTTACAAAGTCTTTAATTGCTGTCTGAGACACGAGCAAAATATGATACCGGGCCAAGGGAAACACATACGCCAATTTGTGGACAGGAACATAGCTTGCGGGTTTCTGTGTACAGAGCAGATACGGTCCCTCTGGCTTTAAACGCAGCGTGCTGTCCGCTCCATCTGCTGAAAAGGTCAGCTCTTCAGGAAGACTGAGACGAGCCGTGCCCAGAGGAGGACGGCGAGAACGTAAGGGAGACAAATGTATGGACACGCTCCATTTCACTCAGCTCTACAACTCGGACATAAATACCGAGAGTTGCAACGGCGTGCAACGTTAAGTTGCCCCCAAAAAGGCTGCAGCCCCTACACTCTGGACCACCTCGGTGTGCATCTGTGTGCTCGTGGTTTTGCATTCTCAAGGAGATGACCTGCTGTGGGGTTGAGATGTATGTTTGGAAATGCAGGCAAACAAAACACGTGCCAGATGAGCTGACATTTCTGCTCTCGAAACACCAATTTAGGCTGGCAGTATGAAACGAACCCAGACACGCGCCCTCCCTCCCTTCACCAGAGCGGCCCGTAGACAGGCGGCACCACCTGGCTGACTGCTCTCTCTCCCTCTCCCTTTGCCGCTTCCTCCCTCTGACATCCTGACAGCCGGCACTGGCTACCAGCGCCAGGACACTGCCATTCTGAGCCCCTGTCTGCACTGACATCCTACAGCAGCAGCAGATGACCAGATGGGATTCTGGGAAAATATACAGCAGCTTTTTCTACATGGAACATTGTCAAGAAAGAGCCAGACTTAAAAGGAAAAAGTTCCCATTCATTCAGACCCTTTTGTCATCCTTCGCTTATTATTATTTGCAGTATTTTCCCGAGAGACTTGGGAAAAAGATAAATGAACATTTGCGGTTATTGTAGCACGAGTTTGTCTTTATATTACATTTTATGATCTACATCTCCTCAAAATTACCATCATGCTACCATAATATAAAACATTATTGTGTGTCAGCGGCTTGATTGCATTCATGAATATAAAATTCTGACTTTCAGTCCTGTGCCGCTAAGATCTTATTCTGGCTGCCTGAAACACAGTACCATTTTAAATTGTAATTATTTTGGAAAACAAAGCCATAATATATTTTTCATGAAGCCTCAGTGGAGTTTAAGAAGTTCAGTACATTTGTTTGGCCAACTAACATCAGAATTATGTGGAATATACTGTGGGGGTCTCCCACAAGCACTGAAAACAATTTTTTAAATGTTCTCACTACTAGTTTCCACTGTCCTCATTAGATCACACTCTGCTGCAGACCTCAATTTCTACCCTGATCTAGATGCTGTTTATGCTACTCTTACCCATCTCTTCTTCCATAGTCGATATCTAGCCTTTTTTTGTCATGAATCCCAGTGAGTGCCAAACACGTCTTCTTGTTTCAGTCTGTCGCAGTGTTCAGAGATGTCTAAGCTCCCTAAGGAGAAAGCCACACCTTCTCCGATATCATCTGCCTTTGTGTACAACTGTTTCCAGCTCTTTAATAATCGGAGTTATTTGGTCTGAACAAGGTCAAATCTGTAGGACAAAATATAAAAAAATAAATCTAAAAAGTAACATTTTCTTGACATCCATAACATCTTGCTTTGAGAATTACTTACTACTAATCCTCGGGATGCCGCATCACTAAAAATGCAAATGTTAAACATACAGACTTACAGAAGGGGAGGGGGTCCTTTGCATGTTCACTTTGGGCCAGCAGAAACACCGATATGACTGCGATCTGCTACGCAAGTTAGCTAATTACCCTGTTAGCTATTATTCAAGCACGGAGAAACACATGCCACTCATCTGTCCATGTGACACTAAATCCAAACCAGTTAAATCTATGTTAAGGTTACGAGGGGGTTCTTGGAAAATCTTCAGGAGGGTTCTCTGGTCCCCAAGAAGCTCGATTGCTCCTGTCCTTAAACCTACTTTCTGATTAGCCCGAGTTTGTTTTATTTTTACCCTTTTCAGTGCGAGAGTCTTTGGGTGGTGCATGGCTTTAAATGATTATCCACAAAGGATAAGGTTTAGGTAAAGGCCGGGCACTCCAATTTTTGTTAGATCTTGTACTGCTCTCCAAGCTGCAGTTATTGCATGCTGCCCAGAATTTCCTGGCATTGTCCATCTAATTTATATAATAATTTTGAGTGTTTGTGGGTTTCAAACAATAAAAGAAAACATTTATTACCATTGTCAATACATTTCTATATTAAAGAGAATCTGAAAAATGTGAAATATTCTCATTTGAGAAGCTGAAAATGGCAAGATTTGGCATTTGTGTACCTAATGCATTATTTAAAGTAGCAATTAAATGTTATGATTCAACAAAATCACTTTCACCTTTAAGTGAAAGGCTCAAGGCAGACTGCAGTACTGGATAAGGACTATATTTGTATTTAAATGCACATTATAAAGGCTACACCAGTGTGTGTTGTGTCTCTCTGACCTCGAGTAGCTGGGTCTTGTCGTACTCTCTACGATGCTTGTAGATGCACTGGCTGAGTAGGGAGTACAGTCGCTCCAGCTGCTCCACGCTGTAGCCCTCGCTCTTCTTCACCACCATATCCAGTAGAATCTGCAGGAAACAATAGAAATCATTCGTTTTAGAAAATAAATACATCTTACAGATATATACCACAGAAACAACAGCACAGGCGCAATCGGACAGTCGTACAGTGATGGAACAACGGGTCGCACAAGCAACTCACTGATGCTGGTGCGTGGAGATGCATCATTTGGAGGTCAGCTGCATTCAAAAGCAATTAAGATCAGAATGACAGCTAATTAAGGCTAATCATAATTAGAACCAAGTTTACATTTCACTGCTACTTTAATTAAAACATTCTGGACAGTCAAAGGCCCTTTTAATTGACCCGTTCTTCGCATTTTACCCAAACCAAAGTGTGTGTATATGCGCTTCTATTTAAACACGCAGCTCATCAGAATGCACGGACTGAGACAGCAAAGGCACAATAATTAAAGTTATCATCACTGACACAAGGCAAACAGAGAAACCTCAACTGAAATTAAATGGTGTGGGTGTGGGAGAGACAGAGAGACAGAGAGAGAAAACTGCTTGAAAAACATAAAATCAAGGCAATATGATGATTAATAAGACATAGATGTTTGTCAGAGCCTCATCAGTGAACGTCTGAGAGATAATTACAGTGAGCAAAAGAATGAAAATTGCAAAGGTAAAAAGGTTAGCATTGTATTAATCACTGTACTCCATCTGACAATGGGTTCTGTTTAAATGACAGTTGGCCTGATTAAAGTTAAACTGAGGCTTCACATCAAGAGAAACTTGAGCAGAAACTTAATCCCAAGACAAAGTCTGCTCATAACCGGAAATCTGGCCTGAAGAAAAATACTCTGTAGGATTTTTTACTTTTTAGCTTCTATTAAGATACACCACAGCTTGGAGCCACGTACCTGCCACCAATATTATTATTGTTATTATTCTTTATAACTGAAAGAATGAAAAACGTCATGCATGATGCATTAGTCCTAATGGTTCGTATCGAATCCTCGTGACAAACATTTGCTACTGCTCTTCATCTCAGTGCTGACTAACGTAATCAATGACCTCCTAAAAGCCTTCCTTAGTTTTTTTTAGATTGTTTTTTTCTGCTACAAACATCACATGGAGAGAGAAATTACACCTGCTTCCAACTAAACAACATTATCTGCATCAATGTTTTCACATTTTGTATTTAGAAGATTGGATAAACTCCAGCTCAAAGTGGACTTAATGTGTCCGTTTCCAGCTCCATATTTATTATCCTTGGAGTCTATTAGAGTACCTCTGCATAATTCACAATTCAAAATAAACATTATTCATCTCATATTAGGCCTCGGTGCAGCCCCTCAGCTCCTCTTACAAACATAAGGTTTGAACAGCAGGTTGGCAAGTCCACTGTGTAATGTGCCTGAGATGACTATATTAAGGATATGTAATCTCTTTGACATCATAAAGCACCACAAATGGAAAAATTGTGTTAGAGCAATGATTACTATGAAAAACCACAGTGTGACAGATCATCAGAAAAAGCTTTTACAGCTTCTCTTTCAGTCACATGTAAACATTTCTATAGTTGAAGTCAGTCTGATTCAAGACTTTGTTTCACCTGTTAACTTCTCCCCTTCTTCTACAGTTATCAGTAAACGTCACATGTTTAATCAGCTCCCTGAACACAGACAGCCATCATCTGTTCGCCACAGTAGTTGCCGTTATTATCGCACTCTTAATTCCTGAAAACACTGTATTTAAAACAATCTCTATGCAGATTGACAGCTGCGCTTGCAGGCTGCCATATTCCAAAAGCAGAGAAGCATATGTTCCTGCACTTTTCTGTCAAGATGGAGGGCATGTGGAGAGAAGAATGCAATCAGGTTAAATTACTTACATTGTACAAGTTTTCTCCTAATCAGTTTACACAAAGGTTTATTTCATCCCTCTGAAACTGAAAAAAAGCGGGCGTGTTTCTTCTGATTGGGGTGTTTAAACTAAGCATTATTTTTACTGTTTCAGCTTTTGAAATGATTACAAGCAGAACATCAGACTCCGTATAAGCACAGCCGCTAAATGCATACCATATAAAACTTAAAGGTCCAGAAAACAGGACGATTATTCCTTTGAAACATTCAAACTTTCATAATTTCATCTGGTAGTATAGAAAATCACTGGTTATATCCCTTTTCACAAGAACTTCCACCTGGCCAATCTAATAACCAAGTCCCTTGACAAATAATGTCTACATAAAGAAGCTAAGAACATGAAAAAAATCTAATATTCAGAATTCATGCAGAGCGATAATCATGATCTCTGCAACACTGGGAAAAAAGTGCCATCAGCTGCTACATATTGAATATATTTTACTGGTATCTTTTTGTACTTTTTTCACATTAACTCTGGCCTAACATCAGGGGAGCTATCAGCTTTCATAGTTTCAATCCAGCCATAAGAACTAATAAAAGAGGTCCAAATGGAGCACATCACAGTGAGATGCCGGTTTTAACAACACATGCATAAAAGCTTTAATTAGCATCATTACCAACCCATCGCACATGTGTAATAATGTCAGCCAGCCTTTCATCCCACTGCCACTGCATTTCTCTCCATTTTTCATCATGTTCCCCAACTCTTGCTTTAAGTGCATTTCTCTACTTTATAATGCACCTTTTTCTCCTGAGATAGTTCATCTTCTCACCTCAAGCCATTTTCACTGTTTTACACAGCCTCTTCTCACCTCCTCTTCAACTGCATTTCCGACATTACCATTGCACAACAGTCTTTGCTTCTGGTGTATTTGTCTTTGCATTCTCCTCTCTTATGCGCCTTTCTTTCCCCTCTTTGTTCTCTCTCTCTCTCCGTTTCTTCGCTTTATTCTCCTCTTACTGTTACCAGGCTGATTGCAGCAGTGCACTTCCCAGCCTTTGTCAGCTTGATCAGGGTGTCGGCGACACTGTGGGGTAAATGGTGTGAGAGGGTCTTACATGGGCTCAGTGACTGAGTGAGCTCACAGCACACAAAAGGGCCGTAATCCCATGCGTTAAAGACTACTACTGACATGGGCCATTTAACCTCACCCCTTCTAAACTCCTTGCTCCATCTTCCCCCACAACCTTTTCTTTACCACATCTCTATCTATGCTTCTTAAGAACATAGATTCAAAAGGGAGGGTTGGGATGCCTGCGATTTTAAACAACAGCTGAATAAGGGTATACATTGTCATTAGCGGCAAACTCAGAGCTTTTGTTAACGTGGCTTGCACAAATATTTTATAAAATGCAGTATTTCCACTTAAAAGTCTCGAAAATGTGCAGAATGTAAGTGCAGTCCACTGAATTTACAGTCGCTCTATGCTTCTGGTATTTTGCAAACAAATCCCTTTTTCAAATAAGCATGCTGTACACAGTCAGGCATGCAGACTGGAGCTGACTGTGATACAGTAGAGGGTCTTCTTTGATCACTGAAGGCTTCACTATCTACACGCACATGTGTGTTGGAGAGACTTCCTCACCACTGGCTGAGAGAAGAGGGTTAGCAGGCAGAGAGGGAGGAGGAAAAAACTCAACAACAAGGACTCAAAACCCAACAGTCTCCATCACAAGGGACGCTATTAAGCCTTCAATATCTGCCTCTGAGAACAATTCAGCCTGCTCTTCCTGTTAACTAAGATTTTGTGTCTCCAATACTAGCAAATGAATGAATTATTAATGATTCTGGTTTGTTTGTTACCTTCAGCTGAGGCAGACACTGGATTTGGATTTTCAGATTTATTTTAAAAAAAAAAAATTAAGTCATGGTGGCAAATAATGTGGTTTACAGGGCACTCGGTCACACGGATAATGCAATATTGATAGTGTTACAAGGGTCAGGGACAATCATGATGAATCATATTACCATGGTCCCAGAACATTAAAATGAAATGGTGTTTCTGTTCAGTTGCCCATGTAAAAACCGCTGCAGGGGTCGACAGCTCATCTTAAATATGCAACGCTTGGCTTTACAGGAAAATGCCATTAGATTACGGTGAATTCTCTTTACTTTAGTATAGGAGGAAAAAAGGGTTTTCGATGCTATATATGGTAACGTCTTTTGTGCAAAGTATGCAATTTGATATCTGAATAAAATGAGTCCAATGATACTGTTTAAAAACAGCATTACTCTCTTCTAACTGATGATTTTAATATTTACCTATGTAAATGAAGACATCATGCTCTGTGTGCCGTTAGGTTTATGCGGTGACTCAGCCACTTAGATAATGAGTAGAACACTGAATTCAGAATCACACACAAAAATATGAATCACGGATGAAAATAAATGTAGATAATTGTTATTATATTCACTCACACACAAAGATCAATAAAAGGAGTTAACTTTAATTGATAGAAAACTTAAGAGACCTAAGGGCTGGTTTCCTGGGTAGGGGGTAAATTAAACTATTCTAAGGCTTTAATCTAGAAATGTCAATCTTAGTGGTTTTCCTAATACATCTTAAATGTAGTTCTACAGAATAGAGCTGCCTGGGATAGCTCAAACTTTATCTCAGGACTTAAAATGTCCTGAAGCACATGGCTTCAATCTCAATTAGGAGGAAAAAATCTGAGCAATGAGTTTTGTTTTGTTTTTTACTCAAAAACACTGATAACAATATGAGCCTTATAAATCAAATAGTCCATACATGACATGAGTCTGGGTAGGAATATAGAACATTGAGAGATGTGAAAATGACCAAATGTAAAATCTGCAGGTTTCATTTGGCAAGTCCTTGGCAAAAAAAGTATTACAAGGTAAAAATTACAATTGGGGGGGAAAGATAATAAGATGGAAAAAATAAGGAAGGAAAAGGAGGAAAGAAATTTCATATTTTACAGACTCAAGACAGGAGAGATCCAATATCACCAGGTAATAAAGGAGAAGAAAACCAAACAGACCTCCACATACACAGAGCAAAATTATCAGATGAAGATATGTTTACCAAACAAATGCACAGGGGAGAAAAATTTAATACAGAAAAGATTTAGGTCAAGGTTATGGAAAAGGATTTGCTAATGAACTGATATGATTAAACTTTGGGGAGAGCTCAAGGGAAATAAAGGGTAATCAATACAAACTCCTTTCCATGTGTCGTGCAACCAGTGTGCAGGAAGAGTAAAGTGTTAAACAGTGAAAGATGCTGACAGAGCACTAAGCGTTGCACACCGTCTGTGCATTATGAGGGTATGCTTTTGGAATATACAAAAGCATGTACGGCCTGGTAAAGCTGGATTCATCTGAATAAGCAGTGCAGCTTAAAGCGTTACAGCAGGTATTTGTTATCATAGGATTTGAGCAGTGAGGAGGTGGCGGAGGCTTGAAATTCGTTACTACAGACCTACATTTACGATACATTATTAACACACACAATATAACTGACCTGGAATCGCAGCCTGCCCATGAATTAACAACTGCAATAGCATCTTAACAGGATTGTTATCTTTCCATTGATTGACTCGGTACAACACAAAAGTATGGGATATCACATCCCTGCGTTTTCTGGCTGAAGAAACCTTGATGCAAGCCACATATACCACCGGTCATCAAATCACCCCCCAGTTCTTACATTCTTCACCTCGCTAAGAACACCTCTGCAGAGTTGGGCTGGCTTGCTAGAGCAAATTAGCTATGCGTCCTGGCAGCTTAGGTTTAGCTTAACGGCTTCTGTTGGTGTTGGCCTCCACTGTGCAGCGGCTGCATAGGCTGCCTGCGGAGCGCTAATTTTGAGTCTTCCTGTGCAGCGTTTTGGAATGGACACTAAACCGAAGCAAGCAGGGCAGAACTGTTCTGTTCGGCCCCGTCCTCAGGGGTGCGGTTTCTCTTTTCATGACAGTGGATGCCTCATTCTCTGGTCCGGTGTGTGCCCTATCTACCTACATTGATCGCACTCAGAATGTGCATTTATGTTACCATTTGTTTGCCTGCTTCACTAATCCAGCAAGTGGTAGAGCTCTGTCTAAACAGAGGCTGTCCCACTGCATTATGGGAGCTGCCTCATGTGCGTACAGCACCAAGGGTCTCGCTTTGCCCCAGGGGGTGAGAGCACATTCCACCAGGAGAATGTAAGCTGATGTGCTCTTTTTAAACCCCGCGTAGGTGATATTTGTGCTGCAGCTAGTTGGGCATCACCGCACTCTTTTGTTCAGTCCTATCGATTGATGGCTCCTGCTGTCCTTCCCCTGGATCTACCGCACACTAAGGTGCCGGTGGTCCAACTGGAGTACGTTGGTTGTATACATGTCCCATATTTATGTGTTGTCCCGAGTGAATCGACTGAAAAGGAACAGTTATATCTATGACTTTGTTCCCTGAAGGAGAGGAACGAGGTACAACACAAGGTTGCCTCACCGCGCACCTCGGCTTGACTGTGATGGCAGGGGGTATATGTGCAGGCAGGGCCATGCGCATGTCATCACATGGCCTCCACCCTAAAAGCATGAATAGAGGTTTCTTCAGCCAGGACATGCGGGGGAGTGATATCCCATACTTACGTGTTGTACTTTGTTCTTGTCCTCTCTTTCAGGGAACAGAAGAAACTGTTTCAGCCCTGATATTAAACATTGTAACCAGACATTAAAAATACCATCTTCATGTACTGTATGGGTATTAAGACGTACAAAATCCCACACAGTGTAACCCTAAGCCAAAGGTTGAGGAGATGGGAGCAACGCAAAAGGGCACAATAAATCTGGCCGCAAACTATTAGAAGAGAAATAAGAGAGACTAACTGGTATGTTTATGTTGTGTGAGCAAACAAGTGACCCTCACCTGCATAGCCAAGAGGCACAGATATGCAATTACATGCAAATGGGAGATGTGTCAAAGCAATCAGTGGGAATGAATAAAAATAAAAGAAGCACTTCAAGCACCATCTATTTTTATTGACAATCAAAACGATGGTCCAGCACTACTATTAGGCTGTCTTCTTTTGAACAGGCACGAGGCATGGCTACTTTGCCAAAGGGGGCCCCTGCTGTTATCAATACTAAAAAATGAAGGGAGATGACAAACTGAAGCAGGGCCATTTCTGTTGACAAGCTTCTCTAAAACAGGAAATCCTGACATGCTGTAGAAACTAAGCATCAAGCCAGAAAGACTCCATACTGCGCCAGTGACTAGAAACACTGGCTTTTTCTGGGCAGCTGCTAAAGGAAACAGCAGAGCAGACGATAATCTGTGTGTTCTTGGTGAGATGGAGGAAAAATTGCTGGGGCCAGATTGGATTTCTTGTTACTGAATTCTCATCTGCAATCCTCAGCACCACTTCTCCTAGCCCATCTGTGGACAAGTGTCTGATTATTGATGAAAGAAAACAGCTGAGAATGAGAGACGTTTTGGAGTAGGGAGAGAAACAAGCCTCAGGACCTATTTATTCATACTGAGGAATTCATTTTGATCCAGACAGCATCAAGCATCATTTCAGAGAAACTGGCAATAACAGAACTTGATTTTACTAAGTGAATCAGAGCAAATAACTGTGCAATGGCTCTGAAAGGCAGGGTGTGAATACTGAAATAATACCATCTCCGTCCTACAGGCTTTGCGTGTAGGGTCTGTGAACAAACTCATAACACTCTGATGGTATTTAATTCCAGAGAGATTTCAGAGCCTCTTCCATCAAGTTAAAAGTCAGGAATAATGAGGCTTCTACAATCAATGAATACAACTGAAGAGTGAGGGAACAGTACACCACTCACTGTGGGCCCTAACACACATCAGGCACCGTGCCAGTCCCAGCCCCGCCAGCAAATATCTGCTTAAATGGCGGCTCTCATCCTGCGCACCGGAAATTCAATTTGTTCCGTAAGACTGGGATGAAAAAGCAATTATTCACAGTCCCCTCTTTTCACAATCTGTTTCTTTAAGATATCTCCCTTCTTCCCCCTGCTAACAAATAAACCTCCAGATTACTGCTATGTGTGGCTGTTCATAGGGGCAGCCAGTTGAAGCACTAAGATCAGGCCAGCTAAAAAGCCTGTCAATCAGGCTGAAAGATGGAGTCAGGTTCAGCACGAAGAGATATGTACCCCTACGGTCCCCATCATCCCCATGGGATGTGTGTAAAAGCCACTAGATAATGGCTTGATAGTTGGATGTCTCTTCGGAGCGTTGAGGAAAGACGTAAGCACATGTCAGAAGGACACTTCTTTTACACCAATTACACTACACAGAGCGCTGTAAAACCAGCGCCCCCTCCCCAACCATCCGATCAGTGGGAAGTGCTGTCAAGGGGGCCCACTGAGCCGAGGCTCCAATTTACACTTGGGGTATTAGGTGGGACCCTGGCGTGACAGTGCAAAGTACCACGGAGCTGCTTCACATGCTTCCACTTACTTGAACACACCCTGGGACGAGTTGGCAGATCTAGTGGGTCAGAGAGAAGCTCATGTTTGAGTCATGACCTTGTTTCCTTCAGATTTAACTGGAACAACACCTGTTGATTGAACGATGTGAAATTCGTTCTTTCCATTGTAATTGGCTCCCTCCTATGTTCAGAGGGCAAGGATACAAAAGGTTGATAATTGAAAGATGGAAGGGGACGAGCGACAGTGGCGTAACTGTAGCATGAATGAAAAGGAGGGATAAGCTTAAGAAGTTATTCATCTGAGAAGGGCAGTGTGACAGCATCAGCTCCAGAAGAGACCTATGGATCTGGTGAAAGCTTAAGGCTGGTCACCCATGATTGCACTTCCACAACCTCAATACCTTAAATCCCATTCAAAGAAGAGAGGGAGGGAGGGAGGGAGGGAGAGACTTTATTCAACTTTTTCTATATTCTACAGTTACACAAAGGTATAAGTTAAAATGTGGGACTTTCCAGGCGTCTAATCTACCTGTTGATTAAATGGGAGGGAGAAAAGTTCAATAGTCTAAAGGCAAGACAATGTAAAAGATTGATTTTAACATCAATTAAAACTGAATGGATGAGGTTGTGCAACTTGTGCATTTAATAGAAACTGTTTTGTTTTTTCCCCCTTTCTTACTTTGTGCAGCTTACTTGAAGCTTGCCTGTTTACGACTTTGCATCAGAGTCAGAGAGGAGTGCTCAATCTGCCAGGGCTGCAAATGGCTGCGTAATATCTCAGACTCAACAATAAACTAGTGTTTTACATCAATAAAACACATATTAAAATGTAAATCAATTCAGTTCAATTACATTTCGTACATAGCACCAATTCATAGTGCAACATAAAACTTCAAGGAGCTTTATGTTTCACTGTTGCAGAGAAATGTTACAAGTTTTTTGTAACAGTGGAAAGGAACAACTCTCCTAACAAGAAGAGAACTCCAGCAGAACCAGGCTAACTGATTAGTAATCCTGATGCGAAAAGCAGCCATTTTTAAACATCTGCAGTTTTATCAGCCATATGTATGAATACGACCCACAGTGCAATTTCCAACACTGGTCAGAACAAGCCACAGTTTCACTTGCATATAAAAATATGCACAAACAAGATGACTTAATGGTTCATATAATTCAAAGAGTGACCAATCAAGACAATACAAATGAGGCACAGCTGTTTCAATTACAGAAGGGAGGAGAAAACAAAAAAGCAAGCCTTTCACCCAGACTGTTAACAACAGCATTGCAACAAGTAGCCAAATGAACTTAAATAAGACTAAACAAAAACATATTTTCAACATTTTTGATTATAGTTCATCTTCTCCATAATCAAAATCTAATTATGCACTTTCAAGATGTGACAGTCCACAGCTGGTAGTGTTGGAACTAATACATCTTTGCTTAACATTTATATTTTATAGATTTTCTTAAAATGATCAGAAGTGAAGCCATTTGTATTTACCAAAAAAGGGGCAACCCTATATTTATACCATCTTTATAACACCAGTATTACTTATTATTACAATTAGTAATACAATTAGTAGAAATTCTATAGAATTTCTACTTATTATTACAATTAGTAATACAATTAGTAGAAATTCTATAGAATTTCTACTAATTGGATTGGCTACTACACAATTCATTTTTGGGGGGAATTGTTTAATTTGTTTAAATGTTTTTGCAAGATCCTACAATCTTCTTCCTCTAACAAAGCAACTCAGGTTGGAAACTGTTGAAATCATAACTGGATACATTAAGTGATTAAAATCATAAGAAATGCTCATTTATTAACATTTATTGTGACTATTTCCTCATTACAAAATGTTTGCCTTTGTGTTACCAGAACATTTTTATACAGATCACACTACCTGTTAAATCTGAAATGCTTAACAGTGCACAATGCCAAATCACACCAGCTGTTACATCCTTCATGGTCTGAATCAGAATGATGGCTGTGTAAAATCAACAAGATGGCAATGAGGTGTGGACAGGATTTTAAAAAGCCGAAGTCTTGATGGTTGAAAAAAGTTAAAAAGTGTTTTAGTTCCATTGTGTGTGTGTGTGTGTGTGTGTGTGTGTGTGTGTGTGTGTGTGTGTGTGTGTGTGTGTGTGTGTGTGTGTGTGTGTGTGTGTGTGTCTTTTCTCAGCCAATTATTTCAGAATAAGCGAATGCAGACCAGAGGCCAATGTTTATAAACTTTCAAGTAGATTTTTTTGTTGTATTTTAATTAGAAATACTGAATACAACTGCTGCAGTAATGAAATAAAGTCACAACAGACAGTTGAAGAAAATGTCTCAGTCTGAATCAAACGAGCTTTGAATTATTAAGCTGCCATTTCAGCAACATTTAAGGTTCACTATTTTCTGTTACCGTTTTAGTGTTTAAACGATAGGATGCTTAATAAGTGCTTGGAAAAAAGTATTTTCGAGCTTCTCTAGCACTTCATAAATAAGATGCTCATAAATACGTGATACTGATCATACTTGATCACACAGATCTATTTAAAAAATATATTTTAACAATATTTTTTCCAAAAAGAATGACAATGTTAAGTAAAACACCATCAAGAATAATGTATCAAACTATGTCGGGCAACTTAAAGATCAAAACATAACCTTTATTCATTTTTCCAGTACAAACGCACACACAGATGTATTTTATTAGGCTTTCACACGACTAGCATTCTTAAACCAGCATTAACAGCTCCACATTAGTAACATGAGCACGTGGCCAATTAACATTAGACCACATCTAATTATCGACCTATGTCAAAGATGATTACACTGATGCTCAATTAAACCGACATCAGTAAAACTGTATTTCCCCATAATACTTGGACAACATACCCATGGTGACAGCTAGCCTAGCTACAGTGACAAAAGCTCCCCCACCACGTCCTGTAGAATTTACAGGAGGCCACTCTTACAGATTTCGCTCGTTTCAACCATGACCTTGTCTTTTTCATTATCAAACTAACGCTCATTAAACCTGCCACCTCACAGCATGTTGTCATGTCCCACCCACTGCTCCATCACAAGGCGTATATTTCAAAAACACCAGCAGATCACACTATAGCCAAACACAGAGGCTCCAAGCAGCAGGTGGTACTTGAGTGGAGTCGTATTTATTTTATGGAAAAGAAGAGGTTCTCCCCAACTTATTTTCTTTCTTTATCTAAGAGGCAAACCATTCAGTCAGAAAGCATTTCATCACAAAAGCAGTGCAGTTTTAAGCAATTTTGAGCACTTTAGCGAAAATCTATGCACCTTTTAAACCTTGAAAACACCCCAATAAAATTACAGTATTTTCAAGAATGTAAGGAAGCTTAAGTGCATGTGGTGTGCTGCTACACCTGTTATGGTCATAATGCTTTATTTATTTTCTTAAAAAAATAAAATTCTTACCAAAAGTCGCTGGTGGTCAATTACCACTGGAGGATGGGGAGGTACTGCTTGTGGCTCTTCCTCGGTCCTTTCAGCGGACTCCTTCAACTGCTCTGATGAGCTACTGTTGAATGTCCCCACTTCAAAGACATCAATGAAAAGACAAATGAATAGATTACCAAAGAAATATTAAATATTTAACTGCAATCAAGAGTAACTGAATAACCTAAGCAAACTAACTAAATTGATGCAGTTTTGTTCTTCTCATTCAAATGCTATTCAAAGAAAAATACATTTAAAATGTCATGGCTACAGGTCCAATGCAATTATACAACAGAAAAACAAATTATCTGCAGCTACGATCAGCTTTAAAGTGTACAATATCTCGCATCTGGCTCAGTGTTTAATGAGATGGGGGTGGAGTAGCTTAGTTTTTCTATTGGTTCAGGAGCCACAATTCGTGTTCTGTTGTCCGATCATGTCATCCTCTGATGGCTTCTTCATATTTTATCAGCACCATTACCTCAGCCTTCCAGCTGGCCTCATCATAAGCCAAACCACAGGCCCATAATCAAACAAAAACTTATTGCTCGTCTCTGACTTGAACACAACATCCCAGTAGAAGGAGCATAAGGTTTCATGGCAAAGAAACTAAATATACTGGAGCAAAGGAAAAGGCAGCCACTGCTGAAAATCCAAAAATTGAAAACCATCCAAAGATGCATATCAGGAGGTGTAACATATCCATATAACTTTCAAGCCCATGGCATTTTGCTATGAAATGCATCCAAGCCAAGAATAGTATTTATAAATGCTAATGCTACTTAAGTTTCACCACTGAGTCTTACATCCTATTTTAAACCAAGCATAAATCAGAAAACTGGATGATAATAACAGTAATTTATCATAGATAAGTGCTAGGCAACCCACTGGCTGAATGTCTAAAAACTCACAGATGTTTGTTAACTTTGCATAAAAACATATTTAGAATTTAAAAATTAGCAAGTCAAATTAAGAGATCAGAACAAGTAGCCCTGACATTGCATCTCTCTCTTTTTAACTCATCACATATATTTGGATTTTGAAAGTGTGAGAAAGCATTAATAGTGAAAAGCGTGTACTGCAAGCAAAAGCTCTACATTTGTGTTAACCAATATTAATGCTGGAACATAACTAACATACCTTCTTTGTTATGATCTTCCTCAACAGTTTCCGTTACTGCCACTCCATCCTGAGGATGCTGCTCCTGAGTTGGTTTGCTCTCATTTTTGTCTTTGTGCTCATCCTGTTCAGCTCTATTAGAGCCCTCAGCCGTGCTCTGAGGAGTCCTTGTCTCTGCCTCACTGCTCCCCTTGAGGCTCTGCAAGTCAAGGCTGTCCATTGACTCATTTCCATTCACACAGTCCACTTGTGAAACCAGGAGAACCTCTGTGTGCTTAGGCTGGTCCTCAGCATCTGAAGACACCGACATTTCAATCAAAGGCTGGAAGTCAGCCCGACTGGCCTCGCTATCCCCATCTGTGTTGGGCTGAGAACTACCACCAAGGCAATGTGGTTCGGTGTGTTTCCCTGTGATCTCAGGCTCTGCTTCTTTAGCTGCCGGCTCCTCAACCTTAGGCATTGGCGCCTCTCTGGCTTCGCTAGCATCTGGAGGTTTATCGGGAGCTGCAACAGGGGGTTCGTTGGAGCTTTCTTCTTCTGTGGAGGGGGCATGTGGATGATGGCCATTGGGTTGGGGACCTGTAATATCGCAAGATGATTCCTCATCCTGTGTTAAACAGGAGTCGCTGGGCCCTGCCGCTTCCACCTCTGCTTCAGGCTCCTCCTCTTCCTCCTCTGTCCCTTTCTTGTAGTTCTTCTTTTTCCGTATGATGCCCCGCCCCCACGATGGCCTCCTCCGAACCTTCCGCTTTACATAATCTGTGAGGAAAAGGGGAAAGGAAAAGAGACAAGATGGAACAATATTAATTTAAACAAAATATTCACAAGGCTAGCATTTTTTGTTTTAACAGAAATCTTGCATTTTGGACAGATAACTCAAAACAACACACCTCCACAACGACTAATGCTTAGAAAAATCCATTTCTCATACTGTAAATTTTATACAAACCATCTCTCCTTGCCCACATAGAGTCATAGCATGTATTACAAGTTCACTGCATTTAAATCTGGACATTTGGCCTTCCTCAAAGGGTAGTAATAAGCAGCGGGTGACATAGATCACAGAGAAGAACCAGACAGAGACAGCAGTCCTGCTATATCATGGATGTTAGACACTAATGACAACAGATGGTGCTTGGGGTTTTGAGAGGAAAGAGCAAACCAAAGCCTGATCTTTGAAAGTGCAGTTAAAGTGTCACAGCAAGCCAACAAGGATGCTAAATGCAGTAAAACTTCAAGGCATTTGCCTTCATTTGCTGCTTTACAGAGCAGACACAAACCACAGCAACAAAGTCAGAGTGAAGGACAGATACAGAAAGACTGTGAAAGAAAAACAAAACAAAACACACATACGGCTCCATCACAAGTCAGTTTTTTATACATTACCATAAGTGGCTGAGACACACAGACTCTAACCCCAAAGAAACAAGTTGTTCCCAAGTTTAAAAAAATAAATAAATAAAAATCTGCTCAGAAATATTACTCACGTTGCAGGAAGCTAGACCTGCTTACACGGCCACACTCAACATTATGGGTACATGTCTTGCTTAAGACATGTAAAGTAAACTCATAAAGTAAAAACATATATTAGGACTATTGTAACAATAAGGTTAGGCACATATTAATTATGGTTAAGGGCTCCAGTTCAAGTCCATGAAATCTACTCTAAAGTCATGAATATAAGACCACATGTCTACATGAGCTGAGCTGTGATTTGGACTGTTAGTTCACTGTGGACTCTCTAATATTCATAAACTACTAGGCTTTATAATTCTGTAGAGGGTCATTGAATGATCTAAATCGGCCAAATTGGCATTTTATGCAGAATCAATAACATATGTAAGCTTGGTTCTCAAAGGACTTAAGGATCACAGCTCCTTAAAATTATTAGGCAGAGATCACACTGTACTGCACATACTGAGTAAAGCTTTTCGCCTGAATACTCCTGCTCCCCACAAAGATATGAATAGGCACACACTGAAAGGAAATCAGGATATGCCTGCATGCTGTCTGTCAAATTTCAAATCTCACATTCCTCTCTCCCCTCCAGTGCTTTTAGCCAGGTTTCATCTTTCCACTCTAAACGTGAGATGTGGTTATGCACACAGTATATGTACATTATGTTAAGTACCTGTCCATAATGAGAACAGAAGAGCAATGACAACTATTGCACCAACCGAAAGCTATATTTGGTCTCCCAGAAATAGACAACACAAAGAGGATAATTAGTCAACCAGTGCTTGCTGATGGGACTCATCTTTGGTAATGGTGTTCTCTAGTGACCCTCTTAATGACCAGTCACGAAACTGCTGTCAGCCACAACCAGCACAGGAGACAGCTCAGAAAGGAATAAAGTACACTTCATGCCAGATAATGTATTACAATTATTGCAGCAAACAGCTATTTACACAAGACTATTCTTCAGCTGTGTTTAGAAATCCATAGCATACTTGTATGTCGTTCCAAAGATTTTAATCACGTACATATACCTTACAAAACCAATGCATGATTCTGCATCTGGAGGGCTGAAGCAATAAAGCATGCAGCATTATAATTTTATCTAGACCTCCTCTGTGGCATCACTTTACATTATTGTCTTTCTCCTGTCAGTAACAATTAAATTCTCATGTTGCATCTGAAGAATAAGAAGTGAAATCCATCTGTCCCTGGTTATTTAAACTCACACTGGTATCCACGTAAGTGCTGCCTTGAATTCTTTAATTTTTTACTGCTTTCACCATTTATTAAGTGTCCAGCCATTCAGCAGGCTAGGTATGCGTCACATTGGGGGACTAATCCCATTCAAAATCCAGAGCTAGTAGCATTTTTCATGCACAGTAAGCGCAGACCTTCTGATCTTATATAAAAATATTCCAAAAATAAGTGAAAAGAACTGCGATTTAAGACACTTTAATATAGTAATGTAGGAGCCACCTTTCCCATTAGCGGAGGACTGCAGAACTAGGGGCAATATGAGCCAGAGTTCATACTACCACCACAAAACAACACTGTGCCATTGTGCCCACAGTTTGCCATAAAGCCTCTCTCAAGCAGGTGCAGGGGCTGCAGTCTGGGCTAGATTTAAGGTGGAATGCACCTTTCATTTTTGGTTCCTCCTGATCTGATCTGAAAAGAGATGACAGCTGGAGGGTACGCTATGGAGCAGGCGCACAGTTCTATTCTTCAGACATGACTGGCACTCAGAATAGTTTCTTTGTTATAAGAGGAAGGGCCAGGGAAGGACAAAGAGAGCAACAAAGAAGAAATAATCTGGATAAACATTGGATTCTGTAAGCAGATATTTCACATTAGCAACAATGTGTGTGCGCGCACTTTTCATCTGGTCATAATGCTCACTTTTGACCACTTTTTTAAACCTTCCAGATATACAACCCCAATTCTGAAAAAGTTGTGTAAAATTATTCACAGCAGAACATAGAAAACATATCAAATATTAGAACTAAAATATTAGCGCCTTTTGAATTTAATGGCAGCAAAACATCTCCACAAACTTTGAATAAGGGTAATAAAACGCTAAAAAAAACAGTAAGGGGCACAAAATAAAACAGCTGGAGAAACATTTTGGGACTAACTAGGTTAAGTGGCAACAGGTCAGTAGCATGATTGGTTACCATAAGAGCATCTTACAGAGACTGAGTTTCTCAGGAGTAAAGATGGGCATAGGTTCACAAATATGCAAAAACTGGGACTACAAATTGTGCAACAATTTCAGAATAATGTTCGACGATGCAAAGTTGGCCTCACAATGTAAAGTTCCATAAATAATGTGATTACATGAGTCTGATAATCTGGAGAAATCGGTGTGCGCAAGGGACAAGGCCAAAAAGCAATACTGATCTTTGGGCCCTGAGGTGGCACTGCATCAAAACAAACAAACCCTAGCATGATTCTGGGAGCCTTTTTAGCTCAGTGTTGAAATTGTGACTCATATGTCATAAGGCTAATTCAAAGATTCCTCTGGTCTTTTCTCCACTGTCCCACCAAGAGAAAGGCTAAAAGCCCCAAAGCAAGACCACATACTGCATCTAATCCAACATCATGGTAGCATAATAGAAGAGTCCTGGTGCTGAACAGGCCTGAGTGCTGTTTGGGCCATTCAATAGACCAAAAATGACACAGGACTGTTGAGCAGCTAAAATCTTATATCTTAATTTTTCCAGTTCCCAGATGTTTACAGTCTGTTAAAAGAAGAGGGGTTGCTGTACAGTGGTAAACATGGCCAAGTCTCGATGTTTTTATGATGTGTTGCTGCCATAAATGACCTAATGTTTTCTTAAAATGGTATATATTGTCAGTTCAAAACATGTTTTCTATGTTCTGTTGCGAATAAAACATGGGTATGTGAGATTTCCAAATCACTGCATTCTGTTTTTATTTTCATTTTTACGCAGCTGCCCAACTTTTCAGAATTAGGTTGCTGGTAATAACGTAGCACCATCACCTTGCCAAGTCCAGCGATTAGTCACAGCATGGCTCTTTTCAATTTCTGCTGAGAAAATATTGCTTTCTTACCTAAACTTTTACCTCAAGATATGAAGCATCCTACTGAGAGAAGAGAAGGTGAGTCGGAATGGCAGCAGATGACTCGTCATTGTGAGCTCTTAAATAATGCATGAAAATCGTTAGAGCATGAAGAGCCAACCACAGAGGGGAGATATGCTGATGGGGGCGGGGAGACGGGAAGACGAAGGGAAAGAGAACCAGAGCACTTTGTAATAATTAAAAGTGTCTAACCCATCCACGGTGCATGTACGGGTCCACACACACAGACACACACACATTTTGAAAGCAGAAGCCCCAGGAGACTGCTATCCAAGCTGCCATGCAAGCAAGTATTAAATAAATAAATCAGTTCAGTGACACCAATGAGAAAAAAAAAACCCCAGCAGCATACTCTGGCAATGCCTTTGGGAAAAACTGTGAATCAATGTTTCTGATACACTGTAATTGGATCACCACTCTTAAGTCACATCCAAACCCATTTCAGACTTCCTTTCCATTAATCAGATGTCATCTGAATTATAAACCTTATAATATATGGACATAGCTTTAGGATCTGAAAAGTAAACCAATGCTGAGGTACTTTAAAGCAGCATTCTTCGTAATGGCCACCAGGGATCGGTGCCTCGGGTTCCCAAGAAAAACCTTTCAATTGCTAGTTTTAGGTCTCATATTATGTACACAATGCTCATCTTATAAATAATGGGTCCTATTAGAGTTGGGGGGAAAAAATCAGAAAGAGACTTCACAAACCAATGGGCTGCTATCTCTGTGGCCTGTCTTTTTATATAAAGGCTATAAATGTGAATGTGTCCGATTTACGTCTGATCGAGTACCTCGCTCAATTTACTCACTTTAAAAGTGAGTAAACTCATCCAGTAAATGTTACTAGTAACATTAGCACAATAGACCCAGTAAATACCCCAAAGCCTTGTCATTATTGTCCAGATCATACAGTTTATAGTCTCTCTGAAGAACCACATACCATTAGCATTATGAAATGTGGTGTACATATACTATTCATTAGTTTTATTCTCTCGTGATACTCTAGCCCATAAAGTGTATCCACCTCAGAAAGGCTGCATATACTAGGAATATGGATTCAATGCCACATTATCAGTGCTAAGTCATACTTACTGAATACCTTTAAGCTAGTGAAACAAAATCAAGGTAATCAATCCATTCAACTACTATTAATTCTTAATCAGTTCTTGGCCTACATAATCCAAAACCCATTGGGCTGATTAATGTTAAAGTTTTAAGAAAGGAAAGTTTCTTAAATTAAATGTTCAACATTTTATGAGAATAATATATTTTATCTTTGTTGCTAATGCTTAACAGGAGTCCTTGTGGGCAACAGTAAACACCGGGTTATTTTCACTGGGCGCCAGTTTACAGGATGCGCCACAAAACCACAGTCGACTGTTCATTTTAGACATTGGCTGTATTACTTGTTTAACATCTGAAAAACTAACATACAACGCTAATTAATTAAAAAGTAAAAGGATAGGGATTTCTGTGCTTGATGCCTACTTTGTTAGGGACGAGTAACTTTCAAGTCATTATAAGCTGCTAAGCTGAGAAGAAAGAAAGACTGATCTTATTTTACTTCAGTTTTATCCATCAAATTCATAGTTTATAAATTAGTTTCTTTACTTTGGTGAGGAAGGATAACTGAAGTCTTTTCTCATCTTCTCCCTTAGTGTAAAACCTATTTTAAAAGGCATAAACTCAGACACACAATACATATGACAATTCTTCCCAATATCCTTTAAGAAGCAGAAATGCTGCTCCACATCTTACTGCAATGTTCTCTCACTGTGACCCCTTCACACATCAGCTGACAAACACTGTGCATTTACAAATGGCCAAAAAAAAGATCTCACTTCCTCAATACAACAATGCCAAAGAAGAAAAGAGGAAGAATTACACTGTAAAGCTTAAACTTTTCACTGCTGATCGAATATATCCCAGACATGAGTTATTACGCTCAGTGATGTAAAGGACAATGAAGCTGCTACAATTACTGAGTTTAAAAGCTACAATCATGACACATACCATAATTAAGCACCATGAAGTGATGAGCACTTCACAGAATAACATCAGTTGAACACAGACATAAAACTAAACTGTGGCAGACAGTGCATATAAAAATGGTTCTCTGGTTTGATCCATAAAATCCTTTTTGTCATTAGGTCGTTAGTTCAGAAAAATAGCCAAGAGACTGCTAATGTCTGCACTTTATATATTTGCAGAATTCACTGTGTCTCTCTTTTTTTAAAAAATATGAGATACAGCTTTTAACACTCTACATACTTAATTAATCATTAATTTGTAAGTGTCATCACCACTGTAAGCATTGCTGCCTTTTTAATTAGACGTACATTTCACAAACAATTTGAGGCCCTGTCGAAATTGTAGATAAATTTCACGTCCATTAATTTTCTGAGCAGCACTGGTCTGAGGAGTTTCCCTGGTCCACTCGACACAAGTATGTTTCTCTCCCAACCTGGACAGATGTACTGTTGTTTACTAACCCATTTACCTCCTTCCTGCTGAATGTGTGTGAACGAAGAGTGAGTGAGTGAGTGTGTGTGTGTGTGTGTGTGTGTGTGTGTGTGTGTGTGTGTGTGTGTGTGTGTGTGTAAGGGCGTGGAGTGTGTGTTTCCATGGCAATGAGCAAAATTTTCCTTGCCTACAGAGAAAGCTTGCTCTGTAATTTTATTCTATGAATTTGCATGTGGGACAGCAGGCCAACACAGCGGTGCATTCATGCAGGGAAATATATTACAAAATTATGGGACTAAGGGAAACGAGCTCCCAAGAAAATATGTGAATATACAGATGGTTTTGTTTCTGTGTTTACATGTGTTATTTAATAACCACATAGGATTTGTGTGCGTGCTAGTCACAGCAGAATCCAATTGAGTCAAGCTATTGAATGTAAGGTCAATTTACTGCAGCTCTCGAGAAATGAAGACAAGGCACTGATATTAGACTTCCAGATTTAAGAGATTACAAAAACAACCAGAATATGAGCGTGTGACTCTGGTGATATAAGGACACGTTGTGAATAAGGGGGGAAGTTGAGAAAAGGCAAATCACCACTAGTAAACTTTATGACTTACATACAGTATAGGCTACTCACAAAATTTAAAGACACACTTCTATTACTTAGGATGTCTCTCGAAAAAAGTTATTCCATAACAAATCAATACTTGTGTTTTCCAGAAATCAAAAGCATATGTGGTACTCTACCACTGTGAGCAGCATAAAACAAATATTTATTTGTTATGGTCAGTGCTCTGGATGAAAAGGTATTATAATTGTGTGCTTGTGAGGAGCTAGAAATTTATGACATTACCTTTGTGATGCACCGTTTCATTTCCAGACTCTGTGCACCTTCCTTCATACATGTAGTACGCAGGCAGCCATGAATTCGCTGCAAGCATGGGTATAGGGTATTTTCCACCTGCATCCACATCTGAATTAAAAATATGACGGTCCAAAAGAAAAAACAAAACAAAAAGCACCACGACAGGAACGGATCAGCTTCCAACTCAGCTTTTTGTCATCCCAGGTCACTGGAATCGATTGAAGTTGGGGCCTCAATTGAGTAACATTAATGAAGTATCGATCAGTCCAGCTCTGATCACCCAAGACAGAGGGGGAGGAGCTTGGAGTTAAGAGCTGTGACCCAAACTTAAAAGTTTAAAAGACTTTCTACACACATTCTGTCCAAGTAAACAGTAAACACCATGCCACTCAAAGTCTACAGATTATTCACTTAAAATGCACAAGATTTTTACTTTAAAATTATCCCCAGGTGTCCTTTAAAACTATTAGAACATGCTTAAATGTCACCACCTTTTTTCTAAAAAGAAGCATAATTGTAATTCAAATGGATTGGCGACGTTGTTCTAAACTCTAGCAACAAGCACTTATTCTTGAAAAACTGTATTTTCCCAGCTGTATCCCTCTCTGGGGATTGCAGCCATTTCTAAATCATTCAACTGAGTAGTAATTAAAGCAATACAAAAGCTGCATATCCCCTGCCCTGCCTGCAGAACAAACTCCAGTTCATTGCTTCCTGATAACTTAAACCAAATTAATGAATTAAATGTTGTTTTTACAGAGGCAAACATAAAAAAAGGGAAAACCATATTAGGAAATGTCAAAAAAAAAGTTACATCAAGAGAAGCTCCTGTTTAAAGGGTTGTTTCAAATGCAAATCATGAGGATGTATAAGTAAAAAGGTTTTTAATATGATGCCTTCACTCATTTGAATCAGCAATACCAGTGGGGCAAATGGCAAATGAAAAATGCTCTGTATAGAATATATTAGGTGCAGACGTGATACACACAGGTGCAGTTTGCACCAATTATTGATCCTTATGGACATGAGAAAAAACTCAAAATTATATGATGTGTCCCTCATGGGTTCATAAATGCGGATATAATTTTGCTCACTCAAATGAATGCATGCGATAAACTGACTTATAACTCTCAAACGCCTCAAGGCCATTTAAGCTCAGCTTCATACAAACACTGACTGACACCAGTCTGAGACAGACTCTTTGATTTCCTTTAGCTGTGCTTCCACTTTTACATATACATTCCAACAGCAGGACTTCATGTATGAAATCATATACAAAAACACTTTAATCACAACTGTTTTAAATAAAGAAAAACACAAAATTTTTACTTATTTTTCAGGTTGCAAGCTATGATGCAACAGCACATAGCAGCAGCAGCAGCATGTACCATATATGCTTCAAGTAGGAGACAGGAGAATATGCAGACGAATGAGTGAAGAGAAAACACGAGATGGCAAATAAAACGCTGGAGGAGACAAAAGAGAAAGTTCATCGTGGGACGCACGGCCTCGGGGTCTCCAAGTCATGAAAGGAAGCCGGCTGTTAGTTTATCAACTGATGTGACACTTTGCACTGACACTTAATGAAATGTCCGGATCAATAAATGATCCGCTCCTTGCTTCTTGAAATTAAGGAGATCAGTCACTTCCCTCTATTGCTGTGTCACTACCTTCCCATTTCACACATTCACCAACCACACCTCCACCTCAGGCTGTGCCACTACTCTTGGTTAAAAAATAAAACAGTTTTATTGCCAAAAGTCTCTTTATGCCACTTTTCTGAACTTTAAACAAAGCAACAGTACGTGCAGCTTAGCACGAAGACGCAGGGATATGCAGGTAGCCTGGCTCTGCCAGTAGGAAACCGCTTCTGTTTAGCACAATTAAAGCACTGGCAAATAATTTCTACCATTTACACAACCAATACACAATAAAAAGGTTGAAAGCTTCTTTTCTTGCTATTGTGTTGGCTGGAGCAATGACCTGAGGGAGTATCCTGGCAAGTTCAGTGATGGTGAAAGGGGTTAACCAGGGGTTAATTTTCTTCTAAGTGCAGCACACTGATTTTATGAAGTCACAATAGAAAACACACAAACACACGCGCTCACACAAAGAGCACCTCCATCTGCAACGCCAGCAAGCATCACTGTAAACTAAAAGCACTCACTTTAATGGGTAAGATTATTCACCAACACCCTGCTTTAGCACAATGCCAGAAAGAAACATACATATTTCAGCCTAATAAAATGGAGCCCATATGATACAGCAAATTTTAATTTACTTTTTGTATTCACTTTCACAGCAACACTCTTGATTGTTCTCATATTGTAAACCAAAGCCCCCCCCCCACCCACACACACCTTTTCCTTCCTTTTGCCCCTCCCTGAAATCTCTGGATCACTCACTCTTTGTTCATTTGCAGCACAGATGCCTCAAAAAAAAAAAAAAGACAGCCTTCGGTCAATAAGCTCTATAGTGAAAGATAAACTCACAGGGTTTCCATAAGTGAACCCGAGGAAGGATTATTAACAATTGCCTGCAGCTTCCTTTGTCTGTAGGTTTCTCGCTCAGTCTGCTTTCTGTTGGGACAGCTGGATGTTAGCTGCGCTTCTCTGTTGCTCTTCCCGTGACTATTATACAGGTCTCACGAGACAACCAGGTCCACCGTTGCCTGGGGCTCTCTTCACCCCTGCTTGTACCTGTAAACTTACCACGTAGGAGGCAGACCACCAGTTGGCCACCTGTTAGTCTGAGCCTTAAATTCCCTGTGTTGCCACACTCTCCTCCATTCTTCAATTTGTTTTTCATTTCTATTATATTTAAAGATTAGGGAACCCTCCAGTAAAAAGGCATGCTTTAAGTTCAATAACTATATGAAGTATAAATGGAAGAAAAATCATTTCATTAATAACATGCTAGTCACCAAAATTGGGATCATGATTTTTGCTATATTCGAGCAGCCTTAAATAAAATGTAACGTGCAACAAATAGCTTCTTTTGTGTCAGAGTTGCCACCCAGTAATGCTACTGCATATTAGTAGTATTACAAAGAGTAAATTCAGCCAAAGAAAGAAGAACTGAGAAAATAATTCAGTCAGAGCATCAATCTTTTCCTGTCCTTCTCCTCTCTGCTGCTCAGTAAATGGCCAGTGGGATAACAGTGCCTGTGGTGCCCTCTTCACAGAAGACAGATATGCCCTCACGCACCAGCAGCTCGCAAGAACTATTGAAGATGTCAGCCTACGCACACATGCACATACAAAGCAGGCCATGAAAGCCTTTTGGGGAAAAAGGTCTGTCGCCTGCAGCAATAACATGCATACACACATGTTGTAAGTCAGGAGTGGGAGGGGGTGGAGAGATCTGCACCGGTTGACTCATTTTGACTGATTTGCAAGTAACAGCACTCCTCTTGGAGTGGAGAAAGTACGATCATGCACCTGGCAGAAGTCTTTTGACAAGGGCAGTAATGTTCAACAGCCAGCTATAGTGTAAAATAAAACACCGTGAAGAAAACGGGAACACTATACTCTCCAGAGATCTGTGTTATGTTATAACATAATGTAGAATTTAAGTTTTAATCTATTTATCGTCTGTAAACACTTCTACAGTTTCACTTGGCATAGACGTTGTTTTGCTACATATTAAAATGGTGACACGTCTGCGGAGCCCCGCGAACTTTCACAGGTAAATTAAAATAACTTGTCATACAGTCCATGTGTCTTACATGGAAATTACCGGTTAGATTACTCTGGGATATAATGCCACAGCTAGAATCAAAATCAGAATCAGAAATGTTGAGCAGGTTTACAACATTAGGAAATTGCTGCGGCACTTAGTGCAAAACATACTAGGCCTAGTTTCATTTTACTGTCCGTCTGACAAAAGCCAAGATCAGGAGGCATTTCACATTCACAGTGAGGGATAGCAATTGCACTCTGCTGAAAGTCTTACACGTGCTAAATTGATTAGATTAGATACCAATTAGATACCCTGTGAGTCTGTTAAAGGATTCTGGTTGTCACAGCTGTATGATAATAAGACTTGGCAGAAAGGAATATTAAATTAACCGATGTTTACACTGAGATTCTTTTCCTCCACACAGACACCTTTCTGTATGCCGTTTTCCTTTCACGATTCAACAGCCATTTATTAAACTTAGACCATCTGAATCCCGGTAATCATCTTAATATAAAATATGACATGTGACTGCAGATTCCTGCCACATATTGCTACAGCATTATTTGGTCTGTTCGTGCCGTTGGCTGTGAAATAAAAATGATATGACGCTCTTATAAGGTGTAATAAGACGCAGAAATACAAAAATTGGTCATTTTTGCCATTGCTAGGTAACATGTGGCTATTATATCATTTCTAATTCAGCTTTTGTGAAAATAAAAAGAGACGTTACTGTCATTACAACGGGATGCTTTCGATGGTGTTTTAGGTGCATAAAGGCAAAAAGCAGGTCATTTTAACCTGTTATCAGGTGGCTGCCAGGCAACGGGATAACATAATTTATCATGCACATTTAAAAAAATATTTTACCTTTTTCTTTTAATGACTTTTATTCACTCTTGTTTTGTTTTTTTCCATCTCCCTGATTACTAGAAAACACTCAGAAAATATGGGAAGAGGCTGATTGCCTCCCCTCAAAAGCCTATCAAGAAAAACACTGCATTTAATTGTAGATACCTTGGCTAAATTTCCTTGAACCTCTGGAATTAAAGCTCCAAGATGACACTTCAATCACATTTTGATTGCTTCATTTTCAAGTCTCCTGGTGGTGGTGGTGAGGGAGGTACTGTAGAGAAGTTATGAAAATTGTGTCACTGACCAAATACTTAAAGACCTGACTTCAAAATGGAAATAGCTCAAGGTCTGTGAATATAGCAATTTACACTCCCTTGTCCCTAACAAAGACAAAATGCAGTGATGAATAAAATAAGTGAAAGTAGGGCTGGGCCATATCATACCGTTCAAGGTAATACCGGTATGTATGTCTTGAGTGGTGTGGAACTGGTTTAGCTTTTGTCCGTCAGATACACAACAAAGCACTATTTTTGGTAGAGCCTACTTGCCCAGAGTAATTGGCGTTTTATGTGAAACGTACAATGGTCAACTCGCTGTAAAAAAGTCGATCGAATTTGGATGGAAAAGTCTAATCCATTTTCTTTACTATAGCTTTTTTGATCTTTGATTTTTTGATTTTGATATACAAAACTACAACCATTCTGGATCAGGTGCTTTAACTGTAGAGGACATACTTGGAAACAAGCATGCCTAAAAAAACAAAAACAAACTATGGGCCCACATGGACTGCTTATAAGTCAAAACATGGGTAAAATTCCTGATTTCTATAAAAGTATGAACATTAAAATGCGGCTAGTGATTATTAAAAACCGTTATTTCCTCCTTTTTTTCTGAAAAGGTGACGTATATGGAGAGAGAAAAGTGCATCTGATCTCCGGGTTTAATGGAGATGTGGTGATTAGCCTAGACGTGATTGTAGGACTAAACTGATGTAATTAAAAACCTTGTCACCACACATTTCTCTTCTTATGATGGTCTAATGTGACTCTGCTTTTAAAGAGTCCCCAGAGATGTGAGCATGGATATGTGAGTTTATATGAAGGAAAGTTAATCTTCACCAAAGAGATTAGCTTCTCTATTGTAGGCGGGGGGGGGAAAGGTGTCGGTATCATTACCAATAACCGCTGAAGCCAAAGGATTAAAACCACTCGAGTGAAAATTTGTAAAGCGTGTTTGAACAAAATACTCAATAAGAATTGTAGAAAAAGGTTGTTAGCGTGCTGTCCAAACCAAGCCAAACGTTATGAAAAAAGCAGGATGTTAATAGGAACACTGATAACAGTTCACATCCTATAAAACCGAGTTTAAGTATTGCATGAAGTTCAAAAGACAATTTAGGCCTCATCAACAAATCCATATGTCATTTCAACTAATCAAGCACTAATGCATCATGTTTGTGCAATTGTTCCAGTCAATTACAACTTATCAGGACCGGGCAGAGAGAGGGAATGCACCCCATTAGGCTGCTTGCCGTTTACTAGCTTCTGATGTTTACTGAAACTGACTAATCGACTGCACTATGGTAAAAACAATGAGAGTAAAAGCCCAGGAGGCCTTGTATAATTTTCTGTCTGTAGTACAGACTAAATGCTGGAATGCCGGGCTGCTCTCTAATGTTGGAGAGAGGCAGAGTAAAAAAGGAGAACCCCTTTATCACAGAAAGCACAGCTCTAGATCCACTTTAATTGGAATGGCAGGCAAGCCAGTCCTTTGTGAAAATTCAAACCTGTCTATTACCAACAGAAGCTCAGGAATGACGGAAGATGTTCCTAGAAAGAAAACAAAAGGAGTCATTTGAGGTTTAGTCATTTGATAAAGCAGTCCATCAGCAGAAATGTCGCTGTTAATACACTGTATGAAAGCTTTTAGGCTCAACCGAGCTCCACAAAGAACAACAAAAATAATAAAAACAACACTGTGCAAAATGGACACCTACGCACTGGCAGTATTTTCATACTCACCCTTGCCCTAATCTGTCTGTACAACACTAAGCACAGCCTCTGAAAAGGCATTAACCATATATCATAATAGGGAATTGTCAGCGTTATAATACTTTCTGTCTAGCATTCAGAAGCCTACCGCCCTCACTCACTCATTTACTTCCCCCTTTCCCCTCACTCTCTCTCCCCTTTCCTAGCGTCCTTAGGCAACACAGCTTGTCGTCATTGGGCATGCACAGAGACACTGAGCACTGATGCTCAATCATTCTAGTGCAACTCTCCAGGCTCATTTCTTTCAGACAGAAATGTAAGCGGTTTAAAATAATATATATGGTTATCTGCATGGCACAGAAATAAAAAACAGACATTAAAATCCTGTGAAGAGCTTCATCACACAACGCTGTAAATTGTGCACACTTAGCATGTGGCAACAGCAATGCACGGAGATACGTTGGGAGTGGAAAGATCCACATACGCAGAATGAATCTTCAAAGACATTAACTAGTGCAGATAAGCTGACACTGATGTCAGCTCATCTGCACCCCAAAACAATAAATTGAAGCAAGAGGCATCACAGATAATTTTACATTCATTTCACGCTTGGTGCCACAATGATCCAAGAGGCATCTGTGCCCACAAAATGGCAGCTTATGCTCGGGGCTTTGCACGGATTTTATTAGTGACTGCCACGGGGTGTCAGAGTGTGCAGCTCAAGATTGCTTCTGCTTGGTAGCCAAGAAGTGACTTGAGGAGAATCGGTGTCCAGTTCTAATAACTAATAATAACATCATCACCTCAGCTTTAGGCAAGGTGCTTTGTTTTCTGCTGCTGGCCACCAGCATGTTCTCATTTGGACCCTTGAGAAGCTGAGGAAATATTAAATCCACACAACAGGATGATTCATCACCTCTGGTCTGTACCAGATGGCGTTTACAAGGGTTTGCAGCACATGTAATGTAAACTGAAATGTGCAATTTACTATATTTGATCAACAACTATCATGAAGAAATATCTAGATAATTGAATACAAGAATGTATTATGTAACTGCAAAAAACCCCAAAACAAAACCTTATTTTATGACAAGTTTTGGTCCTTAGGGTGTTTAATTCTTCTCATGAGACATCGTTAGGCAGGCAACTGACAGGTCCTAACTTCGTTCAACAAGATAACAACTCCAAATATACAGATAATGATAAAGAACCATATTCAGCGACAAGAAAAGTAAGTACTGCAAGGAATGGCAGATCCCCCGCTGGGAAGAGACAACTGAGACAGCCTAAAACTACAGAAGAAATTAGGCATGTTTGAAGCGAACTATCAAAAGCTGTTCATGTGTGCACCTGAGAACTGGTGCTGTTTTGAATGTCATGGACGCTTACACAAAATAGCCGCTTTTTTTCCCTCCATGTGTCTCTGTATGAAGGTAATGACAAATGAAAGCTACTTGAGGCATTATTTTCAAAAGCATCTAAACTTTAGTCCGAGTGCTTAAACCTTCCCACAGAATTGTGTTCTGGTATTTAAAACTTTGGACTCAACAACACTGTCTCTTTCATTTTCAAGTTCATTTGGCAAACACGGCAGCCTCTTAAACAGGACAAGTGCCATTATTACTTTTTTTCAACTATGAACCATAACATCAAATCAAATAAAGGAACTTATTAAAGTACTTAAGAAAATTTAGCAAATGGAGCAAACTAAATGAGATGATTGGACTGAAATCTAAACTGGCTAATTGTACATCCGTATTCCATTTACCTGAAATGTTAGGTTACATGCAGCACCTGTAGAGCAGAGCTGTATAAAAGCTACAAAGACAACAAACGCTTTGCAGCAGCTGCAGATTCAACATGTCTTTGGCACGCTGACTTCAAGGTAAAACTTAATTTAGTGGGTCCATGTAAATATGAAAGGCACAGATGAGAAAATGAAGTTAACCAAATTCTCTGCTTTGTGTTTATAAATGAAACAGAGTGCCCTTCTATTAACCTATTTCCTTGTGCGCTGCAACCATCACAGCAAATCACAAGCTGCGTGCCTGCTGTCCCTTTGAGCCAAAATTCAGGCCATCCTTTTATGCAGTGACTACTTCAGCCTGAGGTAAAAGGAGTGTTTATTGTGACTTTAAAATACCCCATCAAGGTCTTATGATGGATTGACATTGGCAATGGAGAGAGGATCTGCCTGTTTATTGTGATACCAGGCTTGGGGAGAGGCAAGACGCAGCAGTGTTCCATCTACATGAATGCAGCCGGGTGGCTGTTGCCTTGGGCGTGCCATTGAGTGACGCGGAGGACACATTATGCAGCATCTGCATCATTACTCTTGTCTTCCACAAACGGTTCAACAGTTGAATAGGACAATCTTCATAAGTAGCAAAAGAAAAGCACTGGTGAACCGTGCCAACAAAACAGACCGAGTTTAGTCTTTGCCAAAGTGAAAATGTAGCCGGCCGCTTGAGACAAAGCAAGAGAGAATAATCAAAAACTGCAGTTCAGTTAAGCAATTAATCAACAGCTGTCTTGTGATGGTCACAGAAAGAAACCTTGCTGATTTAGCTTGTAAAACAGTCATCAGTGAATCAGGAAAACAGGGGGCTAAATTATGAATGAAAGGAAGGCACTCCACATGAACCCAATGCTGGTGGTGATGCACTATGAATGAACCCAGCCTTTGGCCCAGGTAATGGGCCTTGGTTTTTCTCCTGGGAGGGGGTGGCAGGAGAAGGGGGAGGGTGAGAAAAGAAGGGCCAGGAGAGGGGAGCAGAGAAACTATCACAAAGCCACCCATGGATTCTAATGGAAACCCCATCGCCCTTCACATTTCCTTGTGCATTAACAGCAGCAAGGTCTCCCATCTTACTAACCCTGAGAGGGCTGGTAGCAGCAGCAGCTGCCCGCCCACCATCTACATTCTCAACGACTCGGCTTATCTACCCAAACTGCTTTTAACACCTGAATCAGAAATACCGCTAGCCTTTCAAAAAGCCTTCCACGTAACTTTCTCCATGCTTTCAAATAGTGCATTGCATCCCCGCTACCACTCTGTTATATCTGACTGTCATGGGCAATTCTCAGCTTCAGGCAAACAGAAAAGAGGGATGGAAGGAGAGGGAGAGTGGTGGCCCAGATAAAAGCCCTATAGAGCTGCAGATGCCCAAAGAGCTCCAGATAGGCTCTATCCCCGGAAGGTAATGATCGAGGATAACTTTGACCTTCAAGTGTCCTGCCCTTCCACAGAAGAACAGGGGAAAGGTAATAACCCCAGAATGACCTGGCTGAAGTGGATGCGATTTCAGGAACGATTCTTCAGCTCTGGCATCTCTTCCAGCTGATGTTCCATTCCTTTGTTATGTGGCTTTGTCATATCTCGGCACATAACTGGTTCAATTAGCCTAATAGCTGCCTTGCTGAGGTGCACCAGGTGAGAACTGGCTGCCAATGTCACCAATTAATCACCTGAGTTAGCCTAATTAATTAAGTCTCTGGTGGAGGCTGATAACGACTCTCCCAAGAGATTTTAAATCGCTGGTTAGTATCTGTGACATTTAGCGTCATAGATAAAGACTGCAGCTAAAGGTAGCACATACAGCTGGCTGTCACCTGTTATCAAAGAAAAAAAAAGGTCTGTGCAGATTAATAAATTAGACCCTTCTTTCACTTTGCCACTGATTTGTTTGGATTATTTACAGATTATATTACTTAAAATTTTGCAAATAATTGTTATTAGCAATCAACTTATGACTAAATACACTTGCATAATATCATGTGATGCAATACAACAAGCAGCAATTTGGAGATTATTTAAAATATGAATAATCTGGCTAATATAACATATTTTTGTTTCCACTTCTCCAGTGCTACATTGGAAGAAAAAAAAGGGGGTGGAAACAGGACTGTGTTGGAGTGTGATGTTAAAGTCTTCTACCAAAGCTTCATTAGTTAACCCTGAACTGCTGTTTAGGTGAACATTAATCTGCACATTTCACCTCCACACTATCAAACTGTTACTCTTGGCTTTAACAGAACCTGATGAGTTGCAGTGAGCTTGAGTTCTCAGATGTTTGCCGTTCAAAAAAGATGCCCTCCTCTCTCAAGAGGGCACCATCTCCCTCAGAGAACGCATGGTTTACTCACACAGTAGGGGTTCCTTTAGGTAAACTCTCATGAGAGACAAGCACCACCTAGTGTTGGACTGGTGCACTACACAGGCACACAAAAAGCCACAACAGAGCATTTTAAATAGCTTTTACCACTTCAGTCATTAAATTTGATCATCTCAGATAATTAACCATCATTATGTAATGATGTAGTTTTATAAAGAAGCGAGGGTCTCAAAGTGATCTCTAAATTTTTCATTTTCTGTTGATCTCATGGCTGCAGAAGACCCTTTGGCTAGCATCTCAGTCTTCCCTTACCCTATCCAGGTAAATGCTAGAGAACATCTTTTCAGATTACTTGCATAATCTGCTTACCTTTGATTTGTAAAAAGGTAACAGCCTCATCAGTCTGCCCCCCATCCATTCCCGGCCCTCCCTTCACCTTTAGGCACCTGCCGTTTGCCACAGGTGGGCATGTAATTGCTCTGTGGCGTGGTCATGTTCTGAATGGTTAGAAGAGAGCAGCCTTGCTAATGAGGCTGCTCACTGTGTTGCTTCTGCACTGCTGAGAAATGTATGTGTGTGTGTGAGGAGCCAGGTGTGGGGTGTGTGTGTGTGTGTTGAGAATCACATACATCTGGTATTCTGTTGCAGTACGACACAGCTGCTGGCTGCTGTGTTTGGAAGAGTCAAAAGTTTTGAGTGAATGTGAGTCAAGCAGAAAGGCTCGCAGTATTTGGAGAGAATCTGAGTTTTTTCTGCATTTGCTTGACACTACAAGGCAAGCGTGTGCATGATCAGCCTGTTGAGCTCATCTTCCACCCCCGTTGTGGGTATGTGTGTGGTCTAAAAGATTGCATAAATACTCACTAGTGGTGCAATGTTTCTCAGTGGCATCACCCTGAGTGCTGCTCCTGGGTTGCTCCTCTCCCGCACTGTGGTGCTTCCTGGTTGCACCAGCACCCGGAACCGCTGACAGCTGAGCCGGCGTCAGAAGGTCTGCGGTGCCCACAGAGGATCAGTTACCGACAATGGACAATACTCTTTGTGCTTTGTGTGCGTGTGCAGTTCGGTGTGTGTAAACACGAAAAGCACTTCTGAAACATGCTGCTGGCAGTATATTATGTCAGCGTGTATGTGAGAATAAAACACCAAAAGGCTATGAAGGTACGTTGGCAGACATTGATAAAAATGTGATGTGACACACAAAGATGACCAAAGGGTTGTGATATGCCGAGTGAAGTACAACTGTGTGTCATTCAGCACAGACATTAATATTAAAACTACAAAGATATAATTTGCAATGGTTATGTTTCACTCGGAGCTCGAGTATGACAGGAATAAAAAACAGAACTGGAAGCATAGAGACATGCAAGCCCCTGAAAATGAGACATTTCAACTCTAACATCCGGCGATATTTAAGTTTTTAGCCAAATTTATCACAACTCCTTTCATCTTGTCACGGGGGAGGAACCCCCACCCACCCCCGGACGCACTGTGGGTTTTGAACGCCGCTGCAGCTGGACATCATGCAGTGCTGGGCTAATTGATAGCTTTATAGCAGGACCTTGACTGGAAGATTAAATATTTACACTGCTGTATTCCTCCTCTCAGGCAATTGACTTCTGCTCCTGCAATATTCATTTAGCATCCTGTGCTTTTAGTTGCTAAAAGAGGAAATCAAAAGAAACAGGGTGACTTCTGAAAATTGGCTTTTTTTGCTTGACAAAAAAACTGTCAGGCCTCTGTGGCTGATGTCAATAAGACCTCTGTGCATACTTCAGATTATATTTTATATGAGAAATTTGGTCTTCTTGTGCAGTTCCCTGGCAGTCGCATCACTTTGAGAGGCGAAGATGGAAGATAACCTCAGCTTCAAGAGCAGTTTTGTGTCCATTTCTAGAAAAAGTCAGTGCAAGGACTGAACACATCCTGTTTTTTCTGTCGGCATATGCCCACACAGATATGATTTGTAGCCCAATCTGGTCATGGCTTACATTACTAAGAGGAATGTAACAAGTGTGCTGTGCTCTTTGTACAAAATGTTGTTAATTAATGTTAACTCCCACGTGGGCATGTAAAGCAATCGGAAAATTTAAACAAGATTATACAGATTTGTGCTCAGTATTTGACAGCATACATAAAACACATCATATTACTGCGTTGCCTGTGTGCTTCTATGTGCATAAGCCTAATTTAGATTTACCCTCCGTCCACCCAGCACTGCTTGGGGCTGTTTGGTGAGTGTACAAATATGGAGCGTCAGGCAGACAGCTAGCACAGAAGGTACTGTCTGAAACACTGGAGCCTGAGGCGCCACTCCTTTTTGTGCCACATACTCTGCACTAAAAACTGACTGCTCCATCAAGTACTGCTGGGCTACCCTACAGATTTTCTTCCTAAAAGCAAATTTCTATTCTCTGAAAGAATCTATCAAAGACTTTCCAGATGAGAGGGGGAGGGGGGGAGCAGACAGGCTGGGAACCACACAGCTAACATTAACTGGCTTGAGTTCATTATTGAGCTCAGCCTGAATATTCTCCCAAAATATTTAGATATTTAGATAAACAAACTGTACTTTTAAGTGTCATCATTAGTCAGCTGACACAACAATATAATGAAACGCAGCAAAACACTCCTAACAAAATACTGGAGTAAGAGTTATTAAAATGATCACATTGGAAAAACTCTTCTTTTTCTTTTTATAAGCAGCTAATTTAGGATGTTTGGATCTGCAGCAACCCCCCACCCCGACTCCCCCTTCTCCATTTAAATGAAGTTCTTACCCCTCTTCCTGCGCGCCTCCTTAATCTCTTCACACATGCGATCAAACTCAGGGTCCAGCTCAGCAGCGAATATGGCATGGGCTGTGTCCTTTAAACTGCACGCTCTGTGCCTGATCACCTTGTCTGAGAAGGGAGGAGACGACAAAACAACACAAATGAAGAAACACACAAACCACAGCTTTCTGTATAGGGCTGCATTCATGTGCCATATGTTCAGAGACATGCTGAGAACATAGTGCAGACATCTACCCAAATCTCTGGTATGGCATTTTAAATATTCATTTGCCTCCCATCATGAAAGCATGCTCTCCATACCCTAACGAGCAGGCAAAGCAAAGAGTCAATAGAAAGCCTAACCCATTCCACTGTATCTGTGAGAAAGGGGAGTGTAGAATTTTCTCACAGTACCAACGAAAGGATAGAGCTGGCTTTAGTGAGAAATGTTAGTGGGCAGAACTGCAGACATGAAAGCAGGAATGCCACTACTTCAAACATTTAAGACAAAGTTGGGTGCATTATATGCACACACAACCATGTATATTGCACATACAAAGAGAAATATTTTTAAAATGCACACTCATTATCTCTCAGTCCTTACACCTTTATAACTTCCAGGCCTTGTTCCCTTTAGATGTGTCACAGCATCATTAAATCCTCCTTTCCCCCTGCTTCTGCATCCATGGAGGGAAAATAAAGGCAGAGCTGCAGAGGCAGGCTAAAAGCATAGTCTCTGTAAACAGGCCGTCTCTCATTACAGCAGGCAGTGGGAGAAGAGTTCAGGCATAGAGTGGCACAGAGGTCACAATCTGCCAGCTTCCCTTGTCTAATTGGAGGATTGCTGCTTAATTGCAATGGAGGCAATTTGGGTGCATGTGTGTGTGTTTTTCTACTGACAGAGCACGTCTCACAGTATGCTCATGCACGTGCATTATAAGGGGAAAAAATGCACGTGCATGAGCCCAAATGTCAAAGGCCAGGTGGGATGCCAAGAGCTCATCTGCAACTTCATGGACTAACCTCCCCATCTAAAACTGGCAGGGACGGACTGACATGCAACTCTGTTGCTTTAGCGCTCCTTTATAGTTAAAGGGTTGTTATTGCCATTTCCCCCAATCAGCTAAAGAGTATTTCTAACCCTGAGTCGTACTGTGGAGCACAGAGATATCCCAATTTTTAAACAAATTATTTAGCCAGGTGGGGAGGTATAAAGCAAGCAAACCAACATGACTGGACGTGGAGGACTTTACGCTAAATTCAGTGTGAAGGACAAGGAGAAACCGACCACAGAGGGATAATGAGGTTCTTTCCCAAGCACTAGGAGAGCTGGTGGAGAACTTCCCAAGCAGCATAATTGTGCAGGGTCTGGGCCATATTCCCTGGACCAAGCACAGGGTGAGCAGACAAGATGCTTCGTTAGTCTTCTTTATTAAATTGCCTAATTGCAATTTTTTTTCCCTTTAGTGTATCATTTGTAGGCCCTGCATTCCAACAAATGACCCAGGACCTCGGCTGCAAAGACAGAGATATGATTTATTCCTTTGGGCAGAGAATTGCTTCCCATTAGTATCGGGCAGCTATATTCTAGCAAGGGTGCCGAGGCAGCTAAACACACAAGGCAAGAATTAAAACAGCAATTTTAAGTGAATGTTTTAACGCAGGCCTGCCACATGCTGCCTTCAGTAAACATTATATCAGATTTGAATCATTTGGTGCAACAATAATATAATTATGTAATAATATATTATATTAATGCTAACTGCTATATTATATTAATTGTAAATTCTGCATAAAACACATCACCTTGAGGAGGCTGTGTTGTGGTTGTGAACTGAACTTAAATGAACCTATTCACCCCAGAACATTTCCTGTCATGCAAAATTCAGACATATGTGTAAGGTATAGAAAATGAAATATATTTCTGTTTACAAGTGTTTCCCACCAATCCTTATAAAGCCCATTCTAAGCCTGGAAAATGTGCTGAGATGAAGTGTGGATGGGGTAAAATTCAGTTCAAACTGCAAGAAAGGAGACAAATTAAATTTTAATGCATATGCAGCCTTCCACAGCTACAGAGCATGAAGTACACTGTGGAAATGCTATTTTCAGTGGGGGCCGTATGTACTGCATTTGAATTTCCAAGTTAGAGAAAACCATATTTAAGCAATTTTACCGCCTGGAAGCTCTCCTTTTAAGTCATTAAGTATTACATCTAATTACTTTTTACTCACCAGTGGTGGTCTAATGGAACACAGCCATGACTAGAGATACACAGGCTCATATTTATTTGGATATGTTGATATAACATCAAAGGAAATTGGACACTGGGAGTTTTCTATAGATATTGTGCCAGTTTTAGGGACGATATCACAAATAAGCTGGGGATTAAATAATTATACAACTTTTGGGGAAATTTTCTAATTTGCTTCACTACCAAGGGGTGTATAGAAAGCTTGATATCAAAATAAGATCTGAGTTAATTATGAGATAGAACAGATATACTCAGCCTACCTTGGTAATACAAGACTATTTATGAGTTTTTTTTGTTTGTTAATTTTTTATTTTACATTTGTGACAGCCTGCTGGTGAGATTGTATTTATGTACGTGGATTCATAATCAAGCCCAACTACTTCTCACCTCCAGGGTCCTTGTCGGGATTGTATTCTAAAGCATTACTGCAGATGAGGTCAATGTCCACCAAGAAGTCCTTGGCTGTCAAGTACTGGTGGGTGTCAATCTTTGTCATGACAGTGGATAGGTCCATGGGCTGCCTAATCACCTCCAGGTAGTCTGACACCTGAAACATAAACACTGAGTTTGTGATCTCATTCACAGTTTGACAAAGCTGGCGTCAGTCCCTCCACAAATCAATTCCACTCTACCTCTTCAATGTCAACTGGCTTGCTGAAGATGTTAAAACGTTTGTCAGTGGCCAGGCGCTTGGTCACGTCCCTGAGAAAGAGCCTGAGCTCCCGTAATGTGTTCTCCTCCTGTTCAGCCAGGCGACGCTGTTCCTCTGCTGAAAGGACTCTCGGGCCTGGAGCCTCCGCCACTGGCAGAACCTCTTCACACTTATCTGTTTGAGGAGGAAAAGCAAGAAAAGTGCATATAGTATATAAAGTTTTCACACTGCTTCCATCCATCCAGCAAGACAAAAAAAAAAAAATCTAACACATTTAAGAACTGTGAGCGTCTATAGCTTAGCAACAAAGCACCAAAGATTTGGCTCAACTATCAGCACAAGTAAAGCTGCTAAACAAAATCTTTTGGTTTAAAGTCAGACACCAGTCATTATTGACCTTTTCCTTTTAGCACCATTGCAAACAACAAACAAACTTAGTCCAGTGAAGAAGAACATGTAAGGATACGCTGAGACAAAATAACTGTCTGACCAATGCCAATTTTTTTAATTAGGTGTTACCTTTTCCTGCTTCTTACTGATTTTATGCCATCGAAACAAAGAAAATGTTGGGGGGGAAAAAAAAGTCAATAAATAACAGTTTCATAGCTCATTGGAGTAGTCTATCCTTATCATACCCTCTTTGGACATTTAAACAGTAAAACAATTATTGTTCCAAAGAAAAACAGTAATAAATGTCAAAAGCAGTGAAGGTGCATCCTTAGATTAAAGATTAATTTAGCTAACGAAATAAAACTCCCCTGGTTTTGAAATACACCTAGGAACAGCCTCTGGCCAGTGGCGAAGCGATAAAGCAAAGCCAGCAGATCTTCACCCTTCGTCTCTAGAGGTGCCCATACTTGCCCAAGGCATGAGCCGATATCGTTAGGAGGGCTATACAGCACCTAAGGGCGCTTCACTCAGCAGCAGCAATCCAACTCCTGATTCTAATTATGGTTAATCGCGGCCGGGCCCTCTCACAGCAATTCCTCTCTGTGCTTTTCTGCTGGCCTCTCTGCAGGAAATCAGACTGCTGTCTTAGAGAGGCAGGAGCCCCTGAAGAGCACAGAGCGAGTACAGCAGGGGACCCTCCTGGTTTGCATCAATGAGGAATCGAAAGATGAATGCTGGACACCATTTCCATTTGAAAGCCCGGGTGGACAGCATTCTCATATTGAACTGGAACAGTAGACTTTGGGAACACTGAGATTGAGCAGTAGGGAAATAGCAGGGGGTAATTGTACTGGTGGATGGGGATGTGATTGAGGGGTGCTGTGGCCTGATTTTGATGTGGCTGAGAAATAGAAATGTCCAGGATTCACAGGTTTCACACTGGGCCAATCTTACACTTCTGTGTGCACCACGCTAATTACCTTAACATCTGTACATATTTTTGCCGAGGTGAAATTAAACCAATTCTGAACACGTCAAACAAAGCTTTGATCTGAGAATATGAATTAGGGACACACGTACACAAACGCACACACACAAGGACCGTTTTTAACATACCGATCAAATAACATTTGCTCCTCCAGTCTACATTTAATCCAAAATAAAAGGAGAGTTGAAATACGAAACCAGAGCTAGAGAGGGAATAATACAAGCAGTCAACACCAGCCAACACTGCCCTCTAGCACTGACAGAAGAAATGAGTCATTATGCTATTTACTTATGTATGCATAAATAGATACCTGCATTCCTGAGGCGTGGTGGAGGCCTGGCTGCTTGAACCAACAGGAGGTCAGAGAAGAAGTGCCGTATTTCCTCTTCTCCCGGAGGGGACAGTGCAACTACTTCCCCATAGGTCCTCTGGAATATACTTCTCACCTGTATTTAACAAAAAAGAAAAGAAAAAGGAGTTTTTAAAAAAGGGAAAAAAGAAATAAGGGTGTTTCTGAAAAAGACTCACCAACAGAACATGTCAAACCTTGTTGCCACGCCGGTATACTTAGTATGTTTATTCTAAGGTGCCCTTTTTCATTGAGCACTATAAGGCAGTTGTTTCATTCATTTTTGTTCCAAGTAGAATTCATGAGATGTGAAAATATTCCACTTTGAGCCAATTTAATTTCAGTTTGATACCAGGGGCACAAACTAACTGCTTCCACTGAAGTTTGTTATGTACACTTTTGTTAACACAGAAGCCAATGATAAATAATAATTATGACATTGACGCGAGTCCTCTTTTCATCTGTCGCTACATTAAACTAATGCACAAAATAGCACAGCAGAAACCAAGCACAGGACTTAATGAACGTGGAAAATATTTAAGTCCAAATTGCAAACCAATGCGGTAAAAAGAAAACGGGACTCGTTATTTCTAATAGAACCCAATTGATAAACAGCCCACTGTCCAAGGTTTGCAGACAATGCATCGCCTTAAACACGCGGCAGATTTCTTGTGGGGAAATTCTTATATTATAAAAGCAACAACTTTCCCATCTGTAGGAATAATAAAGGTTATCTTAACTGTCAAAAACTGCAAATCAGAGTGGGTAACAATGGGTTAATAAACACTAATGCTATTAAAAGGTGTTTGATAAATTCTCAACCACAACTCTACTAAATATAATGCATGTATGAAGTATTACAGATGTCCTCAGTGAATGTGCACAGCTAAGCAGTGTTTTGAAAAAAAGAAAAACAAATAGCACTGTGGTGGATTTTAATGGATAAAAACTGTTCATATTGGATTGAATTAAATTCAACTGAAGTCAATTTTCTTAATGGAAAACAACAGATATGGAAAAACTGTGCTGAACATGAGACCCTGTAGTGGATGAGTTACATGGTCTGATTTGATGCGTTTTCTTTTAATGGTTGCTTGTTTGTATTTTTTCCTCTCAGCCTGCAGGATTCAATAACAATGTTTCAATGACTCTAAATTTGGTCTGCCTGTAAGTTCTGATGTTTCAACCTGTATAATTCAGAAGAACTGACTAAACTGTAAGTATTTAAAAATAAATAAATAAATAAAAATTAAAAAAAAAGCACAATAACCTCATTCCCTGATAGCCAAATGTTTAACCTGAAGCAGAACTTTTTATTATCACATACAATGCACGCTTGGAGTCAAAAGACCTCAAGTGAGAGCATCATTATAATTCCTATTATTAATTCATTTTATTTGAAAAGGGACCATGGACAATATTAACAATATTAACATAAATGTCGAGTTAGCTTGGGCTCATTTGCATCTGTAGTCCCTCTGCAGCAGGTCATACGCAGAAGATCATATAACCTGCCAATGTGTACATTTACATTGATGCAGTATCCTAAGTTAGTTCTGTGATGGAGCTGAACACCAGTTCCAACAGGATGCCCCGCTGCTGACGAAGCGCCGACTTTACTCTTTATAATTCCCCCGCTATTTGTCATTCACATCGATCCTCACCCTTAGCTGTGGCATGTTTGCTCGCTCTGCACCGCTATCTGGTGTCTTTCTTTCACACACTCTCTGAATTGCTTGCTCTCCCCTCAGAAGAGGTTAAAAAAGGAGAAACTGAGTAAAAACAGTAGGAGAGCCAGAAAGAGATCATGCAGGTAGCACACAGCAGGTAATGATTCACAGTATTTTTATTATGATAAAGGCTGCAGGTGTATTAACACCAGGAGAGAGAGCAGTAATGTGTAGACAGATGAATGTTTAAAAAGGAAGGGAGGGTGGAAAGTATAAAGGGAATGCCTACTGGCTAGAGAGACTGTAAAATAAAAGTGGACACCTATTCTTTATAGACTCAGATTAGGGTTGTTAAGATTTTGAGCTGGTTTACACAACAACTTTCAAAGTTTGTAGCTAGAAATCAATGTTTGCAAACCTATAAATTGAATCACATGAAAAGTTTGTGTATGCGTACAAGAGACACGTAGGTTTCCATTATCACCGTTCTTTCACTTCATGGTTATAGAGCCACTTATCTCCATCTCCAATGCTTTAAAGGCTTTATTTAGTAAAATCACATTCATGTTGGCTAACCTGAATCAAATTCCCAAGTCCCTACCTACTACACGGCATCTAGGGAATAAAAGTGAGAAATCTGCAAGAGTAATGGATAACTGGAACACTGAAGCCCAGATGGTGATAACATGGACCGTGAATGTGTCGCATCAGCAGGAGCTTTTCATTCACTGGACTGCATTCTGAATCTCACATATGAACTCTCTCTCAAGCTTGGTATGAGTTTTCTGTAGTTACTGAAAGAGCAAGAGAGCGAGGAGCTCACACATCCTGAAGGAGCTCCGAGAAGAATCAAGGCTCCTTTGCTCTGAAACGAGTCAGTAGAGGCAGCGGCACAAATAACTGGAAGGACATGCCAAAGGGATTACATTTTAGCCATCACCAAAAAGGGCTGGACGACATGGATGAGAGAGAGGTTCTGCTGGCTTACTTTATTTAGCCTGCTGCCACTGTGACCCAGTCCCAGAAAAGCAGAAGAAAATAGATGAATATGAAGTGACAATTCATTCTGCCAGTGCACACACTGTTGTGCTTTGATAAGTGAAGATTTAGCATGAACTGAGGAACAATGGTCAGTGATGATTTTGCTTTTGGAGACATAAATAGTGCATGACACAAAAGAGCCAGTGTGCATTTAGAAACCATTGAAGAGGTCAGTGTCAGATATCTGAAACCCTCTTTCCAAGGTGATGCATCAGTTGTGCAAATGTGAAGCAGCAGGCGAGATTTGCTGTTCACTTTCAATGTCTTATCAGTAACTGTGCTATTGCGGCGTATCGCCCAACACTGGCCTTTACAGCCCAACCTCAAGCGTGAACAGCAAAACCGCTGCAACTCAAGTCTGGCTGAAGGACGCACTGTAGAAACATCACTACGCCTCATCATCCATCTCACAGGACATAAGTGTTACTACACTGTATTTATTGCTCCTTGGCACTGCAACCAGATTACCAATGCATTATTAATCATGCTTTTATGGTCAATCAGCAGTGGATAGAATTCACACTCTACAGGCTGTTGATACAGTTATTGTGCACTTGAACAGTATAGCAATGCATCAAAGACACAGCAAAAGGTGTTACAACTAGATAGATAGCAAAGATACTGAGGGATGCCACCATCCCTCCACACTCTTTGTGTTGAACCTGGAGCAAATTTTCCTTCTACTTTTATAGAAAAGGGAGTCAATCTTAGCAGGCTGAACGACTGTTAAGGGAGGGAGGGAAATTATGTAGTTGGACCCAAGCCTGCAGTGTCAGTTTTGGCTGGGGAGGGATCCTAGCCATTCCCTGCTGAGGCTTGGAGCTGAGACAGCAGCTGTCACTGTGTTCTCCGTGCCAGAGAGAGAAACAACACTCTCAGAGATGGCCAAATCACTTAAAGCGCCATAGATTGCGGCATGTCCGTGCCTAAAAATGATTGATAAAGCAAACAAATCCAGCAAATAGGTCTAATTAGTAGATGAAACAAGCTTTTAAATAGCCTGAACAATACTCCCAATCAGTGGAACCAACTCATGTACTCGTTATGTTCCCATTGCAGGATTTAAAAGAAAGGCTGTAGATATAAGTAGTGCAACAGAAACTATTTCTAGCAGCAGCAGGAATGACTGATTTTTTATACCATTAGCTTCAAATAGTTACTTTCTGATTTCTTACATTTTGTCTGGCTTTAACCACCATTTAGGGTCATCTCAGGGCAGTCTGAAAACTATTAGAAACTTAAAACCTGCTTATCATAAATAATCTTTCAGTCAATTTATGTCACTGATTACACCATAACATGGATTTAGTCATGTGTGCTAAAACACACCTACAAACTAAAGCTTATCTTAAGTGCTTAGTGGAAATGTCACTTCCAGTGTAGCATATTTCAAGGAAATCAATCTTCACATCATTTAAAGAAAAGTCAATCCATTAAGGTTGCTACAGCTGAGAATGAGGGCTCATTTAATTTCCAGCAGTGAAAATGTCAGTGGTCAACACTGTCAAGCTATGAAGTATTTTCTCAGAGTAAATAAAGCCACAAGTGTTAAGCAACAATATTCATCTGTCTGTCAACCATTAATCATCACACATATAGTCTAAATGTTCATTTACAGTCAGAAAACAGTGCAGACTGGGGCACAGTGTGGGGTACAAAGCTTGATTATTTGGTTTTTCAGACTGCTCTAAACTGCAGCATTTTTCCTTGAATGTTTGGGTGGGAGTAAGGACTCCCTGTTGGCTTTTTGCTATTTTTTTCCCTCATCAGTCATTGGTTAGCAAAGTCTGTGTCATCAGCAACAGAACTTCAAGCGTTGTTGTCAGTGCTGCCAGATTTAGATCCGGTCCGTTTTTTGTTTTAGCTTCAGCCAACAGAATCAATTGATAGGCTTATTAGCTTTGCATTTTTCTACAGAGAATATCCAATATATAGCAATTATTTTAATTTTGTTTTATTAAAAAAAAAATTCCTACATGCCCCTCACTATGGGACAAACCTATATCCAATATAAACAAGCACAATAAATGAAGTTCTAAAATTAAAAAATAATGACATTTAAAATGTTTTGATTTTAAATGAACCAGTCTTTCATTCTTTGCAGGCTCTGTTGCCTTCATTTTATCAACAATGTTTATTTTCTTTTGCTTTTTATTTTTCATATCTCTGGTTGAACAAGGTAACCCAAAAAAGACAAGCCTGATGAGGGGGTGGGGAGGTGGGGAGACTGGGTTACCGTGGGAGGGGGGATTGTTACGATAGTGATTATGACTGATGATTAGGGTTTCAGTGTTTCCCCTCAGCTGACTGCTCTGAAGGGTTGGGTGAGGTGTGGCGGTCAGCGGGTGACAAAGCAAAAGTAGATAAAAACTGTGGGAGCAGATGACATTTACTGTGACGCACTGTTTGCACTAGCATTACAGCTTAGCAAAGGAAAAAAAAACCCTTCAAATCATGCTTTAACCTCCAACACCACATAAAAAGGACACTGGGTTAACAATCTTCTCTTTCATATAATGAAAGAAAAAAAAAAGGTTGCAAGCCTTCAGGAAAATCTCAAAATGTCAGCTCAGGTGTTCGTGTGTGCGTTCCTACCTCATCTGACAGCTTTGAGTAGTGAGTTTCAGCTGTGGCGAGGACAAGGACAGGGCTGAAAGAGGGCACATCCTGCAGCAGGGTGAGGAAGGTGCTCTTCACAGTATCACTTACTGTGTCCCACCACTCTGAGATATGTGGCATGTATACTACACTGGGCACGCTCCGGCGGGCCTCGCGGAATACCTACAGGGAAAATGGTCAAGCAAACAATGTTTTCTAAAACTGAAGAAATGGAAATAAAGATTGTGGAAGCCAGCAGATTGCCTACTGTCTCCAAATTTTGTTCTCACAGTAAAACAACTTCAGTTAAATAAATACATGTCTGCACCTTCTCAGTGCATCGGTATGCGTTTGCGCTTTACCTGAGCACAGGACTCCTCTGGCGTCTTGGCGCTAACGGAGTAGAGAGTGGGCAAGTCCAGGCGGTGTACTGGTAGCTTGTCCAGGTGGTGCAGCAAGGCAGGGGCCAAGTGGGAGCTCTGTCCTGAGCCCGGGGCCCCTGCCAGGAGCAGACGAGGCCTGTATGCTGTGGGCTGTTGGAGGGCAGAGCTAGAGGCAGATGGGAGTTCACAGTTAGTGTATCATCTATCACTATATGAGTGCAGTACAACAGTCCTCCAGTCATTTAAAAAGCCTCGTCACAGCAGAAGCCCCATTGTTCTCTTTTTACTTTTGTGCACTCACTGTAAAAGCTACAGCTTAGTCCGAGTCTGTAAGAGTTGCTTTTAATTGCAATGAATCTTTGGCATTTGGTGTAAAAGCAATCCCACACACAAGTGATGCAGAAAAATAAGCCACACGTGAAGAAGAGTGGTCAGAGGAAAAACAACAGGAATTCAGTATGGTTTTGCAAACACCCAGCTGTGAACACATTACTTGTGCACATGTGCACGCACAAGGCAACATGCCCGCTTGCAGCAGCTTATTGTTGTTTTCAAGGTTTGTGTGGGAGCACAATCTTAGTAATCCTGCTCTGCATTTTACTTGATGGCTTTTTTGAAGGCAAAAATGACTGGGACTCCTCCCTTATCTCAGAGTTACATGAGTTCTACTTCTGCAGTAATTGTTATCTGTACTCAACCTCGAGGAGACATGTTTTTGAAACAGAGTTCTGACAAAATCTGTCCTACTGCAGCACAGCTGTTTGATAACAACGCCAATAAGCCACTTAAGCATGGCTTTGCCTGCATTCAATCCAGTAGGTGCCATTAATCTACAAATCTAGACATGCCTTCAGGGGCTTTTCCTATGTGCATCTAACACACAGTGCGAGCAAATTTTATACAGCTTGAAAGCAAGAAGCTTGATAAGTGCTTAATGTGTTTATCAAATAGTTCAAGTTAACGGAAAGTCAAAGGCCAAGTACTTGATCGGTTTATTTCCTTTGCCCGTCTACATTTCTAAATAGAAGGTGCAATAGCAATTCTGGTTTGTGAGTCGTCTTTTCACCTTCTGTTTCCTCTTTCATCCTCTCCTATGATCTAAACCCTTTGACTCTACAGCTGAGGATTGTTAATAAATACTCCCAGTGGAACAACTGCATATTTTTTGCCTTAGAGGTTGCCTTCATCTAAGGAGATAGCAGTATTTCAAGGCTCACTGGAGCTATTGTAGCACGAATTAAATGGCGAAAATGAGAACCGATAGCACCTGTTTGTACAAAGTTATTGTAACTTCAGCGTTAGAAAATGCAGTTCTGTAGAGCAGTCTGAAGTTTTTTTATCTGAGTAGGTCTTAAATGCAGTCTTGTGATAAAAGATGTTTTTTTCTGACACAACATTCATTCCATCTGTTGGTTATGACACGTAAGCGCCTTTGCACAAAAAAGCACATAAAAGCCATCTTTGGTGAACTCACGAGGAGAAATGGAGGAAGGGTCTGTGCATTGCAGAAGAGGTGAGCTGACTCTTTGGGGATGCAGCAGGCTGGACTTCATAAATGGAAGCAGAGCCTTCCTCATTGTCATCGTCGCTATACAGGTCCTCTTCTAGCAGATGATTGTCACCGCCTAGCACTGTGAGGAACATTGATCATGTACACATGTGGCTACTCACTTTTCCTGGCTTTACTCAGTGTACTGATGGCAAACGGGTACATAAAAAATTGTTTCTGAAAAGTTTAATCCTGAAAGTAGCACTGCTGCTGATGTTAATGAAGCAAATTCAACAAGAAAATTAAATTTAAAAAAAAAAAAAGCAAATCTGCTTATTAGGTAGAGATGTTTAGGCCATTTGACATCATGCACAGCTATGGGATTTTCATGTCATTAATGGCTTTTAGAAGTATGATTCCTGCAAGCAATCTCCAACTGGTCGAGTATTGCATCGAGCCTAATCTGCTGTAAACAGTCTTCAGTTGACTGGAGTGGGAGTTGAGTTATTGAAGCGCTCACAGGATGACTAGTTATCCAATCTCTGTGCCATCACTTCTGCATACACAGGGGAGATGTTTCACTACAGATTCTATGTTCACTGTGTGAGGGCGATACAAAGCACTTTGGTAATAAGGTTGGGGAACGAGATAGAGATAATCAAATACTACAAAGTACCAACAGGAAAAACAAACTAACAAGAGAGACAGGTGGCAAGAGAGATAAGAGCAAGAGTGACAGTGGAAAAACAGCAGCAAGAAAAGGAAAACACATGATAGAATTGAAACCACAGGTGCCTGGGTTCCAGACGCCTACCGTGTGTGTTGTCCCTGTCAGTACACTGAGCATGGGGGAAGACTCGGAGCAGAGCTTTCAGCACCAAGGAGAAAGAAGTGGCCAGCAGGGGCCTGAGGGTTGGGGACAAGGCTCGGCCTGGGGGAGCCAAAGCCCTCTGGGAGGCTGGGACAATTGTCCTCATTGCTTTGCTGAAGTCGCCAGGCCCCAGGACGATAGAGGCGACGTCCAGCTTCAGTTTGACGCTGCTGCCATAGATCTGGGGATAGCGGCGGCGCAACGCCATCAAGGCTGCCTCTGTGCAAAGTGCTTTGATGTCAGCACCGCAGTAGCCTGTAAGAAAGAGAACAACAAAGCTTAGTGAATCATTTGTTTTCCTAATTAGGGTTTTACGCTGGCTCTTTTGGCACAGCCACCGTGAGCTGCTGCCACTTCATGGTGAAAAATTTTCAATTGTCTTTTATTGTTCTACCCGAACACCTGGAGCTTTAAAGTAAAGCTACACACTGCAGTCACTTTCAAAATTGGCATAATGTTTTATACTTAAACGTCACTCTTACCGACACATTTTTCTGCAAGTTCATCTAAAAATGGCTCAGACAATTTGGGATTCCAGTCCCGTGTGTGGATCTCCAAAATGTGCTTTCTGGCCTGAAGAGAGAGTAGTGAATAGGGAAAAAAAACCCAGATAAATAAAACACAAGGAGCAAAAACATGAGGTAAGAAACCCAGAAAAACACACCATAAATACACCTATTAAATGTAAGCACCCTTCACCCTATCTAGAACTGACAACATAATGAGAAAGATCAAAACAGAGCCAAGTGAGTGAATGAGTTCAGCTGAAACGTTTGCCAAAGCTACACCCTACAATTCACTGCAACATCTCCACAGGACTCCGCTTTGATGATCGGGCAATGAGAACAAAGTGGTTTTTATCGTGAATAAAGTGCGAGAGTTTTCATCATGTTTCATCATATCTACCTTTCTATTCAACTGGCATCATTGAGATGGATTTCATGAAGCTGTCTAGCTTGGGCAACACCGGAACATAGCAGAACTAAAACATGTAAAAAGACTCGCTTTTGCATGAGAGAGTGTTTTTTCCCCCATCCTCTAATCATTCAGAGCTTACTACCGGTGAGAAGCCACCACTGGCTTGCAGATTAGCCTTTGATTACCAGTGATCCTACTGTGTGGACAAACGATGCAAGGCGACCCATTAGACAGACTCGATGGGGAGGAGTCACCTGCACTGTTCTGGTCATCTGATTCACTGTCACTTTTACTCACACGCAACATTGTTTTATGCTTCCCGCCCTCTAAGAGCTAAATAAATCAATTACGTATGGAAAAAAAAATTAAACTTCTGAGACTGAATTTTAATTTTCTAGAAAGCTAATGAGCATCTGCTTTGCCACATGCTTAACTCAAAACATCAAACACTGAGGATGAACAGAAAAAAAAACAGGAGATTTTTAATAGCCAGCGGGCTGTGGGTACCAAATTTGTCACAGGACTTATGAGTAAGAGACTAATTATGTTTGCATTATTTTCGATCTCCAGCTGGGTGTCATTGAAACAACTGTGCGCACACTTCCACTGTATACAGTATTGATGTTTCTCACCTTCTTATCGGGCAGGCTGAACAGAAACTCCCGGTCAAAGCGTCCAGGCCTCCTGAGTGCCGGGTCGATAGAGTCAAGTCTGTTTGTAGCACCAATGACCACTATCTCCCCTCGACTGTCCAAGCCGTCCATCAAGGCCAGCAAAGTTGATACAATAGAACTGTACAGAGAAAAGGAGGCAATTACAAAAGCTGCCAGACAGTTATAGAACAACAAATTCAATTTTGTACATGCATGGCTCTAAAACATTATACGCAAACCTTCATGCAAGAGCCAAATACTGTTTGAATCAATACTGATACGGGTCATGAGTTGGTACAACCTAAATTAACAAGGCTTTATTTTTGCAAATGGTACAAAGATTTGGTCCATTAAACAGCCATACTGAATAAAATAGTGTGGTGCAAAGAGCAACTGTGCTTGTGCTCTGTTGACTAAAGCGTGGCAGCATGGATGAAAAAAGAGAGCATACACACTCTTCACTGGTTTAAATGGCACTCTTCACAGTTACAAATATTTAATTTTCTAGCAGGCAATTGTTTAGCAAGGCTCAACTTCAAACTGTGTTTACGTGAAAGGGCTCTTAACCCACGCACAGTTCAGATTCAGTGGTTTAAATCAGAAATGAAGGTCTCCTGATTTCCACTACTACTGTGACCAAGGCTCAAATGAAACTCAAATTCAAGCAGGAAAATAGATATCCAGTAAATTTAATTTACAATTGGAGCTACAATGCCAGCAGTTTTAGCAAAACTGCGCCACCTATTGGTAGTTAAAAAGACAGCAGTTTGGAACTGCACATGCAGAGACATGCCACTGCTGCTAATGTGCAGCAGTGTTGTATAGGTTAGGCATTTTACATTTACATGAAGCAGCTGTGCATCTTTGAAAATGACATTGGCCTTACCTGTGTATCTGGTCTTGCTTGCTGGAGCGAACAGGAGCCAAACCATCAATCTCATCAAAAAAAATTATGGATGGCCTCATAAGGTAAGCCTGGTCAAAAGCACACACAGGACCAAAGTCAAGCTTACTTAACTCAATATATGATTACACTCCTTAGCTTTACCTGTGTTTAAGTACAAAGAACTAGAAGAACTGAAAACATGCCATCAGAATCAAAAAAATGTCTTCCACCTCATCAGAGTGCTGTTGCAGTGGTTTACCTGGTCAAAGAGCAGGCGTAGCTGCCGTTCTGATTCACCAACCCACTTGCTGAGGCAGTCGGCTCCTTTCCTCATGAAGAAGGAAACCTTCCTGTCACCATGACTGCACTCATTGGCAAGAGCTCGCGCAACCAGGGTCTTTCCTGTGCCTGGTGGGCCATAGAACAAACACCCTCTAAAAAAAGAACAGGGGGAGAATAGGACCTTAGTTTATGTGATAATTACAGCTCACCACTTTTTAGATTCATCTCTAAAATGACTACATAAAGGAAATTCTCACCCTGTGGTTGATCAATATTTGATGTTAATAGTACTTCAAGCTGTAAATTGTTGGGATAACTCAATTTTATGCTCCCTTAACCAACTTCAAATAGTGCTTACACTTCTTTTATTGTGCACAAAAGGCATAAATATAATGTCATCATTAAAGTAACGATCCCATTTTTTTCCCTAGAAAACACAGCATAAATTGGAACTGAATAACCTTATATTCTTGCAGTACGTTCTCACCTGGGAGGCTGAATCTTGAACTTCTCAAAGATCTCAGGATACAGCAGAGGGAATACCACCATTTCCTTTAGTGACTGTATGTGATTACTAAGACCACCCACATTGTCAAATCTTACCTAGGGAGAAGACACACACAACCACAGACATATGTTAAGTCAGTTTATCCAATGTCGGAAGCAAGCGCTGTACCTCTCTTCCTGACTTTAAGCCACCTTTCTTCTAGTGGGCTCTTTCTTGCAAACAAAAGATTTGAAAATCACATGGTGGAGTTTCTGTGCTCAGAGATCGAGCTGAACAAATGAAGGATATCCCCCCTCCCTGACATCATACAGACCCAAGAGTAGAAAAAGAAAATTGTATGGGATATTTATAGACCTTTTCCACTAGTATTTACTCGGATCAACTGGGAATGGCTCGACTCGGTTTTTCGGGTTTTCCATTAGGTGATAGTACCCAGTACCAGGTATTTTAGTACCTACTCAGCCGCGTTTCCAAGCATTCTGAGGCAATCCAAAAATGAGACGTCAACAGCCTGCATTCTACTGATTGGTTAGTCAGTGGCATCACTCGATGAGTCATGAGAGCATCTCCTTCACAAAAATCTAAAGCCCCATTATTTAGGGAAATGCCTAAAGGAAAACAACACCGTGGTACCCAAGTCTGACGAAAACCCACACCGAGCAGCGGGTATACCATCATCTCAACGCCCTCCATTCGCATTACATACAAATGACGTCAGAGGACTTTCGGGACACGGCTGTAACGACCGCACACACATTTTGTGATGTTTAATTGTAATGGAAAACCACCAAAAAGAGTCGAGTCCCGTTTAGTCCAGTAGATGCTAGTGGAAAAGGGCTATTAGAGCAGCCTGAAGTACATTCTAAGTGTGTCCATATACTGAACTCTTTAATGGAAATTTTGGCTATGTTTAATATGGCAATCCACCACTTTAAATAAGGAAAAGCATAACAGGTCACATTTTAACTCAGAAAATTTCTTTTTTATGTATTAATAATTGACCGTTCCAAAACTAAACAGTGGGTCGTTTAGTTTTGTCTAATAATTTTGATGAACCCAAGTATTCAGGCTAAACTGTGTTCTATTATTGTTTTGGAACTTGGGAGTATTTTCACTCACTGAAGGGTCAAGGTTCATTGGATCCACATCAGCCAAGCTTGCACCCACTTTAACTCGATCACGCAGCACCCCACTAGCCAGGTCTTCAGCCGTCAGATTCATGGGCAAGCACCTGTTGCAACAAATTCAAGTGAAATAAGTGAGCACAACCGAGTAGTTAAAAACACTGAGGGAAGAAGAAAGAAGGCAGCAGCCAGCACCTGTTCCTGGCCCGAGTCATGCTCTTGCTTTTTCTGCGCTCAAAGCGTTCTTCATCAGAAGATGAGGTGGTGTCACTGCTGTGAATGGCGTGTTTCTTCACTCTGGAGAGGCGTGACAAATCAAGAGTCAGAATTGTATCACTCCGCACTGACATTCCTTTTTTCCCTCATGAGCACATTACTCGTACTAGTGAAAAGCTACTTGTGAAAAAGACAGTAATATGTTGAGCACCAGATTTGGGCTTTTCACAGTTTGCCCACCTTATATGGCTTCTCCTCGCTGGGGATCTGTGGGTGTCAAAAAGTGAGGGGTTGCTCTGTTTTCTGTTCACTGGCTCTGAAAAAAGGGAAACAAAAAATGATTAGTGGTTACACTCTGGTATAATTTCCATTTACTGTGATTTTTGTTCTGTTTAAATTACATTTGAAACCAATTTAGAAGCGTGAAGAATAATTCAGAAAATGCATATATTTACCAATAGGCGGTGCTTCATATCTCTGCACTGTCTTACGCTGCCGCAGATTGTACGGCCTGTCATTTTCCTCCCCTGCCTCCTCTGCTTCATCTCCTTCATCATCGTCATCATCATCCTCTGCATCTTCCTCCTCTTCCTCACCATGAGATTCTGAAAGCCATAAGTATCATCTTTAAATTTGAGAATACTGAGTTTTTTAAATATTATATAGTACACTAAGCAATCAAAATTTTTTATGATTAATTTGTTTTAAGACGAGGTACTTCATAACGACTTCATGATCTCTTGCTTTCTTCACTGATTCGTAAGCAGAACATTAATAGGGAACTGACCTTCAGTTCCTTCCTCCTCTTCCTCCTCCTGCTCTGTTTTGCCCATGACTTTGTGATGCGCAGGTATGTTGAAAGTACTCCTGCGCATGGATTTCCTGCGTTTCACCCGTGAATACATGTCCATGTTTTCCTAAAAGAGAAGAGCCTTAATGCCAACACTTGCATTCACCTTGCATCATCAGGCAGTGGTACTTTTCAAACCCTGGTTTGTGTGGCGCTCCACTGCTTCGCTCACCTCCTCAGTTTCTCCGGTCCACATGCGAAGTCGCTCCACCTCACGATTCTGCCTGATGCTACTGATGTTGTCCATCTCCTGAAGAACAGCCTCCGCGGTGCTGCACACACGTAAACCAACACAGAATGAGAAACAAGATAACAACTTTGTCTACAGTGTTCTCTTTTCAGAGTACAGAATCTCAAAAATGTTTTTCTCTCTACTCATGTTTCATCTTAAATCTTGAACCAATAAACACTGTGACAACTTACAACACACAGCATACAAATACTATTTAATAAGGAATATTTTTTTAGGATCCACTTTCATATGTTCCAAAAATGAATGTGTCTTTCAAATGAACCGGTTAACCACATTTCCAGCTCATTCTCTGTTCAAAGCACTGTTGCAAAGAAACATGTCAATAGTATGACTGCCTGAAGCTACCTGTTGACCAGCTGGTCAAACAGCAGGCTCTGATTGAGGTGTTCAAATTGGCTCTTCTTCACCCGACAGCTCCTCTTCAGTTCCACATGGCCATTCATATGAGAGTGATCTCCCCCTCCACTCTCCTCATTCCGGTGACTCATATGGGCTGCAGCACAGATAGAAGATTCAATTAAAATTGGTATTTTTTAATCATATGCTCCCCAGATGATTGTTATTTAAACAGGGATAAACTGGGGGAAAATACTTTACCGTGCCCATTTTGCATGATGCGAGACGACAGTCTGTAAAACAGAACAAAATAATTCTGACAGCTGCACAAAAGATGGCAATCACACATATTACTGCTTAGGAGCTTAGGATGGAGTGTTTCTGATCACAATGCACAACAAGGCTACAAGATTAAACCAAAAATCATTATCACAATTATTTTAGTTGATAACTGTGACCTGGATTTTTTTGAACATTTGAATTTCCATGAAGAAGAAAAAAACAAAACAAAAAACAGGTAGAGCTAGTGGGTGACACGGGTAAAGAGTGCAGCTACCAGTCTGCCTCTAATGGGGAGCCTCAAGGTGCAGTGAACTTGTGTGCCTTGTGAGACCTGCAAGTTAGCCCTGGGCCAGGTGGCCAAAGGAAAGACCCTCAAATACGAGGCCAACTTCTAATAATCCATCCCCAAGTTCACCCATGGAAACCTTATAAGTTTTTCTTCCTCTTAACAGGTCTATGCATGCTCTCTTTTGGTCATCTCAGCTAGAGCTGAACTAAACAGCAAGTGAGTCTGAGCTTTTATGGAAGGGTAAAAAAAATGTATGCTTGACAATAGCAGGAAAAAAGTATTAAAGAAAAATAAAAATATATATACAAAGAAATAACTCTTAAAAACAAAGAAAACTGCATTTTAAAAAATTAGGCAAACGTAATGCAAAAAGAAGTAACTGTTTTATCCAGATAATCTTGTCTTCATAACTGTTAAAAGCGAAGATCATAACTGATCAAAATTTCAAATTTGGTTAATCACACAGCACTAAAACATGACATGTAACAATGCAACTCTGGTTTCACAGCCAGAGCCACAAAATATCTATCTTGACCAACTCTGTCTTAATTAAATTTACGTGTGTAAAAAAAACTAGGCCAAGAGCTGACCTTGTGCAGTAGGTAGGAATGCCCCAGCTGACCCTCTGGCCCTTAGTCTGAGGGGACGGGGAGGTATCACTGGAGCTTGGCTCAGAAGCAGTCTGCCGCCGTGTGCGCTTGGAAGGCGGTGCAAACCGTGGACTGCTGGGACTGCTCGCATCACTGCTGGGCTCCTTCTGTTGGACAAACACACACATAACACCAGAACTTAGGGGAGTGAAGGCAAAACTGTGACACACAATCAGAAAAAACAAGGAAAGGAAAAAAGAGGATAACAAATACAGAGAGAATGTTTCACAAATATCTGCATACAAGGTCTCTTTGAATATTAAGTAAAAATATATTTCATGGGGCGGGAAAAAAAAATAAAAAAATCGAGGACACAAGAGAACAAGATCGGAGAGCGTCAAATCCAGAATAGAGGACTGTCATGAAACAAGACGCCCTGAACCCACTTCCTCAATGTACCCTGTGAATCTCAGCACAGCACCAACCAGACATATGCCCTTGATGCTCATGCCCTTCACAGCCTAACTTCCCCGCTGATATGTGAGCATATCTCACTGTTGTCATAGGCAACTGTCTGCAGTGCTGACAGAGGGGTTTGTCTGACTGGGTGGATAGATGGATGCAGACAGACTGTAAAATGCAGGATGTACCAGGAGTGAAGAAACGCACGGAGGCTGCCCAAGAGGTCCACCGTGAAATCATTTCCACATGTGAATCACTCTGCAAACACTGTCACAGCAGGACAGTCGGTTCTGACAAGTTCTGACAAGGTCAACAAGTAGCTAACAGAGTAAAATGGCTGGTTGCATGGAGTACAACACTACACTGACTTCTTGTGATATGGCAATGTAAATAAAAGGTGGGAAAGTTACAACTCTGTTACAAAGAGTGCAGTTCTACACTCACACAGTGCAATATCGGGTGCTATCGATTGGTCTGGACTGGAGCTACGTATTTCATGAATCATGACCCACAATTCTGCGACGTACCACCACTCGTCCAACAAACCATTAAAACTCAGGAATGCGCTAACAGCAACCAACAGATATTTCCCATTGATTAAATGATTTCTTTGTCTGTGTTAAGTGCCTTAATAATCGTAAATATTACGGAAATACAGACCTTCCTGTCTTGCATAATCACAATGTTTACATTTTGAAACAAAGCCTGTCAGGCAGCTTGTAGGTCGGGCGATCGGGAGTAAAATCTAAAGCTCATTTATCAAATCATTCTTTCGAAGAACACATGGGAATATTTAACTGTACGAGTGTGTTTTAAACGGACAGTCTAAAAACCAACTTGCCCATGGGTCTTTGGGTCATTTATAACTCAAAGTTCACCAGGTTCAGACTTGCTAAATACGGACCCGAGCCAGCCAACTGTTGTGAACCTGGGACTCCCTTCCCCCCACTGTAAGCTAGCTGCTAGGCTAACTATAACCTACAATGCTAGCTTAACTATCGCTTTCTCCCTTCATATGTGAGATAATAAGTAAGCTGACACTTCGAGGATAGCGACACATAGTAGTGCCAACAGCCTTGAGTCACAACCCCAACTGTCTTTATTGGGTGGGCTAATTAATGGTGAAAACAGTGGAACAAGTCAGCCGGTTAAAATTGCCAAAAACAAAGGGAACTCAAGTTGAAGCTATAGCCAGTTCATATCGCTAGCTTGTAATCTAACAGCTGTACAATCCGTTCAGTGCGAAGGATACGCAAACGACTAGCCGCAATCATGTCTTACACTGTGTATCTGCGTGACTGTGTTGGTGTCAGTGTCGATACTGCTCGTATTTTGCTGTGAATAATACATTATGTGGAGCACCTTGAGGCCAAGGCTAGCAACCAGCTAGCCAAACTAGCCAGCCAGCTAGCTCGCCGGTAAAGAAAAGAAACCGGCTTACATGTTCCTCAGAGTTTCGCTCGTTTCTCGACGACGACCTAGTCCTCGACGAGATGAATGGACCGCTCCTAGTCCGTGAGCTTTTCCTTGTGTTCACCATGTTTTTTTTCTTTTGTCTGCCCCTTACTGAATCTCTCTAACCGGCTCTAAACACTGCCTCAGTGAGAGCAGGATCGAGTTCGAGGCGCCATCTCTCTCTCTCTCTCTCTCTCTGTGTCTACCTCCCTATCTCCCCGCCTCTCTCTCCCTCTCTCTCTGTGTGTGGTGGTTCTAAGTCTGTTTGGCAAGTGCATTCATTTCTACTGACTGGATTACCACCAAAAGACCTACTATCTTTGTTATTACATGGATACTTGATATCACAAAGGCAGTAATTCTTAATGCAGATATGTTACTATGGGTAAGTACTTGTATTGTACACTGGGGACAGTCAGTTAATCAGCTAAGTACTATTAAAGCACGATAAGTCACCAAATGAATAACAAAAGGTGGTACAATTGACGCCAGCAGGAAAACAGATGGAAGTGGGCAGCCTGGATGCCCAATATGTGCAGCAATTCACTCTTTGTCTTCATCAAATATATATATATATATATATATATATATATATATATATATATATATATATATTAAAACATCAACAAATGTAAAAGGTCTGTGAATGATAAAAATATTTAGATTTGCCCTGTAAAGCAGCAATCAGAATCTTTAAAACTCGAATAATCACACAAGCTATTATTACTACAACATAAAAAACTGTTTTTGTTTGCAAGACAGGGCTGAATTGTACTGACTATCAAATTTTGAATTCTTTGTGACCTCCAAGTATGTAGTAGAAGAGGCTGAATTAATAATAATCTCTTCTCACTTTGATGCTTTTAGCCTTGCTTCTTTCACTGCACTCCCTGTCATTTTATCCCCACAAGTAAAAATGACTGTTTGTGTGATTTCTGTTCTATTTCTGGCTCGAGTCAAGATGCAACTGTGCTAGCCATCTGTTTTGGGTTTTTTTCTTCTTTTTTTCCTCTTTTTTGGTTCAAGCAATAGTTTCTAAAAATCAATGTCAAAATGTTGTTGTTTCTTTCTTAAGAACCTTGTGCCATAAAATATTCCCATTTGATATCTCAAATAAATATTTTTTATACAAATGTAAGAAAATTTAAACCTTTCACATGGAAACAGGAATCTGTTTTCATTATCATTGTACTCTGTTCTGAGCATAAGTGGGCAATGCACTCCAGACAGGCTGTCGATTTCAAATGAAGTGAACTAGACGATTCATTCACATGTCCAGTTCATTATCTCGCCATCGAAATATCGGTTAGATGATTGAAAAATGAAATTTCTTTACCTGTGCTTATATGTTCTCATAGAGTTTAATAGAAGGTATGGGAATGCAGAAAAGGTCAAGGGTCACTGAAATCATTCTCCACTGATACGCCATCAAAGATCAGGCATGGATTTCATGTTAACCAAACATATTTTCCTGGATATGATTTAAGTCCACACCTAAACTAAATTCTGTTACCATCAAGAGCTTCCTTTCATTTTTAAACATTTTTTTTAATCTCTCATTAGCGTAATTTCAGAAATACAGCCTGTTTTTCACACCATACATCACCATCTTCGCTGTGTAGCTGCTTAATAATTGATGTAACATATGTCAAGTTTAAATTACTACTTTTATTAGAAGTAGTGAAAATACTATAATAATACATTTGCTAACAATGATAATTGATTCAAAGATAATGAAAATAAGTTTAAGGGTGTGTTTTATACTGAACATGCCACCTTGGATGCTATATTATTTCTCAAGCACAATGTCTATAATTATGTCAAAAAAGTATAAACGTATGCCAAATTCATAAATACGAGGCACATTTAATAAGTAAGCAAATGAATGGGGAAAAATAAAAAGATCTTTTATAAAATTATATTTGATGTGTTGAATTGTATTTGACTATTAAATGACCATGCTGTAGTATTGTTTCTATTGGCTACAATGTGCAACATAATGACATCATAATATATCATGCATTATTCAAGTTTTGCGTCACAATAACAAATAGGCAACAATTTAAATGTTATTGTTGTACAGTGAAAGTGGTGTCATGCACGTGAAAGGTAATTTAAGTGCATAACTGCTACAAATGGGTCATTAAAACCTGTTGAGAGGTGGTTGTTAGGGAACATAATATGTGATATAGATGAGAACCTTGAGGGGCCCAAAGCTGTACCCCTACAGGAAGCAATTCACAGCGATTTGGCAACTACAGGCCACAGAAAGTGATTTACATTCAGGCATTTGAAACAACTACAAGTAAAATAACCAGTGATGTTGTATAGAGGGCTGGATCCAAGACAAATTTTTCCAAACTTCCAAATGAGCGACTGAAACTACTGAGTGCGGGATGTCACTGATCAACGTAGTAAATATATCGTAATAAATGTATTGGAGTTTCAGTGAGGCAGTCAGAGCCTAGAATGTCCATAAGCAATCACCTGTCAGCTTCAAAGACAGGTTGCTACATTTCACTGTGTGTTATACTTGTATAACTATGCATGTGACAAATAAAGAACCTTGAACCTTGAACCAAAGCAATATGATCACATCCAGTGTGGAAGATGTACCTGTGTGCCAGGTTTGGTTGCTCTGTTCCTCAGTTAAAACAACCAAAAAGAGATTTTGTGCGTTTCAGTAAGATAGCTTTTTTAAAATTGTTATTTGTTTTTTACTGATTTATTTACCTGTTCATTTATAATTTTGGTAGTTTTGGTCCTCAGGGCGTATGAGAAGCTTCTGCAAGAAAATGTACCAGAAAACTATATTAAATTATTTTTGTCTGTGTTTGTTTCCCTGCGTGTTTATTAGTGAGTCATTAATTATTTGTTTTGTATTTTGGCAGTTTAAGCCCTCCATAGAGTTGAGCCATATGAGACATCTTACCTCTAAATAGAAACAAACGCACACAAGTTTGGATCCAGTGGGCTTTCCATGCCATCTAATACTGTATCGTGAGTTTCAGCTGGGAGAGAAGACCTGCTGAGTTCAGCACAGAAGAGTGTACAACCGCGACATCGCGAGTGGATTTACGGCACTGTTACGTCACATGTATTGCTCAGCAGAAGCGCCGCTACCCTGAAACTTATGGCTACAGATGTGTAGCCCTGGATTAACCGATTAAAACACGGACTGGTAATTCACTATTCGACCTTACCCTTTATGCGCGCATGCTAATGGGCATCTGTTGTGTTTATGCTGACATATAATCCTCGTTTTTACGACCGGCTCCTGCGTGTGTGTTTTGCTCTTTGCGGGTCCATCGCTTTCTGCCGCCCACTTGCATAAATAACGATAAAGCTGCAGGCTGCTTGGCTGTCTGGCTATCTATCGATCACGTAGTGCTTTATAAAAATGATCCGTTTTAGGTCATTTTTAAGCGGTGTAGCACAGTTTTACTCCACACGTGTACATAATACGCCGCTAAGACAATAAAAGGTTACCCTCCAAAATATTGAACATCAACCACGCTAGTGTGTGTGTGTGTGTGTGTGTGTGCTCGCTTGTTCCTTAGATGGGAAACATAGGAAGACATGAAAGAAACTGACACTGTGGAGAGTGAAAAAGATGAACAATGGTAAGTCATTCTCTTTGTTAAATCCACTTCTAGGCAAATGAAGTCCTGTAACTGAATTGATGCCGTGGATGTGAAATAATCTGAAAATAACTGGGTTGGACATAATAATAATAATAACATATTCTGGGGTGTGTGAACTTGCTTTGCATGGTCTTGCACATTAACGCTTGTGACTGTAGACTGACATTCAATAAGCATGATGAGTGAATACCTGCACTTTCTTCTCATAAAGGGTGGTCAGTGAGGACAATGAAGAGGAAGCTCCAATGAGTCGTAGTTTTTCTGTGGAAGACCTCCTCGATGAGGTGGAGAAGATCTGTTACGATGCCTCAGGGACTTCAAAGGTCAGAGACAAATTCACACTTGAGAGCCAGATCTCTGCAAATGTCCAGCCTACATTTCTGAGCTTATAGACTAGTAATAACACAACATTTAAGTAAAGTATACACAGTACTATGCAAGAGTCTTAAGCCACACCTCATTGCTTTACATTTATGCTTCCAAGGAGCCAGACTCACTTGTCATTTTTTAAAATTGGTTTTCATCAGTATTGGCTGCTTTTTCACTCATTTTCAGTCCGGTCCTTGTATCTGACTATTTTCACAGGATTGTTATTTTTGTTTGCTAAGCCACTTAATGCATTTAAGTAGAAAAAGGCATCAAACTTAAGGAGTGAAACTAGTGTTATGTCTATAAATAATTGACAGCTTAGCAAAGAATCAATTTTTGCATCATTAAGGCAAAAACACTTAATTTGTTCACATTTCTTTAGTTGAAACTATGAAAAATGCCAAAGATAACACCACAAGAGAAGTATAAATAGTATTTTTGCACCAGCAAAGTAATTCCTCTAGGACTATTAGCCCAAAATGTTAAAGTTTTGAGGAAACTGGATAAGTACAGAATAAAAAAAATCTGGAAGTAATGTCCTTGAGAAAAACCCAGCAAAAGACCTAACACAGGACCCGGGAGATGTCTCTATCCTTCAGCTGACCTATGTACTGTTCATTGAAGCCTCATCAGAAATGGTCACAGTGTCTCAGGTTGTCAAGAAGCTATTGTTAAGGAAGGGAAACGGGGAGAGAAATGGAGGAGTCAGGAAAGAGGTAGAACAGTGAGTGTCTACAGCCATGCAGGACGCACTTGCCTGCAGAGAAATCACTGAACTATTACCTGTAGTTTTTCTGGCACGTGCCCAGACGAACCTCACAAAGCCTTTGTAATAGGGACCCGGCAGGCTAAACATTTGTTTAATTGCGTTGAAAATTGCATGCTCACGTTTGCCTCCAATGGCCTGCGGTGCGTGAGTGAAAGTGGCGTAAGACTCTCCAAATGAGAACTCTCGCCGAGCTCTGTCAGGCAAATCTCAGTTGAAAGCACAAGCACCAGGCTTCAGTGATCACAGGATATTTTGTTTACCCGTTCGTTGCCAGGATAAACAGTCCGCAGTAAAAGTCCGACCTCCCGAGGTTAACAGCTGTGTGGCGACTTTATCTCTGAATCCTGTCAGGCCTATTTGATTGGGGTTTTTTTGCTTTGGTTCCAGGTGGAGATGGTGGTGAGGCTGTGGAAGGACGGCTTCACTGTGAATGACGAGGACTTTCGCAGCTACTCCATTCCAGAGAATCAAGAGTTCCTGGATGCCATCAAAAGGGGGTGAGTCGACTGGCTGAAACAGGATAACCTTCCTGTTTTAACGATGTCTTCAGTTAGATTTTTGCTGCCTTACCACAAAGGAGGGCCATCAAATCCTAGGCTTTAATCATGGTTTTTAATTACTCTTGGTGGCTTAACGACCTCAAATAGTGTTCTCTCACTGATGAGAAGGGAGTGTTCAGACTAATAGTGCAATTCTTATTGTTCCTCAGGCAGTGAAAAGTTATTGGCAAGACGGTGTCATTTTTCTTATCATCTTAATATCTTTTTGAGTAATCTGTAACATAAATTTAACACATTTCTCCTAATAAGAGCAAAGTCATACAGAAATTAAATATAAAACATGTTTATTTATATTTTGTGCTCATTGCGGAGCAGATGTGCTATCAGTGTTAGGGAGAAATGTACAGTAAGGTGCAAAAGTTGTTTAACATTTCGCATCCAAGGAGAAAGATTTTCTTGTCATTTTTAAAGTGTTCTTGAACAATAGTTCTCCAGGCTTTTCTTCATTCATTAGCTCTTTTTCCACTCATCTTCAGTCCAGTACCTGACCATGTAACACTCCCCACTGAACATGTCTGCTCCTATTAAAACTTTCCCAGCCAAGTACTCCAGTCCCTACTGTGACACGTGACTTTTCTCTGAAACACCTCATTTGTTCCTATTTATAGTTGAATACGTGACAAATCTCAATAATAACACCAACAAGATGATTTCCAAATATCTGTTAGCCTAAAGCTTGGCATATCTTTGCATGGTGTGCGGTCTGACCTTAAAAATATTCAGGAAACTGGACAAGGGGAGGACAAAAAAAGAAGTGGCAGACGTTATACTAATTTCTGATTTTTTTCTACCAAAAACACACTTATACTAAAACAATCAGGACAGCTAAAAACACCAATTCAGCTGAATTTATCTGTAAAATGTCCATCACAGCTGTTATGGTGCAAAAAGCAGAGTGCACGGTGGACAGGTTCCCCATGTCTCACATGCATAAACCAAAAACATAACATTATTGAGTGGGCACTAAGCAACATTTTACAACTGCTTTAACAAGTGTGTAGTAGCTGCCGCTGCTTGATGAATGCATTGTCTGGGCATGGCTCCACGGCAGGCACGGGCATGACCCAAAGTTGTTTGTGGTGTCAGAAGTTAAGTCAATATCAAAATGCCAAAAAAAAAAAAGTTTTAATGAATTAGAGGTGGTCCACTTCTCCTCGACACCAGCCAAGTGTTTAATGAACGTCAGTTCAAATAGCATTGACCCGTTCAGTTGAGACCGCCGGCGTGGGTTAATACTTTATTGATTTCAATCAGAGCCTGCAGCGTTAGATCGCTTTGAATAAATGCCAAATGAAGTTGTTTTTTATTTTCTCTCTTTCTTTGTCTTTAGTTTAAATATGTTTAAATACCATATCTATGTCCATTATCAAACCTACTTGCCAGAGTTTAGTGATGATAACCAATCATGCTTCTTGGTATACCTGCTTGATTGCCGTTTTCTCAATTTCCTGAGTAGCCACCTCAATCCAAAAGACAGCTCTCAATCAATCAACGGGAGCTCTTTTCATCATGGGCTAATGACAAAATGTCAAAGGGCTAGATCAGGAATATTAAGTAGGCAATTGTCTGATTACTTTTGAACCCATTCACTTTGGGAACACTGATGCAGACCTACTTAAATTATATGTGCTGCACACATACAAAAAGGAGGGACAGACTAAGCCTGAATGTAAGTCACATGTAACATCTCTCCTTGGTTCGATTCACTGGTTTTGATCACTCCCCCATGATGAAATTAGCAGGGAAGATATTCTCCCTGCTGACCAAAGCCCGACACTTGAAGCTAGATAAAGCTTATTAGTGCAGCTCATTTGTCATATTGATTGATCTGAGTGGACTCCAATCCGGATCTTTAATCTATCCCAGGGAGCTTCCGGCAGAGTGGGAGAGCAGAGCAGAAGAGGAGGAGCTGGAGATTAGCGTGGAAGATCTGACAGAGGAAAATTACGTTCCCAAGAAGAAGGCTTTTCATCCCTTCAGCGGTCGAGGATACAGACTTGGCAGGTGAGAGATTGTCGCTGTGAATGTCCTATTGTTTTTGTATTTTGTGCAGTGTGATCTCAAGATTTAAAGGCTACCGTGCACCACTAGGTGTCCCTCTAAATCCAAATATCAAAAACCCCACAACCAAATCTGGCACAGCAGACGAGTCTGCTTGTCAAGCTGAGCACCAAAACATTTTTGCACCATCACTGACACAAAGAGTCTGCAAACATTTTGCATGAGATTTTTTTTTCCTGGCGTCGGTGTGCATGGTAAACCCGGCGTGCGCACTCCTAAACTGGTGGTTAATCTGCTATTTATCTTCTGTCCATTCCCAGTGTGGCACCCAGAGTAGTAGCCAGGTCACCATCTGTGCACGAGGACGGAGAATCTCCTCCTATTCCCATGGTAACACTAGACCACGCCCTTCCCGTCACCTCCCTGCAGATCTGGTTGGCCGACGGCAGGAGACTGGTGCAGAGGTTTAACCTATCGCATCGGTACGTATCGCCAATACGCCACATCTCGATCTTCGGTTTGATCAAAGGACAAAAATAAGAGAAAGAATCAGCAAATTAAAGACCGACTAACTGCGCTGTGTAAGAGGAATCTTGACACTTTTCTGCTCCTGCTGCGCTGCGTGTAAATCCCATAATCTCAAACAGGAAAAAGAAGTGGTTGAAGGGATGAAAAAAGATTTTTGTTTGCTCTAGCTTGGGAGGTGGTGAAGTAGGTGGGGGTTAGGATTACGTAATGCTCTGTTCTAGGCTGCTGGAGTTAAAGGCTGGAGGCATGCTGCGTGTTACGTCCCCCTGCCCCACAGTGCATGGGGCAGCAGAAAACATAATCTGAGATGTAGCAACAGCGTGGATCTATAAAATCCCCTGAGAGGGATTGCGTAAGTCTGGTGCAGCTTTTATATAACAGGGTTAGTAAGCAAAGGATGGATGGAGAGGACTGAACCCTTCCAGCCTGCAGCGTGAGGAGCAGGCCTTACATAGGATTGCTTCATATACACTGGGGCCTCATTATTAATAATATATGATGGTACTAGTATAGTGCTTCATACAGAAGTCACGTGTCACAGTAGGGACTGGAGTACTTGGCTGGGAAAGTTTTAATAGGAGCAGACATGTTCATTTCTGTATTTACGATGGCAGTTTGTTTGTTTCGTTTATTTAAATCTCCAGTCTTGATGTTTAATTTATTTATATTTTTTCTCCTCCAGGATCGCTGATGTTCATGATTTCGTGTCACGCTGCCAGAGGAGCTGCCCACCTTTTGTCCTGACGACGTCTCTTCCTTTCCGAGAGCTCACCAACAAAGAATTAAGTCTGGAAGAAGCGGATTTGACCAACGCTGTCATTGTACAGAGAGCCCTGAACACACAGGCTCCATTTGGACACTCCTGACCAACACGAGCCCATAATTCACACACAGCACGCTGCTTTTCCCCCTCACTGACTCATTGTGTCCCCCTGATAGCAATCTCAAGGTCCACAGCACTCGCATTTGACAGCTGCTGTCTCCTTCTACTGTCCCCGTGTGGGATTAGCTCAAACTTTATTAACGATATAATCGCTTAGTTGCAAAAGGTGCTGTCCTTCCTCTGGAGGACAGCAGTTACCTGTCGTCAGACCTTCTTAAATCTGCTGAAAAACTATATAGGCTGTCGCCCATGCAGATGGTCCTCCAAGGGATCTCCATCTGTTTAATCTGCCACGTGTGAAACCTCCATCCGCCCCATCACACATGCAAAATACCACCACCATCACCACCAAGCAAGTCTTCCCAAATTGTGATTTACCACCTTTTCTGCACAGTCAGCAGTATATATATATATATATATATATATATATATATATATATATATATATATATATATATATATATATATATATATATATAAGGGGCTGAGGTTTTAAGTTTACAAACATGTGATTTTTTTGTTTGCACAGTACTGTGATACAAAAGAAGTATTTATGTTTGCCTTGCTGTTTAATCTCTATCTCGCCTTGTGTAGTGTTATGATTTTTCTTTTGGTCAAATGCATTGTTTTATTTGACCAAATCATTGGCCGACATATCACATGTCAAGGTATGACAAAATAAAATTTTAAAAAATCCTTAAAATTTTGCATTTTTTTGTTTTAACATTTAATAAATTGATCAAATTGAATTGGTGTTGTTTTAATATCATTTGTTTAGCTGTGCTTTCACTACTGATGACAGATACGCGATTATGGCTGGACTCTTAAGCACCAATGCTGCACCTTACTCCACATCTGTGCTGGCATTTACAGTCCTAAGAGGGGGTTTAGATTAGGGAGGGAGGGAGGGCTCACTGATGAGGAATGATGACATCACAGCGGTGCTTAAGACACTTAAGCGTACATCTGATGCTGATTCACGGAAAAACTGCCAGCAAACACAAACATCGTATTCCGACGGTTCTTTCTTGAGTATTGAACCTTGTGTTTCTTTGTACGTGACGTGTTTGGTTTTACGTGTGTGTCTGTGTGTGTGTGCTGTAGCCAAGCTCTCAGCACTGGCCTCATGATGAAGCCCAACACCATTATCCATCTTCAATATTTAAAGGCGGGTGAGGAGGGGGTGGGGGGAGTTGAGGAAGAGGAGCTCACATCCTCTGGATGGTCAAGGTCACACGAAGAAATCCGGCAGCAGAAATGTCTCTAAGCTGATCTGACTGTATGTTTAGGATTTTATACCTGAAGCTGCAGGCTGGGTGCATCGCTTGGTTGTGGGCTAGAGAGTTAAAACAGACCATATTTCCTTTGTGCTGCATATTTAATAAGGCAAAGCATGCAGGGAATTACTTTCCCTTCAACTCCCCACATTTCCTCTCAGAATGACCTTCTTTACTCGAGCAGCGGCAGACCTTTTCATTTCGTACATTCCTCTTCACGCATTATCGGAAACATACCCATTCTAATGCAGGTCATAAGCCCGACTTTGCTGCCGCGGTGCCTGTGCCCTTGTCGGTAATGTGGTTTTCATAGAGGGGGTTTGCATGCTTGGAATTTATGGAGAGGTCTTGGTTCAGGTAGCTGAGGTCTACATGACATGTTTGTTGTCATGCTTGAAGGAGAGGAGGATCGCTGAGAGTAAGCATCTGGGACCAAAACAGCTGCTTATGCTTAGTTGGAAAACTAAAGAGTGAAATCAAAGAGTGAAAAGGGCCTTTCCAGAGTTTGTCTAATTCCCCAAACCATACAAAAAGGCCTCCTTTCTTTTTCGGGGTCCATCTTAAAGTGAATATATTATGCACAATTCCAGCTCCATATTTTTTATCCTTGGACTCTACTACAGTTATTTTACATGATTCGCAGTTCTTTTTACCTTCTACTGTGCCTCAGTGCAGTCTCTCAGCTAGCTCACTGTCTAAAAGAAACAGGTTTAACACAAACTGTGGTTAAAGTCAACCACAAACTTGAATTCAGTTTACTCTGTCGTGCAGTTTCCTGCTCAACTTGTATGACTAATTGTGGGAAAGAAACTACAGTGAAAGCCAGGATTGCAGACAGGTAGTGTGAAGTTGAAAGAAATCAAACTCTTAAAAGGCAGCGAAGGTGAAAAGACGCTGTTAAAAATATTTTTGCACTATGCAGCTGGTGACATTTTTTATTATATTCATGTTATTTTACATTCTGGGTGAACAAGGTTGACTAACGCTTGATACAAACAGCAAATAATTATCATAAATACTTCTGTTTTTGGGATATTTCTCTTGTCTCTGGGATAAGGAAGGTCAAATCTAAGGCATTCCCAACAGAGGAGTAAAATTGTTGTTTGACCATTGTAACAAAGGATTATTATCAGCTAGTTATTTATAATAAGTTCATCAACCACATGTTTAAAACAAGACAATATTGGTAAATAGCCTGTGTATGAAGGTTCATGAGGTCGCTGCTGATGGTAAAAGGAAAAACGTTTATTTTGAAGATTGCACAGTGTAACCCACTCCATAAACTGTATAAGAAAAATGGAAATGGTGAGGGTGACACAATCCATTAGTCTTTTTTGTTGATCCAGTTTTCATCTGCTAACACTACAAAGCTTTGTTTGTCTAGTTGGTGATATAAAACTTAGGCCAATGCAGAAGTACCTTTAACCCACAGGTGTCGAACTCCAGGCCTTGAGGGCCGGAGTCCTGCAGGTTTTAGATGTTATAAATCCAATACAACAAATTCAAATTGCTACATGACCTCCTCGACATGTCTTGAAGTTCTCCAGAGGCCTGGTAATGAACTAATCATTTGATTCATGTGTGTTGACCTAGGGTGAGATCTAAAACCTGCAGGACACCGGCCCTCGAGGTCTGGAGTTTGACACCCCTGCTTTAACCAGCTGTTATGACCAGCAGAGGGCAGTTGGTCGGGTTTCAAAAAGAGGCCCACCTCCTTAGAAGTCTAATAAAACCATGAGCTATTCTCTACATTTATCTTGTTATCGCATTTAAAAAGCAACCTATGCTTTACTTTGTGATTTACAAGTTGCTCACATATGAGCATGAGCTTCAGCACCATCCCTCAGTATCTCAGTTGGACCAAACACCAAAATGGCAACCAAGAAAACACCCAGTTTAAGATTTCATACTCATTACAGTTATTATGTAGTCAGAAATCAGTCATGCAGGACAAAACTGTTTTTTGTATAAGGCTGTAAACATGTTTATTTCTGCTGTAAAGTTGTGCATTTTAAAACTGAAGTCTAGGGGACACTTTGGAGACATCTACAGTTGCAAATGTTGGTATCAATCCGATATCAATTAAATACAGGGCCAGTATCGCCAATACTAATACTGATACCGATACTTTAAAACTACAAAGGCAGCTTATGCAGGTAAGAGCCATGTGTTATGATTTATGAGATATCTCATAAGTCATGACACATGGCTGACACATGACATGATGCTGAGCCATATGACTCAGCATCAATTTACACATTCTGAGCAGTTTAATCACTGCCATGTTTGCTTTCTGCAAAAAACACACCTCTGAAACACTTTGGGTCAACTCCTGTTGTTTAAATGTGCTTTAGACTGTGAATAAAATAGATGTGACAGTCAAAACACGTGTTTGAGGAATATTGTTTTTCATTAAACACACAAAATAATCTGTCCTACCATCTCTAGAGGAAGTGCATTTTTCACATTACATTTCACTGTTTGCCTCTCTGATAAGATTGCGCAAATCTCATGCAAATCATCTGAATTTGACATTTTCGTCCGGCTTCTTTGCCTATCATAATAAAAAACGCAACAATTAAAAAAAAAAAGCTTAGTTTGAACGGCATCATTTCTTTTTAGGATTTGCTGCCACTATAGATCTGTAGGCCTTTAGGTCTGGATTTTGGTGCTTCCCGGGGACTAAATCCGCACAATAACTATATAATAGTGAAGACGTTGATGATGATAATAATGCATTGTAAGAAATATGCAGCTAAATTCTTGAGCGCATTTTTTACGAGTTCCGTTTCCGGCTCCCTCTTCCAAAGAAGCACACTAATGCAAGAAGATATGAAACCAAACTGCATTGCATACATTCCACTTGTAGCAACTGCCAGTTCCCATGAATGGGATTCGTGGATTGCAATGACTGGAACACTCTCAGTGTGAAGCACCGATAATGGACTAATAAAAGATTCCTATATGTGATAGACCGTCAGATAACTAACTAGACAATAACACAGGAGCTAAGAAAGACTGATAAAAATATTTTATTTTATACATAAGTGATAAATATAGATAATATAGGAATTCAAAGGTTGGTGTTTTTGACCCGAGCTTAAAGGAGACGATAGTGAGAGATAGTGGCTTGATTGTAAAATGATGCCACTATCTCCCATGTGAAACACCGGTGCGGCCGCTGTAGGGCGCAGCGCGTCACCGTACTGAACGCAGGAGTGGAGACGCGCACCCCGTCTCCATCCTCCGCAGTCTCCTCTCCTGCCCGACAGACTGACTGAGTGACTTGCAGATCACCTCACTGACAGCTCAAAACTAACCTGCTAACTGAGCGGCACCGGCTATTTCCCATCATCACGGGGTGAGTTGATATCTGGTTAATGCTTCTATTATTTTTTATTTTTTTAATGGGCTCTGGTGTTCATGTAGGTATGCAGACTGGTTGTTGATGGATGCACTTACAGTAATAGTAACGTGAGGGCAGACTACACAGGAGGCTACTCCTCCTGCACGGGACATCGTCGCATTTGCGCTCCCGTTTGTGCCGTTTCTCAAAGCCAGCTGTGCAAACATGTCAAATTCTGCATATTTCGGTGGTGCCATGAATTACATTCTAGTTTTATTTTGATCTCAAGACAGTTCGTTTGTTTGTGTGGATAGGTGCGTGTGTGTGAGAGGGAAAGAGAGTGGTATTATTTAGTGAACTCTCCTGCCCTTGCATTTGTCTGTGCGCAAGCATATGAACTCTTTTTTTTCTGTCCTTGTGCTGACAGAGAAAGTGCCTTTAAAAAATGTGTGTGTGACACAACCTGTCTGACTTTGGTCTTTCCTCTTGGCCTCATTCCAGAGCACCACAGCATGTGAATGGCTGCAGAAAGCAGCAGGGTTGTTAGAGCAGAGGAGCAGGAGGAGCTCCCTGCCTCTGGAGCTGTCACTCACCACACACACACCCGAAGTCAGAGCCACATCCAGTTTCAGCCTCTGACACACACCACTCACTGGCAGCAGGCTCCTCGCGCCCTCGCTCACACAAGGAGTCACAGCCACACTCACTTCAACAACAGCACCCCGTCACACACACAGAGGTACGGCTGTCGCCTCACACACAGTCTTTCAGCCATGGCCAAGGGAGAGAGGGGCGTGCAAGGCTCTGAAGGAAAGCCCAACGAACCTTTGTTTCCCAAAACCTCTCAGCAGGTAAGATCTTCTCTTATCATTTGTTTGTTGGTGATTTTTTTCTATTGTGCAGTCTTGCATGTGTGAGTTAATTTTAAGTCTCATAGCTGTAACCTTTGTTTGGACAATTAAGGCTTGCTGAGACTTTCAATCTCAGTTGGTGTCTTTAAGGCTCAGAATGAGTCTGAATTAACTTGATTGGATAAAGTTGGGAAATAGATCTGTTTATTTGCTTATCTGTTTGGGATTAATCACCTCCATTGTTTTCCTGTGACCTATAATCCCTCAGATAACACATTCACTGTCCGGAAGCTGATTATTTTTCATGTGAGTGTTTCCACTGATGACGGCAAGATCGGCTTGATGATTAGCTTCTTTTGTCTGATATCAGTGGTGATTTGCAGTGAAAGAGGCAGTCATTATCACAGCTATTATAGGAGTAAACAGTGACTAGAGGGCAAATTTGCCGTGATTAGAAAATTTGTTGCCTTATGTGTAATTTTTTGTTGTTGTTGTTTCATTTAACCTTATAGATGTTGCACAATGTGTGTGATGAGTTGGTGTGAGGTATGCAAAGCTTTTTTTGTGTGCATGGGAATGTGCTTGCACTTGTAAACCAGTTCAATCAAGAGAAGATTATAGGTCCTCACAAGAACATGACCCACAGGCAAGGGAATGAAAGACAGACAACCAATTCCTTACATGGAGTATTGTTCCTTTGTAAAGACAGATACTACAGTTCGTGGTGTCATCTCAATGCAATACCATAATAGTTAGTCATCTATTCTTTGTTTCGTTAGATTAGCTCAGGGTGTTCGGGGAACGGCAAATGAACCAGTTCTGCAACTATTTCATCTCTGCCAAACTATCAAATATGCGATGCATTTTGTTTCATTGAATTTGACTTGACAGTTGAAATTTTACACGTTTGCTTCAATCAAACGGTTGTGAAGTGGATTACTCTTCAGGCAGCAGAACAGTGATGTGAACATAAAACACGATTCACTTTTTAGCGTCATAAATGGGATTTAAACAAACTCATCTTAGACAAAGAATTGAAATGAAATAAATCAAATGTACATTTACTGGACTAGCTGTTAAGCTCAATACATACAAGTATAAAAGCGTTATAGTCTGATTTTCTGTTACAATAGTTGGATGAACTGCTTTTTTTTTGCACATTTTAAATTGCACATTAAAGAAAAATGGACAAAAAAGACGGGGAAGTTATTACACTATCTGAAAAGTTCAAATCAATAAATGCAAATTATGTGCGATAGAAACAGAACTGATGGATTAGTTGCCTTCACGTGAAGCTAGTGTGCTCCTAACACCGGATCCTAACATGATGTTTCAGATGTGACGGAAAAGTGCAGCGTATGAAAACATCAGCTCTGTAACCGTCCTCAACTATACACACTCACTTTCCATCGTCTCTTGAATCTATTAATCTATACATTTCAAGTTGAACTACCTTTAAAACAAAGGAAGGATTAAAGGTGTTTTACAGCGTAGACTCTTGCGTTCCATTCTCTCTGAAAGATGAGGACTACAAAAGGAATGTTGCACGTGAAACACATATTCTCTTTGAAACTACTTGAAACTCAGATGACATGATAGATGCACACTGAGTAGTAGCATGGGAAATTATACACCAAGAACTTTCCAATCCATCACAAAAGCGCTCGTCACATTGCGATGATATCTATTCATATGCAGTATTGTCGGGAGAAAGAATAAATCACTTCTGCGCACTAGTTCATGTTTCGATTTTGGATAAAATCCAAGGGCCTTGAGCCATGTCACTAAGCCCACTGTGGACATTTATAATGGCCTGCTGCCATCACTTTACTTTCATGCTTATAATCCATAAGCTGAATGGAGGGCAAAAAGCTGCTCTTGTTGACACAGATAACTGGATTCTGTGGCGTAAACCTGATGCACCAAAATGTCCAAAACCCTTTCAGCGACTCAACATGGATCCATTTTTACCAGGCTGACATTAGCATTGCAAACACTGAGTGTGTGCATTTTTTCTTTGATAGCAAAGCTCAGTTTTTCCCTCCCTCGCTTCTTTAATTATTCTCAGTCCTAAATCATTTTCCCTCAGTTTCATTAACTTTAGAGATTAGTCTGTCCTTGCCCCTTTGCTCACTGTATGAACTCTCCAAGTACTCTGTTTTTAAATGTGTTTTTCTTTGTGTTTTTTCCCCTCCTCAGACAGTGTTTCTGTATATATACAGTTTGTTTGTGTGTGTCTATGCTGACTTGTGTGCATGTGGTTTTTTACGTTTGGGCATCCAGCGAACAGTAGCAGGGATATCCTGTTTATCCTCTTTGACGATAAGAAGTCAGTACTGAAAGATGGAGTGTAAGATTTTGGGGGGGAAAGAAAAAGTGTTTTGAGACACAGAGAGAGTATTTTCTGCACATCATCAGTTAAACAGCATTCTCCAGACACCAAAGACTTTGATTTTTTTCCCCTCTCCAATTAGGGGTAATTGCAGTGAGAGCAGAAGAAGAGAGAGTTTTGAAGCCGGAACCGCCGCGCAGCCTTTACTTACCTCTGACCCGCTTGTCTTGAGATTGAATAATTACACACCTCCCTCCTGGTAATTGTCGTTCTCCAACCCCTTCCATATTTTGATGGGGGGAAGAGAAAATGTGAGGCGGATAATAACAGTGTGTCAGTAGGGGTTGAGGCCACTTTGGTGATTTATGTCTTTCATGCAGCTCTGAGGGGAGTAGCTGTGGACCAGCCTGGCCACTAGATGTGTGTCGACTCTGCTGTTTGTGCGTCTGACACTAAAGGTTGTGCAGTCCAGAAGGAGGAAAGGGGAAAAAAGGTCGATATGTGTTCACAGCCAGTTGTAAATATTGGGCTCCCTAGACTGCGGTGTCTCGTCGTATTCGCGTCTGAAGATGAAAGCTCGCCCTTGCTAAACACAAATGCGCAGAGTCACATGCCTGATGGTTTTAGCAGAGCACGGGGAAGGAAATGGAGACTCGGTGGGTTTCTTCGGCTCCTCTGTGGGCTCTGTGTCTGCACACATAGACCACAGTGCTAACAGCTGGCAGGGGGTCTTCTTCTGATCCTTTTTTTGAAATTGTATTTACACACAGTCACATTCCCACACAGTCATGAATGAGCAAAGAGAGGCAAAGATAAAGGGAGATGTGATCACCGTATTATGCAGTTTGGGCTGGGGTTATTTGAAGGAGTGCAGTTCACAGTCAAACACATGTCATATGTGACGTTTCTTTACACTGAATCACTGCATCATTGCAACAGGAAGATATAGAGGAAATGTTATTTTTGGAGCACCACGAATTGGAAAGGACACCTCTTTGTGTTGTAAGCCTGTTCTGATGACTTAAAAAATGTGAGAGGGACACACCTTCATTTGTGTTGGTGTGTCTGGGAAGAGTTTCTGACTGAAGGAACTTACAGTACATCTTTCAACATTTTTAAGATAAGATAAGATAAGATAAGATAACCTTTATTAGTCCCACACGTTTTAAATATGCTTATGACTATTCTAGTCTTGTATGTGCAATAAATATATACTTACTGCTGTGATCTAAATATGCTGGTGTGTTTTGTCCCTTCTCACATCTGTTTGCCCAGACCGACCTGAGCCAGAAGTTGTCGCTATGCAGCAAATTGTGTTTTGCCATCGGCGGCGCGCCCAAGGAAGTGGCTGCCAGCGCCACAGGATTCTTCCTGCAAATCTACCTGCTCGACGTTGCTCAGGTAAGCGCACTGGAAGCGACTTTCACAGATGAAAAAATGAGCTGGTATGGAAATGTGTGCCTGTGAGTTCCAGCGTGTCCCTGTTGCGCTCCACAGATTAACGCCTTCCAGGCCTCCATGGTGCTGTTCATCGGTAAAGTCTGGGGTGCTGTGACCGATCCTGTGGTCGGTTTCTTCATCACAAAAAGCAAATGGACCAGGATTGGAAGACTCATGCCCTGGTGAGACCCTCTCCTCTCTCTCCATAAACTAATACAGGAAAGCTGAAATGATAATTTGTTCCCAGTTTGATGGAATTTTAAAAACTGGCTGTGTATTCTTATAAACGCCAGTTGATACCACTGGCAGAGACATTCACTGAGGATTCTTCCAATAAAACACACAAATACTAAGTGAATTCATAAATGTGTGTTCCCCAACTGGAATAAAAGCATACACTGCATAAAGTGGAAGTTATAAGACTGCATCATAATATCTATAATGATTGTCTTTACTCCAGATTCCTGTAAAGATTCAATCTAAACTGTTTATGGAACTATTTACCGAAACTATAAAGCTAGGGTATGTAATTCTTGGTTTCAGTGTCTTATGTAAACGACTGCAATTTGTTGACAGACCCTGGGACTCACTTAGGTTTGCTCCCACTCTCTCAGACATAATATGGCCCCCACATGATGCTAATGTTTATGCAAAAACAACAACAAAAACAAGCTGTGTGCTCCAGTTTTGGAAAATTATTCTCCAACTCGAGTCTGTCACCTGAGGATTGTGCTAGATAAACAGCCGTTATGCTTGAATTTGTTGTTTTAGACACTCCCTCTGACACTCCCACACAAGGAGAAAAAACAGGGACGTTCATCTGCATTTGTTCATAAATCATCCGCTGGTGCTCTCTTAAATACATTTACGTAATGTGCCACGTCCCATTTCTTTTTGCTTTATCTGCAAGCTCAACCTCAGCATCTCAGGGGGCTTTGAGTGCAATTTGAATTTTGCGACTTTGTAAGTGTGGATTATACGACGCTATCAACTCAGTTTCGAAAATCATCCCATAAGCAGCTAAACCGAGTATATGTCTTTTGAACACACTGGCATGACACTTGATGTAATTTACACAAGCAGGCAATCTAATGCCTCCTCCATTATAAACCATAGATTAAACACTGGCTGACAGTGCTGGAGGGGGACCAAGTCAAGTGTGGCCAGCCAGCCACATTCAGTAGCAGACAGATGCTGATGTTAAATCAGCTTCGATTACCCCTGGGAAGCTGTCGGTGTGCGCATATGTGAGTGTGCCCACTGTGAACCTGTAGTGTTTATGGGCATTTTTAATGTGTGTTTTTGGTCATAATTGTGATGAGATGCGTGCAAAGCCTTCTTTGGGAAGTCCCCTCTGTCCATTCGGCAGGAAGTGCTTTTCTCTTCCCTCTGGCTGACCCATCCACAACCAGACATTAAGTGATTTGTATCTGCGCCTTCAGTTCTTAAGGATGGAGTCTTTTAGCCTAAAACGCATCCCTTGGGTACTGCCGTGTTTGTTATTTGTGAAGGCAGCAAACCACCATCACTGTGGCAAGCCTGAGAAAGCAGATTTATCAGATTGTCTCCATCAGAGACAGACAGAGTGAGAGTTAAGTGACAGAATTTGTTTAGTTAAGTAAACGTAGCCAAAAACAGACAATAAAAGTATATTCAATTATTAGTAAGTGTCCTACAGTTATAGCTTTAAATACCTGAGAGCTGAAAAGTATCATCCGCAAAACTCAAAATGCTACATATTAAGTAGTACAAACCCTTATTTTAATCTTAACAAGTGCTGAACTTCTGTTGACTGCAGTGGCGTTTGTTTCATTAGCCGTGACAGCTATCAGGCTGACCGCTGTACAGACCGGTCAGCAAAGTCCTCGCAGGGACACATTTAGAAAACCTTGCTGTCTAAGCTGCCAAGATATTTCACATCCGTTGTGGGGTTCAGCGCTAGTAGCCTCGACACCAGATCGCAGGTCGGCTAACTAAACTGCCCTCACTTGGGTTTGGGAGCACTGTGACAAACATAGATGGGAGGTTTTGATGAAAACAAAGAGATAAATACATGAAACAAAAGCAGGTGTAGCTGGTGAACAGTTTTATGGTTCCTTGTATTACAGAGAACTTGTCACAGTCGTCACATGTAAAGAAAGCCAATGCTACAGTCACACGAGGGGAAGCAGTGGTTAGATACTGCAGTATGAACAAAATTATTGCTTGTAATCTCGTTGCCTTTGAAATGGGTGCTTTGAAGGAGAGGTGCAGTTCTGTGCCGTCTTCAAAGCGTCTTTGGCGCATCACAACGGCGATCAAACAACAATGAGACAGAGTTAGTGTGCTATCAGCTTGTGATTGAATGGGGTCAAGTTGCAATCACTTTGGGATTAGATCCTATATGATTTGCAGTGTGCTAGCAATCAATCTGAGCTTATAAATTAAACAGCGATTATTTGCAAACCCACACTGAGCTGTCTGAGAGTGATTTCAGACAATCTGACCCAAACTGCAACTGTCTGGAGACAAGTTGCCTCCCTAAAGGCGACCACTGTGATCACCCCTGCGCCTCGACAGCCTGCTAATCTGAGCGATTACTGCAAGCAAAATCCTTCACCGCAATCAGTGATTTTTACTAGTCACAACAAATGTAGTGGTTTTAAAAGTAAAATACTTAATATGTGAGGGCAGTGGAAATATAACACGGCATAAACAGGAAATGCACATGGAAAGTACAACAACAGTACTTGAGTAAATGTACTTATATATCCACTGGGATATATGAACATGACTAAGCCTAAAATCAGCAAAGAAAGTGTAATCTCACCTACACAACCTCTTCCAAATCCCCTTTGCCCAGTCGCACATCTTTTAATTAACATGCCACAAATGTCCCCGACAAGTCACTGAGGAGAGAATTGTAAGTGCCAGGTACTTATCAATCTTCTCTGGTTTAATTAAGGCTGTGCAAATTATTAGGACAGGTGTGACAGGTGTGTAGTCATGCGTGCATGACGTGTGAGAGAGTATGCTAGTGTTTGTGTGTGCTTGTGTGTGTGTGTGCGTGCCTTTGTTGCCTCTCCCCGGACATAGTCATCTTGCAGGAACATTCTAACTGTCCCATTCACCGGCCCCGGGGCCCTTTCATCGCTCCCATGACCAAGCGGTCAATACTGCAGCACCAGCGATGTCAGTCGCCTTTGTTACAGCAAACAATCAGGAAGAGAGTGAGGTAGCCAAGCTGGATGATGCCAGAAATGACTGCAATCAACCTCTCTCTACCTCTTTCTCCCACTTTCTCTTTCCTGGCGAAGAGCAGGTCAGAGGTCAGAGCCCCCGTGGGTTTTGTGACAGTCACCTAAATTCAATCGTTCTGTTTTTTCCCCCCACCTGCAGATGTGGCTGTGCTACAGCTATTCCGGTCTGCACTGCGGGATAAACTCCATTTACTGTTTAGAGGAGCAGGGTTGGTGATACATACTGATGTCTGCAGCCAAGTCATGCTGTCCATCATCCATCATCTGTCAGCATTTCTCTTCATTTTGAACACACAGCTGTTTGCTTTAACCATAATGATACATATCCGTTGTTTACTTATGTATTATACATGGCCCACAACGTTTTAGAAGAAAATCCCAAAAAAACTAGCACAACGCGACAGAATTGCTTCATGCTGCGTTTGCACGAGTGTGGACTACATATTTGCGTGCTTGTGTATGTGGATCTTTCATGAGGATTTGAAATACTGCGGTATTCCCCTCCCAAGGCAGATTCCTGCCATGCTTACAACATTATCATTTAGCATTCAGCTTAAACTGACTGTAATCTGACAGAAATATGGCCTCAAATTACCAGCGCTATGAAAATGACAGAGCACAGCTGCTGTAACACTTACTGTGACAGGTTGAAGCGGTGACGATGGAGGATTTGAATTCAGATCCAAGTTTGTCGCCTTTTTAGTAGGTGGTGTTTTTTAATGAAACCTTTTCAGAAACAATCTGATATTTTTGCTTCTGTATGTTTAGTTTTATCTGACACACTGTCATTTGTCTTCTACAGGATGGTGGGTTGCACTCCTTTCCTGGTGATCTCGTACTTCTACCTGTGGTACGTTCCTCCTTTCAGTGGCAGCCGGTTCATCTGGTACCTCGGCTTCTACTGCCTCTACCAAACCCTCATCACCGTGAGTATGCACGCTCTGTCAGAACTGTGTGCGTTTAAGAAATTCAGATTTATGTGTGTGCGATGCTTCAGATAACTCGGAGGGACTGCGCATTCAGTACAAGAGAGATGTCAAGTTGAAACGGGAGATAAAAGCTCTGACTGATGCAGCTCACAGTCTGCAGATGACAGATTATGTAACGTATAGACAAAACGCAGAAAACGTTGGGAATAACAAGATTTCAAAGTGGAAATGATTACAGTCATCTCATGCAGGCTCTGACAGCCCCTCGTAGGATTTCTGCTTTGATTTGTGAGATGAGCAGCAGATTAAAACCCAGAGCGCTTAAACACCTTACCTCAAATGGGGAAGTGTAGCTATTTAAGTTCCCTTTTGTTGTGATGGTCCAAACCATTCCTCCTCCTCCTCTTTCTGTTCTGATTCTGGGGCACCCCATATAGTATGTGCTGCAGAGCATGTAGCCCACTGCAGCCACACTGTGGTGAACTGTAACGGCATGTCATTCTAACTACTTGATAAGTATACGGTCAGTCCTGCCAGGAACCTCTTGCCGGATAAATGCTGGTTGCCACTTTTAGCCGCCCTTCATTGTCTCTGCCTGTGTGTTTGTGTGAAGTTTTCTGGGAAAGCGCAGCTGTTATCATTCACAGTCTGTAAACAGAGGTTAGAATTCAACATTTCCTTTGTTTATGCAATCAACTAATAATAGCTTTCCATCTAATTAATCAGTTTTCATTCACCTCTGTGTAGGAAAGTTTGATTCCCAAATGTGTTTGCATCCAGGAAAAGCCCCATAAATGACATGCTGTACAGGAGAGCGATGGCTGAAAAAAGTCCTTACAGAGTCACATTTATTTTCGTTGTGGCTATGCATACTCATTTGGCCACAGTGCTGACTGAGCCCTTGTGTAAATTACAAAGTGAAGCAGGACTTGGTTTGCTCGCCTTTTCTCTGGGAGAGGTGGTGAGAAAGGAGAAAACAGATCTGAGGTTGGCCAGCATGGAAACTGCAGAAATTGCTGTTGATATTTATATACCGTGTATATTTTTCTTCAGCATTCTCTCTGGAATATATAGATAAAAGGCATTAAGGGTGTTTCCAGTTATGAGCCAGATTTTGTTTTTAACAGTTTGACTGGACTTTAGCACAGTAGGGCTATGAGTTACATTCTTCTTTTGTATACACGGACTGTCAAAAAATGATGGACATAGCCACTGAGACATCACCCATTGCTTTAAAGCTTTGAATTTAGCATTTTGGCTGCAACAATCTTGTTTTTCTTTTGTTTTGCTTGTTTGTTTGTTTTTTTGGAGCCAAAAGACTGTGGCATGCTAAACGATCAGCTAACAAGCCTGGTTAGCCAAATACAAAAATACTAGCTTTTCACTCATCAGAATTGGGTTGTTTTCTTGGTCACACCATGTTATTTGTTAGATGATTGCACCAAATAAAATAATTTGACATAATTTAATATAGAATAATTTAAGAAAATTGCTCCAAAAGAGACCAAGAGGATCTCAGCTAACAACCTTAGTTAGCTGAGGTGAAGGCTAGCATACAGTTAGCAGCTACACTGACTCACTTAAATCTCACCTAAATAATAAGAAGTAATAAGAAGTAAAATATATTAGAGGAGTAGGAAATAAGCTTTACACATTAATAATTTCTTGTACCAGACCACAATATTTATTTCTGCTGTAATGTTGGTCATTTTAACATAGGCAGCTTAAGGGACTTTTTGAGCCATCTTAAGTGACTATTTGAGGAAGCTTTATGGCACTTAAGTGGTTTACTTCTTCAGCCCCTTGTAAATTGTTCTTTGTTTAAATGCTAATATCAGCATGGTAATGTGCAAACATTTTTAAGGATGAAGGCAATCTTTTTAGATTTAGGTATTTGGAAAAGTTAAGAGAGAGATATTTAGATTTATCTTGTAGGGACTATTAACATGCTTGCTTAATTTTATGGCTATCTATCTATTAGATTTTGACACATACTATGAAAAAATGTTCACCTCATGTTGGTGCCTGAGGGTAGGGAACTACTGTTGTTATGAGTCGTCTTCTGGGGACCACGATCGGAGCGCAAAATTCGATTGTAACTGATTCAGTAGCAGCGGAGACACATTTTGTTCTGGACCAAAGTATTACAACCTTCAATCTTCTAGAAATAAGCCGCTAGCAATGCTAAAAATAAAATAAAATACCTTCATTATCTTTTCCTTTCCTCAGGAGACTTGTGCAACTGTTTGCCTATCTGTTATGCAGGACTTGCATTTATTTCTGTCCACGTCTTTCTGCTCCTCTTTAGTGTTTCCATGTGCCTTATTCTGCTCTCACAATGTTCCTGAGCACGGACCAGAAGGAGAGAGACTCAGCCACTGCCTACCGTAAGTTTTAATATGCACAAAGTTCTTAATGCCTGCAGTGCTGAATTAATCTTTGCTCTAGCTTTTCATTTGCATAGCGTTTGAAGTGCTGCAACCAAGAGTTGGACCTTTGCTCATTTGATGACAGGAATGACAATGGAGGTCCTGGGGACACTTGTGGGTGCTGCCATCCAGGGACAGATTGTGGCCAGCGCTCACACTCTGAAACACTGCCCTACCAGCAACATGTCGGCTGGTTACCTTGGCAACAGCAGCGGGGCAGAGATCGTGAAGAGCATGGTGCACTCCAAGGAGTACCTGTCATATGCTGTAAGTATCACCGTGCCAAGCCAGGAAGCCAGGTGTGCTAAAAGTAGGGCAAAGAGTTGGTTTGAAAATAACTTCTAGTTTACCTCGGGGCTGTGGCGTGTGTGTGTGCTCAAGGCAGTTATAGAGAATATTAGAGGCTAAAAAAAGCAGTGATGAATGAGAAGGAGGATTGTTCACAATTGGCTCCATATTTACTGTCTACAGGTTCTTTTACTTTTACCTTTTTACTCCTATGTTTACCTCGTGGGAGTGAAAGGAAACACCACTGTTTGATATCTGATCCTGAGCCAGCTTCTCCCTCACCACCACAAAGGGGGTGCTTCCCCTGGCATCACACTCCACATCTTTCCCCATTGCACTGAGGGGTCGCCACAGTCTGCCAGTCATTGGGCTTGTTTATGCCTCACCCAGAACATTTGAAGCCATCTTACATACAATGTAATGTGTTCAATATATTAATGTCTTATTTGCAGCTTAGGTTAAAGTTGAAAAAAAAGGGGAAAGGGACACATTCATGTCCGCATTTCAGTTTGCAGAACTGTGAATAAACTGAGCATCCATCATGAGACTTTTTTTTGTGAAGATGAAACAAGCCAGAGTCCAATCTGTCCAGTGTTGGATTTGGGGTTGCACCGCAGCTATTTGGGCTTCAAATGGTTCTTTTTCAATGGATTTTGGGTGAACCCTATCAGGGCAGCCCAAACCCTCTGCAGCCACCCACTAAATTCCTCCGTGGTTGCTGGTGAGGGTGGCACACCGTCTGGGCAAACTCCGTCTGCCCTCAGAAACAGGGAGTGTTTGATGTGCATAAATAATAATGAACTGCTGGGCTGAGCCGCATGGAAAAATAGCAAACAAACAGAGGTTGTTTAAGGCAGAGCAGTTCCTGTTGGTTTACAGCTTTAAATGTCTGTATTTTGGGATACGGATCTACTTGAGGTTTCTTCCTGTTCCTGCTAGTATTTGGAAAGCAAGATGTGCACGGATAGTTTGGCTCCCCATAGACGTCACGTCAATAAATCATGCACTGCTGAGTGATAGAATGACAAAGAATTGAAGAAAATAAAAGCCATGTAGGCTAAAAACTGGCACATTCTGTGTCGTTTGTTTCCAAAAATTGATCTATAGCATGTTAAAAAGAAAGAGTTAAATTTTTTAGGGCACTATGAATTAAAGATTGCAGAAAGTCTCAAAATAGACTGTGTTGTGTCGCCTCCATGAAACGAGATAGCTAGATGGAGACATGACTGTACGTTTCTTTCTCTCTGCAGAAGCAGGTGTACACGATAGCTGCCGGCGTTATTGGAGGCGTATTCGTCATCTGCACTGTGGTGATGTTCCTGGGTGTCAAAGAGAGAGACGGTGAGGACTTAATTTTTGTGTGATTGTGTGTTAATGAGTATTGAAATTGACCAAAAAAAGGTTAATCAGTTGTAATAGTTGACATTCAAGGTTTTAAGCAAAGGTTACGCAAACATCTTCAAAGACTTTGTCAAAAATGGACAAAATCGCTCACAGATTGGAAGGTCTCAAAGGACACCAGGTTAACTTGTCATCAACTCTCCATCAGGAGAACGGTGATCAACAGTGGGTGCTTGGCAGGAAAAAGCCACTGCCCTACAAAAACAACCCTCTTGCCTTTGTGAAGCTTGCCAACGGTCACGTGGACAGGCTGCTTGAACAATGTTTTGCGGACAGGAATGACCAAGGTAGAACACTTTGGTTTTAAATGAGAAGCTTTATGTTAAGAGAAAAGAAAACACTTCATTCCAACCATAAGAGTCGACCCCACCTCTGAAAAATAGGGTTTTAGTAATGTTCTGCACCGGAACGGCATCATAGAAAACGTCTGGACATCTGAACCAAATCCAAGTGATTCATAAAGCAAAATAATGGCCTTAAGCAAGCATTTCTGCCAAGGAAGGTTATTGCTTTGAAACAGTTTGAGTAGAGTTTGGACCTTGAGCCGACAGAAATGTTGTGGAAAGACTTGAAGTGAGCAGTTTAAGTGAAGAAAATCACAAACATCTGAAAGTTTAACCGGTTCTACACAGAGGAATGGACATGGATTGGAATACATCTAAATCAATGTGCAGGACTGGTCAACGGTCAGCAGAAGAATTTAGTAACTATTTTTACTCTTGTAATATTTATATAAAAAAATCAGTTAAACTTGTCCGAAAACTGTTATTCAGTGAGGCCCCCGAGGAACTGTTTCAGGATTAAACCAGTTTCGCTGAGACCAAATTAGTTTTCTACCCAACATATTTCATAACTGGACTTTTGTTGCATGATACCAGTATAATAAAATAAAAAAAAACGAACAAATACAGGAAAATTTTAATCTAAACCTATCTAGAAATTGATAACACAATACTTAGAGTTACTGGAATATGTAAGAACATATATACTGGGCTACGTCTCATAGATGTGATCACATTAGCTCTCATTCTCTGCTCTTTATTATAAATGACACCTCTAACTGAGACAAGCACAGTCCACTGCAATGCAGGGGCAGTTCCAGTAGTTCCAGTGAGCAAATCTATCAGCTTTCCCTTGCTGGGTGTTATTTGATATACTGCTTATTCTAATTCCTCGTGTTTCAGATCCATACGCCCCGAAGACCGAGAAGCAGGTCTCTTTCCAGCAGGCCTTCGTCCTGGTGATGAGGCACGGGCCATACCTCTCTCTGACCGCTGCATTCCTCTTCATCACTGTTGCCATTCAGGTAAATTTATTGGCAGAACACTTCTCAGTCATGACACTCGGCCTTACAGTAAATGGAGACCTTACAGCGTGGGAGAACTGCTGGCGCTCGATGATGATTTGATCAGAGTAGAAGAGCACTTACTGAAAGCTCATCGTTTTTAAGCGTGTTGTGAGTCGCAGGGCTATTGGGAGTGATACCAGCAGTGTGTTCTTGCTTTTTGTTTATCACATGTGCGCGGATGCTCACTTTTCAACCTCACTTTAACGCTGTTTAAATGATTGCAAACTTGTCCAATTTTGCATCAGATCTGGTTCTCTGTATTTCATATATCCTCTCATCTCAGAGGAGTTATCAGCTGTCTTCTGCGAAAGCCCCAGAGCGGGAATAAATCCCGGCAAAAACACTGTCAGCAGCTTCTCCAGTCACTTTATTTGGCGCTCAGCATAGCAAGAGTGCACAGCTACAGTGCTGAATAGACAAGACTGAATATCTGAATGTTTCATCTCTGGTTTTTGCAGCTGATCCAGAGCAACTTTGTCCTCTTCTGCACTTATGCAGCCGACCTGAGGGATCATTTCCAGAATATTGTACTGACCATCCTGGTGAGTACAGCTTTTAGCACTGAAGATCTGCAACATTAACGTAACCAAATGTAACACCTTGTGCATTTTAACTACAATGTAATGTGGGGAGCTCGACTTCATTTCACATCATGTGCCACATAATCAATGTGAAGAACTTTTAACTTCAAATTTAATCCCTGAGACATCTTATTATAGAAAAAAAGCAATGAACAGTACGTTCTTGTACATGATGAAGAAATGCTGCTGTTGTAAATGAAAGAAATCTGTCAGCACAAGAGGCATAATTTGTAAAAAAAATAAACATGTAAAATTACAATTTAATTCAATTTAATTCAGTTTTATTTACGTAGCTCCAAATCACAACAGCAGCTGCCTCAAGGAGGTTTTAATTGTAGGTAAAGAACCGACAGTGATACAGAGAAAACAACAGTCAAACAGTACCCATATGGGCAAGCACTTGGCGACAGTGGGAAGAAAAAACTCCCTTTTAACAGGAAGAAATCTCAGCAGAACCCTAATTGAATTTTATATCTATTACCTACTTTGGTGTAGTATGAACCACAGGAGGAAAAGCTGTAAAATGTGTGAAAACACTGTTGAAAATCCAAAATCTGTGTAAATCTGTGTCATTTACATTTCCAAAGCTGTCCAATGGGCCGGATTGAAGTGTTCGCGTTACTTGGTGTAAAGGATTATTATTTTGTCCAGTATTAGCACTACTTGTCATGTTATTTTAAATGTTGACCATCTTTCCTAATACTATTGTTTCTTTTGTAAGTTCTAAATTAACTTACAGACTAAGTCACTTTACGCTTTTGCACACATCTGCTCAGGTATCCGCAGTAATAAGCATTCCACTGTGGCAGTGGTTTCTGCAGAGATTTGGGAAGAAGACGGCAGCTTTTTGTGGCATCACCGTGAGTAAATTGGTTTTATTTTTGTAACATTCAGCTTTGACCATCAGACTTTTTGTTTGTGCCTTCTTGTGGATGAGCTTTTAAAGTGTTTGTCTTGACCAAAGAAACAGTTTTAAGAAAGTTTGTTTTTTATGGATGTGTGTTTGTCTCTCCAGTGGATCCTGCCCTTCACACTGATGTTGGTGTTCATCCCTAACGTCATAGTGGCTTACGTTGTGGCCGTCTCCTCTGGACTCACTGTGGCTGCATCGCTCCTCCTGCCATGGTGAGACTCAACAGTTCAGATGAAACACGCTCGTCAACATAAATTAGGTGTAAATATTTGTGCTAAAATTTTAAAAGCCCTGTAGTGAACGGTCCCGTGAGCGTCCCTGCCATCTGCTAAGTAATATAAATTTGGTTGCCCCGCCCCTTGTTATAAAGGATTAAATAAAACTGAAATCCCCTAAGCCGCTGATATTGTTTACCTAAATTCAACCCTGCTATATGTATGCTCTGCTGTTCATTTTAATCCCCTTTTGATTTGATGCAAAATGTCATTAGTCAAGCCATTCTGTCAGAGGGCCCTGAGCGCTCACCAAGGTCATGCCACGGTCATGAAATGATGTCATTTTTAAGAATTACAGGACCCGTCTACTATAAATCTTCCATACCATCACAGAGCCCCGGCAACACCAGAGGTATCACTACATCTGTTTTCCAGTCGTTGCTAAGGCCCTCGCCTCTCCTCACTCATCTCTTTTCCCCTCCCTTTAAAAACCTAAATTACAGCCTCCTGAGGGGGGCCTGTTTATTTTGGAAGGGGCTGATTGTTTATCCTGTCCCGCCCGCTGCTCATCATCTAATCGTGTTATTAGCTCTGTAATTTTGGCCCACTGGTATATCAGAGCTCTGACCTCACATCGCTGCGCGCTGGGATCCTGACTGCACGTGTGAGATAACCTAAGTAAGAGCACGAGGGAGGTCTCGGCGCGTATCAGCTTAAAGTTTTACCATGGCTCACTGTGATGTTGAACTTTTATGACAAACGACACATGCTCATTCAGCTCTGCACGCCTGTTTTTGTGCTTCAATCCAGGTCGATGCTGCCAGATGTGGTGGATGACTTCAGGTTGGCCAACCCCTACTGTAAAGGCCACGAAGCCATCTTTTACTCCTTCTATGTCTTCTTCACCAAATTTGCCTCTGGGATCTCCCTGGGAGTGTCCACCCTCTGCCTGGAGTAAGTCTGCATTACTGTTACACATGCATGATTAACTCAAGCGCTGCGCGATATTCTACGTCTGCACTTAGCATGTCATGATACCTCACCGAAATGCATTAACCCCTGGTGCGATGCATAATTCATCACACGAAAGGTGTCGAGTTTGCTCATCTGCAGGGCTGCACAGTGCGGCCTGATGCTCATTTCCTCTCGCGCATTTTAACAGAGCCTCTCCGTCATTGCTTGTAGGTTTGCAGGATACGACACAGGCGCCTGCAAGCAGCCTCCCCCTGTGGTGTACACCCTGAAGCTACTGATCGGCGCCGCCCCAGTGGCCTTCATCGTCACGGGCTTAATGATCCTGCTCCTCTATCCCATCACTGAAGATGTACGGCTTAGGAATAAAGTCTGCCTGGAGGAGCTAAGGTGAGAAAGAAACCTGTAACCTTTGACCTCTATACTGACGTTTGAAGTGTATAGGAGAAAATTGACTGGACTCAAACGCTGTATTTGAAACCAGTGTCTCTGTGTCTCTCACATAGGAAACAAAGCATCGGCTCCAGAACAGTGGAAGATCCGAGTAACGTGTGACCTAAACGTCGAATGGAGTGAAGACGCGAAGCCACGGATTCCAGTAATGCGTCTGGGAAGTTGCTCATTAGTGTACATTACACTGCTAAATAGATTTAATGTAAACATTTTTGTTTCATTTTCACATGTACTGTACAGTCATACTGGATATATATAAATATATGAGATTACTTAATTTATATAAATGAATGTATAGAGTTATTTGCTGTGTTTAGCTCTACAACACTGTTATTTATTTATAATATATGATTCCAAAAGGTTTGATGATATGAGATGAATAAATGTTGTAGAGAGTGCTTTTTGTAATGGTTGTTTTGGGGGATCTTTACCGAGGAGGTGGTGCGGTGGAAAATAACAGACGAGGAAGCACTACATATACAAATTTAATTTTCAGAAAGCTCCCCAAGCATTCCTTTCTTTGGACATTCAAAACAAACCACAGCGGTCCTAACAGCAGGGTATGACCATGAGAGAAAAGTTACTGTTGACTGTTGCCCCCTCTAGTGGTCACATGGGTTTTCCTGAACGTGTTAAAATTCTAGCAGGATGGAAAATCCTTTGGGTCTCTCGTAGACAGAACATTTGAGATGTTAAAGTGCTAAACTTGACATTTTAAGTGTAAAACCTGAATTTCATACATCTACTTCTGCTTCAAAAAAAACAACAACATTAGCCTCCATTTGTTCATATAAGACGTCAGAACAATCAGAAACATGTCCCAAACATATCTAAAACGTACTCGCCGCTGTTGCTGGACTGCTAATCAGCACGTCCTGCTTCAGCAAAAACATGAACTGCACAGGTTTTGTTTTTTTAAAAGAAGAAAATGTAAACAATGCATGGAGTGCAATGAGCATCTCTTGTCAAACGGCTGTCATTTCAACACACACAAGAGTAATTTTGTCATACAGCTGCGGTCCATTTGACAGTCGAATACATCATGATAACAGAGGGACATTGTTTTGTGAGTCCATATATTGAACTGTGCGTTAGGAGTGGCTACACGGAGGCCTCTGTGGTTGTGTTGGGGCTTTGGCTGGGGGCTGGACTGGATGGGCAAGAGTTCTCTGGACTCCCGGGAGTCCGCAGGGTTGATTTCCGCTTCCCGTTCCGCACCGTGAGCTCCTCCTTAGGCTTAAATGTCAGAGGGACAAAGCCATCTGCATCTGCCACAAGTACAACCCACAACGGTCCTGGAGAAAAACAAAAACAAAACGACAATTAGGACTTTTTGACTTAGTATGGTTTTCTAAATGTCAGTGTAGTTTAGAAACTGTAGTTTGTGCGACCTACATTTTGGTGGTCTCAGTTTAGGAAAGCCAGTCTTTGCTACAGCAGCAACAAAACACTATGCACATTAAATGGTAGTAAGCTGCTTTTGTTTAAGACCTTATAATCTGACTTAGGCTTTTAATCACTTCCAATTATAGCTCACGCACGCTATCGGAAGAACAATGCCACCACAAGCTGCCTGAAATTACAACTGACTGCAATAAATAAGGTTTCTTATAAAGTACAGAGCAATCTGAGGGGGATGCCTTCATGGTGAATAAAGCCAGCAAGAGCATACAGATCTTAACATTTAGTCAATGACTTGCAGTTGACCCCACTTGAGGACCAGAAGAAATTTCCTCAGAGTGATTTTAGTTAATTAACCCTTTACACCCTGTGTCACAACACGGTTAATCGCACATGAAAAACAACAGATGAGGCTTTTGCACAAAGGCAGCTTAGGTACTGCTTTACATTAAGGGAAATGCCACTTAAAATGCACAAACAACAGAAAACAAGTAGCAGAGGACACGTGCTATTTGCTATACTTTGTTACTGTTGACCTACTGATGCCAAATCCAATTTTGTGAACATACCATACATCATCTCCACGATGGTAAGGTTGAAGAGGTCTTGGAGCGCACGCAGACACAGTTTCCTGTCGCACAGCAGCACCGGCCTCCGCTCGTCAATAAAAACATTTTCTGACAACTGCTTCTGCGTGAGCACAAAGAAAGGAAATGTGATGGAAAGAGACATGCTCGTGGCTATTATTATGTTAAAAAATGCAATATTCTTATTTAACTTACTTAACTTATATAACTTATATATATATATATATATAATAGGGTATCAAACATAACACGTAAAACTGTACCTGGCATGTGACATTGACATACGGGGGTTCGCTGGCATTAGGGTAGACACTTGGGGCCTTTTTGCCATTCTGAGTGTAATCTCTGATTTCTGTCAGGCACTGCTGCACTTCTGCAAAGCGTGTAAAAAGTCTTTCCATGTTGTGAACGAGCTGCTCCAGCGCGCGCTCCTTGGCCTTGCCGGGAGTCTTTTCAGGCATAGGCAGCTTCGGCTCTGTGTGCATCTTGTCAGATGGTTCGAAGCGAGGAGAACTGGCTCGGCTGGAATCTCTGCTGACCTGTCCGGCCACCGCCAGGCTGGCCATGCGGCTGACATGGTCCATGTCAAAGTTTTCCACTGTAACTGAAGAGGCACTGGACGGGGCTCTGTCTGATAAGTCCACAGAGCTGGTGATGGGGCTGTGCTCGCTGCTTCTCACCTCCTCGACCAATCTCCGCCTGTTCCCCGGTGAGCAAACTACCCCCCTTCCAGGCAGTATCAAGTCTTTTATCCCTGGGCGCTCTCTGTCATCCTTTGACAGGTGCTCTGAGTGCCTCCTAATCCCTGTGCAGAAATTAGAGGTGGACTCATGGCTCTGAGCAGAGGAGGATGGTATGATAGGAGACATAGGCGACTCTCCATCGTAGATCAACTCTTTGGCTATGAGATGAAGAATATATTTGTCAGTGTTAGCAGATGGGAGGAAGGCGGGGTCGTTGGACTTCTGGCGACCCACCATCAACAGTAAAATCTTATCGCTGAGGAAACAGACTCCTTTGGGTCTCTCGTTCTGCTGCAGAGAGATCTGCTGTATGTTTGGCATCGTGGAGGCTGTGATGCAGTACACAAGAACCATGTTGCATGTGTTTGATGCAACAGCAACTGTGGAACCACGGGGATCAAAAGCCACAATGTCTGGGACCAAAATCCCTGGAATGCTGACTTTACGAGTGGTGGTGACCTTTCGCTCATAGGTAACCAGAATGAGGTGCGAGGAGTCCTGCCCGGAGCCTGTTACAGTGTCCCTGCGACGCAAATGGATAAGGGGGCTGGGGTCAGAGCGACGGTGTCTCGCCAGAAGATGGGTAATATCAAGAGGACCTGAGCTAGGGATGTAGGACCTTTCCGATTCGAAGGATCTTCTCCTCGAATCCAGAAGGCTGTCATCATCTGACATGTGAGAGCCATGGCCGTGCAGGGCCTCTGTCTCTGCTGGTAAGTCGAACGCTATGCCAGAATTTAACCCACATAATTTATCCAGCGGCAGCTCCGTAGCCACAGCTACTTGAGCTTCCCCGGTGGCCTCAATGGCACAGATATAGCCTCCCACGTCAAAGATGGGACAGAAGGAACAGGCCACCAGACTCTTTTGGATGTCATTCCAGATGTAGGAGTGAAGGGCACTGCCTATAGCCACCACCAGGCGTGTGCCATCCTTAGTCCAGCATGCACAGTGGATGAGTCCACTACCTTTGATATCTGCTTTGATTCTTCTGTTGTCCACCCTGACAGAAAACAGCACAGAGGTGTCTCTCTTAGTCAGCACAGCAAGAATGTCCAGTTTAGGGTGCCAAACGCAGCCTTGTGAAAGCAAGGGGAAAGGCTCGCTCATCTCACAGGTCTGCGTGCACAGCAGCTTGTTCTGTTCAAGAGCACTGAGCTGCAGTTGCCACACGGTAACATGCTTCTTGTGCTGCACAGCCAGCAAGGCGGGAGAATCAGAGCAGCACAGGGGGCCCCAGAAGAGTCCGAAGACATGCTCAAACTGCCCGATGACGTTTGTGTCGCCAAACTTCACGTCGCCGTTGATAAAGTAGAGAGATGTTAGGCAGACTTGCTTGCCATCTGTCCAAGCAATCCCATGCACAGGGTGGATGGCTTGGTGCAGTGTGTTGAGACCTGTCCTGAGCAGCTTTGCCTTACCAAGATCCATCCTGGCAGGTATGAAGAAGCTTATCCAAAGAGAAAAAGAAAACAAAAGAGTCACAGCGTTAACATTGATAATAGAGTCCTGTATGTCTTCTAAATGGGTCTTGACGACGAGTGGCTATTGCTACCTATGCAGATTAAGAATAGCAAAAGCCTCTCTTGTGTCTCCTTCCAAGTACATGCTTTAATCCCTCTGTGCCTGAGGCAGTGGTGACGAACACCTATAGCTGCTTACGCCTGATGACCTTAACAACACACAGGCCCTTTAGGACCTAAGGGTATTAACATTAGTATGTATTGAATAAGAGTGTCTCATTAAAGTATTTGTCTTTTTAGACTCTGACATGATTACAAAAAGTACATTAAGTCTTCAAATACACGTCATCAGAGAAAGAAAACTGTAACAGACTTAAAATGTAAACACCATTTTAACACTGGAGCACATTAAACACAATCAGATTCTTCAGAAAACAGATTTACTGTGTGGATTGATTACTGCACATCAGCTTAAAACGCGTAGACACAAACCACGAAAAGGAGAAATGCTCATTAATTCAATTAATAAACATTGGAAATCACTAGCGAGATTAACTTGCTGCTTCCCTTTAAAAAATATATCGCGCAAACAGATAATTAAAGCTAGATTCGACACAAACATGAGTTTTAAAGCTCAGCATACCTTACAAAACTAAAAACACGTTCCAAGGAGCTCGTATAAAACAGTGAACATTAACTCTCATGTCAGCAAACTCACGTTTTACCGGTTAAAAATCGCCTCCAACGTTTCTTAGTAAATGACACGGAAGCAAAACTACTCGACAGTTTCGGTGCATTGTGGGAGACGTAGTTCACTTTTAACAAGCGCTCTAGTTTTATATAGCCCGAATTAATAAAAAACAATTGGCTTACTTAGAGGGACTTGATAAACTTAATAAAGACTATGACAAACCAGAAAATGAAAATTCAACTGACATTAGACACTCGAGCTTTATCTCACCTCCAGGGGTCTGCAGGGCTGAAGACGACGTACGTAGTGGGGTTGTAGATCTCTACGCTGCCTCCCTGCGAAGTGGAAAATATCTTGGCTGTCTCACGGTTGGCTGTAGCTACCGCGGGTGGGTGAATGCCTGGTTTCTGTCGCTAAAGCCCGACTTGTAGCTGCAAAAGGGTAGAACTGGCTCTAAGAAAAAAAAAGCTTTGTCGGCTGTATGCTTTATAGCTAATATTTGAAGCAGCACAACCATGGGCGTGGAGGTCGAGACGATATCTCCCGGTGATGGTAAGCGGATTTATTCGCCTATGTGTGCTTTGATGAGGGTTGGTGGTGCTGGTGTTGTCGGGGCACGGTAGTTCCCCGGAATGCCATTCAGATATTTTTAAATATTTACTTTTTTTTTTGTCAAGATTAATATTAAGATGTGTGCGACGCGACTGAATATATCCCGTAGATATTTAGCAATTAACGGTAGTATGCTGCGGCTTTACCCTGTTTTGATTTTAGTTTAGTTTCTTCTTTTACAGTTTAAAATCACTGACGCCTGCACGGCATCTTTCTAGAACTCTCTATCCTGTGAAGTCAAACTCCGTCCGGTGTTTTAAAATTGAGCATTAGCACATAGGCACGTAGGGAAACATTTGAAGAGTTACTCATGTGTAAGCAGTCAGTCAGCTCAAGAGTGAAAGACACCAAATCTAGGGCTGGGTAAGGCAGACTACAGTGTCCTTATAGGCACTGCTAAATTAAAGTGCATCTGATAGCTAATTACTCTACTATTTCTATTACTATGTAGGAAAAAAAATGCCTGCAGGCTAAAGTTACAGCATGAGGATGACAGATGCATATCTCACTTTAGTATGTCCGAAAGTGTAAAGAGGGTGCAACAGTACTGGCATCAGCACCCCACCAGACTGAACCTTGCATTTGCTAATGAGACTGCCAGTCTAATTACAAGATTAACCTGCCAGCCTCAGAGAGTATACAAACACACACTAACACTTGTTTTTTCTCTCTTTCATTAACAGGAAGAACATTTCCAAAGAAAGGCCAAACATGTGTTGTTCATTACATAGGTAACTTCCTTTCTCTTTCTTCTCTCTCCCCCCCCCTTTTTTCATTCTCTGCATTTTTTTCTGTCTTGGAGTCCATAGGGGGAAATATGTGCACAACACACCAAGCTTTCAAAATACGCAAAATGCTCGTAACATTGTGTAACTGAGTGTTGGTTACACTTGCAAGTTGCCGACAGAACCAGAAAATACTGTTTTTTCTTTTGTTTTTGTTTTAGGGTGTGCTGACATGCACATATTCATTCAAATGGGCATGTTTTTCCTGTTTGTGTCTTGTCAGATTGCCAAGTTTTTAGGTGGGACAATAAGGCTACGTTCACACTGCAGGCGAAAGCGCATCAAATCCGATTTTTTTGACCCTATGCGACCCATATCCGATCATGGTATGACAGTGTGAACGGCGCAAATCCGATATTTTCAAATCCGATCTGGGTCACTTTCGTATGTGGTACTGAATCCGATACATATCCGATGTTTTAGAAAGCGACTGCTGTGTGAACGGTCAAGTCGCATTAAATCCGCCTTTTACGTCACCGACACAAGACTGAAGCCAATTATCAGCGAAAGCTTCCTAGCCATCCAGTGTAGATGTCAGTGAAACTGTTGGGAAGACAACGTTGGAGAAACGTGAAAATTTTATTTGTACTGTATAATCTGCAGATTCTGACAGAAATCTGCAGCTATCCTTTGAAGCACCGCTCCTCTCTTAAACAGCAATAAGGATCATTATTAGGTTATTTACATTATTATGTAAATAACAAAATAACTTAAAGCAAAAATTGGGAAACGTAAAGTCCGAAGTCTTTATATTAACGGCCATCAGTCAAACAATACTGTTTGTTCTTGGTCTAAACAGAGCGCGTTGTGTGTGACATCTTCTTTTGCGCATGCGGGCCGCTTTGAGCGTTCACACTAGAGCACGTTTGCTGTCGCATTTTATTTGTAGTGTGAACGAGGAGACAAAAAAATCGGATTTGATCAAAAAATCGGAATTGAGCATTAAGACCTGCAGTGTGAACGTAGCCTAAGACGCTGAGACTTTTGGGAAATGAATTTGGGTTGCTCTATGACCTCGGGTTAGCAGACCACACAACTAGGTCAGACAGAAAGTAAATAAACCTCGCTGGCATCTCGTCTGTTGACTGTCTGAGTATCACATGGTTATTATGTGGTTATAAATGCAATTGTACACACTCTGGCTATGGTCTGTGTAGTAAAGAGGGTTGGTTTCGAGTTTGTAAGTATTTATTTATTTTTATTGAACGTACACGTCCATGTAGTTCCATCTTGTAGCTTTGGGACTTCATTTTCATCATTTGAAATGGGTTAATGTGATTTTCCTAATCTATTGTAATACTGGCTGTATATCTTGATTGACCTATGCATAGTGTTTAACCTTATGTGAAAATTGCAGCTTTGTTTGACTAGTGTGTGTGTGTGTGTGTGTGTCATTAGAGACAAAACGATCCACAACAACTATGCCCTATACTGTACCTTATACTAGGATGTTGTGCTGTAAACTCTTCTGGGGAAAGTTGGATTTGCCTTTAAGCCTAATTTCAGGTATCCCATTTTTTTGGCTGCTGCCTTATTTCCATTGAGTCGCCTAGTGGATGGATCTGCATGTTTGATGCAACCCTTCCATATATCTGCTTCAGTCTGGCCCTGTAAGTAGACTAGCTGGTGATCCCTCGAGGCTGGGTTTGTGTCTGGAACTGGGGATCCTTCATATGTCAGGCGAATGTAATCTTAATTTATACGTCTCAAATTGTGAAGCTAGGCTCTTGAGATGTGCCACATAGCATTCTAGAGTAAGGGTTTGATTGACACTTGGTGTCTCTGCTCCCCTCTACTGTTGAATACGCAGTTATGAACATGGGTGGATGGATATATTGTTACAATATTGAAAGCCAAAAATTAATTAAAAATTAATTCATTTGCCTGGTCCTGTTGCACTGCTCTATGCGTGAAACTCGTAATCGGACACACTGGAGGCTGAGCGGCCAGTCTCATGTCCATGCCAAGAATGGTAGAATTTGCCCAGTTCTGGTCCCTTGTTTCATTCGAATCGTGCATCAGAGTTTTGGGATTTAAAGGTGTCTAAACTTTGGGTTCTGGTGAGGTTGTTGACGTTTAGGTAATGCATCAAAACCCAGGATTATATAAAGAGCTTCCCAATACTAGGACAAATAAAGTATTTCTAATCTTAAAGTAAGAATAATTTAGATCTGCAAATAATGCAGACCTTCTCTCGCTGTGAGCAAGAATTAAACATAGGGGATGAAAATGAGCACAATAGGTCCCCTTTAAGTTTTAAACTCCATCAAGACCGCACCACCTCTGCTGGATTGCACATATAAAAAAGCTTTTCCTTTTTCTGCTTTATTTCCTTTCTCCGTGTTGTTACCTGTTGCATTTTTTTATTTATAAGAGGGACAAATGTAAAGAATCCTGTCTGCAAAATCTACAAATGGTAAATCGACTGGGAATTACATGGTGCCTCTCTACTCAATTTGAGCACTCAAAGCACTTTCTATTACAAATCTCATCCTAATCACATATGCATCCATTGCTTTTATCCATACCTAACCACTTTACTACACATTCACGCTTCCATGAATGCATCAGGGGAAACTCAGAGTTCTGTATTTTGCCCAAGGATACTTTGACACTTGGACTGTAGGAGCTGGTGATGGACAGCCAGCTCTACCACTTGATCCATAGCCACCCCCAACAATTAGCATGGGTACTCTTCTTTTTGTTACATTCGTCACCTATTTCATTGAGGTACTGTACTCCCCATCTTTTGTTTGTCTTTTTGTTTCGATTTACGCTAACTTACTCATAAGATGCTTATACTTATTGGAATACAACTCAAAAATACATAGTTGAGCCAAACTGAGGCTTCAATAAAGGAACGCCCAAAGAGCTATAAATACAGTTTTGTATAAGATAAGATAAGATAAGATAAGATAAGATAACCTTTATTAGTCCCACACGTGGGAAATTTGTTTTGTCACAGCAGGAAGTGGACAGTGCAAAAGTTATGACGCAAAAATTAGAATACAATAAGAATAAATACAGTACACAGCTGTACAGAATAGAATAAAATAATATACTATATACAGTAGAATAAAATAGAATAAAAATATACAATAAGATAAAAATAGAATACGAATGCTATATACAACTGAGTAAAAATACAACGATGCCAGAAAAGATTATTGCACTTAGTGTTATTGCACATGTGTGGATGTGTGTGTTTGTTCAGTTAAAGTCTTTGTTGTGGAGTCTGACAGCAGTGGGGAGGAAAGACCTGCGAAATCTCTCCGTCCCACACCGTGGGTGCCGCAGTCTCCCACTGAAGGAGCTGCTCAGTGCTGTCACAGTCTGCTGCATGGGGTGGGAGACGTTGTCCAACAGGGATGACAGCTTAGCCGCCATTCTCCTGTCACTCACCACCTCCACTGGGTCCAGAGGGCATCCTAGAACAGAGCTGGCCCTTCGGATCACCCTGTTCAGTCTCTTCCTGTCCCCAGCAGAGATGCTGCCGCCCCAGCAGACCACACCATAAAAGATAGCAGAAGCCACCACAGAGTCATAGAAGGTCTTCAGGAGTGGGCCCTCCACCCCAAACGACCTGAGTCTCCGCAGCAGGTACAGCCTGCTCTGCCCTTTCCTGTAGAGGGCGTCTGAGTTATGAGTCCAGTCCAGTCTGTTGTTCAGATGAACACCAAGGTACCTGTAGCTGTCCACAGCCTCAATGTCCATACCTTGGATGTTCAGTGGTTGCAGTGGAGAATGCTTGTGCCTGCGGAAGTCTACCACCAGCTCCTTGGTTTTACTGGCGTTGATCTGGAGGTAGTTCAGCTGGCACCAGTCCACAAAGTCTTGAGTCAGTCCTCTGTACTCCTTGTCGTCCCCATCAGTGATGAGGCCGACTATTGCAGAGTCATCAGAGAACTTCTGCAGGAAGCACTGGGTGGAATTGTGGGAGAAGTCTGCAGTGTAGATGGTGAAGAGGAACGGAGCCAGAACCGTTCCCTGTGGGGCCCCCGTACTGCAGACGACCCTGTCCGACACACAGCCCTGAGTCCTCACATACTGTGGTCGGTCGGTGAGGTAGTCCAGGATCCAGGTAGTGAGGTGATGGTCCACTCCAGAGTTCACCAGCTTGTCCTTCAGAACCGAGGGAAGAATAGTGTTGAAGGCACTGGAGAAATCAAAGAACATGATTCTCACAGTGCTTCCAGCGGTCTCCAGGTGAGCGAGGGAACGATGTAGGAGGTGAATGACGGCATCATCCGCTCCAATGCCAGGCTGGTAGGCAAACTGAAGTGGGTCCAGTGATGAGCTTGTTAGGCGCCGAAGCTGAGCCAGGACCAACCGCTCCAGGAAGTGCATTTGCAAAATATATTTAAGGGTAGAGCTGAACTTGGTGATGAACACATGAAATTGGCTAAGAATGTGGTTTATGTAGATAATCTGGGAGTATTTGTGTTGTAATCTGCAGAATTGATATAATGTGTTCCTCACATCAAGGTTTTTATGGACTCATAAACAAGTCTCCGATCCTATAGTGAGGGAGGAGGGTTTTTTTAATTCCTTGCTGAACTGTTATTATGTTAACCCAGTTAAATTTGATACATCAGTTCAACTAGTTTCAGGTAGTTATCAAGGGATTTGTAAGAAACTGAGGCAGGGAAGTTTTAAGATTATACTTCACAGTTTCAGTGCCCCAGAGGACAAGTGTTTTAATTAAAAGCTACACGACAAGATTAGCTGACACTCTGAAAAAAAGATAATGTTTGTAATACAGGTTGGTGTGGATTTGTAACATAAGTCAGCTGGCTCTCGGTGCAAAAACACAGACTGTACCCTCAACTCCACTCCACCCTCCCCTGGTGTTTTCCAGATAGCAAAGGCAAACAGTAAGAGTAAGGAGAGAGAGTGATTTCCCAATACATATTGGGATATGAAGCCACTCTGCTGGAGAGGCTTTCTCACGCATTCTCTTAATGCTGTGCAATTTTTGACTCTCACTTTCACCTCTGGGATTTTGAATATGCAGATGCACACATGCCAGAAGCACACAGACGCTCAGATATGCGAGCGACCTTCTTCTCACTCTGGTGAAAGTTGTAGCCACCCAAATTAGCCGAGTGGTCGTTGATGGCTCAGGCCTCCAATAATTTATCCTGTCTTGCATTCTTGTTTCTCTCATGGCTGACTGCAAGTCTGCTCACAGAGTGGCAGCTCTGTCAGCTGCAGTCCTGCAGTCTGAAGCTCATTTTGCTGCAAGAGGAAAATTAAAGCAGATCTGATGTCAGTCAACATGAGACAACAAAAGTAGCTCATGCGGTTTTAAGTTTGATGAAGTATGGCACTAAGCTACGAAGATGAATGGCATTGTAGCCTCTTTTGACATGAAGCTCGTGCTGCATGTGATGTCATTCCTAAATGTGGACATCATACCTTACCATGTTTGTCCTCCAGACTTTAGCATAAAACAGACAGAAACTGAGACCTCGCGGTTCTACGTGTTTGACCCAGAAATAGATCAAGCTGTGTGTCAGAAGATGCCAAAGTCTTCCTCCATGGGAGAGTGGTTGTTCATATAGTTGAGCAAACAATGGGAGGCTCCAAGATTAGTAGAAAGGCTTCTGCTGAAAATCATTGACTATTGAGTTGTCTGAGTGCTTCACAGGCTTTTTGCAACTTGTGTTATGAACATGGATCGAATATCTATGCAGCACCTACTTGGCAGGCAAGACTGGAGGAAAAGTGATATTCGAGCACATTATTATTTATCAAGTGAACTACTAGGCTCCACTAAAGATCTAGGACACTCCATATCTAGTTAGAAAAAAGCTCTTTTTGCACTTAATGATAGTATTAGAGTAACTTTTAAGTCATGGCTGAGGATTACTTTCAGGCTCCGGTGTCAACTTTACTCATATGCCCTATCCCAGTTGCTTGGCTATAGAAATGAAGAATGATGAAGACTCTTGTTATTAAGATGTCTGTGCCTGGAGGTGTGAAACACAGCAGACATGTAAGTCACATACTCAGATAGCTTTACACACATCTCATTTCATCCACATTTGAGCCAAGGGGCTTGCTGTGTTGGCAGCCATCCTAGACAGGGGCTAAGACAGGATAAGGTAAACAAAGTAAAAATAGCCCCACCCCTGTGTGGAATGGCTTTTTACAGCGATAGCTAGCCACTACCAAGTGTAAGCTTCTCACAAGGAGAGCCTAGGAGCCAACCTCAGAAGGGACAGGCTTGGCTGTATTTTTGCAAAGACCTCACCCATGCTCGGCTGTACAAATAGTGATAATAGAGCAGTGATACGAGTGTGGTTTAGTTAGCAGTTTGGGATTTTGCTATGGCTATCTCTGTGATCTCCAGGAAACAGATTATTATAGAATATTAACACAGGGTCCAATGTGTTGCAATTCATAGTCCACGGCCTGGTCCTCGTTTAGCCTGGTCCCATGCTGGCCACCCCTGGTGAAGGGTGTGGTCTGGCAGGGGCAGACACCTAGCTGCCTGTGTGAAATGAGCTATCTGTGTCCAGACTGGAGCCCGACTGATATATTGATGATATTTTGAGGATGTGTATTGATTGAGCCTCTGCCTTGTTTTTGTAAATTTTCACTTTACAACGGAGGGCGGGGGGCCAGCACCAGAGGCCGGCCCACTTTCCATTGGGATGGCCCTCCCGGCCAGGAAGGACACACTGAGCATGAGTGTGTTTGTTGTGTCTGCGTTCTGTTGTGTCACAGTCCATCGATTTTTTACACATCAGCCGTAAAAACACGGTGGGGTATTGTCGTCACCCCACTGGGTGGGTGGGCGGCGTGAACACAGAAGTTTGTCAATGCGATAACTTGAGAACAACTCAATGGAGGAGCATCGGTGCATCTAATAAAAATTTCAGGGCTGGTTGAACCTCGACCTCAGGGCCAAGGTCAGAGGTTAAGTTTTCTTAAAATCTTGTGACTGGGATAACTCCAGAATGAAGCTGTGGCGGGGCGTGGTTCGTGGCACGGCTGTGGGGGAGGCTGACACACCTGAGCTCGATCAGCTCATCACGCCTCCCCTATATTAAACGTGCCGGGACCTGAGGTTGGGGTTTGTTGTTGTTGTTGTGTGTGGCTGTCAGCTAAGCTCCGGCTGTGTCTAAGAAGCGACATCCGGAATAAAGAAGTGTGTAAAGAGTGAAATATGTGGTTCGGTCTATCATTCCTGTCACAGAGGAATTGCAGGATTTTGATACGGTGGTTGCATCTACTATAAATATCAGACGACTTCAAATCTCAGTGACCTCTAGGTCAGAGGTCAAGTTTTCTGAAAATCTTGTGAATGTGATGAGTTGAGAAAAAGGTGACGTACGATTTTGAAATTGATACTATTTATACACTACCAAACAAACTAGGAAGCTGAGGGGTAGCACTGGCAGCCACCAGTATTTTTTTTTTCCATCTTTGAGTTTGAAGTGAACTGAAACCAGTTACAACAGATGCAGGGCAATGAATTGGGGTTCATCCTGAACGCTCTATCACATGGCTGAGATAGACAGGTAATCTCTGATTAATCTAACAAACAGGTTTGTCATATGTGGGGGGAAACCGAAGCACACAGAGGAAACCCACATAGGCTTAGGGAGGACATGCAAACTGCACAGAGACAGCCCCAACCTGCAGGAGTATGCACTGCTGTAAAAATGCATTTCAGTTTAGCTGAAATGCATTTTCTGTGTCAGGGTTTTTCTTCAGTGTGCAGCCAACTGCTGCTAGAAACTCAAACGACTTTTCTGCAAGAAGGTTTTGTGTTTCTGCTACTCGAATGCCCTGCAGCAGGTGGTATTCACCAGGGGGTGTGAACCTGATGACTCCGCAGCTGGACCTGGCCCAGCCCGCTCATATCTGGGCTACTGGACTTCTTGGAAATGATGGACCTTCTAAGTTTAGTGGGGGAATGAAAGTGGAGAAGGAGTACAGTACCAACTTTCATATGACTGGATGAGCAAGACACTGTAACTAAACTTCAGCTAACACCAGCTTTAAATGCCAAGTATTCACACTATGACATAGAGATAAAATAATGTACCAGAACAACCTCCAAAGTGATAGCGGATCATTATTATTATTTTTTTATTATTTAATTTATTTATGTAAAAACGAAACCTTTTAATCTGTATTTCTAGAGGATGGAGGACAAAATATTATTATTATTAAAATCTTATTATATTAAATATGTTAATTACTTGAAATAAAACACATTATTATATTGGTTGGTAATGCACAGCATTGCATTATATTGTATAATCTCTGAATCTCCAATCTCAGTTATTTGAACTTTGTTTGCAGTTACAAGTTTCCTGTTCCACAACAATAGATTGTGCAGAGAAAATAACAAACACCATTAAGTTGCTCCTGTTGCTTTTTTCTGGCCGCCAACGGTTCCCAAAGTTCACGACTTTTCAGAGTAAAAGAACAGGGATTGAGATTGTGGCTAATGAAATGATTTAGTGTTTTCATGCCTTTAGTAGTTTAACCGCCACAGCAACAACAGCCCTGTCATGCCTGAATGGTCAGTCATTGTTCTGAAGGAGCTGAGTCCCGCTTTGCCTTTGTTACCCCTTTCTCTCGCTGTGGTCTACATACAGTTAAGCAATGGCCTAGTTAACTTTAAAAATAATCCACTAAACCAGGCCAGTTCTTCCTGATTCACATTTCCTCTGTTCATTTGAGAAGTTGAAACAGACCCAAGAAGTCCCACCAGAAAAATTCCTGGTTATTGCAGCAGCTAACTATGCCCATGCACTTTTGATTTTTGAGTTTATTTTGCCTCTAAATTTTGTTTTCATATGCTTTTTTGGCAGGTATGTTGCAGAACGGGAAAAAGTTCGACTCCTCGCGAGACAGGAACAAGCCCTTCAAGTTCAAGATTGGACATAGCGAGGTCATTAAAGGCTGGGAAGAAGGAGTAGCACAGGTAAGAGAGGAAGGTTGAGGCCCTGCTTGTTTTGTCTTTTAGTATTAAGCAGTACGTTATGCATTCCATGTTCTAAGTACATATTGAACTTCATTTATTCATTTATACTGCCAGGTTTTAATTGATCATACCTAACAGTTAGTTGCAATTCTGAAGGTGCTCTCATACAGTGAACAGGTGCACCACTGCAGTTGTTTGTTTTTTAAATTGTGCTTAGATGCACTGCAGTGGTCAGCAACAATGAGAGGGAGGCTGTAAAACAGATTCTACTGTAGCTATTGGAGTTCAGATCGGTTCAGCTGTAACACATTCCTTCCTTCAGCTCTTGTATGATAATGGCAGCCACAGAAAATACACAGTTACAGAGTTTTCAGTTAGAGAAAACAGATGAATGAGGACAAATGGAGTCACAGCATCAACAGCAACAGCAGTCTGACATTACTTATTTTCTGCAGTTGTGTATGTAATGCTGAGTAGCTGACTTGATTGCTGTCCGCTTGAAAGTGGTCTTTTACAGCTGCAGTGAGTAGAAACCAAGATCTGTTATGAAAGGAGAATAAACTATGCAGTTTCTCATATTTTACTTGTGGTCGGGCCTCTTGGTAAAGTACGCAAACAAAAGCCCTGAGTTCCGAATATCTGCTTGTGTTTCAGGTTCCTGGTATTATGTTTGCCTGCCAACTGTCACACTGTTATTGTTTACAGGGACACTTGAATAGGGTATTAATTTACAAGTCAAAAAGTGTTTTGTGTTCTGTGACAAGGGACTTTTCGGGCGTAGGCGTAAAGTACAAGAAAATGCACATAAATACTCAGTGTGTTCTGCTGTCCCCTCGCCTCTCCTCTCCTGTGCTGCAGATGAGCCTGGGCCAGAGGGCTAAAATCACCTGCACACCGGATATGGCTTATGGAACAACAGGCCACCCCGGAGTTATCCCACCAAACGCAACCCTTATTTTTGATGTGGAGCTGCTTAAGCTGGAGTGACGCATGGGGTAGAAGGCAAAGGCAGAAGGCTAATGGGGCTGCATTCACCATAACCCACAACCGGGAGACTATACCCGACTGTTGCCTCTCACAGCCACCCGCTCTTATGTTTCTCTGTTTTCACAGCCTTCGTCTTTTTCTTCAGTTAGGTATTTAAACGCATCTTCTGCTTCGTTGCCATCGTTTTGAGCTAGATGCTGCAAGAAAATGTTCATGTCGTACAAGACTCTTATACACACACACACGTTTTGGTTTGTTTGTTACACATGCTTGTTTTGTTGAACTTCATTTAATGTTGTAAATTTTGTTGATCCCTGTTCTCTTTGAAAAGCCGTACTACATTGCAATCAAAACATATATTGCCTTACAGTTTGAACAGCGGAGTTGAGGGTACATAGGTTAAAAGTACAATGTCTGCTCTGTATATTTACTGGGCATTATATACCACTGTCTGCATCGCCACTTTGAAAAAAGGCTTGTCCTGCTGAATGCTCTGAATGATGTTGCTGTGTTTGGTATATTTTATAATCCTTGTGAACATGCAAGTGTAACCTATAAAATCAAACCCAATCAATACTGTACAGAAGTCTTTAAGAGCCATTGCTACTATGACAGTTTATCGACCAACTCTTGAATAAAGTGGCATGCACTATGTTAAAAAGTCTGTGTCCTTTGTGTGATTTGTGAGTGACTGATTGCTATTTCCAGAGGAATCTGTTTACCAGTTCACATATTGTGTTCAATTTTTATGAAACCATAATCAAATTTTTTGTAAAATAAGTAAACCATGCATTTAATCACATCTGGAATCTCGCCTTCAGACGACAAGATGTGGAGGACTTCATCACTTCAAGAAACACATGTAAACTAATACTTATTCCATTTAAGGATAAAATTTCTTTGCAAGAAAAAGGTCCTTGGTGTGCCAAGAAATCTGTATACAGGGGAGAAGGCCTTTAAAACCTGTATTTAATGGTCATCAGGCCAGAAATTAAGATGAATACAGATGTTTCAACTTCCTGGGACCAGTTTTGGGAGGGTCTTTTTCTGTCCCAGCATGACTGCCGCAATGCACAAACCAAGATCCATAAAGGTGTGGTTAGTTAAGTATGTTGTGGGAGAATTCAGCCCCATCTAGCATTTTTCGGATGAACTAATATGGAGATACATCACAACCTGATTTGTCCATGTATTTTATCTCAGTTTCAAAACGTGATATGTTGTTACCATTTTTATTTAACTATGGGTTTGAATTATATGCAGTCATTGCACGTCTGTTTTTATCACCTTGAATTTTCCTGAAATCTCTAATAATAATAATAATAAACATGAATTCTCAGTCTTCGCGTCGACAAAACAGGGAATAAGGGTGGTCATTATAAAAAAATATGTTTCAACTGTACTAATTGTTTACTACAACTGAAACGACATCAATAGCTGAATAACCCAATAAAGCAAATTAAATATACACATACACTAACAACTGTTTGTGTCGCTCATCTCTACGACAGTCAAATATCTTTGCTGTAACATGTGTTTCCGGTGTAATAGGTCAAAGGGTACTGTAGTTGATTCTCGCAACCGATTGGCTGACTGTCTCTGTTGTCAAACTCCATTGGCTACAGGCACACACGCCTGTCATCAGTCTGAACAAGAAAACAAACGACAAGGTCAGAATTCTGTTGTAATATCTCTGAAAATACTCACTGTTAAACACGCGAGGCACCAATATGCCTCATGTTGTATACCACTGTTTTGCTTTTACGTTTACGCCATTGCAAACGAGTGCAGCTCGGTAGCGTTTTACGGCTAGCTGACTTAGCTTAGCAACGTGTCTAGTCTTTTGTTTTTTTTGCATATTGCTCTCATATAAGTCTGTAGTTTTATTCCACCACAGCGACATAAACAGCGCGTGGTTTTGTAATTTGATAAAGTGTGATGTAGTCATGTATTTATTCAGTTTGTTTCTTTACCACTATGCTAATAACTAGTTAGCATCTTCTCTTTTAATTTATCATCTGCAAGTTAAAATACGCCACGAAAGAGCAGGTGTCCACCGCCTGTTACTTAACTTGATTTAGTCACATTGAAATGCATTTTAAAGGTCAACAAACCATAAAAATTTGATGTGCAGAATATTCAGTCAAATCTGATTCAATCTGCATAAAAGTTTGCAAACTTTGCACACATAAGATTTTAAAAGCTTCTCCTCTGGTAGGTATGCTTCTACCAATAACTTTCAATCTAAAATATAAATGATCTTATAAATTACATTTTAGAACTGAGTGCCATATCTCTGTCTTGTAAATGTCTCTGCTGGTACCCAGGACCAAACCTAGCCGTGACCACAATACCTCGGTCTGCCCTGCAACCGTCCAACACGGCCCATCTCTGTAAACTTAACCACATCACTGCAGACTACCTAACCTGCACTTACAATCTGCTATAAAGTTTGAGTACATGGATTTATTATCATTTAATTTGCTTTCAAAAACACTTTAGGATATGAAACAGGCAACTCTAGCAATGCATGCAAAATATCTTCCAAAGTAAATGAGAACATTGCATGTAAGCTTTACATTTCTAGTTTATCAAGTGACACTTGCTGCTGTGTTTTGTATTAAACTGTCAAACAGATTTAATTAGTCATTAACTGGAAATTGCCAGATTGTTCCAACTTACTACAACTGCTGATTTGAGCAGCTTTTTCTCTTCTGCCTCCAGGTTTTTCCATGTGTGAGTGATTAAGCCAACAGTAAGCATGCTGACCGCACAGAGGGCATGTGCAGCGATGGCTGCCCGGCACCTGGTTAGAACTTCAGTCTCCTCATCCCTCACACACTGCTCTCTGATCCATACTTCAGTACCCTGTCAGGACCGTGCTGAGCTGCATTCTGAATGGGCCAGTCTGGCTAAGAAACAGCTGAAGGGGAAGAATCCAGAAGATCTGATCTGGCACACTCCTGAGGGGATTAACATCAAGCCCGTGTACACCAAAACAGACTCAAAAGATGTTGCTGATGAACTGCCAGGAGTGTTTCCTTACACTAGAGGGCCCTATCCCACCATGTACACATACAGACCTTGGACTATCAGGCAGTATGCTGGATTCAGCACTGTTGAGGAGAGCAATAAGTTCTATAAAGACAACATAAAGGGTAGGTTTTGTTGTGGTCTACGTTTTTCACATTTCTGCCAAGCTTGCATTGAAATAATTATTACGCTACTCTTTGACCCTCTCGTTTCAGCTGGTCAGCAGGGTCTTTCTGTGGCCTTTGACCTCCCAACACACCGTGGTTATGACTCGGACAACCCCAGGGTCCACGGAGATGTGGGCATGGCTGGAGTGGCTATAGATACAGTTGAGGACATGAAGTTGCTCTTTGATGGAATCCCATTGGAGAAGATGTCTGTTTCAATGACTATGAATGGAGCAGTTATCCCTGTGTTGGCAATGTTTATTGTCACCGGAGAGGAGCAGGGCGTTCCAAAAGAGAAACTAACTGGCACGATTCAAAATGATATTTTGAAGGAATTTATGGTGCGCAACACCTATATTTTCCCCCCGGAACCTTCCATGCACGCCATTGCAGACATCTTTGCATATACCTCTAAGGTATGTAATAGCACGGGTTTAATGAAACCTTTTTTCCGGTGCTGTTGAACACAGTGTAACTGATTTACTACCACGGTCATGTTCACAGCACATGCCTAAGTTCAACTCCATATCCATCAGTGGCTACCATCTTCAGGAGGCCGGTGCCGATGCCATCTTGGAAGTAGCCTACACCATTGCTAATGGCCTGGAGTACTGCCGCACTGGACTGAAAGCAGGGTTAACCATAGATGAATTTGCTCCAAGGTAAAAGTTGACAAAGTGTTTTAATAATAATGTTATTTAATAATAGTTTATATTTCTGAGAAATCTATGATATAACACGTCACAAATGCCTTCAGGATTGCTGCCAGTGATGGTCACAATATCAACAAATGACAGTTGTGATGTTGGTGAATGAATAAGACGCTCAGTAAATGTCAAAACTTACATTAATATTAATGCACAATGACAGTGATGATGCAGATTTAACCAGTAAACAAATGTTTTTATATCAAACCATTAAATTACTGTGAATCATCATAAAAGTAAAGCCAATTAACCATAAATCTTTAACTATTATCGAAAACAAACATGCAGGTATTGCATGCTCATCATTTCCGCCGCAATTTACCACAAAAAGAAGGGAAAAAAACAAATCAAGTTTTTCTTGGAATTGCACAAATTACACGTTTTTTTTGCTAATATGAGTTCAGTCATGCTAAAAAATAACTACATCACATTCATTTGACAATATTAACAGAGGTGCTACAAAGTTATTTTTGTAAATTAAATGAGATAAAAAGTAAATAAAAGGTAGGTATTCCTCTATATTTAATACATTTTCAAATATATAGATTCAGTCACAGGGGTGCCAATGATTGGAACCTTATTTTTGGTAAAAGCTGTTTAAACATTTCACATCTGGAGTCTGGTGGTCTTTATATTTAAGGTTGTGGTGTCATTATGCCAGTATTGAAACAGCTCCAGTGAGCCTCCAGATAAGTTTGTTAGGTTACAAGACATGTTTAGAAAAGGCTTAAAATATTTAAACTAAATAATTCCACTGAGAGGAATCCATCTACTACTGGTGCAGGTTACCAGTCAATTGCTGCTCCAGCAAATTAAACCCAGGATCGAACCAATATATTAGCTTGTCTAAATGTGTCCATTTAGCAAAGGTGGAAAGTAATGAATTACATTTACTTGCGTTACTGTAATTGAGTAGTTTTTTGTGTATTTGTACTTTTTAAAGTCATTTTTCAAGTCGGTAATTTTACTTTTACTTACCGTATTTCCTGGACTACAAAGCGCACCTGAATATTAGCCGCACAAGCTAAAATCAGGGGAAAATCCTGTTTTGTACATACATTAGCCGCACCTGACTAAAAGCCGCAGGTGTTTCAATGTTGACTTATCATATGTAAGAGAATTGTCAAAAAAAGAACAAAGCGAATTGTCAGGAAAGAGATGGCTGTTTGGAGACATCACTTTTATTAATATTTTGAAAAACAAGTTATGGGTACATATTTGCACATGTACTGTGCTTCATAAATGAGTAACAAATGTAGTACATAACAATAACCTACAGCACACCAGAAAAATAGATTCAGACTACCTTTTAGGCTCAGGTGCAGTGACACGGCTTTAACAAGAAGAAAAGTCAGTCACTCACCACCATCTTCCTGCGCACTAAAACCACCAAAGTCCTCTTCTCCAGTGTCGGAAACGAACAGGCTCATGATGGCTTCGTCATCCACTCTCCGCTTCTCTCCTTCGTTGTCACTTTCAAAACCAAACAAATCCTCATTGTCAGTGTCAGAGTCGAACACCCTCAGAGGGCCGTGGCGGTGTCCTCCTCTCCATCATGCAGCAGTCCAGCCCTTCGAAATCCGTTGGTGATCGTGGATGTTTTCACACTTTTCCACGCTGTCAGAATCCACCGGTGGAGTTGGGCATAACTTGCTTTTCGCAAGTTTATCGCCGCTCATCATCCAGCTGAACGCGTAGCGCTACTTTGAAGTTTGTTTTTCGCGCTACTTCGTACGGCATTACGTTGCCTGGCGGATGGACATGTGACCAACATACCACTCTTGAACCCCGATCCTTCCGCCAGGCAACGTAGTGCCGTACAACAGCGGAACAAACAAAACAAATCCGCTCATGGACAATCCATAGAAAAGCCGCACCTGACTAAAAGCCGCAGGGTTCAAAGCTTGTGCAAAAAGTAGCGGCTTATAGTCCGAGAATTACGGTAAGTATATTTTTTAAAAAGTATTGTACTTCGCTACATTTTCAATCACACCTGTTACTGAGTAAATTAAAAGAACAAACAAAAAAAACCTCCAACATTGTGCTTCGGAAATACTGCAGGGAATGATGGGTAGTAGAACAAATTGGCATTGGGTCACGATAAATATGGAGTCTGACATTGGTGGTACGGATCCAGCGAAAAAAGAAACCCCGTCGAATTCTGCTGACTCTGAACTCGAAGAAACCGATCTGAACCCCTGGCTATATTTAAGGGACCATTTCGGCTTCAAGTGCAAGAAAGGCAACAGCTTTATTATGCAGTGTAAGCTGTGTTTGCCCAGAGAGACAGAGTTAGCAGCTTTTAGAAATTCCACATCAAACCTGCGCAAGCATGTAGAGGTAAGTTAAATGAAACTTGTACATTTATTTTAGCAAAAAGGCTGTGCTCAAGTTAATCACATTAAGTTAAGACATAAGCTGTTATTGGGCACGTTGTTGTCCACGCAACTTAAATTTTTTTTTACTCGATTGGTAAATTGCCAAAAGAAAATGTGTTTACTTACAATTTTCCTGTTTGTTAATAATAATAATTTATTTTAAAAAAATAGTTAAATTAGACAGAAGCGGCTACTTTCTTACTTAACCCACATATGTTCACACGTGTGCAGAGGTGTTTTTTTCTGTTCTCAATAGGGGTGCAACGATACTTGTATCGATATTGAACCGTTCATACAGTGCTTTCGGTTCGGTACGCATATGTATGAACAATACAAAATTTGTAATTTATTTTATCAACTTTCCTTCTGACGATGCTGTCTGTGTTGAGCGCTCAGTGAATCTGCGTTCGACTACTCCGCCTAGGCTGCACTGTCGAGCGCAGATCCACTGAGCGCTCAACACAGACAGCATCTTCAGAAGGAAGAGCGCAGGGCAAGCTAGCGAGACTGAAGTTAAGCTCTCCTTGCAACATGGCAAACTGAACCTCCCCCACCCTCATTCAGATCTGGCGTTTGGAATTATTTTGGTTTTCATGTGACGTATGACCCTGAAGGTAAGCGCGTCATGGACTAAAGTAAAACAGTATGTTGGATGTGCCATGCAATGCTCAATTACATGGGTGGGAACTAGTGTGTTAGCGCAGTTAGCTCATTAACGTGTTGGCTGTCTAGCCCCATGCAGGGGTAGCTCGTTAACGTCATTTCAACGAGATTAACGCTGACAGCACTAGTGGGAACACAACGAATATGACTGCACATTTATGCCGACATCATCCTAGTGCAAAGACAAGTGGATGCAGACAAAAACAACAAGCATGCATGCTACAAACTTTACCGGAGTCATTTAGACAGCCGTTAGCACATGATTCTCCTTATGGGGACCTGATATGTTTAATATTGTGGCGAGCTCAGACAACGAGGAGACGGAGGTGTCGTTTGGTCTTGCTTCCCGTGAGCTAGCCAGGGAGCACAGCCGTTTATTGACATCTGCAGAAGAACACTGCCGCTAGCTAACTGCTCAGCGCGGCAACCGCACAGCAACAACAACAACACACAGAGCGCCCTCTGACCCCGGAAGGACACACCGTCGCAGCGAGAGGGCGTCACCCGTCACTATGGCAACATAAACAAAACATAACTGTACAAACAGAACCCCGAACAGCCCTGACCCGCTACATAGCCCCCCACCTAAGGGGTCAGTCGTCCCCGACGACCCCATTGCCCCACACAAAGTCCTGCAAATGTCCAGGTGCCTTCTTTTGGCGCACCGGCCGGTCACGACCGGCGGGGGAAAAGTCACTCGGGTCAGAACATGGGGTGCCACCATCATCCCACTTCTGACACCAATGTGGCGAGCTCAGACAAGGAGGAGACGGAGGTGTCGTTTGGTCTTGCTTCCCATGAGCTAGCCAGGGAGCACAGCCGTTTATTGACATCTGCAGAAGAACACTGCCGCTAGCTAACTGCTCAGCGCGGTAACCGCACAGCAACAACAACAACACACAGGGCGCCCTCTGACCCGGAAGGACACACCGTTGCAGCGAGAGGGCGTCACCCGTCACTATGGCAACATAAACAAAACATAACTGTACAAACAGAACCCCGAACAGCCCTGACCCGCTACATAGCCCCCCACCTAAGGGGTCAGTCGTCCCCGACGACCCCATTGCCCCACACAAAGTCCTGCAAATGTCCAGGTGCCTTCTTTTGGCGCACCGGCCGGTCACGACCGGCGGGGGAAAAGTCACTCGGGTCAGAACATGGGGTGCCACCATCATCCCACTTCTGACACCAATGTGGCGAGCTCAGACAACGAGGAGACGGAGGTGTCGTTTGGTCTTGCTTCCCGTGAGCTAGCCAGGGAGCACAGCCGTTTATTGACATCTGCAGAAGAACACTGCCGCTAGCTAACTGCTCAGCGCGGTAACCGCACAGCAACAACAACAACACACAGGGCGCCCTCTGACCCGGAAGGACACACCGTCGCAGCGAGAGGGCGTCACCCGTCACTATGGCAACATAAACAAAACGTAACTGTACAAACAGAACCCCGAACAGCCCTGACCCGCTACAATATGCTGCCGAGAATATAGCCCAGAAGAAGCGTATAGTATAGCTTTTATTTTGGAAAGAGCCATTTCTCAGTAATAAACTCTCTTTTCCAAAGATGAGTGATTCCTCAGTCAGATACAGGTGTTACCGCGCCAGATCCGCGGCCCCGAACCGTAGTAAGGAAACCTCTGGCAGTAACTTGAAGGTTCCGTAACTGACTCGTAGCCGGAAACAGCTTACTATACAGGTCAACTCCGCTAGCAAAAAGATCGAAGGAGGCGTAGGAAACTTCTTTACCGAACTTTATTTCTTCTCTAAGGCACGAACACCGCGTACAGTGGGCTGAAACAGTTTACTCACACCGAGCATCGCCGACACAACTCTGGCTGTCGAGGGAGTTATTATATTCCTTTTATTTATTTTCTTTTCGTCTCTTCTGTAGCTAACCGTTACTTTTTCCCCTTCTCCGCTCTCTCTCTTCACACACACCAGGCAGTCCCGCTACACACATCCCGAATACATTTCCCATCAGGCTTCATCCTTAAAGGGGCATGCCTGTAACACAGGGCTTGCAAAATCGCTAGCCCGACGTCCCGGGGCTAGCGCCCTCCACACAGGGCGCCCTCTGACCCCGGAAGGACACACCGTCGCAGCGAGAGGGCGTCACTAGTCACTATGGCAACATAAACAAAACAACTGTACAAACAGAACCCCGAACAGCCCTGACCCGCTACAATATGCTGCTGAGAATATAGCCCAGAAGAAGCGTATAGTATAGCTTTTATTTTGGAAAGAGCCATTTCTCTGTAATAAACTCTCTTTTCCAAAGATGAGTGATTCCTCAATCAGATACAGGGTTTGCAAAATCGCTAGCCCGACGTCCCGAGGCTAGCGATTTTTCCAGTCGGGCTACCAAAATCTATCTCTGCCCTGCCCGTTGGGCTATTGTAGGAAGGAAAAATATATGTCAATGCTTTTGCATTCTTTCAGAAATGTAGATGGGTAATTATGTCATTGGCATCGGTGAGCCACTGTCAATATGTGACATATTGAAATCGCGTTTGAATTTGCGCTTGTTTTTTGCTTTCACTTTGCAATCGAGCGAACTGTGTATAGAGAGCGACAGTACTGATTGGTGAGTGATGATAATTTGCGCACCAATTCCTCTGACATCGTCTTATCAATCGTTAGCTTACTACGCAAACATGACGAGTGAAATCTCCCGCAGCTTAAACATGTGAGAGGTTGATCGCGCAGAGAATCGCTGACCGTTATGTGTGTGTGTGTGTGTGTGTGTGTGTGTGTGTGTGTGTGTGTGTGTGTGTGTGTGTGTGTTTGTGTGTAAAAGCAGCAGGATATATATTTTAGTTCTGCTGAGGCAAATAAGACAGGTCAGGGTGAAGAAGTGACAGCCAAAGAAAAGCTCACCACAAAACGGAAAAGTTTATATATATATAAAAAGAGTTTTGCTCTGAACTGTATTTTATTTCTTGAGAAGACTAATCACTGTAGGGAACCTAATTCCTATTAAGAAGCCTATCTTTCCCATTTTTTGACACAAATCTGGGGTTGGAGGCATTTGATGAACTTGCAATGAATGACCCAAATATGTGATGAAAAACCTTTCCATGTCTTTCCTGTAATTGCTGCTTAGCAGCTGACGTGCACACTGATGCCAGGATATTTGCAGTGTGCCAAAATCAATTGAAATAGTAGCTTCGCCAATTTATTGCCGGGGCTGTGCTTTTCATAAATGTCAGACTGAGACAGATCAGGCAGTTGAATTAGGTTGGATATAAAATTGTAATTATTCAGATCGTTATTATTTGGCGCGGTCTGCAGTTGATTTTGGATGATGTACCCTCTTGATTTGGAAAGTGCTGGTTAAGGATAGCAAATAACAGGAAGGGAAGAAAGGTTATATCCCAAACAACGATCTGATTGATCTGATTTTTAGCTAACTTGTACCACATACCAGTGGTGTATGTGACAGTTATTATCTGGCTGCATAGTGACATTTATATAATCCATAATAAAGCACCAAGGCCAAGCTCTTTTTCTGTATAGAAAACACTAAATTCTACGCTGGTGTGTCACTTGTAATTTTTAACAAACCTCTCTTTTGACATTTTTGTGTTTTTCTTTTCAGGCTGTCGTTCTTCTGGGGCATCGGGATGAATTTCTACATGGAAATTGCCAAGCTGAGGGCAGCCAGGAGGTTATGGGCTACGCTCATTAAAGACAATTTCCAGCCCAAGAATGCCAAGTCTCTCCTCCTGCGCACACACTGCCAGACCTCAGGCTGGTCTCTCACTGAACAAGTAAGTATGAATTGTTTTATTGAATGCTCTCACAGTACGAGGAGATAATTGTCCAACTTTGAGATCCCGAATTGTTAGATTTCGAAATCTGCAAATAAAGACAGAAATGTAAAAATGAAAATTGTAAATGAATTAATCAGTATTAATGTGCCATGTGACCGCTCTCAGGATCCATACAACAATGTGATCCGCACGGTGATTGAAGCCATGGCCGCTGTGTTTGGGGGGACCCAGTCGCTGCACACCAACTCTTTCGATGAAGCTCTGGGCTTGCCCACCGTGAAAAGCGCTCGCATCGCCAGGAACACTCAGATCATCATCCAGGAGGAGTCGGGCATCCCCAAAGTTGCAGATCCTTGGGGAGGCTCGCACATGATGGAGGCTCTCACAGATGATGTCTATAACACTGCTTTGAAGGTTGGTCGCAGGGCCAAAGGCAGTAACCAGAGCGGTGAATTCATTATTGATTAACCATTAACCATTTTTGACCTGAATCTTGTATTGTGCAGGCTTTATTTCTCCTTTGCTCCAAGTGCTCTTGCTGTAGCTTTAGAACAGCAACCCATAATCATAAAGAGATTCTTTTATAGCCGGTCTTTTGCTTTTTATAGTTTATTAAAGACATCGAAGAGATGGGAGGCATGGCCAAAGCGGTAGCCGAGGGAATTCCAAAGCTCCGTATTGAGGAATGTGCTGCTCGTAGACAGGCCCGCATTGACTCAGGTACTGCATAAAGGTGACTTCTTTATAAGGCCTTAAAGCCTCTCTTTCTTTAACCTCCCTCCTGACTTTAATTACTTAAAGCAGTCCTAACATTTAACCTGCCCTCTGCCTGTGCTGCAGTGAAACGGAGAATTTACATCTCAATTCAAAGAGAAAAAAAGGGATGTTGTTTCAATGTGAATACAGAAAGAAGTGGTTAGCAAATCTCTAAAACCCATATTTTATTCACAATAGAACATAGAAAACATCAAATGTTTCAACTGAGTTTATGTTTTATAAAGAGTATTAGCTCATTTTAAAACATGTGTGAAAAAAAGTTGGGACAGTGGCAACGAAAGGCTGGAAAAGTGTCATTTTGTAACTATCTAGGTTAACTGGCAACATGCCACTAACATGATCGGGTATAAAAAGAGCATCTTAGACAGGCAGATGTTCATCAATCTCCCAAAACTGATTAGATATTTTTAGAATAATTACATGATCTGCAGAACGTAATATCATCAAATGATTCTGAGAATCTGGAGAAATATCTGTGCGATAGGGACAGGATGAAAATCAAGTCTGTGTGCCTGTGACACAAAACAGACACGATTCAGTCACTCGGAAATCAGTGCAGCACTTGCAGAAATCACTGTCTCTGAAGTCAAAGGAGCTTGCAAAGAAAAGCGTCTGGACTTCTTTAACCCTGGAGAAACCATGGGGTCGGATCTGACCCCATGGTTTCTCCAGGGTTAAGTTGCTTGAAGACGTTTCACCTCTCATCCGAGAAGCTTCTTCAGTTCTAAGGTCAAATGGTGGGGAGTCCCAGATTTAAACCTAGCCACCATCTGACCTTAGAACTGAAGAAGCTTCTCGGATGAGAGGTGAAACGTCTTCAAGCAACTTAAAGAAGTCCAGACGCTTTTCTTTGCAAGCTCCTTTGACTACGATGACCTGGATGACTGAGAACCTTCACAGATACACTGTCTCTGAATATTCTGAGCCACAGTGAGGGAAAGTGGAAAACTGGTGTGTGATTGAATGAACTGACGTTTGAACTTCTTTTTGGAAAACACTGAGGCTGTGTCCTCTGTAATAAAAAGGAGAGGGACTATTTATTGGCAACTTGAAGATCTGAAAAGACGCCGTGAGTGCTGAAAGGTATAAAACAGGTTTTAGAGCTGCATCCAGATGTATTTCTTTTTCAGGGAAGGCCTTTCATATTTCAGCAAGATGATGCCAAACGGCATACACTGTCTTTCACAAATGTGTGACTTCGTGCTAAATTCATCAGTTGAAAACATTTGAAATATCATGAAACTAAAAAAATACAAGAAAGCAGACCCAGGACTGTTGAGCAGCTAGAATCCTCCATCAGACATAAACAGGACAACGGTTCTCTCCAGCTGCTCGTCTCCTCCATTTACAGACTGTCGTTAAAAGAAGAGCTGATGCTGTGCAGCAGTAAACATGGCCGTGTCCCAACTTTTTAGAGATGTGTTGCTGCCATGACATTCGAAATGAGCTAATATTTTCATTAAACGCTGCAGTGTCGCAGTTTACATGTACTTGAAGTTGTATATTTAAAAGGATAACCTTTCTCACCAGATCATAATGATCTTCATTTCTTCTCATCATCGCCCTAATAACTTACCATTTACTTCCTTTGTGTCTGTCATTTATCCTCTGTCATTCTCCTGAATGTTTCAGGCTCAGAAGTTATTGTTGGTGTGAACAAGTACCGTCTGGAGAAAGAGGAGACGGTGGAGGTCCTGGCCATAGATAACACTGTGGTGCGCCAGAAGCAGATTGAAAAACTGAAAAAGGTCAGTGGTACAGTGAACAGCTTGATGAATTGGCAGTATGACAGGTATAATATACGCCTTTCAAAGACACATGCGCCTTTTAATCGGCACAGGAGGGTTTTTTTTTCTTTCTTTAAACTGGAAAAAACGGTTTGCAGAGTTTGGGAAACATCAAGGCTTTCTAATCTTCTAATGGTTTTTTAATTTCACAGTTCCAAAACAGCAATGGTCATTCAAAACACTTTATATTATAAGGTTTGCCCTTTAAAGCCTGAAACATGAAATGTTAGAAATAAAAATCTATTTTCCTTTGAACATTGAGGGTTTATTGAACTTTCTCTCACATAACATAAAAAAACAAAAAAAACCCAAAACACACACATATATATATATATATATATATATATATATATATATATATATATATATATATATATATATATATATATATATATATATATATATATATATATATATATATAATTTTTTTTTTTTTTTTTTTATGTGAGAGAAAGTTCAATAAACCCTCAATGTTCAAAGGAAAATAGATTTATCTTTGCAGTTACTGCTTAAAAACTTATTTTGCACTTTATTTAGGTATTTGGGAGAAGTCTCAAAAACTTTTGTACTGAATACAATAAACTACTTTGTTGGGTTCAGACCCTACAGCTTTATTTAGGATAGTTACACATTGTGAGACAGTGAGCTGTCTGCAAAATGTACTTTTCTACATATGGTCCCAGTTTGCTGACATAACCAAGTGATGAATATAAAAATTCATCACGATTTTCCGCACACAAAAATAAGTAAGTAAAAAGTAAGTAACATTTATTTATATAGCGCTTTTCACAGATAAAAATCACAAAGTGCTTTACAACACAAGAAATGGAAATATAAAACAATGTAACAGTAAATAAAACAGCAATGTAAAACAACAAAACAATAAAAACAACCTAAGAAGAAATTAATCAAATGCTTTTCTAAATAAAAATGTCTTCAGCTGTTTTTTATAAGAATCAACGTGCAGCGCAGAGACATTGGAAGACACAACCGTGATGCCGCTGCCTGATCGGCCCGATCACCACGAGTTTTAAAACAAGTGCGCAGTACCACCAGCAGTCTCTGGTCTAATGAACTTAAAGCTCGAGAAGATGAATGCGGTTTCAGCAGGTCAGATAAATATTGGGGAGCTTGACCATGTAGGGCCCTAAAGGTTAGAACTACAATTTTAAGATGAAACCTAAAACTTACAGGCAACCAGTGAAGGGGGGCTAAAACTGGAGTAATATGAGATCTTCTCTTGGTGCCTGTTAAGAGACGTTCTGCAGCGTTGTGCACAGTCTGAAGATGATAGAAGGCTGATTTGTTAAAACAAGTAAAAAGACCGTTACAGTAGTCTAAATGGGAAGGAATAAAAGCATGAATAATAATCTCAAGTTCAGGCTTTGACACCATTAGTCTGAGTTTTGAAATATTCCTTAAATGATAAAAACAAAAGTACCCAAACCTGTATAAGTAGTATATACAACAGCATGATGGATTAAAACATTTAAGTGCCATGTTTATATCACATTGCCTCCTTTTCTTTAGGTGAGGGAGAGCCGTGACCCTGAGAAAGCCAAGAAGTGTCTGGCTGCCATTGAGGAGTGTGCCCGAACCAGGGAGGGCAACCTTTTAGCTCTGGCTGTGGAGGCATCAAGAGCCAGGTCAGAACTGACTCAGAAAAACTCCTTTGATCAGTCTTATGTCTGCGTGAACGCTGCTTCAAAACCTCAGTCAGGCTGCAGTTTTATTCTGGTCTGTTGTTCCTTTGTTAATCAGTGTAAATCGTTTCCTAATCAGTGCCTTCAAATGAGCAGAGTGACCTTTTCCAGCACTAGAAGGGCGATCGTGGCTCAAGAGTTGGGTGTTCGTCTTGTAATCGGAAGGTTGCCGGTTCGAGCCCCAGCTCGGACAGTCTCGGTCGTTGTGTCCTTGGGCAAGACACTTCACCTGCCGCCTACTGGTGATGGCCAGAGGGGCCGATGGCGCAATATGGCAGCCTCGCCTCTGTCAGTCTGCCCCAGGGCAGCTGTGGCTACAACTGTAGCTGCCTCCACCAGTGTGTGCATGAATAGTGGAAAGCGCTTTGAGGGGTCCCGAAAATGCAATCCATTATTATTATTAGATAACTGCTATTAAATGCACCCATCCTGTGTGAATGTATTTACCACTACACTGTAATCCACTCTGTGCTTTTTCTTCAAGGGGTTTTTGTTTCTGGGTAACTTTTAGCACCGGTTTTCAATTTCCTTTCATACCCAAAACTGTTATGTGACAAACCAAATCACGAGGAATAGAAGGTTAAAAGGCGTAAAACACAGAATATAATCGATATATATATAATGTCATCTCTACACACCAGCACACCTGCAGCCTGTTCATGTGCTACAGCTTCTACAATACCAGAGTCTGACTGGTGTGTTCTGATAATCTGCAGCAGGTTATTTAATAGTCATTAGTTACTCTGATATTAGGTTAAGAAGCTGGTCACATGTGAAATTAAACGTTATTGTTACATTATCAGCCTTACTCTCTGGTCTTGAGAATGTAATAATGAACTGTGTAACGCTTGGGTGCAATATTATGTGAAGAGTTCACGTGCTAATTGCAGCTTATTTCCTTGGATGCAGGGGGATAGCCTGACTGGGAACGCTTATAACGGCTTCATATCCGGTTATCTCTAAAAAAAACATTTAATTTCCTTCCAATATGTTTTTTCATATAAACACAAGTGCCTCGCTAATTTACATTTCAACAGCTGATTTAAAATTAGCAGTAAAATTACGTATCTGTTGCTTTTTTATTACCCTCTGCGGATCAGTGACGACACGAGAGCTCCCATAATTCACAATGAGCATACAATGATAAAATTTGTAATGCTATTATTAAAAAACAGGCTATTAGTGTATTGAGTGTGGATATCTTAAAATAGTGCTTAATGATTATTTATCACTCGAATCTGCTCCTTTCTGCAGATGCTCTGTTGGTGAGATAACTGAAGCCATGAAGAAGGTGTTTGGGGAACACAAGGCCAGCACCAGGATGGTGAGCGGGGCTTACCGCACTGAGTTCGGAGAGCATGAAGAGATCACTCTGGCCAACAACAGGTAGAAAATAATAACAATTTATTTCATGACCTTTATAATTTACATGCTAGACTCTCGATTTGCTGATTCAAGTAAAATTCTTCTTCCCCCCCATTAAAAAAAACAAACAAAGAGTTGCAGAGTTCAAGAGCCATGAGGGGAGGAATCCTCGATTGCTGGTGGCAAAGATGGGGCAGGATGGTCACGACAGAGGTGCCAAAGTTATCGCCACGGGGTTTGCAGACCTGGGCTTCGATGTAGACATCGGACCACTGTTTCAGGTGAATGTTGTACCAAGGAAATAGGATGTTTTACTGCCTGTAATGACCTCAATCTGATAATATATGTATCAGAATTGTTTCGTTTTGTTCATTTGTTTCAAAATTCAAATTCAAATTTTATTTGTCACGTACACAGTCATACACAGTACGATATGCAGTGAAATGCTTACACAACTGCTCGTGACCTAAAGAAAAAAAATGGCTATGAATAAGATAGGAAATAAATATGAAAATTAAAAAGGGTAAATTTAACTAGGAAGGAATAAAATAAAATATAAAAATTAAAGTTAAAAATGAAATAACTGCACAGCAACAAATTAGAATGAAGGGTAAATTTAACTGGGAAAGAATAAGATAAAAGATATAAATTAAAGTTGAAAATAAAATAACTGTACAACAAAATACACAATACACAGTATAGAACTATATAAGAATGTATGAAGAAATATATATATATATATATACACACACACACACACACACACACACACACACACACACACACACACACACACACACACACACACACACACAATAACAGCAGCTGTCCAAGTATTAAATGGAAATGAAGAATATAATGTCCAGTGTTGTGCAATCCACATTTGTGTCTTGTGCAGTGCAAATATGCTTGAAGTGATTCGATTAGATGACCACGCATCTAATCGAATTAGTGTAAACAAAGTCCAGAAAGTCCAGTGTGTGTGTAAGAACCATATGTGTGGGTCAGTACTGTGTGGTGGTGTGATTGAGAGACCGTATCGCCTGCGGGAAGAAGCTCCTCCTCAGTCTCTCTGTGTTGGTCTTCAGGGAGCGGAATCGCTTTCCTGACCTCAACAGAGAGAACAGTCTGTTGTTGGGATGGCTGAGGTCCTTCACGATCTTCCTGGCCTTGGTCCAGCACCGCCTGCTGTAGATTGAGTGCAGGTCAGGGAGCTCGGAGCGGATGGTGCGCTCAGCTGACCGCACAACCCTCTGTAGAGCTCGTCTGTCCTGCATGGTGCTGTTCCCGAACCAGGTTGAGATGTTTCCCGCCAGGATGCTCTCTATGGTGCACGAGTAAAAGTTCCTGAGTTTCGGTACCGGTACCGTGTTATTGTCGGTGCTTACTGCAGCTGTCACACTCGAGTGGAAGAGAAGTGTTATTAATATACATGCAATGCAAAAACTGTAGGCTCAGGGCTCTGAGCTGCAGCAGGCTATGTCGATTGGGTGTCTGCACTAAGTTCAGCATCGATATGGGGCTCCGTGGGGAGCCCGAGACCACCAGGTTGTCTAAGGAGAGGTGCAACTGCACCCAGGCCACACCCCACCACATGCGGTTTTTCTGTTATTTGAAGTGTCCGAGGCATTTAAGGTCTTCTTTTGTGTTAAAGAGTAGTTAAAAAATAACTGATGCTCACACCTCAGATTTCTATGTAATCGGAAAGGTTTTGCTCTCTACATAATGCTCTGTAATGTGTAGTACTGACAAGCTACATCAAGAAATGGCGACGAACCCCGACTCCATACCGCATTAGCTTTAAGTGAATTTCAGATGCATATATAAGCTGAAGACATGCTGTTGGCGATTGTCATAACTTTTAAAAAATGAATGACATGCCGCTGAAGTCATACAGACGCAATCGCCGCATCTTTGTTGGACAGTTCAAAAGTTCAGACAACCTAAAGGTGCTTATTTAAGCTTCGCCAGATGATCTCATGGTCTGTGTGCATTTTGAATTGAGCCCTACAGCTAATTATGTCACACTTTGTTGGCATGAGTTCGCACCACTGATCACAGGGCTTGGTGTTAAGCTCAGCTGGTGGTGGTAAGTAAAGCGTGGCGTTAAACTGCTGTTATTTTTATCCCAGCTCATAAAAAAAGACAGAGGGAACTCAAGTATTAATATTCAAGTGTTACGCTGTTTCTGAAAAAACTGGAAAAATTAATCAAGACGATATCAAACATTGAAACTAAGAGATGTGACTGTGAAATAGGATTTAGAAAACACTCATTAAAAACTGCTGGGAGTGACTTCACGTTGTAATGCTTTACACAGTTGCCTAACAACCAAGACATCCCCGCTTAGATGGTGGGAGGAGACAAAAATCTCTCTGGGGTTTTGTCAGGAAAAAAATTAAGAGAAATGTATAGTGGAAAAATAAATCTAGTAATGTGAGTGTGAGTCTTTTAGAAGTAATGATGGGCTCTGTGAAAGACTGTGTAGGCACAGTCAACAAATTAAAAAATAACATTTCTATGGAAAAGCCTTTCATTGTTATTAAAATGTGACACATGAAAACAAAAAGACACATTAAGTGATCTTTGGGCATTTTGGCAGTTCTACATAAAAAAAATGACATTTTGAGAACAATACAGTAGCAGCATTACTGTTGCATTCATGTTTATTTTCCTCAAATCCTGCCCACCTCACTCTGAGTTGTTTGTGTGTTTTCCTCTTCTTTCTTTCTCCTAAACAGACCCCCCGGGAGGTGGCCCAGCAGGCGGTTGATGCAGACGTTCACTGCGTCGGGGTCAGCACGCTGGCCGCAGGACACAAGACCCTGGTGCCAGAGCTCATCAAGGAACTCCAAAAACTCAACAGGCCAGATATACTTGTCATCTGTGGAGGTGTCATCCCACCCCAGGTAAGCAGTCCATGCATGGTTTCCTTTGGATAATTAAAGCATTCCAGAGGATTTTATCTCCTAATGCGCCTTTTTTTTAGAGCCTGAAATGTAAGTCTAAGATTGTAGGTTTGAAATTAAACAGATAGACGAAAAACACAAGCTATAAATGCTCAAGTGTCTTTCTTTCCATCCCTTTCCTATTAGCTTAATATTTGCTGAACACTTAAATCCTTTTACCTTTCAAGGATTATTGAAGTTGTGGTAATTAATTGACAATATCCATCCCACTCCAGATAATAAAAGTTGAATTACTATTTCGTTTTTTAAGAGTGCATCGCCTTTTTAAAGATTAAAACATTTACCAACATTGCCTGAACACCGTGAATCTAAACCGTGTGACGCCTCTGTTTGAATGCAGGACTACGAGTTCTTGTACCACAGTGGCGTATGCGCCATCTTTGGCCCAGGAACCAGGATCCCACAGGCTGCAGTGGAGGTTATTGACAACATTGAGAAGAGCCTGGACAAGAATCGACAAGCAATGTGAAAGCTAACTGCAAAAAGCGAACTGCTTGTTCAAGCATCTGTACAGGATCAGTCTGACTGGTAGCACGAGGATGTAAAAGAAAAAGCAAGACTAATTGTTACATTTAGTTTTTTGTGTGTTCATTAACAACACTCAAAATGAACAATGCAACGTCAGACAAACCTCAGTAGGATTTGAATGACGTTTGTTAATGATTTCACCCTTTGCATCATACCTGTGTGATCTGTATTGATTTCTTAATCAGCCAGATTATATTACATCTGAAATTCCAGAAAATTCCAAAGTGTAAAAGAAAGCACTTATTATACACTGTTATTCCAATTAGGATTATGATGTGACAGAAATTTGCCCTTTTTTCTTTACAATCCAAGATAAAACACGGGGAAAACCACAAACCTGCTTTGAATGTATTTTTTGAAATGTCTCTGTGTAATTTAATAACATAGCAGAGTGTGATTAGTGCCAGTGTGGTGGAGATGGATCAATCCTCTTATATAACTTTATCCCTGCCTCTTATTTTCATGGATATGATAGTCCTGCAAGTGGCCTTCTGTCGCTCTGATCTCGACTCTTTGCATCAATCATAAATTTGTTCCGAGGATAAAACCCCGTCACAGTGGTCGGAGTTTATGAAGCCGTTAGAGAAAAGTATTTTTCTGATTGTGACTCTGAATTCGGTTTACTGGTCTTTACTCAAAATAAATACTGTGAACTTTGGAAATGTATAAGCTGAAGCATGTTCTTGTTGTGAAAGGACAAAAGATGACAATTTAGTTGCAGGTGCATAATGGTCTGGTCTGAGTATCTTAGGAACTACTGATTTACTGGGATTTCCACACACAACCATCTGTAGACTTTATAGAAAATGGTGTGAAAAAGAGAAAAATATCCAGTGAGCAGCAGCTGAGTGAAAAGGCCTTGATGATGTCAGAGCTCGGAGGAAAGTGGCCTGCTTTAGCTGATAAGAAGGTAACAAAAAACAAGTAACTCATATGAACTCTTGTTACAACCAAGGAAGGTAGAAGAGCATCTCTAAATGCACAGTGCAGAGTAGAGTTTGCATGGGCTCACCAAAATTGATGAAGATCATAAAAATGCTTCCATTACTGATGAGTCTCAATTTCAGCCCTGACATTTGACTGGGAGGGTGAGAATCTGGCTTAACCTCCTAGGACCTGCCGTCCACATATGCGGACATCACATTTTGGGTTATTTAGACCAAAATACTCACTTTTGCTCTACATGGGCCTGATATCCACTTACGAGGACATTATACTGCTACTGTTCTGAATATCCTCATTTGTGGCTCTCATTTTCTTTAAAACAAAAATAAGGTAAAAAAAAAAATCTGGTAATTATTTGTTTTTTTTCTGTTCTTCGGGCCCCAATATGCCCAAATATCAAAGAGAAATTAAAAATGCATGTCGTGGAAGAGTCTTTGGAGGATAAACATGAAAGCAGGACTCCGTCCTTCCTGGGTGCAGACTCCTGGTGGTGGTTCAATGGTGTGGGAGACATTTTTGGGCGGCTCCTTGTACCAAGTGAACATTGACACCTCAGCCTGAGTATTTTTGTTTTGAACGTCCATTCCTTCATGACCACAGTGCACCCATATTTTAATGTCACTCACTAGAGTTCAGATCATTGGAAACTGGTTTCTTAACACGACGATGAGTTCACTGTATTCAAATGGCACAGTCACCAGATCTCCACCTTTGGGATTTGGTGGAGCACATGGTTACAGTTTGTATTCTGCTCTCAAGATGACCTTTAATTGAATCAAGGCACATCTGAAATACGTACTAAGAGGAAAGCAATACATGTATATGAAATACATGCAAATTCACACCCTTCTGCCTTTAATGGATTTATACGTCAGCTGGCGTTGGCGACCTTTATGCCCCGATTTTAACCCTCTCAGGCACAAATTAAACTTTTTGTTGCTAATGCACAACCAAGTCCTGCAGTGGTACTTCGGAGTAAAAAAACCTCATAAAATATGTATGTGGGGTAATCAGGTTGGTAGTTTTTAACTGTTGCAAATCGGCAACGCCTGCCTTGAGAGGGTTAAAACGAGATTAAGAAAACATAGACTTAAATGTCAGTCTTCTTTCATTATTCTTGTTGGAGATCGAATGTGTGATTGTCATTTTCCAAGACTTTAATGCATTCATTAAGTGTTTATTTTCAAATATGCACAATCCCTTATATACATAAATATGTTCAGTGTTCAGAACGCTACATTCACAAATCACGATCGTCAACAGTAGTTACAAGTTGCAAGAAATAAAAAAAGTCTGCTTGCCACACACAACAAAATTAAAACACCAACTCCAATATCAAAGGCAAAGGGAGTTAACATCAGCTGAAGATTCAGTTCGTGCCACCATTTAAGTCGATGTCTCAACACTAAACCAACCTTTCAAAGCCGAATGAGCTGCAAATGAGGCTCTGTCACAACACACTTGTATTAGAGAAGTGTTTTGAAAATGTAACGCACTTCACATTCTGGCTCCACATTTAAAAACAAGGATGTAGACTATGACTAAAAGCAGCCAGTGTTCATGACTTTGACTGAAAACGAATGAAAGCAAAGCCACGTGTGTTCTGTTAATCAAGAACGAACTCTTTCAGATGCTATCAAACAAAAGGACATCCCAATAAAGATATTTACCAGCACACACGGCCACACACTGTTGGCATTAAAGCTCCAAAAATAAACAAAGCAAAGAAAATTCTGTCTGTCATTTTAATTTCATCAAAACAAGATAAACTCCAAAGAGAGGGATCCTGTCCCAGATGACGCTGGGCGAGACGCACTGGACCGAGATAGAAAGAGATACCAATACAGTACATGCTCACAACATGGGTGTTGTCAGAATCACTGATTAAACCATGCATATGTCAGGTTGCTGAAATAACAGTACAACACAATACCTATTTAACACATACGGTAACTGCCTGTGCTGTTCCAGAAATAAAATGTCAGTCAAAAATATGATTGTGGGGTTTTTTTTCAGGAAAACCAGATCAAGTATCTCAAAATAATCACAAACCTATTCAAATACACGTGTATACTGAACCTGAATCATTAAAGTGGACCTATCCTGCTCATTACTAGTCCCGTATTTTTAATACCTAACTCCAGAGCTAGCTCTTGCTTTCCACATTTCACAGTTCAAAAACAACCCTCCATTTAAGCCAGCTTTCTTCTGATTGGCTGCCGCTCTCAAATGTGCTACTGTTCTCGCAGTGAGATCTGTGTGTCTGAGATATGGAGGAGAATTAGGGCCACCATGTTCTCTCTCTCTGACATCAAACAGATCCAAGAAAAGAGAAACAAGTTGGACATTTAGGACAGTGTTTTGGTTCACCAGGACTTCAGTTGAACCCAGTATTTGAAACTCTGGCCATGTTTAATTGGAGCATCCACTACCAAAACAGTTTATGTGACATGATCAGGAAAAGCAGAATAGGTCCACTTTGAAGTAAAAAATCACCTTTTCTTTGCTATGATCAAGGTTTTTGTTGTATTTTTCTGCGCAACCTTTGGTTGATATCTCACTTTTAAATGAAGGAGCCACCTTTCTCAACAATCATTAATTCAGTCTTCTTCACACTACTGGTTGGGACTTAAAGCCAGGGAGTGTAAAATAGGGATCAGCTATTCTTGGTTAAAAGTTAAAAGGGAACATCAGGCTGAAATGTGCCGAGTATTTGGAAACACTGGGAAAGTGTAGCATCTATTGAAAGTTTGTAGCATTGGGCATTTGGCTTTTATATCTATAAACTGGATGGAAAACAACCTTCCCCTATAATAATGCATTCCCACTGGTAACAGCCTGTGGGAAACACTGCAGTAAAATGTGGTGACAACAATAAAAAGAGTGGCCCTAAGTTTTGATTGTTCAAAACCTACATTGCTGCAGAGTGCACATTTGCACAGTTTGAGTATATGTCGCAGTTGATTGTCTTCTCACTCCTCTGCCTCTTTCACATCTCATTGTGTTTGTGTGTATATGTAGTAAATAACAAAAAGATGTTTACTGTGGTGAGTTCTTCAAGGGCACGGGTGTGCTCAGCAGCTCTGTCTCTGAAACGTCTCTCATAGCAGGGTTTCACCAACTGTAAGCACAAATTTGACTCTATATTACAGCTTTTGTTGGCTCCACATTCACAGCATTTAATACATTGTGCAAACACATCCTCCCACATGTCATGGCCAGTCAGAAAAGGGCCAAGTATTACCCTGCTGTGGTATAATACCACACACCGTTTGGAAAGAAACAAACAAAAAAACTTCTGTCTGTCTTGATAACACATTATTTTCAGTCTTTGTTCTCAAGTGTGCTCCAAAAAACAAACCAGTCTTTCAACCCAAAGTCACTGACTTGGATTCTGTGATCTCCTGCAAGGTAGATCGTGGTTGTTCTTTGGGCTTGATGCTAGCACTAACCATGTAAATATTGTTGTCACTGATCGTGTTGGAGACTTTGCACGGCTTACAACATAAACACAGCCACGACAGCTGATTGACCTCCCTTTTGAAGCTTTGGCTGAAGAAGTAGTAGATCACAGGGTTGTAAACAGTAGAGCTCTTTGCAAACATGCACGGCAGCAGGCTGACTTCAGGTGGGATGGTGCTGCTGTCACGGAAAATGGACCACAGGCTTACCAAACCGTAGGGTGTCCAACAGCATATAAAGCCTATACTGATCAAAACAGCAATCTGAAATAAAACAGGAAGATAAAGTCAGCAAAAAACTCTCAAAGTCGATGAAAACAAAGACAAGGCAAGAATTTCATTGGATTATGATTGGGAGCGTCACTGATTTAGTTATGGTTAGAAAAAAAACCCTATCAATTCTCAGGTTTTACATATTGGGACATAATAAGAATGATCTGGTTCTTAGAAAGTCTTAAAATGAGGTAAATAACAACTTCAGGTAAACAGCAACACATCACATCATGGCATTACTTAATAAAAACTAAGCCTAAATGCAGAAGCCGTGTGTGAAAAACTGTCAAGCACGGTGGTGGCAGGTTCATGATTTGGATTCATTTTCTTGCCACAGGACTTGGACACCTTGCAGTCACCGAGTTAAGCATGAAGTACCTGTATACCAAAGTGCTCTAGAGTCAAGGTTGAGGCCATTTGCCTGATGGAAAATGAGTCGTGCAACAGGACAGTGATCCCAAACACGGCAGCAAATCTCCAAAAGAATGGCCGAAGGCACACATATCAAGGTGTAGCGATGGTGTCAAGGTGTCCAGTCAAAACTCAGACCTCAACCCAAATTAAATTCTGTGGTTTAACCTTAAAGGAGCTGTGCATAAACAAATACCTGCAAACCTCACTGAACTGAAAGAAGAGTGAGGCAAATTCCTCCTCAGCATTGTGATAGACTGAAAAAGTCATACAGAAAACCATTTGATGTAATTGCTGCTTAAGGTGCTTCAACATCAGTGGTAAATGGCCTGTATTTGTATAGTGCTTTTCTAGTCCCTAAGGACCCCAAAGCGCTTTAGACATCCAGTCATCCACCCATTCACACACACATTCATACACTTGTGATGGCAGCTACATTGTAGCCACAGCCGCTCAGGGGCGCACTGACAGAGGCGATGGGGTTTTCCTAATTTTTTGACACACTGCTTCTGCACTGTTGCTTAGGTTTTGTTCAATAAATAATGACATGGTGTAATATGTCATATGGTTTACCTAATTTTAAAACCTGATAAGGACCAGTTCTTTTTTAGTGCCTCTTAATTAAACCATAGACAGAAGGTATGCTTACATTTGGCTCCAGATTGTGACACTTGTGGGTGTAAAATGGATTGGCTTAAAGTTTTCAACAACGAGGTTAAATGTGCTTTTCAGTCCTAAAAAAATTAAAATGAACTGATTCTGAGAAAGGAATAGGAGGGAACTTAACTAACATCAAGCCATTGGTTGACCAAACCACAGGGTATAGTGCTGACTGGATGAACCGTCTCTCTCGATGATCAAATATTCAACAATTTTCAGAATTTTAACCCTTTAAAGCAAACTACAGTAAAGAGCGACTCACTAGTAACAGCCTCCGATGGAGCTTGACGATGTTGGGGATTCTGTGGCTGTTGTGCATCGACTTTTTGTAGGTGAAATAGAGTTTGATGGCGATGCCAAAGTAGCAGCAGAGGATGATGACAGTAGGCATGACCAGGTTGAAGAAGAACAGGGAGATAACAAAAGAGAATCCCTCATATTTCATCTGGCCCCAGGCAAGTGAGCAGGACAGGCCAAAGGGTTCTGGGCCGTATCGACCCCAGCCCACTATGGGAAACAGAGCCCAGATCAAAGCATACAGCCAGGACCACAGGCACAGCATCTTCACCTTCTTCCAACTGATTTTCTCCCCTGCAGTGAGAAATAAAGAGAACAGTTGCTTTCTCCTTCTTATATGCAGTTAAATGGCAGAGCTTAGATAAGATCCTATATTTCTTAAATCACATATCACATGCATAGAAATAATTTAGTTTTATTTATTAAACACCGAAACACAAAAACAGTTGCCTTTATGTTAAAACGCAAAAACTCTGTTACACAGTTACACTGAAAACAGGTTTAAACATATGGACGTGAGCGAGATGTTTCTACCTTCAAACAATTAGAAAACATTGCGGATGGTATGTAATACAAAGGTAAGAAGATTTTTATTTCCATTAATTCTCTTTTATATTTGACAGCATGGCTCTTGTCTGTGACCTCTCTGCCGGTTCTATGCATACATGAAAAGAGGCAGCTGTGGGAAGAGCATCTTTGGAAACAGTATTTTTGTCAGCCCTGAATTACTTACTAGGTGACTGCAGGTTGAGGGACACAATCAAGCGCACAACAGCCAAGATGGTGAGGTTCATGATGCTGGCCATGCCAAAGAAGAATCCTGCCAGGCCATAATAGACACAGGAAACATCTCCCCCAAGCCAGCGATGGCTCCAGGCAGACGCCACAGCTAGAGGGTACATGGTGACAGCTGCTCCCAGGTCTGTCATGGCTAGATTCACACTCAGCAGCTCCGGCGGTTTCATCCTGGACGACCTTTTGAATGCCACGATAAGGACTTGCAGGTTTCCCACAATGGAGAGCACAGCTGGGATACAGAGGAAGAGGAGAAGATGATATAATGAATAGAAGTCTAGCTACACAAACACACATGCCGTCTGCAAAGGTGTTTAAAGTGGTTGATGCCTTTGGATGCATATTAATCGTGCGTTAAATTATGTCAAATTTGTCCTTTAGCTGTTAGATGATTTAACAACAACAATAATCAGCATTCACTGGCCTTGATTGCGGTACGTGTGAGGTCCACATTACTGTTCCCCTGTGTTTGAAGAAGTGCATATAAGCACATACACTGACACACAGGTTAAACACACAGTGCATTAACAATGATCCTGATCTGTGTAAAAACACAAGACTCTGGATGGATGTTGGATTTGTTTCTCTGGAGAGGAGTGCGACCACACGGTCGTTACATCGTTTATTGAATCCACGGTAGAGGTTTAACTAAGGAAGAAGGACAGCTTTACCCACTGGCTGCCTGCAAATGACACACAATGCTAATCTTTTTAAACAGCCTCACAGCCCATTACAAAATGATTTGACCTTTTCTTTTATAATGGAAGGTAAAAGTCAGGCGAGCACCTAAGTGCAGCTTCAAGGTTTGTGTGAGGTGCTTTTTTATTACTAGTTTATACGCTTAGACCACAATTCAGAGATAAATACGTCACTTTTTACTCCTCTATATTTATTTATTATCTTCTGTAAAATAATTGCTGCAAAATCACATCTGCAGCACAGTTTAAAATAAATAAATAAATAAATCCATCAGTAGGAAAACGTTACAATGTACTGTTTTAAAGGAAGGAATTTTCTTTTTTGGGTATCTTTTGACCACACATTGATTTTTTTCCATTCTCTATTTACAGAAATCTTAATGAAATCTTAAAAAAAAAAAATAGATAAGGTAGTGTTAGTTGTTGTTTCTGACTCTATCCTCTCGTCTCCCTGCATTTCTGGAGCAGATGTATAAGACGGAGACGGAGATAAGGTGAAGCATTTTGCACATCAGTTTCCACACCTCAGGCAAATCTGTGTTTCATTAAACTCACTATGACATTTGCCCCATTAAACCTTTAGGGGATTATTTTCCTGATAAACACAAGATGTTTTTGAAATAGGCCAACCAGCATCTGACCATAGCCTGAAGAACTATTCACGTCTGCCGTTTAGTCTAAAGGCCAATAAGGATATTACTTAAAACATTGTACGTCTATTTGAGCTATCTGAACAATACTGTTTTTATCACACTGTTAAATATTCACATATAAGGGTAATCTTTTACCTCTGACCTCTCAGTAATACAGAAAACAACCACAGAAAGAAAACCATAATGTTAGGGCATTGGCAGGCGCTCAAAGCTGAAAATAACAGTACTTATTTCTTTCACATTTCAAGCAGAAAGAAGTCATGATTATGTCAGACACAGATTAACGCTAACTCTGTTGCCTCTCTTTTGTTTTCCTCAGCACAAAGCCGCCATTGTATCTCTCAACATCTCAACACTCTCAACACTGGAGTGGGTGATTCGATGAATTTCCTGCCAGATCGGTGAAATTGGTGAACGTATACGGTGATTATCGCTGTGATTAGTGTAGAAAGAAGAGCCTAGCTTCTGTTTTTGGCAGAGAACAAAAGGACAACAAAGGTTTAAAAAATCACCGATGTGGGGAAATAACCATGGTGATTACACCTTTTCTCAGAGATGGGATTTTTTAAAAGGAGGCACAAATATTTGTTGCTAGATCAGCTTTTGATGCTGGTCTCACAGTCATGGTAAAGCAATGGCTAAGAGAATGAACTGATGAGGATGGATAATATCTAAAAAGAAAAGTGACAATAAAATGTTCTGCAGGGGAGGAGAGAAGTGTACACATTGTGTTGAAGTGCTTTTAAAGTGCTCATGTATAATCAGCTTTCTTCACAGCCTCCGCAGTGTTGAACTGTGAGGTTCGGTTGGTAGATTTGGATCAATGCCCGTGTATTTCAGAGAGATAGTTTTCCAGTACATGAAAAATGTGAAAAATGTCCAGATGCTGAATGATGACCTGCTGAGCTTCAGGCTGTAATTAGAGCTAGCCTATAGTGTGCCACGTCTGCTCCTTGGCTTGAACATGAAACAGTTTCCAGAGGTGAGGATTATTCCTGAGCAACCTCAGCTTAGAGCACTGTGTACTTTCCTCTCACTCTCTTCTACTGTGGGTAATCTTGTTAACCTTTCCCCGTAAACTAGAACACCAAGAAACTCCTTTCCTGCACCTGCTTCTGTCTTAGCGCTTGAAGGACTACTTTAATGTTGCAGAAGTCCATTGTCTTAAGAGGAGTTCAGCATTATGGCCGCATATATTTTTAAAATCAGACATCATGAGTGAGAGGTCTTGGTAGCCGGGAATCGGTCTGCCAGGGGCTCCGCTCCTGGCAGACCAGCGTGTCCTGGATCTCCTGGGCAGATCCAGGACACGCTGGAGAGATTTTATCTCACAGCTGGCCTGGGAATGCCTTGATGTTCCTCCGGATGAGCTGGAGGAGGTGGCTGCGGAGAGGGAGGCCTGGGATTCTCTGCTTAGGCCCCTGTGACCTGGGCCCTGGATAAGCGGAAGAAGATGGATGGATGGATGAGTGAGAGGTGGATCAAGCTCATAAGTTGAAGACACTTATAAGGTAGTAATTTCTCAGTCACAGGTTCAATAAGCCCTAAAGGATCCTGCTTTTTTTTCTGTTTGACTCTAAATCATACTGGAGGTTACAACATGAACATAATGTTTATTTAATAAGAGTTGAAACAAGCAATTAAACCATAAACTGATTAGAAAGATTTTTATTGAGGTTTTAAATCAAGTGATGAGCCGTTTCCCAACTTTCCTTGACTTCATACAATATTTCGCCCACCTACTGGCTGTTAGATAGCAGGTATACATTGTTTTCATATAACGTTCATGCCCTGTCTTGCTGAACAAAATATTGCATTGATTTTTTTTGCTGGAAGCAACCTCAGGGAAACAAACAGATGACAAAACTAACAGCATAAATGCACTTCTGTGTATATCCAGCACTAAGACAGACTCCTTCGTCGTGAAGGGAGATTCTCTGACAGTCTCCCTACACAGGAACTCTTGATTTTATGTAAGATCTCCTTTGGGACTTTTTAAGCTCAAAGCCCAGTGACCCGATCAACTTCCAGCTCACTGCAAATTACTTTCAAGTGGCTTTAACTGCTCTCTGCAAACAAAAAAGAATCAATGGCGACATGTAACATCATCCCATATGTCTGCAAATAGAGTTTGTCTTAGCTACACACCCACTATCTCATGATTGAATTAATGGCTGGAGGAGTTATGTTTAGAAAACCCACATTATAACCAGTTATAATACAAATGAGGGAAGGGTTATGAAATACAGACACACAGTCACATTAATTCCACCCACCACATCGGTGATCAAGCCCAGGGAAAATTCTGTTTTACCACTTGCTTTATGGATTTGGTTGATGGTTAGAAGAAGAGTGCATGCATAATGTTGTGGAGGGGAATAAAAAGTCAGACAGGATCATGAGTTTGAAGCTGAAAATTGTTTAGGTGACGATGAATGTGCATATGCCCCACAAGTTAGATGTTAGTTACACGAGAAAGAGGAATTCTACACTAACTTGGATGAAGTGGTAGAGAGTGTCGCCAGGGGGAGAGGGTGGTGATGGTTTAAGAAGACAGAGGCAGAAGGATTTCTCTCCTCAACAGACGGTGGTGGATTTTTTTCTGTAGTGAACACATGCTTCAAGAAGAGGGAGGAACATAGGGTGATGTGTAAGAGTGGAGGCAGCTGGACTAAATCCTGGAGAAAGTGTAATGTGAAAGAGAAAAGAAACTGCAAGCTGGTGTGAGGGAAGAATGTAGCTCGGCAGCTAGACAGTAGTCTGTAGGACGACTCTGGAAGGAGAGGAAGTGAGTGAATTAAATGGAGGAGGTTAAAGAAGGTAAAATGTTACACAGAGTAGTTGGGTGGTAGGTAAGAGATAACAGATGGCTGGGACAGTACAACTGAAGTGGTGAGAGAAACTGCCAAGAAGGTGTTTTGTGTATCCTCTGAGCAGAAGGAAGAAGACTTGGTGGTGGAACGAGGCTGTGCAGGAAAGTATTCAAAGGAACAGGTTAGCAAAGAAAAAATGGGACAGTCAGGGAGATGCAAAAAGTATACAGGAGTACTGGGAGGCTATGCACACAGCAAAGAGAGGGGTGGCAAAGGAACGGACTTTAAGTGCGTTGTATGTGGACACTAAGAAAAGAAAAAAAGATTTGTATCAATTGGCTAGCAAGAGATTGAACTGGAAAGGACGTGCAGGAGGTTAGGGTGCTTAACCCTGGAGAACCCATGGGGTCAGATCCGACCCCATTGGTTTACTAGGGAAACCATGGGGTCAAATTTGACCCCATGGTTTCTCCAGGGTTAAAGATAGAGGAAGGAGTACTTTAAGGAGCTGATGAATGAAGAAAATGAGAGGAGCCCTCACTTCCTCCTGACTAATCCTCTGCGCTTCCTGATTCAGTAACTGCAGAGGATTAGTAATGAGGAAGTGAGGGCAGGCTATGAAGAGGATGAAAAGTGGAAAGCTGGTTGGTCCTGTGGAGCTATGGAGATGTCTAGGAGAAAGCACAGTGGACCAGGTTGTTTAACACTGATTCCAGTTTTTATGAACAAGGAGGACGTGCAAAGCTGTAGGAGCTACAGAAGGATTAATGAGCCATACAATAAAGACATGAGAAAGAGTTGTTGAAGCTGCATGGTGCACTGTCTTCTTTCAATATGGAGAAGGTTTGGACACATGCAGATGAAGCACATGGATATAATGGACAACGGATGCTGAGCATGGAGCTGCCAAACTGAAGGAAAAGAGGAAGACTGCACAGAGATTCATGGATGTAGTGAAGGAATACATGCAGAATGGTGATGTGACAGAGAGGAAGGGGTGAGGTGGAGGCAGATAATCCAGTGTGGTGACCCCTAAAGGAAGCAGACAAAAGAAGAAGCAGTAGGTTTGAAAACATGTGTCCCTCCTGGACAGACTGGATGTGAGAAAGACCTGTAGAGATCCAACTGCAGCAGCATTTGTGATCTATGGATACACACAGGGGTAAATGAAAAGGGGTCAATTATATAGTGGTATGACAGCCCTTACTGTTAGATTTAGACAGACAGATGAAGAGGCTGTTTTCATCCTAATCCATACATGGCTTAATAATGGTCTACTGGTACAGCATCGACACGTAGGAGAAGAAGTAACAGCGTGTTTTATATTTAGGGTGACTTTTGCTTAAAGGTCACAACATGGGACAATGTAAAGACGCAGCTCCTTTTTTTTCACGGGTACAAAGTTTGATGATTTTATTTGAGTTAAGCTACAACATTAATAGAAAGGATGGGTAGTTCTAAGAGTCTTTCTCCCACTGCACTGTCGCTTTTTGTTTGTAAAAATTGTAAAAAGATTTTTAAAAAATGTAAAAGCACATCTGCAAAGGATACACCTGTGGATCTTTGACTATAGCTTCCTTGGCAACCATTTGCCCACCAGACTGAACAGACTGAGGAACTAAAACATCCTTCAATGTGGAATAATAAGACTGACATCCAGGTCACAGGGAAAAAAACGGAGGACAGAGGGAACAAGGAGGTGCAAATTACAGAAATGAGAAAATCCCTTTGTGGTCCCGTCGTTGTGATTGTTTGCCCCACCTTAACTGCATCTGCCTCTGCTCTTGTTTAATCATCCCTCTGTGTCTGTAGTCTTGTTCATGGTGTTTCATGCTCCTGTTCCTCATGCTGCTCGTCAGATGTTATCTCTGACTCTTTTAGTATCCTTAACTGTTCGTGCAAGTCAAATAAATGGTCATCCTTTTGTTTGGGTCCCCTGTAGACCTCGCCCCGGTAAAGGTCTTTAGTGTTTAACCCTCACAGATAAACATAGGATCCTTTTGTTTCTAAGCAGGCATGCTTTAAACAATGCAAGGGCTAATTTGAATCCAAAGGGAATTAATTTTCTTTTTTTAATCTTTGGCCATTCTGCACAAAGTCAAGGGTGTAGACACTGTGTGGGAACATCAGGATAAAGGGACTGTACTACAAACAGTTGGAGTAGAATGGTTTAGAATAGGAAGTCAATCGGATTACTTTAATGCAGCTGTAGCTAACTTGGTCTTCTATCATTATTAGGGGGGAATTCAAACTGTTACTAAACTTTTCTTAGCCTTTTAGCAGCTTTTATGAGTGTGCACATGGACATCTCCCTGCACACATGTGCTGTTTTTCTGTTCCTGTGATGTGACTATGACTTCAATCACTGGATATAATTTGTCTGTATTTGTGTGAAATTTTCTGGGAAGAAACTTGCCTCATAACCAGAAGCAGAGCGATGGTGTCGGGACTGATTTCAGTGGAAGTGATTGATTAAGCCCTATATAGTGTATTTCCCCCCCCTGTGGGCAGCAGAGAACCGAACAGAAATGAAATCAGACCAGGCTTTGTATTAATCATCCAGCATCAAAACACAGCACGGTTTATCTTTCTCTAACTTCTCTTAGCTTGCATTATTTATCCAGCTTCCCTGTAGCACAATCTGTCAGACTACAAACTACAGCTCATCTATGTTTTTATCTCAAAGCATTGCAAAGCATTGCTGTCCTCCCAATCCCACCACGTCACCACCTAAAAACACATGAAAGGCCAGCTACATTCTGAAATCATGTTTGATTCTAAATGCAAAATGCAGCACAAAAATAAAATAAGGCACACATTTCTCATGCTGGATAACAGAAAGATCAGCAGGGATGACCTGCAGGTATGAGGTGAATGTGGTTCCCAGACAGAACAACTACACCAACTGTTTTTGTCCATTAGAAGAACCAATTCAATACATCAAACCTCAAACATTTGGATTATGAACCTCTGCTGCTTTGCTTCATAAATCCTGCCATCAGTGGATGAAAGGGCCGGTGGTCTTTGTCCTCGGCTGCTATTCTCCACCCTCTATTATTTCAATCTATCAGTCTATCTTTGGTTGTGCAGTAGACTTACTGCTTAATGATGCATTTCCAGGCAGATAAACTGTGCGAAATAGCAGGAGGATGACTGAGTCTCTGTGCTTCTGTCCGTCTTATTGATCAGGAGATCACAGTAGCTTTGTGGAGATTTCTATGTTTTTAAAGTCTTTACCAGCAGGCTGGACACCAGAATTATCCCTGCACTGAATTCTCACATTAAGTCTGCACATGCACAGACAGACCACACCCCCTTTGGTCTCTCACCTGATAAGTGCCCCTTTGGTAAGATTTTTTTCTTCCCAGTTTCTGTCTGGCGTCATTTCAAATTTTCATTTTAAATATGGCCCCTGGCATCAGTTCTCAATAAAAAGCAAGGAAATGCCTCACAGCTGTGTTTCCATAATTCTTCTAACCCTCCTGCACCCCAGGACCTCCTTCCACCTTTTTCTGTCATCACAGCCACTGCACGCATTTGGAGCACCTTGAGGAGCAGCATCCTCTCTGACCTCCGTTCATTGGTGACAGGCAGGTAATGATAAGTGAATGATGGTAGTGTTTACCTCGGCCTCGTCCATGTCTGTCACTGTAATGATATATAATATCCCAAACATAAGTAATAATAACCTCCTCCACCCCCATCCTGAAGGCTGTAGTTTTTCTTTTAAATAAACTATTTTAGTAAACACAGAATCTAAGATCTTATATAAAGGGCGGCATACAAGGTTGAAGACTTACTTCTGTCACTTAGGATTATTCTGAAAGTTATATTATATATTCTCTGAAACCTAAGACCACTGTTCTCCTTACCTGACTGTACCAAACAGATTTCATGCAAATACACTACACACCACACAAACTTACTCTAACCTTCTAAATGACGGTGTGGAGGGTGGGTGTGGGAGATTTCAGATTTAAGCAAAACGTTAGGTCTCCTGTGACTTTGCAAAACGTCTGTCACATTTTCGGTCCGCTGACTTTATTCTGTTCTGCACGCATTTTCAGTATCATGAGATTATATTTTTTTTCCCAGTATTTTCTCAGAAAGCTGCTTTGAACTCATGTGCGCAAAATGGATTATAAAAAAAAAGATCAAGCTCTTTTAATTCAGTTTAGGTCTCCAAAGCCGGGAGAATAAGTCAATGCTATTGAAGAGTATATTCCCAGACAGGATTAAGATGATCAGAGATGGGAAGCATTCAAAAACCATAAACTGTCATTGTTTCTAGTTTAAGTGCGATTTTCAACTTACTTAAGACCAGCAGGTAGCAGCCCGTGCCGATGTCCAGCGCCGGTGATAAAGCAGAGGTGTACTTATCCATGAAAACAATGATCAGTAACCAAGATAAAAGAAAAGTGATCCTCATGCGATCCCGACGAAGCGGAGAAGAGTCAGACTGCGCCTCTGCTGCTGCTGCGCTCCGGTGTCAGAGGCATCTGTCCTCAGGAATGAAGCTGAGACGCGTACCGGCTGAAGCCTCGTGCCTGCAGCCAGCGTGTGTTGTCAGGGTGATGATGCGTAAAGAGAGGATCATCCAGCGTCTCCAGTGCCGTGGTGTCACTGAGCGTTAGATGTCAAAACGGGAAAACAGGTTTATGTTAGCTTCAGGTTGAGTTAGGTGAGAGTGTGGGAGCTAGCCAGAGACCACAAAGTAAATAAATAAATATACAAGTAAAAAAAAAAACTCAACCTTTTACCAATTAGACACAAAATATCCTGTTCTCAAATTTTGCTTTGTTGTTTTCAGTGAAGTATCTGAAAATCCCCTTTATGTAAATGGAGTCAACAAAATATTTATTGTATCATTATTTCTTCTGGTAGAACAAAGATAATTGTTTCTGTGTAAACAAGATAAGAAAAAGTTCCCCAAAATAAACACAAATACATACAAAATAAATACAAAAATAAATACAGAAAACAAATACAGAAAAGGGACTAATTTCAGCTATCACTTTTAGGCTAATAGACATAAAAGTTGAGGGGGCAAGGCTCTAGAGCAGGGGGCAGCTGCCCCCCCTTGCCCCACTGTAGATCCGGCCCTACAGTTAACTTTTGCTTACTCAGAGTAAGACTGCAATGTAAAATTACACAACATGAACTGCTATAATATGTAGCACGAGATCCATTAAAAACTGGCACAGTAGATTTAATAGCTTAATCGTTGAAATGCTCATCGTTAAAGTGGTGGTTAAAATTACCAAAGTAATTTTGCCTCTGTACATAACCACAATGTATTTTAAATATACTTTTGTGTAAACAGTTTTCAGGGGATGAAAAGTAATTGGACAAAATACCATCTTTTTAAATATTAGAAATGTTTTAATAGTCAAGTAAACTAACATGAGTCTGCTGAGCTACAGATAAGGAGGAGTATGGTTCATCTTATTAAGACATCACATTAAAACATCATGTGGCAAATTCCAGGGGGAGCCTTTAAAATACTGATATACTAACATGCTCATTATACCAGTTTTTTATTGTCAAAAAGCCCCCAAGAGCACTTATTTCTCAATCTTCAAGGAAGGCAAGGAGGCAGGATACTTTTTTCCTGTTCATTTTCAGGTGACAAAATGCATCAAAAGGTCTTAACAGCTGGGGTAGACTGAAATTGCTTTCTCCTTTTTTCAGTAGAGAAAAACTTGCTCATTTTTTTTGACGAAAAAAGACAAAAAGAAGTTTTATCCTCTGACTGCTGTTTCTTTGTGCCGTCTCTTATCTTTTCAGTCCCTACATTGCTGTCGATACCAGCAGTAGATAACTGTCTGCAAATCTATTGTGGAGACTCAATGACCCTGACACTCTTCAGACAGCCTGTCACACATGACATCTATGGCAGCGTAACATGCAAAAGTAATATTTTAGTGCTGCTCAGGGGTGTGAAAATATTTTTCTTTTTGTCCTGTAGAGACTAAAGGATCTTACAAACGAGTTATTGTTGTGTCATTGACTTGTTTGTATTTGTATTTGTGTATTTGAATAATCAGTGTTGAGTGTTGTCATGTAAAAAAGTTGCCATAGCTACAGGGAAGATATTTAAAACCATGTTTAAGTGATTAAAGTTAATACATAGAGACCAAATGGGATTCTCCCAGCACTGCTGCCTCATTTTGTTGCATCACATTATTTTAACAACTACAGGACTGCTGCATATCAGAGCCTTCAGGTTACAAAAATACTGAGGCAATCATAAGAGGCTTAGCATGAATCTGTTGCACCAAGATACCCTGTGGATCTTTCAAAGCATGGCCTTTTTTACTTTTTCTTTCTTTCTTTCTTTTTAAATTTTGCATTCCTTCATTAAAAAAACAGTTTACCCTTAAGATTAATGTAGGAAGTATGTGCATTTGTGCCCATCTCCCTTTCCTTTTGGTAGCTTTCAAGGTTTCATAAGGCTGACAATCAATTAAAGCTAAACTGTAACAGCGGAGATCACACATCTCTCTGCTTCTACAAAGCAAACAGTCGATAACTTCTTGCACTTGTTTTCTGTTGCCTTAGAATTGAAGATGCTCTTATCCACTGTACATCTTTGCATGAACAATGAATTTAATTATTCAGTGTGAAAGATTCAGTGCTTCTAGAGATTTAAGCTTTAAGAAGCTGCCATTATGGACTTCACTAAACAACGAATAAACCCATACATCCCCAACATGGCATGGAAATCAGTTTGAGTGGCTGGTGAAAACTGGAGCATTAAGCAGCACTAAATGCAGACGTTTGAACCTTTATTCACACCCCGGCTGCAATTTGTGCACAATGCAAATTTGTAGGCGACAGTGGGAACATAACTGTCTTCCACTTGATTTAAAGATGTCAAAGCTAAGAGACAGCTAAGCTTGGTTGGTGATTGCATCACAAACAGCACTTTTATCTAAAAAACAGCAACAACAAAATCTACGTGTTATGCAAAATCCATGGGGCGTAGTGTGCAAGGTAAAAATATGAATACAACACAAGGCAGAATTTGCTGACGGACCTGCGATATGAGTCAAATTCAGCAAGGGATTTTTGTGAGTATGCAGTGGACAAGGATGTTCAATATAAGCGTGTTTCAATACAGAGGAAGTGGCTGATATCCTGATTGCTAGTTTAACACTTATTTAACAGAATAATAAATTATAAATGCATATGATGTATATGTTATAAATGTAGCCTGTCGAATCTTCTGATTATAACATCTGCAATGTTCAGCGAAGTCTGTTTCTCTGCTTAAACTGATTACAGAGTGATTAGAAAATAGTGACCATGTTGGATATAATGAATAACAAACCAAGATTCCTCTGGGTAGATATAAACCTCTGAAGATGAATGAGCTCCAATGTGCCTTGATATTGACCGTATGAATGAGGAAATAAAGTGGCAGTCACTGGAGGAGTCAGAGACACTATAACTAAACCCTTCCTTCTGCAGCAGGCCTAGAATGGCCAAGCAAACCTACATCGTCTTCCAAAACGTTTCCCTTTTTCTTTCGCTCCATTTCTGCTCAACACTAAACTTCCTGAAATCGTTCACATAGACACGTGTAGCGCCGGTGCTGTCAATTAAGGATGGTTTGAAATTCATAGATCACAGGTTTATAAATTGCAGATTGGATTTTCCTTTTTTGTGTTCAGCATCATTTGACTCACATGTGGGCACATTTTTGTGGATGACGTTGAGCTTTAAAGTATAAATCTATGAACATCTTTAGAAAGGGGTCTCGTGACCAGTGTGAGCTCGAGGGAGGGTTGCTTGAGGTAAAGAGTAGGACTTACTAATAAAATAATGTTATGCCTAAATATAATCTTAGTGACATAAGCTTTGTTAACTAGTGAGATCCATGGTTATTTTTCTGCATTTTTTCGATTTTGGATAATTTATTCACATTTTATTTTATTTAGTTATGCTGCAATAGGTGTCGGCTGCTGGGGGATTCCCATGATGCATTGAGTATTTCTTCTTCAGGCACCTTTCTCACTCATTGTGTGTTAATAGACCTCTCTGCATTGAATCATACCTGTTATTAACCTCTGTCTCTCTTCCACAGCATGTCTTTATCCTGTCTTCCTTCTCTCACCCCAGCCGGTCGCAGCAGATGGCCCCGCCCCTCCCTGAGCCTGGTTCTGCTGGAGGTTTCTTCCTGTTAAAAGGGAGTTTTTCCTTCCCACTGTCGCCAAAGTGCTTGCTCACAGGGGGTCATATGATTGTTGGGTTTTCTCTGCATGTATTCTTGTAGGGTCTACCTTACAATTTAAAGCACTCTGAGGTAACTGTTGTTGTATAAATGTGCTGTATAAATAAAACTGAATTGAATTGAATTGAAAAAAAAAAAAATTCCAGAAAATGAATTTAACGGGTGAGGGCCTCCAGCTCGCACTGGAGCGGTTCGCAGCCGAGTGTAACGCAGCGGGAATGAGGATCAGCACCTCCAAATCTGAGGCCATGGTTCTTAGCCGGAAAAGGGTGGAGTGCCCACTCCGGGTCGGGGATGAGTTCCTGCCCCAAGTGGAGGAGTTAAAGTATCTCGGGGTCTTGTTCGCGAGTGATGGGAGAAGGGAGCTGGAGATCGACAGACGGATTGGGGCTGCGGCTGCAGTAATGCGGACGCTGCACCGGTCAGTCATGGTGAAGAGGGAGCTGAGTGTAAAAGCGAAGCTCTCAATTTACCGGTCGATCTACGTCCCTACCCTCACCTATGGCCACGAGCTGTGGGTAGTGACCGAAAGAACGAGATCGCGGATACAAGCGGCGGAAATGAGCTTCCTCCGAAGGGTGGCTGGCCTCTCCCTTAGAGATAGGGTGAGAAGTTCGGCCATCCGGGAGGGGCTTAGAGTAGAGCAGCTGCTGCTCCACATCGAAAGGAGCCAGCTGAGGTGGTTCGGGCATCTGGCAAGGATGCCCCCTGGGCGCCTCCTGGGCGAGGTGTTCCAGGCATGTCCCACCGGGAGGAGGCCCCGGGGCAGACCCAGGACACGCTGGAGAGATTATATCTCTCGGCTGGCCTGGGAACGCCTTGGTATTCCCCCGGACAAGCTGGAGGAGGTGGCTGGGGAGAGGGAGGTCTGGACCTCTTTGCTTAGGCTGCTACCCCCGCGACCCGACCTCGGATAAGCGGATGAAGATGGATGGATGGATGGATGGAATTTAACTTTAACTTCACCGGTCACCTTCTCCTATCAGTTATGAGTAACCTATTCCGCTTTTAATATGGTTATTATGCTTAAGGTTATACTGAAAAATGAGGAACACCTTCAATGCCCAGGTCTTCAGTTGTCATCTCTATTTTCACACTCCATCAAAACAAAACAACGTAATTGTTAATTTTCTTGACAAATACAAATACGGGCTCATCTGTTGGAAGAGAAGTGACCCAACTTTGAGAGCTCTGAGCTATATCACAGTGACCAGGGCATTAAGAGGTCTTGTGGAAGTTAAATGTCGTGTGCAATTAGGTGCTGACAGCTGGACTGTGGTGTTGATTTTCTTCTTCTTCTTATTTCTTTAGAGACGAGCTGCTGATGAGTGACTTTGTGTCTTTGTCTCTGGATATTTTTACGTTCAAGGTTTTGTTCTTTGTTTTTATTGTTCAGCATTTCATTTTTCCAGTTTAGTTTTAGTTAGGTTCTTCCCTGTGTGCCTCTGCCTTTTGCTTTTGTACCTTTTTTATCAGCCATATTAAACGGCTTGCTTTTTGTTAATATTCAAGTTTTCTTCCACGTTCTTTGTGTCTGCATTTTGGCTCCTCTTCACACATTCACACGGTGTGCTGCCGTATACTGTGACAATAAAAGTAAAAATAAATATTTAAAATTCTCAGTTATACAGCAACAAAGTATTTGTACTCCAAAACTTAGCACAAAGAGAGGTCCATGGACAGGCAGAGCTGAAACTTGGCCAGGTGTTCTTCATCACAGCAATAAATGTCACTGTCTGCTGGCCTGTAGGTTAGAGCAGCAGTCCCCAACCCCCGGGCCTCGGACCAGTACCGGTCCGTGAGTCGTTTGGTACCGGGCCGCAAGAGTTGAGGCTCAGGTGTGAAATGTCTGGTTTTCAAGGTTTTTATCGGTTTTCAGCGTTATTTTGTTATCGTTTTTATCATTAACTCGGTTTTCCTGGGTCTTTTCACGTGTGTTATGAATAAATCTTCTTTTTTTCGGTACCGGTACTAGTTTTATTTTGTTGTATTTATCCGCGACACCTTAAAGGCCGGTCCGTGAAAATATTGTCGGGCATAAACCGGTCCGTGGCACAAAAAAGGTTGGGGACCGCTGGGTTAGGGAACTCTGGCAACTGTTGTGCATTTCAACTCTGCCTGAACTAATAAGGCAAGATTAAATATTAAATCGTTGTGACTATTTGCACTAAAAATCTAACCCATGGCTCCTCAGAGAAAATCGAGCAATCACACAAATCGGCAAATCACTTTTGGGTTTGTCGTCACAGTGGTGGTTAAGGACTAAAATACTGCTTTTAATACTGCTGGTTACTGTAATCTTAGAAAGCATATCATCAATTCCCACTAAAACACAACACATTAACCATTAATTTGTTGTGGCTTGTTGGCAGGTAATCGAGGGTTATTAGTCAGATCTCTGGCAATCCTGCTGGTGGAATCTGTGGTTCTTCAAGTTAGTTTCACAAAGGATGAATTGCCATGAAAAATGATTTGATTGCCCCACTTTGCTTTGCACTGCAGAGGTAATGTGAGATGTAGAAACCCAAAGAGGAAGACAGATATGAAAGTGCGAATGTAGAGAACATAAGGTTAAAAGCAACTTTTAAGCCAGTGCAGCAGCAGCATCATTCATCTTATCTTGAACACTGGGTTAGATTTTTAGTGCAAATAGTCACAACGATTTAATATTTAATCTTGCCTTATTAGTTCAGGCAGAGTTGAAATGCACAACAGTTGCCAGAGTTCCCTAACCCAGCGGTCCCCAACCTTTTTTGTGCCACGGACCGGTTTATGCCCGACAATATTTTCACGGACCGGCCTTTAAGGTGTCGCGGATAAATACAACAAAATAAAACTAGTTGGTTAGTAAGCTCAGCGCTTACATGTCCGTCACATTCACTCACAGCCTAAACTCACATGCAAAGTGAGATGAATGCACTCAATAATCAATACCACGTCTTTTATTGGAGGCGATCAACACCCAGCGCCAACAACGTCACTTTGAATGTTTTCTTTGTACTGTGGGAAGTGGACTGGTTAGGCTGAGGTGTTTTGGTGTTTTTGCATTTGTCACTTTCTTTACAGAGAAAAGCTTTCAAGGATGGCATGATGATGTAACTGGTTAACAGGTTGTCATCAGTTTTCTCAGTTGTTGGAGGTGAGACATCCGTTCGTACAGCCTCACAGTGGTCAGATATTGAGATTAGTTTGAAAGAACTCTGCTCTTAATTGAAGCGCTGCAATTTGTTTTTACAGCACATAACAGAGGCTGCCATACAGTAAGAAGCTCCAAATAAAGCATCAGGTTTGTTTTCCACTGTCTCATGTGGTCCCATATGTTCTGCTGCTCAAAGGCAATTTTCTGACTCCTCTCCAGGTACCCTTTGAGTACATTTTATTCCACTATATGAAACTATATGGTCTATAAATGTTCTCTTTACAGAGAGCATTTAGCAATTTAATCTTTGTAATTTAAGACATGATCTTGGTGTTAACATAAACATGAAACGTGATTTATTGAAGAGGAGGTTTGTGATGTACTAACTGTGATGAAAAACATGATGGACATCTTATTTTTTATACTCTTAGTCCATTCAGGACCCCTCATGCCCTATGATGGATGGGGGCACTGTAATGGAAGACCTTTCCCGTTGCTCTGAACAGCTTTGTATTGATTGAGGGGCCAAGTGGACACAACCCTTTTAAGAAAAACACCTCACGCAGCACAACAAAGGCGCCAGATCTCCTCACAGTAGAGGTCAAGGGTTCAGACCTGCGCTCGCTTGTCAAGAATAAGGGAAGAACGACTCATCTGACCTTATCACTGTGTTTTTCCACGTCTTCACACCAGTGCTAATGGTTTTTGCACTGATGACCCCTCAGATGTTCATTCATCTTTGAGGGAATTGTGCACTGCGATCTTCCTTAATATCACTTTCTGTGTAGTTATGAACCGATTGTTGTTGCTAACTATCTGATCATGCATTGACATTGTGACCTTTTACCCAAAGAATCAGTTTTTTCTTTTTTTCTTTTTTCTCGAGCAAATGTGCGTAGTCAACCATAAATTCTGCCCCTATTTTCCAATGTCTTTCCCATCGATCTACAGGCAAATACAGATGTGACTTAAGCCCAAGTTGCTACACTAGCAGTCTAGTCTGGAGCCCCCAAACCAACCACAATGTCTCTTAGATCTGTTTCTCTCATAATTTGGATGCAAAATTGGATTCATGATACAAAGCAAGACTGGATGTAAACGATTTAACTGTACCACAGAGTGCAGCTGTGTGGAAGGACATGCATTTATATCTGAACATCTGAGCAGATAAATCAGAATCACGCTTTTAAAACAAAGTTTTTCAAACCTGTTGTCACAGTCTAGCTGGCAGACCGTGGGGGGTGTAGGGAAGGAGCACCCAGGCGTGGTGCTCTGTGTGCGAACAGTGCGTTTATTTACAGTGTATGGTACAAAACAACAATAAATCCCCGTATTTTCCCCAGACTCCCGTGTCGTGTCTTCCCTGACGAGTCCGTGTCTTTGTGCTCTCCGCTCCCGTGTCTCAGCACTCCCCGTGCTGGCTGCTGTCTGGCACTCCACACCTCTCCTGGGGACACAATAGAAGCAGCCGTCAGGACACGTATAACCGCGGGCATACACACACACTAACTAAGCTCAACAGGATGACTAACATGGCGTCTCACACAATGATCCCACGTCGGTGGGAGCTCCAAGGCTCTCCTAAGTAGCTCCCCCGACGAGGTCTGATCAGCAGCAGGTGTGTGGCTTTGGGTGTGGCCAGTCCGCCAGCAGGGCCACACCCACCAGGCACCCGCAGAAACACACACACACGCAAACAGGGAGAAGGACAGCAACACCAAATATACAAACAATAATAATATAATTCATAACTGCTCAGGGATCCTGGGTCACTCCGACCCAGGACCCTGACACCTGTGAAGTCATTTAAAGAGCTGATTCCCCCTTTTAAACCATACACATGTGTATCGGTTATGTGGTTGCTAAACATTATATCTGTGATAATTTACCAGTTTTTGCAAAAGAGAAAATCACCGCAAAATACTTCTCTAGTGTGCTCTACGTGTGGGTGTCTGTCTGTACGTGTGTATGTATGAGTGTGGACATCCTGGCATGCATGAAAGAGTTCAGTTTGAGAATGAAATGAAAGTAGAATTGGGAGAGCAGTACTTCAGAGCTGACTTTTTACTGATCTCTGGTTGCGAGTTGACCTTGAATCTTCTCAGCAGAAAAACAAAACAAAACAAAACAAACAGTTCATTTTTTGCAAATTGGATCCAAAACACATCAGACTGTGGTTGATCCTACAACCGCAGTGACGACAGTGCTGAGCAGAATTAATGTTGCTGCTCGCACAGCACCGAGAGAGCAAGAAGAGAAAAACAGCGCCAAAATAAATGGTGTGCTGGTATTTTGCAGATCAGTTGGGGATATCTGGACACAGAACGCCAGTCTGGTCATATTTTTATTTTCCTCCAGTCTGAACAAAGGCTTAGAGTTTACTATACACATAAGCTTTGTTCTACCCAAGCTGAATTCTTTCTCTGGAAGAATAACGCCTTCACAACGTCTAGCAAGGTCGGGGAACACTCTTTGGGGAGATAAACCATGAAAATAAGAGACACTTTCATGAATAAAGAGAAAAATTATGTCAAACTATAAGTCAGTCAAGAAAAGAAATGCAAGAAAAGAATAATGTGCCAGAAGGAAGTGAAAGAAAGAGCAAGGCGGAGAAAGAAAAAGCTCATGACAAGAGGCGTGCTATTCATTTGTCAAACATGGTGGAGTTAGCATTAGAGCATGGATGTGCATGGTTACCACCAGCCCTGGGTCAGTGGGATTTATTGATATTATTGATGTGATTGCTGAGGGGATGAATTCTGCACAGTGACACAAACATACCTCAAAATAGCCCAAAAGCTTCTTAAATTTAGATGTGAAACGTTCCAGCATGTTCCACTGGAGTCAAGCACAAAGGAAGAAAGACCCAGAAACAAGCAGCAACTGGAGGCACCTTCAGTACAGACCTGAAAAAGAACCACGAGTGAGGGCACTCTGGCAACTAAATGCTGATGTTCATGGGTCTGACATCGACTGCAAAGGATACAAACAAAATAATCCTTATGTTGGAAAGGTTCTTTGTCCGGAATTGTTCAGTATTACAAAATTAATTATGGAATCCACTAAACTATACTGGTACCAGTACAGTATGCTTCCAACATACATTAGAAGCTCCATAAGAGGCTCACTATCTCATCAGCCTCCTGACAAAAGAACTGATCGCACATATTGTGAATACAAAAAACAGATTAGGGCTCTAAAAAAGGCCATAAAACACAATAAAAGTAGACACTTACGCAGATTAATATTTCAGCTTCTCTTGTTCTGGCTCTTATTCAGATTTCATCCCGTCTGTGACCAGTTTCACATTTATGTTTAGATGTCTCTAAGCTGACACTAAAATGCTTTCCCCCAGTTTTCAGATCGAAAAATGGCCTCTTAATCTTTACAGTTTTATGCATATGTTCGGATTGAACAGGCTAACTGCATTCTAAGCTAGTCTGGCTGTATGTTTGAGTTAGATGTTTACACTATAGATATGACAGCGGTCTCAATTTGCCATCGAATTCTTAGAAAACAACATTTAAAATGAGAGAATATTTCCCATTTAAAAAACAAACAGGTCAAATAAAAATCCAGACTTGTTAAATAGTAAAACCAAACTCAGCATCTCACTCTCTGTCTGACAGGAAATCCCACTGGACCCACATGACCCTTGGCTACTTTAGAAGGCAGCTTTTGGTCATGCTCCCCTCCAGCTTAGCTCCTTCAGCAGTTGACCCAGCTCCATGGTGTCGATTGTGTGCTGGAAGCTGAAGTGTAATCCAGTGGAGCTTTTAGCAAAGAAGCATGCAGCTATAAATGGAGCTGAGAAAAGCTGACAGATGATGATTCTCCCTTTTGTTTGAATGCCAAACATAGAGTTCTTATGCAAACTCAGGTAACCTAGCTAACTAAGTTAGCTTAGTTAGCTTTGTACTGTTACAAACGAAACATGTTATATGCACTTTGCACTTTTCTCAGTCTGGCACTTGTGAAATCAGTACACTATAAACTGACACTTTTCCTTATTTCAAAGGTTTGTGTTAAAGCAAGATAAAAAGGCTATCTGGCGAGTCAGGTACTCTTTAGAAAACATATTTCAAAAATTATTTTAAAAACATCTTTTGAAAATGTCCAGTTCCCCATTGCACATGAGTTTTTCATCAATCAAAAAAAACTCAGATACTCATGTTCTTATCAGGAAACATTAACCGGTCAGAAACAAACTCAGGAGTAAGGTCAGCTACATAACCCCCCTGCAAAAGCACAGATTAATTGGTCAACAGTGTATTGCTCGACTTGTCTCACAGGCTGACACAACCCTGCACCAGGCTTTACTAAAAAACATGAGACATTCAAAATAGGAGGTCTAAGTGGACAGTGACAGATGAAAGACCCAGACTTAACCAAGTTTTTTCCATAAACCCACATCTCTGAGTTACTTAATTTGTTAAATCAGCCCTATTGGTGAGGTGACAGCAATCCTTTTTTTTGGACTGTTAATGACCTATGAAATGCTCATTTTAATGTAAATAGCAACAGAATTGCTGACTAAAAAATTATTATCTGACAATTTATAATTGAGTGGAATTGTTAATACAAAGTGTTGACTTAAAAAAAAAAGCTGCCTTCAGACTGCATGCTGTCATCCTCTGCGGCAGACAGTTAACGTTTGTCTCACGGGTCATATGGTGCTACACAAATAAAAGTGTTGTTCTCAGAAAAACTCAGACGTGTGACACCTCAGACTGGTGACTGATCGATAACACTGTGTGCTCTGTCAAGCAAAAACGGCAGATCACTGGAAAGCTTTTATTTTTACACGATGTCTGACCGGTGTAATCTGCCAGCAGTATCTATGCTGTCCTATATATGTACCTAAATGTAAAAATGGATGCCAAATCTTTTACTAAGTTTTACAATTTAATCAGTGATAATAGCTTCTAAGCAAATCTCAAGCACTTTTAATTTTTGGCAGCGTTGAAGGGTGAAGGGTTAGAGTTAGGTCACCCAATTCATACCACTCATGAACACATGCATGATGGGTATGCTAATTCACACCATGGAGCCATCTCCAAAAAACTGTCATAGATTAAACTCTGTCTGTGTAGCTGGATTTAAGAAACTCTTTAAAGTTACTGTTAAAAAAATCTATTGCTGAGTGGATTACTTCCTGTGGGAGGATTTTTTTTTAGATTCAAATACACAGAAAAAGCAACAGTATTTTTTCTTTGATATATATACACCCAGTCAAAAATCACAGGTTAACAGCATCTCAGATTAGAGTCACATAAAGCTCCAGTAGCAGACACATCTCTACATCAACAGTTCAGAGGAGACTGTGAATCAGGCCTTTATGGTAAAATAGCTGCTAAGAAACCAGGACTAAGGTAAAGCAACAAGCAGAAGAGATTTGTTTGGACTAAGAAACACAAGTTATGGACATTAGATCAGTGGAAATCTGTGCTTTGGTCTGATGAGTCCAAATTTCAGATCTTTGGTTCCACCTGTTGTGTCTTTGTGTGATGCAGAAAACATAACTGGATGGTCTCTACATGCATGGTTCCCACCATGAAGTACGAAGGAGGTGTGGTGTGGAGGGCTTTGCTAAATGGACTGATTCTTATATAGCGCTTTTCTACTCTCCCAGAGTACTCAAAGCGCTCTATACAACATGCCACATTCACCCAGTCACACCCATTCTCAAAAGCACTGTGTCTAACCACATTCGCAAACATTCATCCGATGGAGAGCAACTTGGGGTTAGTATCTTGCCCAAGGATACTTGGCATGCAGACTGGGGGAGCCAGGGATCAAACCTCCAACCTTCCAATCAGTAGGTGACCAGCTCTACCTCCTGAGCTGCAGCCACCCTGGTGACGCTGTTGGGGATTTATTCAAAATTGAAGGCACACTGAACCAGCACGGCTACCACAGCATCCTGCAGCGACATGACATCCCATCCAGTTTGTGTTTAGTTGGACCGTCATTTATTTTTCAACAGGACAATGACCCCAAACACACCTCCAGGCTGTGTAAGGAGAGTGATGGAGTGCTGCACCAGATGGTCTGGCCTTCATCACCTGACCTCAATGCAGTCGAAATGGTTTGGGATGCGATGGACCGCAGAGTGAAGGCAAAAGAGCCTCTCTGAGAACTCCTTCAAGACTGTTGGAAAACCATACAGGTGATGACCTCACGAAGCTCACTGAGAGAATGCCAAGTGTGTGGAAAGCAAAGGGTGGCTATTTGGAAGAATCTAAAATATAAAACATGTCTTCAGTTATTTCACACTTTTTTCTTTACTACATAATTCCATATGTGTTCATTCATAGTTTTGATGTGTTCAGTGAGAATCCACAATGTAAATAATCATGAAAATGAAGAAAAACCATTAGCTTATTGAGTAGTTTATATGGTAAGCTTCATCAAGATTGCACCAGTCGTCTACAGCATCAAACACAGTATTTCAAAGTGGATGCGATGTGATTCAATAAAACACCTTCATTTAGTGGCTGCTGATGACCTCAGGCAGGATTAGACTTAGATTTTAAATCTTCCCTGATCATCATGTGCAGACGATATGTATTCTACACAATAAGAACAATGAGTGGATTCTCTGTAGCTTAAATTCTTCTGTTTGTTTATTCTGAGATGTGAACTTTCAAAGCACTTTTGCTCTGACCAAAACTGCTGTGACCACCCTCCAATAAAAAGAACAGTTGCTGCTGTATTTGTCTGATGTCAGTCACTGTGGGGTTTACTCATCCCTTAGGCTTAGAGACTTGATGTTTCTTACATGCCTGGCTAACTTCAAATCCTTTAAAGCTCACAATAATGTGTAAAAGCTGGCTGTGTGGGAGATATTGCAGCTAAGTGAACATGAACGATCTGCTGTAAATCAAAGCAACAAGCAACACATTATGCAGCTGCTTTATAAACTTGTACCATTTCACACTTGAGGGTTTTGCACGTCATAGCAATAGTAATTACCTCCTTTTATTTTCATAACACCAAAGTAGGACATGGAATATGAAACGTAAACAGGTGGTCAGAGATAAGATAAGTATTTATTTGTTTGTTGGGTTTTTTTGTTTGATTTATTTTAATCATGTAAACAATATACAGAAACCCATGTGGAAAAAAAGAGAAATATGATCAGATTAATAATATAAGAACTAAAGCACAATATCAATTCCCACCCCTCCTCCATAAGTCAAAAGCTTTGTTATTGACACAAACAATCAATAAAAACAATAAACATATTTTTAATTATACAGATAATATGTATATATATTTACATATACACACACACACACACACACACACACACACACACACACACGTATAAATGTATTTATATATGTGTGTAAATTAAAAATATTATCAGATTTTCTTGTTTTAATTGCTGCATAACTTTACGTTCAAACATTCAAATCAAGCATCTCCAGTTTTTGATGTTAACTGCAAAAACAGACCGAGCATCAGGTAACATCACACTGAACAGAGACTGGAATTTCAAACATCTTCCTCTCTGTATAGTATCTTGTACAGTACCCCCAAAAAACGTTTTAAGTTGTAACTATGTAACTTCCTTCTCTTAGGAAAAAGAAACAAATGAAAATGAAATTGACTGTAGGTGGATGTTTGTTATCTGTCTGTGTTAGTCCCGTGATGGACTGGATAGGCATCTGTCCACCGCAATGACCCTGAATTACATGGATACATGGCTGACCGGATGACTTAATATAGTTTGTGCGCAAGTATTTATCATGTGGTGTATTTTCATTCATATTTGAAAAGCTGATTATAATCAGCTTACTATAAAAAATTTCCAGCAACTTTTGCTCAAGCACTAATAATAAGTGCATGTGACTAGCTGTTAGTAGTCATGATAGAATCTACCCTCATGGTACAAAACAAAAGTGACGTTGGAAGAGGACCTGACCAATGTTAACTTGAATGTATTCGTACTTCAGCTTTGATTAAAATACACCATCATTTACACAACTGCACAATTGCAGAAATATATCCTGATAGCAGCTCAACATGTTTACAATGCCATGAAGGTATGTCTACTGTAGCTCATATGTTTTTGCACTGTCAATTTTAAATAGTTAAAAAAAAATACTGTTTAAAAACATATTTTTGATTTGAGGTCACACTCTCTGCAAGAATTCAGAGGAACCTGGTTGCCTTTCACTGAGAATTTTAAAAACTTGAGCCCATTTTAAATTGTCTTTCCAGTGTTGTGTTATACCCACGAGCTGACACTGAATAAAGGACAAAGCTCCTCTTTATATGCGTTTTTGAAATTTGAGGTGGGTGTGGTTAGTATATCTTTATGTTTGTAATTGAAAAAATATCAACGAAGTATGTTTTTCAAAGAAATGTAGATACATATAAACTACTGGTTAGACAAAAATCAAACTATGAAGAAGGGACCTAAAAAGTAACATTCTGAATCTTGATTTTTTTCCTTTTGTATCATCAGAAAAACAACAGCAGATTATGATGCAGACGAATTGGCAAATGCTGATCAAAATATAATTACAAAATTACTGCTAATGTACTTTCATTACAACGAGGGATTGTTTTTATGTTTATGCAACATACAAACAAAGTTGTGCTGGTTTCTGTGCATATTTAGAATATCCTTTTAAATAAAGCTTTGTTTTCCCCTGAGTGATCCTAATGTGCTTTTTCTCTGTCAGCATAACCTTGGTACGACACAACTGCTCTGAATCAGTAGAATCTTTTTAAAATTTCTTTCATTATGGAAATGTAACAGTACATTAATGCATATTTTTCTGTTTTCGTAACCTTGGTAATTTGCATTTTAATTACTTTAATCTACAGACTGACAACAACAACTGCTGCTCTTGTTGTCATACGGTGCTGTGGCCCTCATTTATTTAAATGTTGTTAGGAAAATGGGAAATATGTGCAGCTTTTCATTAAAATGTGCAAACATGCATGGAGATACAGATACAGGGAGAAAAAGATTGCAAACAGAATGTGCATTTGGTAAGACCACCTTTATTCTTCAACACAGCCTGAACTCTCTGAGCCAGCTTTCTTCTCATTTGTTTAAGTCTTCAGGAATAGTTCTTCAGGCTTCTTGGAGGACATCAAAGCTCTTTGGATGTTTCCTGGCTTTTGTTCTATTCCCTGTCAAAATAATCCCACACTGCTTCAGTAATATTAAGATTCAAGCTCTGGGGAGGCCAATCCATGACTGATAGTGTTCAATTGTGTGTTTTAATACCTACTGTGCTTTAGTGCATTGGCAGTGTGTTTGGGAACATTGACATATTAAACATTGAAGCCACTGGAAATAAGACACTTCTAGTCTGCCTTTCAGATACTCTTTATCTGCTGTAGTTTTCAGGCCTACCACTTCTTTTTTTGTACTGGACTGAGCAAAGCTCTCAATCTACGGTCGATCTATCCCTACGCTCACCTATGGTCATGAGCTTTGGATAGCGACTGAAAGATCAACATGGAAACAAGTGGAGGAAATGGCTTATGATGACGTGCCTCTCGCCTCTCTTCCTAGAGGCAAAGTAGACATCCTGCGATCCTAGTAAAGTTGGTAAAAGTTCATGCTAATCATATAACATGGTCTGCTTCAGGAGATGTTCCTATGTTCAGAATTTCATGTTTTGTTTTATTTTTTGTTTCTATGAGATTCAGGCTTTATATCTCTTCACAGAATAGGGTATTTTTCTTTCTAGGACATTCACAGATAGTGTTGGGAACTTGTTGACCAATCACAGTTCAGTACAGGTTTTAGGTGTTCTGCTTTTCCCTTCTGAACACTGTCCAGTTTGCGTTCATCTGCATATATTGCAAAAATGATCTTCTTGTCTTCTCTGTTATCGAATTTCTTACACGATCCAATCGTGACATGAGTTTCCAGCTCACAGTCAGGCCTTTTCATTTTATTTCTTTCACTAGCAACAGTCAACCGTTATGATAACCAGCTGTGTTGGCCTCAGAGGCTTTCGCCAGAGGGGCTTTACTCCAAAACATTCTCTTAAAAGATAATTTTAACTTTAATTAGTTGATTATTAAAATCTCCTGTAGGGGTATAAACTTGAAAGCTCACTCACAGTAATTGTGACAGATTTTATCCCTGATATCTGCAGGGTCTAATAAAGCTAAATCTAGCATCACCCAACAGCAAGAGTTCAGCGTTGATCATGGAGTCACACTTTCAGTAAGACAAGGTAACTGAGGAGCTAATGTGATATGATTTTGCTGGCTGATGCATGTAAATTTAGGCAGCAATTTTGATTTTTTAAATTTAGATGTGCAAGTCGTGCCTCGTCATTTTCTGGGGACATTTATAACCTAAAAGCAGCCAAATAAAATCCAAGTGTGCTACCAGAAAAAAAGGACATAAGTTCATGGTTGATTTATTTCATGAGTGACAGAGTAATGCACAACTCTCTGGGCAGGAAACAATATGAGACGCAGTCACAGTAGACTGTGGAAACAACACTTGCAGGATCAGGAAAGTCAGGTTTGTTTGTCAGCTTGTTTGGAAGCTGTTGATATATTAACATTTGGTTTATTAGAGACTGAGAAAATTATACAGTGCGCTGAAGGACAGAATAATCAGTAAATACCAAAAGGTCAAACCCTTAATAAGAGGCATGTGTGGGAAATAAATTCTAGAGACTTTGGCCAAAACACGGACCTCTGATCCAGTTTATTACATTACATGCTGATGGTTGAAAATAGATATTAACTTTAATTTAATTAAAATAAATTGAAAAATATAATTTCAAATGTAGTTTAAGATTGGTGAAGCCATCCTCCACACTTACCCATGAATGATAGCTTTATTTATTTTGGAACCATCTATTCATATTTTATAATTATTTTAGTGGCATAAATGGACGACATCATTTGGTTAAACTGTCTCCTGCACAATAAAAAATATTAATGACACTTATGCAATGAAAAAAAAAAGAAAACGGAAAAGGAAAATTCTTTCAATAAAAGCATTTTTGAATAGTAAAGTCATTTTCAGCACCTCCCTTATTCTCTAAGGTGCTTCCACATTAAAAATCCTAATGTGGAATATTATAAATTTAACAACAGATCATCTTCCTGATGTAACCCTCCCATTTATTGATTTACTAGATGTTATGTTTTTTTGTATCTGGCCTCAGTTTTAAGCTAGGGATATTTTGTGTATAAAGTAAATAAGGTGTCACGGTTCTGGGTCCGTTGGACCCAGTATTTTGAGTTCATTATGTTTTGGTACTTTTGCATCATGGATTTTCCTTTATGTTTCTCTGGTACTTGGTGTTTCAGTTATCTTGGTGTTTTTCTATATTATGATTTATGATCTGATACTGTTGTGATTATGATTATCATTTAGTAGCCTTTGGTCAGTGTCAAGTCTGTCTCTGTCTAGTCTGTGTCTTAGTAAAGTGTGTTTTGTTTCCTGTTTTACTTTGAAGGTTCTTGTTCCTGTCTGATGTTAGTATGTGCAGCTTTGTTCCCCCTGTCTCGTTAGCCCTGATCTCTCCCAGCTGTGTCTCCCTCCTGTTGCCGATTCTCCCGTTACTACCCTGTGTATATAAGCCCTGTGTGTTTTCCTGCCTGTTGCCGGTTCGTCTGTATTACTCAGTGTCAGTCTGTGTATCCACCGTGTCTTTGCCCTGTTGTTCATCGTCATCCTCCTCTGCTCGTTTTCATTCAGGTTTGTGCTCTGTAGTTTAGTTGTTTCCCAGTTTAGTTTAGTTCGAGCCCCGTTTGCTGTTTGTCCACATTCTTTTGTGTTCAATAAATCACCTTCACTCCTCTACGACTGCCTGCGATTGGATCCTCATTTATTCCACACGGCTCGCCTCGGCAGCCGTGATATAAGGTAGCTAATTGTGCACTAAAATATACATTAGTACATTATTCTTCAAATTAATTATTGTCTTCTGTTTATTTAGAAGTTAAAGAAGTGATTCATTACTTGATATTTTAATGGTCAACAAAAAGAGTAATTATATACCACACTATATACTATAATTATTTAGAATCATTATTTCTACATGAACGATTGATCTGTTATTAAAAAGTTCAAATGGAAAAAGGGATTTACATAAAAACAATATTCTACACTCAGTAAAAAACTTTTTTTCCCAGAATGAAAGAACAAATATTCAAAATCTTTTCAAAAATTCAATTTAAAAAGAAAAACAAGTAATTAAATTCTAAAATTGAAGTAAAAATAAAAGATTCCCCACTGCTCCATATCAAATCCATGTATTTTTCTTATTAGCTATTTGATTAGCTAAAGCCACCAGTCACCCTTAATGATGGCTTCAGGACCTTAGTCCTATATAAGGATCATTGTTCTTAAATTCACACGTTTACAGTGTTATCTTTCATCTCCAGCAGTGCTGTATATTTAAAATTTCCATGGCTTCAATGTATCTGTTCTGGTTTATTCTTCTATGGAATTTATTTATTTGTTTTTTATATAAAATATTCCTCCTTATCACACTCCCTATCACCCTCCTACTTTCCCCCCTGACCTTCCTGTTGTCCTCCCTCATTGCTGTTCCCTACTTTCTCCCATTCTTCCTTTCATCTCCGTCCTCCCTTTCCGCCATCAATACTCTCTTTGTCCCGTCTTGCCCCAAAAACTTAAATCATGCAATCCAACTCAGTAGCCAGTACAATAAAATAAAGTGAAATCAACTAAAAATTGAACTCAGAATTGGCTCTTTAGTTTCTTTTTTTGATAGATTCTTGCAACATAACATAATGTACTTTTGCACAAACAAGGACTTTGTAGTTTGTTGCATCAGAATCGTTGCTCTGTGTGTGATGCCGTGTTTACATATCATGTTTCTTTCTCATTGTCTTGAAAGTTGAATGCAACATAGTTTATGAATAACTCAGAGTAGGAGAATCTTCAGTGATGAGATGAAGCAAAACAAAAAGGAAAACTTGAAGCAAAGATGCCACAAAGGCTTTTGTTTCTATGCATGTCTCCTCCTGATGTGCTGAAGTGTCCTTCACCATGATATTCAAACACACATATATACATGTTTCTATAAAGGAGCAAATATGTCTCATAGCTAATAATTTCTTTGATCAGTTGGTTCAGTCACAGTCTCCATGAAGCTGAACTACTCTTTTCTCTACTAAAATATAAGCACAGGCATGAGTCCTGAGAATAGTATACCATCACTCACTTTGAAACTGCATTAAGAAAAAAACCCTTCATAGTCAGCAGAAACCACTTTCAGTGTTCTTTTTATTTTACATCAAGCTTTAAAAGTTAACAGGCAACTATAGGACAAGAAAAAGGAAAATGATGGTAAGGGTTAATAGGAGAGACAACGTGACCAAAGTCAGTTTGACATTAAAATTAAACTAAATGTGGATGTTTAGTCACAAGTTGTTTGTCAGTGAACATTCTTGTTGTTAAAGCCTGGTTAAATTTTGTGCAGAGGGCTTTCAAAACTGGGTCATGTCTAAACTTTGGATCATGATGTTCTTTTATTCTGCTGTCCGTACAGTTTAAATCAATTTTTTTTTTTTTACCTTACAGAGATCAGCCTCACCAAAGCCCCACACTTTCTTCTTTGGTGTTATGATAAACTAAATCTGGTTTAAAAAGGCAACCAAACAAACAAATGCACCAAAAACAATACAGCCCAGATAAGCGGAGGAATATTGATGGATGGAAAAAAACAAAACAAAAAATGGCTCAAGTTGTCCAACCTTGTTTTTGGATGACCTCATGAAGATTAAATTGGCTCCAATGGAGCTGGTGAAGTCTGGACATCCACGTCTTCATAGACCGCATCTGGATGGTTAACATCTCCACCCAGCTCAAAAAGGTCAGCTACTTCCTGAAGCCCTGTGTGGAAAAATTAACCCTCATGCAGTTAGGACATGGTCCACAGTGCTGTAAAACACAATACAGAGCAGTGCTATTTCACATATTTACTAACTCTTGAACTCTAATTAAGACGGGGGACTTCTTTCTTGTCTGGGGACTTGCAAATATGGCCAAAAACAGAAAAATGCACAGAAGAAAACCAAGTATCTCCTTAGTCTGATTTATTAGTCTCCTTAGTGGAATATTCCATAGTTCTTTTTTTTAAACAGACAGCATTTTGTGCTGGTGCATTTTGACATATTTCATACAAAATATTGAAGTTAAATTGCGCAGCTGACCAAACCGTACACTGAAAGAGGAATTCTAAATGAAAAAGACTTTAGGGACATGATCAAAGCTTAGTCATAACACACATTTAGGTTTCCATTTCCATGTCTGACCAAAGGTCACAGTCGTGGGCAAAAAGCTGACAGTCTATAAAATTTGAAAAGGTAATTTATTCATACAAAAATCCAAAAATAAAAGTTAAAACAGTCCGGTGTCCCATTTGAGTACAGAGTAAAAAAACACAGTCCAAGGCCAGAGCCCGCTATGCCACAAAGCCGGCTGCACTCCACACATCGATCACTTTAACAGGAATAGCAGATGTCCTCTAAGACCCACCGTCCTGTAAGTGATCACTCCGGCCTCTACAACTCAACTGCCTTTAGGTTGCGGCATATAGGCCCTGGCCTGCACAGAAAGACAAAGTAACACGGCAGTGTTTGTGGTGTTGGCTGTAAGTAGACTAGTGTATCAGTGCAATCAATTACACCCGCCTCCAATTAGTCCAACTTCATTACAGCCACTGGCTCACTGCAAATGTGACACACACACAACCACTCCCAAAACAGTGCAACTTTACACAATAGTATGGAGATGAATTAATACAGGCACATTAGTCCACCATGTTATATAATAGCCACGTATGACACCTAACTTTATCCTGTTTTTAAGCTGCACTTTTTATTAATTAATTAATTAATTTTTTGGCCTGTCAGATAATATATAAAAGTTAACATTTTCAGTATTTTACATGAACACAATTGGTGTAGCATATGCTCTAGTTTTATACTATTTCTGTTTTATTGCATTTATTTAATTTCCGGAAGTGTACATTGTTTGGGGGCATAACATTTTAGCTTCCCTTGTGGGGAACAAACACAGTCCGAACTCCTTTCTTTAAAAAGCCCGTGGCTAACATGACGGAAAATGGTGAGTGTCTTGTACTGTACATTTGTAAAAACATTGTGTTAATATCTAAAATACTAAAACATAATTTGTTTTTTAGCATGCTTTATTTTATTTATTTATTGTGACGTTATAAGGCACGCTGCATGCTAGCTTTCTAGCATACTAATTAGCCAAATACGTTTCCGCAGCAGTACCTATCAACAGGCAGCTTACCTTGAAAGTTGTCTTGTATATATTTGGATGTTGAAATAAGATAGATGAGGTTATTTGACCTAATTAACTTGTAACGTATAATGTTAAATCTTATGCTGTTGAATAAGTTTGTTTTGATAAATATTTGTCGTTTTCTTTCTTACTCACTAATTAGTTTTTAAAGTTAGCTTACATAGCCGTTCTTTTTCTCATTATACTGTATAGTGTACTAAATGTGTACTTGTACTATGTACCAGTGCTTTAATGGGAGAAGGTAATGCACCACTCAATACAGGCCACAGGCTTTTGATGCAGGGTGTCAGCTCTAAATCAATGCACTTGTGCAAGTGACAAGTTTGTCTTTTACTTGGCGTGATGACCAAGTATGGTTAGGAAGTCTGTCACTGAAGGCAAGGCTACAGAGTCTGTGACTTGTTTACTTGTTGTCCTCCACTCAAAATAATTACTTAAATGATCATTAAAAATAATCTTGGAAAGGATTTCCACTTGATTAAATTGCTTTATTTTAGCATCATGTAATTCTGTTATTCCAACTTAATGTACTTGAGTTGGACCAACTTATTTAATCAATGATGAGTCAACGTATTTTCTGCAGTTCAGTCCAACTTAATTTAACTGAGTTGATCCAACCCATTCAAATTACATTAGTCCAGCAAAAGTACTTTATGCTTATAGAAAGTAATTGGTTAACCTAGAATTCTTTTTCATTGTTATTTTAAGTTTTATTTATTTATGTTAATGTTATTCTTTGGAGTGTTCAACAAAGTCTAGAATCTGGTTAACATGAAACAGTAATGGATTTATAGCAGCTTTCACATAGCTGCACTCCATCCATGCATTTTCTTCCACTCATCCTTATCAGGGTCGTGGGTGGGGGGCTGGACCTTTCCCAGCTGTCACAGGTCGCCAGTCTATCGCAGGGCAAACAAGCAAACATATGGACACATTAGGCTTATCAGTGAACGTAACCCCACTAACATGTCTTTTGACTGTGGATTTGAACTCAGGACCTTCTTGCTGTGAGGCAACAGTGCTAACCACTGTGCCATACTCCATTACAAAAATGAAAAATAAAAATAAAGCAGGAAAAGCTATGATTAGAAAGCTTGATACAAAATGTTATGGTTTTGTCCTTGACAGGTTAAACCACAATAAATAGCAATAGCATGCACGTGGTGTGTGAATGCTTTGCTGCCTCTTATGACCCCAGTGGTTTTCCTGTGGTTTAAATTCTGGCGTGATCTTGTGATAGCGCGAGTCCAGGCCGCTAACCACTCTTACACCGCTAGATTGGATCACGTCATCTCAGCAAATGTTAAGTTGTTGAATTTCATGCAGATTGTAAAAGATGTAATTAAGTTCACCATAGAAACATTAAATTAATTTGTAATTTGAACAAAATAGACTACATCACAATAATGTGTTTTTGCAGCATACTGCTAGTAACAAAGTGTAGAAAGATACAATTGGTTCTTTGCTAAGTTGTCTGTTATGTGAGCACACAACACTGGTTCATACCTCGAGTTAGTTGCCTTTTTTAACGCTTGAATGATTCACCACTTATCTGACAATGGTACAAGAACTGGACTAAAAATAACAGAAAAAGCAGCCAATGTCCACAAAAAATAAAATAAAAATAGAGTAAACTTTGAAAAGTATTGTTGCTATAACCTGCAAAATGTGTCTACTTTGCACCCTCGCCACATTTATACAATTGTCTTTGTAACACTTTATGTGTGAAAACTTCACACGCAGTGATGTACAAAGAGGCTCTCCACACTAGGGCTGTGCGATATGACCAAAATCTCATATCCCGATATAAGACATCTATCGTCCGATAATGATATAAATCACAAAAATGTAACATTTTCTGTAAATTCTGTGAATCTCGGGCAGCTCGACTTGCATGAAGTGTTTCCAGCTGGGCGTCGTGTACCTGGAGTCGAGTGTTTTAACCGATGCATGAAACGATACATCTTTAGACATATGTTGTAATGGCCGCCGTTTCTTTGTGAGTATTTATTACACGGCGTGCTGCGGGGAAAAGCCTGTTCTAACATTTCAGTCTAAGGTTTATTTTTTAGCACCTGACGGCTCTTTTTTGCTTCTCATCCTTAAAAACTCTGCATGCTCTTTTACCTGATTCGGTTTATTTTGAAAAGTCTCAACAGGATCTTGAGCTTTATTGTGAAAGGGTTATGTGGAAGATAAACAAGCGGACACGCGATGGTTTTATCGTCGTTGTTGCTAACCACAACATAAAAACAGGTGTTTGTTCGTCCATAGTGTGGTTATATTAAATATAAGAGAAAGAGAGAACTTTATGAAATGAATATAGCCACTACAGTGACCATCAAAACCATGAAAAAATATTGCTGTAAACAGTTTATTTTGTGACACCACGAAACAAACAATGGCGAAAAATGAAAGAATAGATGTTTTTATATCATCGCCCGATATATATCGGCCCTAGTCCACACTGTAGGTGTACTTGATGTGGGAGTGTACAATTATCACATTGTCCTATATGGTCATATGCAGCGCTTTGTTTTGGGCATTAAAACACTGATTTAAGTTTGTATAACTGCTTGACTACAGAGGAGAAAATCTTGCACATTCGGTGGGAAAAAAGTCGGTGGAAATTTTTTATTTCATCCACATGGAATAGTGCTTTTTCTATTAATGTGTTAAAAGCAGTTATAGTCTTGTGAAACTGGGTTTCTATTATGAGATTAAATTAGTATGGGTAAAGTATTGTGTTAAAAGGATATCTGAACAAGCCTCTTGAATGAGAGGAGAAATGAATTTACAAACTCGTAGAAATCCAGTTGGCTTCTTTTTTTAAGCTTTTAAAAATAGACAAAAGCATATTTATTTTTTTATATTATGGTCTGTTGATTTATTATATTCAGGGGTTAAAGTGTGCTGGGATGGCATTCTAGCAGCTTTAATTAATGAGCAGTTTAAATCTGATAAGAAAATAATTGCACATTATTGAAAAATGAGTTAATTATCATGTGTTGGAGCCTTGGATTGCTTCCAGTGACAGAATGGAGATACTTGCACTGTATTGATTAATGTAATGTAATTAATGTAATCTTACGGCCAGCTTACACCATCATGGTGCAAATGCAAAGTTTTGATTGTGGTTATTACCAATGATCCCTCTAATTTTTCATGTGTCTGAGCGAACACACAAACTCCCTGAGCGGTCCCTTGGACCTCTGTGAGCAACAGCAGACGTGTACACTGTGGTCACGCCAGCATTGAATCCATCCAAGTCACATGGTTTATTAAAATAATCAAATTACAGCATTTACGTTTATGTTAGACTACTTTTAATTAACTGCTTTAGCCCACTTACAATGGAAATTAAAAAAGTCTTGTTCATGACCTGCGTAGTATGTTAACACTATTGGAAGTAAAAATAACTTGAGCGACTTGAAAGACAACTTTCTTTTTTTATTTTTATAAAGCTCTGACTTGTATTATGAGTCTGTCGAAAATCTCTCACATCTCAGAACACCGCCGTCACTCCTAAAACTTCCCCCTTTCTAAACAACTAAATGCCATGTTGCCATATCATTTTTTGATTGGTCGACATGGTACATTTTTCCACCAATAGGAAAGGCTGGTGAGGGGCTGTTTTTGCTCACAGGCTTTTGAGCGTTTTCCTTATAAAAAGCCGTTTTTACTGTTTCTTCCCGCAGTAAATATAAACAACGACAGTATTCAGGAAGAAAACCAAACAGTGCAGATATTTTTATCATAACTCTGGTTTTACGTGGCCGATCAACACAAAATCAAAACTGGTATAAAGTCCACATTTTTCCCGTCAGTTGTTCCGTCTGTCCTGCTCACATCTCCAATGGTTGTACACGTTGTCATTAACGTGGCTTCACTCCACATCAGCCGCTTTGCTAGCTAAAACACCGGTGTCGGCACATAAGGACGCTGTCATAGCCTGTCAATGACTTTGATTAGCTGCATATATTTGAATGTGAATCACATCATTGGCTGGACTATGGGATAAGGTGGCATCGTTCTAATCCCATACGGGAGCAGCCAGTCACTTATTGACTAACACTGCAAAACAGAATTGTTAAAGTTTTGATTTTAATTTCAATTCTGGTTAGATTTTTTTTTGTGCGCAACGCAGATTTTCTGTGTGCAGAGTCCGTGCCAGCAGTGCGCGGGCAGTTTAGAGGGAATATTGGTTATTACCATATAGCCCAGGGGTGGTCAACTCCAGGCCTCTAGACCCGGTGTTCTGCAGGTTTTAAACATGTCCTTGATCCATCACAGCTGATTTAAATGGCTAAATTACCTCCTCAACATTTCTTGCAGTTCTCCAGATGCCTGGTAATGAACTAATCATTTGATTCAGGTGTGTTGACCAAGGGTGATGTCTAAAACCTGCAGGACACCGGCCCTCGAGGCCTGGAGTTGGCCACCCCTGATTTAGCCAGTGATAGAGAAGGGGAGCAAGCTCAACGAAGTAATGTTTTTGTTTTTTAAAAATTTTTCTCAAAATCTCAATAAATTTAACAAATAAGAACAGATGTACAAATTAGTACAAATATGTACAAATCTTGTATAGAAACAAACAGTTTCTATACAAGATGTAAGATGTAAGAAGGCGGAAACACTAGAGCAGCGGTCCCCAACCTTTTTTGCGCCACAGACCGGTTTATGTCCGACAATATTTTCAGGGACCAGCCTTTAGGGTGTCACGAATAAATACAACAAAATAAAACCAGTACCAAAAAAAGAAGATTTATTCATAACACACGGGAAACCAAGTTAACGATTAAAAAAAAAAAAAGATAAAACTGATTCAAAACCATAAAAACCATATATTTCACACCCGAGCCTCAACTCTTGTGGCCCGGTACCAAACGACTCCGGTCTGTGGCCTGTGACTGCTGCACTAGACATCAGATTTTGGAGCTATATGTGTGCTTTTGTAAAATCTCTTGCAAAATCCTGTAATATACTGTACTTGTGTTATTCAAATGCGTGTGTGCGAAAATGCCACGCTGTTTAAACTGGTTAGTTTACAGTATTTTGGTGAGATTTTCAGTGATGGACTATGCTGGATTGGTGCACAGCAGGCTGTGTTGCTCATGGTCAGTGATGATTAATTCACTCACCAAATTCTGCATTTTAACCTTACGCTATATTGCCAGTGAGTTGAAAATCAGCCATATAACTTGTGAAAAATCTGCTTAGATCTTGTCAGCTAAATCAGCGCACGTCACCTGATCACAGCCTGTATGTGAAGAAGAATCTGAATGTACAGGCTCACAAAACAAGCTGTTACGTGATGTATTTTGTAAGTAATTGTTTTCCCCACGCTACACTGCTACACCTGATCTTAAAGCTTCCCCACCTGTCACATCCCACTTTAATCCCTGATTATAGAAGACAGAGTTATTAGGAGTGGACTGCAGCTTAATTTTCCCAGCCTTTATTTTGACCACGTAATACAGAGCAGACACGAAGAGCACAAGACGGAAGAAAAAGCAGCGAATGGTCCAGGGTGGACTGAAACTCAGGGGCCTGAAGCTTATGTGTTCCTTGCTCAAACATGTGTGTTAATTGCTGTGAGTGCTAACACCTGTGTTTATCTAAATCAAATGGGCTGCAGTAAAAAAATAAAAAAGCAGCAATTAATGCATGTTCACCACGCAGAAAGGTGCCACAGATACAAAAAATATACCCCATAATAACAAATACCACAAGTTGGTCACAAACAGAAGTTTCTCACATATTATAAAGGTGTAATGCTTATAGCACAGTAAAGTTTAAGTTACTCTGCTATCAGAGACATATTTGTTCCATGTAACACAGATCCAGCTAATCTGTTGCCAATTCATTTCTTATAAAGTTACAGTCAAAGCCTGATGATGTCACGGTACCCGGGTCTAGATCCCAGGGTTTTGAGTTTTTGGGATGTTTTCTCTAGTTTTGCACTTTTTGTGATATGGCTCTGCATTCTGGATTGTTGATGTTTAGCTTTCTGTTGTTTCCTAGTGTTTAGATGTCTTGTTTGTTTTCCTTCTCCTTGATGCAAGTTTCTCTGCCTTTACTATCTCTGCCTCTGTTCTAAAGATCTTTAAGTTCATTTTGTGCTGTGTAGGTTTGTGACTTCCTTCTGGTTTTCAGATGGGATTTATGCTTGAGCTCCTTAGTCTTCTTTTTATGATATCAGTTTTTCTTTCCTTGTGCAGTAGTTCCTCTACTGCTTTAGTTGATGATGTCTTTCTTTTCTGTTCCTTCTTTTTTGTGTTTGCTTGCTTTCTGTGTCTGTGTCAAGTTCTTGTGTTTGAGTCCTGGTCTCAGTTTTAGTTATTTACAGTTTTATTTTGATAGTCCTTTATTTAGTTCTACTTCCCTTGTCTCACCATCTGTGATTAGTTTCAGCTGTCCTCTCACTGTCTTGTCCTCTGTTAAATACTCTCTCATGGTTGTGTTTTCTTGTTCTGGAAGAGTCCTACTTTTTGGATTATTTTCTCCTGTCCTGCTACTGGTTGCGTTTTGTGAAAGAACCCATCATTAAAGTTACTTTTTTTTTTAGTTTTCTTCTACATTCTGCATTCGGGACCACATCCTGTCTGCCACACAGCCGTCCTTCACAGATGATAAGTTATATGTTAACAATTAAAAGAAAAGGAATTCAGGGTGTTTCATATAGTATTTCTGAATGTGACAAATAGGTAAATGTAACTGCATTTGGCTCTTGTACCATTGCACTGTGTCTTAGCATGCTTATACTAAATTATGTCGAGCACTGCTTGACTAAGTGCTGCCTCACAGAGCTCCTTTTCTCCACAAATAAAGGAAATAACATAATAGAGCCTTTTCTTGATAAAGTGGGAGCACATTTAGATAGTTACTGTGTGTCTGCTTTTAAAAGCTTGCAAATGATCCGGGACAATAATAAACCCATTACTATTATGGCGGTGAAGGAAGGAAGTTTTCATTAGCACAGAGAACCACATAATGTCAAGATTTTTTTTTTTTATAGCTTCATTGTCCCCACCAACGTTTGACTCATATCATTATCTACATGTACTACAAAATGTCATAATTACTGTGAGTGGTATAACAATGTCAGATGTATACTGAATATCAATATTTTTCCTATCTAAATGCTAATTGCTTGATACTTGAACCAGGCTTATAGGATTACTTAGTCATACTGAGCCCGATGTCTCAGAGTTCTGCTTTATCTGACTTGTTCTCTCCAGGTTCATACTGGTTTTCAGTAGTAAGTTGATTAACTACATAAACCCTTTGTGTAAACAATTTGTTATATCAATCATGTATTGATTTCTTTTTATGCTTAATAAGGAATCTGTGGGATTAATGTTGGAGCCCCGTGTGTTCAAACTATGTACCAGGTTATGTGTCCAGATATGTGGGTTATATAAAACAGAAAGTATGATGAGTTTAGTTTGTAATTTCTGCTGTGGAAAGTTTGAGAATTATATTTAATTTTATTAATTTAATTTCCTTTAATTCAATTTATTTTGAATTATCCCAAGTGTGAGGACTGTGCAGTTGTTATAGTATATTACATGAAGACAGGCAGTCATTATCACAAGCACAGACAAACGTTTTCCATCCACAGATGTAGTGAAAAAGACGGCTCTGCTCACACCAGTCGGTCTATAGCTGCCCCTAAAGAGTAGAAACAAAGTGCAGTGTGGTACTTGGGGCATCTGGGATTGGAGGACAAACAGTATTAATTAACTGTACTTCAGTTTTAAGGTGCACAGAATTAACATCATATGGTGGTTTTGTTTTCTTAAAAATACACCCACTGACTACTAAGAGACTGGCCTTAGCTCACTGCTATTCCATACTGAATGATCAATATCAGTTACTATGACAACACTGCGTAAATAAAATAATAAATCAGTTACTCTGTGTAATAGGAATGGAAAGATCATTCTTAATAGCCAGAGCCCCCTAGCTGTTGTTGAAGACATTGCAAGCAAAGTTAAAAATCTAACTCCATGAACATTAATCTTCTCCCCCCTTCCACAGTTTTAGCTTATACTTCAATAATTTACCCTATTTCCAAAAAGACGCTGCAGTATAAACGGAAGATGTAACTGCATCGGTAGTTTCCATCCGTTTGCTCCTCCTGTCATATGGAGTTTAACTAGTGAGTGCTCCTGCAAAGCTCAGTGGAGTCATTTGTTTACTTTTGGGTCACACATCAGCATCTGCTACTCTGTCCTCCTCATCTTTGTAGCCTGGTTGTACCTGTGATTTTTTTCTTTTTTTCCCTCAAGTGGTGAATCAAATTTCTTCTTTTCATCTGTAGCACATAAGCCTTGTGGTTTGTTGGAGGAGGTTGAAGTGGCTCCCTATTTACTAAATCGTCATTGGAGGCTGATATGTAGCTCTTATCATGTGAAAAATTACGCAGGTATTATAGAGTACTGTGTGATGGTCCATAACCTTGATGGTAATCAAGTATTTTTAATAAAGTAGAGAGGGGAGAAACAAGATGAAGTAATATTAGACGGGGTGTGAAGCAGCCAGTTCTGGCAGTCTTTTGCTGTAAGAAGAGCGATCAGTAACATGAAGCAAAGTAATGACATGTAGACTACTCATTACTTTCTTGTGTATTCTTACTGTTAGATTATATTAAATTAATAGATGTAAGATCAGTTATGAAAGACCAGATGAGGTATGATTGACTCTGCGTCTATCTCTGATGGTTCACCACTCTGGGCTGCAGGGATGTGCTCTCCTGCGCATGTACCAGTGCAAGTAAAAGAAATATTGCAAAAAAGTTTTTATTTATTTGTTTATTGATACTTTTTGGAATTTAAATAAAAAAAGGTACACTTTGATATACTCTGTGTATATTACAAGTAAAGTCTTCATGTTTCCTTTTGAAGTTTGATGATTGTGGTTTATAGTTGATGAAAATCTGAAATACCTCAAATTATTAGAATATTTTATAAGAGCAATCAACAAAGGATTTACAACGCACAAATATCCAACTTCTGAAAGATACAACCATTCATATACTCAGTATTTGGGGTTCCTTTACTATGAATTACTGCCTCAGTGTGGCATGGCATAGTTATGTTCATCTTGTGGCACTTGTGGCACTGCTGAGGTGTTACTGAAGCCCAGGTTGCTGTGTTGTTTCTCATTTTCCTCTTGACCCCATGGAGTGTGGGCTCAGGTCAGCTGAGTTGAAGGGCCTAACAAGCACAGTAGTTTCCACTGTGTGAGCCGATGTTAAGTCCTGCTGCTAAAGGAAATCTGTATCTCCATAAAGAAGGTGGTGTTGTCATCCATGTTGCATTCACCTTTTCTACCACTCTTCTAGTCAACTTTCCATTCTTACGCTTACCGGCAGCCCTCCGTGAACAGCAACCCTTTTCAGCAATGATCTTCTGTGGCTTGTCCACAGTTATCATCAAGACAGCTGTTAAGTGGACAGTTTCAGTGATACACAGTTTAATTTACCTTTTTTGAGTTTTATTTTAAAAAAAGAGCGCTTGTTGTGTGATGAAGACTTCAAAAACAAATACTTTCCTGTAAAACTGAATCAAAAGACTGGCCCAATACCATCAGATATCATAATTTCATAACTGATGCATCCCTAACAGGTACATGGGTCAGACATGTGGCAGAGCAGGAGCTGAACACAAGACTCACACCGTAAACATCATCACAAAGCTTGCAGGGAGGAGGTCAAACCTGGGGCTTTGTTGGGTGAAGGACTGATGGAGGAATTTGCAGCGATTTAAAACGGTTAAAACTGTAGTTTTTAACTTTTTTTATTTTGTTTGTCACCATTTTTCCCCCAGCAGAGTGGACCTTGGTGGACAAAATTTGGGGTTAACCTTTTTAAATGGAATATAGGTCTTTATGTATTATTTGCATGTATCCAGTTATTTAAAAAAAGACCATAAGACAACCTTTTGCAGGCTTGTCAGCTGGCAGGTAGAGCAATAAAATCTGCCCTTACAAGCATTTCTCGTGAATGATACATGTAAAGCCGTGTTTTGTTTGCTACAGCGCCTTGATAAGAGCAGTGGTGCCCGTTTGTGTCTACTGAAACTTCTAGAGCAGCGGAAGAACAACACCTCAGTTCAATAATGCATTTTTTTTCTTTAAGGGATTTGAGTGTAATGTGTTCAGTAGCTGTGTGGAGGAAAAGTCATTCTAAGAATATTAAATGAAAAGAATCCTAAAGATGGATCATTTATTATTCAGTGATGTGTCATCTCACACGGAGACCGAAAGCTCAAGGAAGACAAAGTCTGAGTGTGTCAGGGACGAACAGCTCCTTAGAAGGATGTCTGTATAATACAACCTACACGAGATCATTATTAGTGCGAGACGATAATCTTTTTGAGATATAATGAGAAAGATGAGCTCCGATTTTCTGGACTCTTTGAAAACTTATAATAGTGGGTTATTTTAAAGAATTAAAGGGCAATAAAAGGCTATCTACCTTTTTTTTTTTTTTTTACTTTACAACTATAAGAAGAAAAATATTTTGGGTTTGTTTCTGTATTAATATAATTATAACACTTTTTTTAGAGAAATTCAGCAAGACAGCAATAATTATCAATATTAATTTATCTGTATTATTTTGATTAACCGTTTTTCTTTATTATTTCCTCAATCCTTACTTAGGTGTTACATGCAAAAATACTCAAGGTGACAACTTGAAATGTATTATTTTCTTAAGCCCCAAACTAAAATATATTTTCTTTATTGTCATGAATAATAAATAAATTCACTAAATAACTGAAAAGCTGGAAGCAGACAGTTTGACCCCGGGATTAATCAACAACCAAAACATGCACCATTTAAGTTTTTCTTGACTTCGGCTACGTTCACACTGCAGGCGAAAGCGCATCGAATCCGACTTTTTTGACCCTATGCGACCCATATCCGATCATGGTATGACAGTGTGAACGGCACAAATCCGATATTTTCAAATCCGATCTGGGTCACTTTCGTATGTGGTACTGAGCCCGATACATATCTGATGTTTTAGAAATCGACTGCTGTTTGAACGGTCGTGTCGCATTAAATCCGTCTTTTACGTCACTGACACAAGACAGACGCCAATTATCAGCGCCGGAGAAGCGCCCGAGAAGACATCGTGAACGCTTCCTGGCCATCCAGTGTACATGTCAGTGAAACTGTTGGGAAGACAACGTTGGAGAAATTTGAACATTTTATTTGTACTGTATAATCTGCAGATTATGACAGAAATCTGCAACTATCCTTTGAAGCACCGCTCCTCTAAAACAGCAATAAGGATCATTATTAGGCCAAATGTAAATAACAAAATAACTTTATAACTTAAAGCAAAAGTCCAAAACAAGTCTTTATATTAAGGGCCATCAGTCAAACAATACTGTTTGCTCTGGGTCTAAACAGAGCGCGTTGTGTGTGACATCTTCTTTTGCGCATGCGGGCCGCTTTGAGCGTTCACACTAGAGCGCGTTTGCTGTCACATTTTATTTATAGTGTGAACAAGCAGACAAAAAAATTGGATTTGATCAAAAAATCGGAATTGAGCATTAAGACCTGCAGTGTGAACGTAGCCTAAGTAATCAGTGACTGTTTTAGGATGAGAAACACTCACCAGTGCAATTTAGATTGTCACCACTAGAGGGCAGGATTGCTTATCTCAACACTTTTCTTTTGTGTGAGTTTTTTGTAATACTTTTGTCCTGTAGTAAACAGAATTTAAATACCCGGTTTAGATGTGAGCTTTCAGACACATTACTCTGCACCTAAGGTAAATATTACGAAAAACCTCTTATTGACTGGGTGTTATTTTGAACCACAGTTATTTTAGTTTTTAAATGGTATAAATAATAATAATGGTTATTTTAAACGCATCGAGCAACCGACGGTGATTCTCCCTTGTTGAACATTTCAAAATATTGTGTAGTTTGTCTCTGCGTCATCACTAATGTTGGGCTGGTAGAAGATCCCGCACTCCATTAAGCGCACCACAACAATCCTATTTCCACTCGTGTCATTGCAGTTAAAACAGTCTCCTGCTCAAAGTTATTGATGCCAGCATTTTGTGACCACTAATGCAGATAAAGTTTCAATATTTATCTTTCAGTCAGATAATCATACTGGTTCTCCGAATGTTCAGGAGAGGCATGATAAATGTAGTTTCCATGTGAGAGAGTTAAAACAACTTTGATGGGAACGGTGTTTGAACAGGGCAAGTAAATTCTGGCACCACCAACGGCACTTTCCTGTATTTCTTTTTCAGAGAGGTACATGAAACTCAGCCTAATCAAGGCTGCTGTGCACAAAGGGGGTATTTGTTTAATCATTTTGGCTCTGACAGAGGTATGCGCAGACAGGCTGAACTCACAGCAATCACTTGTGCAGTGTCAGTGTACATGGACGTCTGTCTTCATTCCCAGGGAGTCAAATACTGACATTTTGTCAAACCTGCTGGCGTCACGCAGATACACACAAGGTGTTCTTTGACATTTGTGCCTTGAGTCACTGATCGCAGCAGGAGTATGTTCAGTCTTGCTACAAACTTGCTACATGTATATGTGATGATTCAGGACCCCTTGATGTGATGTTTGAATGCAGTAGATATGCTTGAGGGTAATTCTTTTAACACGAAAGTCTGCACTTTAAACCAAATCCTGATCTTTTTGTAAACCTTTACAGGCAGTTGTGGTGCTTAAACTTAAGCAAACAGAGTGAAAACAAAGCACAATTAAGTGCTCCCAAGTGGCACGCGATCTGTGACCTTCTGGTTGACATTCTTGTAATTTAGGCAGCCGCTGCCGCTAAATCTTCCTCGTGTATACTTTGTCACTCTTCCAAACAAGCCTGTTTGCTTTCAGTGTCAAATAATGCCACAGCCCAGAAGCCAAAGGGAACACCTTGTGCACATCTTTGAGAGTCCAATGACAGTTTTGACACCCTGGGAATGATAAGCCAGGAGGTTTTTCATGTCCAGTGAAAGTCACCACATGTGTGTGAATGGAAGAGCTTCTCGTGCAGAGCTCTCTGATGAATCATACGACTGGAGAGGCACTATGAGCTCTTGGTAGTCATCATATGTGTTAATATTATTGAGTCTTATAGGTTGCAGGATTTAGTGTATAATTTGGTGTTGTGCCATACATGCAACAATCCACAAAAATACATTAGAAGTTAGCGCTACAGCACAGTTCCTAGCCCTGTGCTGTAGTGCTAACTTCTAATGTTAACATGAACATGCAGTGACAATGCTAACATGCTGATTTTATGGCATAAAATTCACCGTCATAACCTCAAAGTTAAGGTGAGCTTGAAGAAATATTTTTAGAGTTGAGAGTATAGATGACAACAAACTAAAATTGTCAGTCAAATAACCCTGCATGTGTCTTTCTGGGTCTAGTTCAACAGCACTGTAAGCAAAGTAGTAGGTTGAATTTGTTGATTTATGGTGGGGATATGATGGGGAATTCCCTAAAATATTTGTTTGGATAATCCACCAACTCATTCACTGGCTGTTTGCATACAAAGTCGTGTTTCATGGTGTGGTGTGTTTCATCTCTCAGGGCTTTTATTCAGCAGTCATGGCTGAGAGGTATCTGAAGATTGCAATTGGGATAACTAAAGATGTCATATTCTTTTTGAAATCATCCCTTTTCATTGCTTGATCTAGTCTCATGGTTCTTCCCAGAGATGTAATGAAGCTTTGGATACAGCTAGCTGTATACAGAGCCTGTCACTTTGTCACTTTTTAAACTGACATTTAAAGCCGAGCTAACAAATCTGTTAAATTTATATTTCTGTTGCTTTGATGGTTATTTTGAGATGTTGGTTAACCCACCTCTGTACTATAATTGCTTCTGTTTACAAACTGTGTCTCAAAGAGGTTCAAGTTTTGCAAAGTTCACGTGGAAATTACAATTTTGGATCATGCTGCTTGTATTGAAGTATTTTATTTTTTAAGGGTTGTATTTTTTCTGCTTTCCAGAAGATGTGCAATGATTCGGAGAGCCCCTCTAGCAAGATATTGCAGCAGGTGGATAACATACGCTCATATGCCGTTAGGCCAAACTCACTGAGGGTGCAGAATCCAAGATGGTGCATTCGTGTGGCAAAAGAGTTAATTGAGAGACAGGCGAGTAACATCAACAACTGCTATAGCAGCAACCTGGCCAGCATGCAGGTAGGGGAACATGAGCTGGCTGTTTGACTGTGACTGAACTTCTTTGAAGGTGTATATGTTCAGTCCCAATTATTGTAATTTCCAACCAACTGCACTTGCAGCTTGCCATTACATGCCTTACTGGCTCTCACTAGCCTCGGTGAAAACAATATAGGACTTGAAGTAATGAATCTGCAGAGTGTGGGAAGTGAACGTGGAAGGTTTGAGAGCATCACACCGCTGCAGTTGTCAGATTTCTGATGTCACTGATCCAAGATCTTATTTCACCTTCCCTGGATGACTGTTTGATCAAGCGATGGGGCAGGCGCCACTTTAGAGTTGAGATATCTGCCCTCCAGCCATTCTTTTCGAAGCCGTTATTTGCAGCATTTCCCTCACCTCAAAAGTCAAACATTAACCTGTCAGACACAACTTGGAAAGTGCAGTTTCATAGTGATCAGCAGCGCAACGTATCTAGTGACCACCCGAGGCTCTGACAGCACACTGTCAGCGAAGTGTCCACTGTTACTGTACACTACCAGCCCTAAAACAGGAAAGAAACCAAAGCAGGAACTTGATACCTGTTGACACAGTGTTTAAATGACAGTATTCCATAAACACAGAGGTGGTGGGCCGCCTCTAGGGATTTGTAGGGGCCTGCTGCTCCTGTGTACAGTTTAAATAGCATGTAGATGATTAGAAGGATCAAATGGCCAAGGGATAAAACCACAAAGGGGAGCTGTGCGCCGTGTGAAAACATGAAGGTGCCTATAATAATTACTTACGACTTGTTGACTCACTAAAATTACTGTGAAATTGGTCATACTGTTGAGGAAAGCTGCGTTCAGACAGACAGTAATTGCATTTCCTGTTAGTCTCAGGCTTCGTGTCTCTTTCTCGCTGTGTGTGACTGAACACCTCTTTCAGCTGGCCCTGATCAGAGCGTAGACTCAACTGACTGTAACAGAGAGAGTCAAAAGAGATCAGGCAATACGGTGCATATTACACTCAAGCCACAATTTGAGTGAAAACCTGTTTTTCATCAGGTTTTTATCATTACCATGAAAATAGCTTCACTCAGACCCCACAAACTGACCAGAGGTTTAACTGAACTTAACAGGATTTTCTGATGCCATTGATTGTTAGGCGAGCGTTCACCTCAAAGCCCAGCTTAGAGCCCGTTAGTCGTGTGTGCACGTATGGCACATATAAAAAGCCCCTGCTGATGGGAAAGGCACTTCCACAAAATAGTAGTAAACGGTTGACTGCATTTGGGCCTCCTTATGGAACTGAGCTGAGAGAACAAGCTCACTCCTCCGTGTCCTGTCTGATAAAAGCAGGGTTTGGACGTTTGCCATCTCTGGGGGCTTGGCAGGATGCAGTGACTCGCTGAGGTTTGAAACCCCATTAAAAATTGTCACTTTATTTTAAGCAGCTGCCACACTAGCGAGTCCCACATCCTTCTGGAAAACGAATCAGAAGCCCAGAGCTGGCTGGGGATTGGCTCAGCTCAGACCATCGCATTCATAGTGTGCTGATCTGAGCTGTTAAAGTTTGTTTCCCCTAGATGACTTTAGGGTAATGAAGGCTTTTAATTTTCCTGTCAGTTGAATTAAAGACGCCTGTCCGGCATGTTGTGTCTTGAGACGCTGGGAATATTATTTATGAAACTTTCTCTGCATATCTGAGCAAACCATTATGATTGTGTGTGGGCCAACCCATAATCCCAACTAGATTTAGTGAAGTTGCTACAGCAAGACACTTTATAGCACAAACTGCCAATTCTCAAGGTTACCCTAAGTGTGAATTGAAGGTCCGTGGATGGTCCCACTTCCTCAGTTGGGAGGTTGTTCTTCCGACTTCACTGCATTCATGTCCTTTTAATTCGGAACGTGGGAAAGATTGATGCTGAAAAGATGATGTGTTGTTTTATAGCTCAGAGGATTTAAATGACACATTGATAGCTGTTTCCAGGACATACAAAATGAATATTGCTTTGACTGGCTTGTTACCAGATTACTGCCAGTAAAAAACTTATCTAAGTAATCTAGTGTGTCCACTCAGCAGAGACGGCAAAAAATGTTTAAAATGTTAGCAAAAATCTGAAAGAAGCAAATTTCCAGCATGAATCAAAAGTGTATTACTCTGACATGTTTCTTTTCTGTGCTACTATTCTGTTTATGTTGCATACCGAATATCCTGCAAGTTATGTACAAAACTTTTTGCCAGCTTTCCAAATTGGTGTTCCAACTTGAGAAGGGTTCATATGAATTTTCCAGTGAGGAACTCCATTTTTCCAATGATTCCAGTGCCATAAATTACAGCTGGGCAATGGAAAAAAAGTCTTAATCACAACTATTTTTTTCAGTCAATACTGATCTATATCACAGTATAAATTAAGTCACTATTTCTGTTAGGAGTAAAAAAGAACCTTTAAGCTTAAGTGAGATGAGAAAGTTAATTTTAGTTTCAATATGAATTGCTTTCTGTGAGATGTTAAACATAATAAATGTACTAACTGTATTCATAATAACTAACATGGGCATTTATAATAAACTAAAATCATAATTATGACTTGGCAGCAGCTTCAAGTGTTACACAAGAACACAAACGAACTGGAAAACTAAGTTCTTTGATCAGTTCCAGAGGAAATAAAGTAGCGATCAACACTGAAGAAAATCTCATACTGTGACTACGGCTTCCGAGGAAAACCATCTGATTGTTTAGTTTGTAAGTGTTGCATTAAGTTTACCAGCCTGTGGCTTAGTTAGAGTTTCAGCTGATAGCGTACAGTCTTCTAACTAAGAACAACAAAGACCGAATTGAGTTGGGCTTAAATTTAAAGCAGTGAACTGAAAAACACTAAAACATTCGGTTTACTTCATGGAAGCTGCAGAGAGTAAATTAGCTAAATTTTCTAATTAGCTCCCTCAGTATGCATACCAGTCCCCCAGTTTCCTTACAGACTGACTCTTGTGCTTTCGTGCACAGTTCTCCAGTTCACAGACCTTGTGCTCTTGTTTTGATGATTTGGTGATGGTGATTTTTTTCCCCACCATGTACATTTTTTGGAACCCATCTGCCAGAGATGCCACTGTCAGAGAAACTGACCTTTTACATCTTGTCTTATACATTTCCCAAAATTGAACTCTGAGTCATAGGGAGGTGGCGAGAAAAATGCTGCCCCGTCGCAGGTCTCAGCACTCTGGCCCATTTCTAGAAACAATGTCAATGCACAAGTGAATACAAATGTGCAACGGCAAGTAAAAAGAAAAAAAAAAAGAGAGAGTAAATTAGCTGCCCCTGAGTGTCACCTTTTAATTGAAAGACTTGTTTAGTTTTTTGGCTCAAAACAAAACATGGCTGTAGATGTGGGGATGAAGCTCAAGCTGCTGTTGAACTGTTCCTACTAACAATTCTTCCAGTTTCAAATACAGTTCCCATAGGCACATGAAACAGTTACAATTTAACATTGCACGTATTTGTGTAGTACTATCTGCCTACAAAATGTGTTGTGTGGTGCCTCAGACAAAACAGCAGGGTTGTTTTTCTCACTTCCAGCATGAATAGAAATAAATGCATACATATATACACATATAAACTTTTCACTCTGTGCAATCCTGTGAAAAATTATGTAGAAGCCCACAGTTCAGTAGCTTTGTAGAGCCATCTCTATCAGCACGTTTTCTTTTCATAAAGTCAAAATAACATTTTGAGAAAAAGTGGAAATGTGGAGATTAAAACTAGAACATCTGCCACAGCTGCTTTACGCTAAACAAAGTACCTTGTGTAGGTGAGTTACTGAAATCATACTTGAGAATCAGTTTTAGTCATATGGAAAATATTTATCTTTTAGGAGATAAAAAGTTAAAATGTAAAAAAGTATAAGATTTAAAGTACGTCCATCCAAGATTGTGAGCATTATTTTATGCACAGCTCTCTTTACGTCCCATCACGGTGTTTCTGTCAGGTCGCTGGACTTTGACTGCATTGATTCTTTTCTTTTTCTGCCATTCTGTGGGAGATTTGCAGCTGTCCACCCCTGGGAGGATTGTGTCATTGTGTTAACACACCCATGAATGCTCCAGACTAGCAAATTGCCAAAACATCTGCTTTTATAGATGTGCTCACACTTGCTGATAAACCAGCGGCAACAGCAACAGCTGGTAAACGTACCCTTCTTAAATCCCATGAGAGCAAAGAGAGTGCACTTAATTTTCCACATTACACTACCTTCAGTATTAAGTTGTGTATTTGCCTGATCCATTATTCCATTTTTCACTTCTTTTTTTAATGATATTAAATATATTATTTTACATTTACAAAAACGATTAATAAGAACAGTCGGCTAATAAGATACATAGGCAAGCTAGAAACAATACACTGTGCATAGGCCCTGCGGGGTCTCAGTTTGGGGGATTAACTGGCTAAAAACCTCAAATATTCAGCACAGTTTTTTCACGATTTTATTCTGAAATTTATATATTTCAAATATAATTTTAAATATCTATCTTCTCGTGAAAAAACATACATGTAAGAGCGAAAGAGTTAAAGATCGTGTGCACATATATATGACTGCATATTGGCCATCTGTTAAAAGTTGTCCCTAAAAAAACAAACCAATTATGTGATTGTGCTTGACATAAAATCTTGATGACACGTCTTTATTGAAAATGAGGCAATAAAATGAAATTACCTTAGTCTTCCACACTTGCTACTGAATACTTCTTTTTACCTATTACTGGCTGGCTGTTCTCCATCTTTGTCTCTGTCTGGTTCTGTTTTACACCCTTACACCCACAAATACACACCATCCTCATGTATGTAGAAAGTTTTTGTCTTGCGTGCTGGACATCAAGCTGGCAATTTAGTCCTTATAGCATGCAGATGGTTGGTGTCACTCCAAGGTAAACCTCAGCCCTGCCAGACAGAGTGCACACTACCTACCAGCAGCCTCCGCTCTATCATGGTCTAGTAACATCCACCAACCCTGCGCTTCACAGTGGGCGTCTGCCTAGCAAATCCATATACACAGTCTAGTTCCTGTTGTGGTTCTGTCCTCAAACGCTTAGAGATGAGTATAAACAAGCCAAGAAACCCAGCTGTTTATTGTTACAGGTATATGCAGTCAAGGGCTAGTGATGGGGCGAAAACACGACTGTTTATTTTATATCCATTTCTGAAGTGTGCCTGGAGACACACGGAACAGGATGAATAACACATTAAGGAATAAAGAAAAAGACAAAAAGCAAAATAATCAACGCAGGATCACAGTGCGTGAATTTTGCTCGAATTTTGCAGCAGCAGCACAAAAAGTCAGTAGAAACATGTCTCCATAAAGCTTTATAAAAAAAACATTTTACAACTGGAAGAAATGAGGGAAAGAAGGGTGAAACGTTTTGTTTTTGTCTATGAAAGTTAAAATGTTTGGCTAGGCTTGGTGCCAGAGTGGAGGACAGCATGCTGTAGTTCCCCTGTTCTGGTGGGCTGTGAGGCAGAGGTCAGCTAAGTCTGCTGAAATCTAATCCAGTGTTTCCCACCCGCAATAACAATGTGGCAGAATGGCCCGAGGCTAATGACACGATTATGTTGTTGTGTTCTGGGATATTCTAACGAGAAGCCCGAGTCCTGCCCATGCTGTCTCTTTGGATTACATAGACATGCAAAGCCTGTCTAAGCAAAAGCCAGGTGCCTGATCCTATCGCCTTTTGTGGAAAGAGCTGAATTAGCGGAACCTTGGTTAAAGTTAGTCTGTGCTCTTAATGAGCTCTCTTATCCTCTTTCATGCTTGAAACCTGTTCAACATCTCTGTCAAATGGCCCTGCAGTATCCACACCTGATGACAAAAACAGATAGAGGGAAAAGGAAAACACCTTTTTAAATGAAATTGTTCCACTGTAATCCTAATGTACGAGTCCCTCGATCAGGCTCAGATAAAGTCAAAGAAAGCTCTTTAAACTCAGTTCAGTATGAAACTTTACTGCTTGGTTTGCTCGGGTCCAAACAGGAGATATACGTTAACGGGACCTATACAAGCTATTTGAAAGGCTACACTGTTACAAGATCCTGCTTAATCAGAATGAGCCATGGTTTTTAGATGGTATTTAGATACATAATGCTAACAAATGAGGCTTTGCTGTTACAGTAACAAGCTCTTATTGTTATTCCAGAAACCATGTCTGTCTCTTTCTTGTGTTTGGAGAAGCTTAGACAGTTTCCTGAAGCATGGAGTATTCATGTTTTGGTATGCACATTTTCTTAGTGTGTAATTGGGCGATTATTGCCATGAAGCATCGGTGTGCAAAGTTCACGAATTCAGGATTTAACAAGGCAGCTGTTTGCATCTTTAATATGCTGGATAGGACTTTATTTAATTTGAACTTCAAGTGCCAGTGTTACAATAAGACAATTGCCGGCGACTCCTATCACTGATCAGATTTAGTCTATCTTAAACCACTTACGATGTTAACACGGGTGCGTAGCCATTTTTCTAGATTAGATCTCCACTCAGCGGTCTGCTCGCTATTTGTTCTTTTTTTTCTCTCCACTTTTTCCCTACCACCTCACACACCTCTCAGCTCTACATCAAGGAATGCATTTTTTCAGTCACGCCTCTGTGCTCCTGACAGGTAGCGACTGCATGAGAGGACAGTTTGTCCCGCAGAGCTGCAGGGGCCCATGTTTGGCTTGGATGCCAATGAATAACATTGTATGGAGAGAGGAAATTAAAAATGCAGGGTTGTAATTTACTGGAGAGTGGAACTGATTTAAAAGCTCTTTTTTTTTTCTTTTTTTTTTCTCCTTCTTGCCGCTTTGCTTGAAGTTTTCCAAATATGCCACAGCTGAGTGTGAACTGAGCTTCGTTGTACCGGCAATAGCGAGCCAGGCAAAGCTGCCAGCTCTCTGTACCTTACCCCCCCCTCCCCATTACTTCTTGGCGAAGACAGGACCGTGCTAAGGTAGGCCTTCATCAAATCCAAATGCTAGACATGACTAACTGATTTCACATCTCAAGTCAAACGCAGCCTTATGTTCTCAAAAGACATGCAAAAGTATTCCCCCCTGCAGGTCGACTTTTGTATGAGCTTCTCTTCTATATGAGCAACATTCTCTAGATTTTCCGAGCGAGCATGTGTTACCTGCTTGTGGTCGCTGCGGATGGCTTCCTGGTGTGACACAGATAACAACAACGGATTAATAGCGTAATGAATCCAGATTTACGAGGCAATCAAGCTTCCATGAAATTGGAGCTCATGCCTTTTGTCGCTGTGCTTAAGTACGCCACTGAATCAGAGCACTTAAAACTGTTTTACTGTTTTGTTTTTCTGTCGCCCATTCCTGTGTGTAACACTGACTAATGACAATGAATTACATATTAGGACAGAGCACCTTACCCCGGCTAGCCGCTGAGTTTAAGGAAACTGCACTCTGATTTTTTTTTTTTTTTAACAGCTTTCTCCTTTTATAAACCTCAAATTTGCTGCTGGTAACTCAACCACTTCCTCCCTTCCTGTGAGATCAGGCAGTTAAGCAGGGTGAAGCCAAGCCATGCAGGGGCTGCTGTGGCTTGCAAACAGCTGGCACAGTATTCACTATACCTTTGGCACCTGTGGGTGGGCGTCAACACTGTTGGCTAAACAAACAGGGCCATTATCCAGCTCTTACCGTGATCCTGAACAGAGAATGTAGTGTAAGCGCCACCTGCTGCAGAGGAGGCCAAACAGCATGACATGTATGATGACTTTTTCTTGACTTGTTCTACAGCCTAAATGTCCAATATATGTTGTTGCTTGTCATTTAGGAGTTACATTATTGTTTTGGTAACACTGAGATGTGGCAGATAAATTTTTTTTTTGGGGGGGGGGTTAAATCCTTCAGCCCTCCTGTAGATGGCGATGTCGCTTTGATTTGAGTAGATTCTATACCCTGGCAAAGCCTAAAACGCAGTGTGCGGCCTTTTTTCCCTAATTGGTGGCATTTAACAGGCATAGTTAAATGTATTTCCCTCTTTCTATCTCCTCACACGATGCTGAAGATAAAAGACATCTCAGAGAGGAGGTGATGCATTTGGATGGGGAGGTTTGGGCTGAGGTGTGGCTAGCTTACACAGCTCATACGCCCATACAAGCATCCGGTTGAACATCAGCTTCCAGGACACAGAGGTAACCTAGATGGATGTGTTTGCATAAAACAAACACAAACTGGAAATGTGTGTCTGTGATGGTTGCATGGAAGACTTGGGCTGCATGGGCACACAGCAGCCGAATTTTCCTAAAACAAGACAAGAAAGTGGAGTGCCAGCTAGACAGAAATAAAATGAGTGAGGAGAGAGGGGGACCCTCCAGAGAGGAGTGAAACTTTCCACAGGTTTGCTGTGTTTATGTGGGGCTGGTAAGGCTTTATACCAAAGAAGGGATGCTGGAGAAGTTCTAACATTTTTTTCTGAGCGAGGTTCTTTTTCTCTGATCTCCTCACTGTCTGCTCTTATTGCTATCCGTCCATCTCTTTCCCTTTTCTTTGCCTCCCTTTTCAGTCCCTTCTCCTTTCCCACTGTTCTCACATCTTTGATGTGCTGAGTTGTGTCCAAGAAAGAAGGCCTAGAGGGCAAGCCTGGGAACCAGCCAGATTTCCCACTTTACTACCCTCCCACCCTTTCTCTCCCTCCCCGTTGATGACACAGCTTTTTTTCCCTTTTCCTTGATGAGTGCCCAGAACAATAGTGGACAAAGATGAATTGCAGACATTTTCAGTAAAGGAATAGTTTTCATTTTTCCCCCCCAGAAGTTTGAAAAACAGTCGTATTTCGTGGCTAGATTACTTAGTAGAAATAAACACATCATATAGATTTGTTTTCTTGTCTTGAAAACGTGTCTGCGTTAAATTTTTTAATAACATTTACATGAATATATTCAATTTACATTGAGAGGCCACCCTAAAGAAGCTTTCATACAATGGCTATAGTGTAGCCTGTGTCACCATCGCCTCATCTCCATCAGCACACAGACGTTTACTTTTCAGACCTGACTCAGTCTCCAGGATGACAGCCAGCCTTGGGACTTTTGTATATGATAAACTATGTGATAGGTAACCCCCACTGACCTCCCCTCCACCTTTTCCTCTCTCCTTTGCCTCTTCACAGCCACCTTTTTTCCCTCCTTCTTAATAAATCCTCCTCTCAGATTTCTCCCTCTGCCCCTCATGCGTCCCCCCCTGCCTTAGCCCCAGCTGCTGGCTCTCTGCCCACGGCTGAGGAAGTGAGTGCCCAGCGACGCTGTGCGATCCCCAGGGATGGGGAAGCGATGGGCTACAGTGGGATTGTGGGAGTAGGGTGGGGGCAGCGGAGAGGGGGGATTGGTCAGAGCCTGAATGAGTTGAGCGGCCGCAGGAAAAACCACATAACCGCAGTGTGTGTTTGTGTGTAGAGCCGCGTGCGTTGGTGCGAACTCCGCTCCCATGGGTCAGCATGCAATGTCCTGCAGAACCGATAATAATAGAGCATGCCCTTAAACATGATCACACATGCAGGCTCACATATTGTGTGTCTGTTCAACAGCTCACAGGCACAAGAAAAGGCAGCGCTGCTTCACAGCTGTAGAAAATGTTATTTTACCAGCAGAGTTATCAAGGTTCTGTATTTTCTGTTTTCTATTTTATTTAGTTTAGCTCCAGTTAATCTCCATAGAAGTTAATATCTTTGAATTTAGTTTGTATTATGTGAACATGTTTTAGTCTAGTTTTTATTAGTTTCGGTGTTAATTTTAGTCCTTTATGGAGGGCATTTGGCAGATGTGAGATTTAGGAAAAATCATTATAGGTATTAAAATAAAAACAGCTGACCCAAAATTTTGTCGATAGCGTAATCTCAAAAAATATGTCCATCAAAGCATCATCATGAAAATTATTCAAATTATTCTCACATTAACAAATAATAAAACACAGACTTATATATTTTTTTAAATTTTATTTAGATTTCTAAGTTCAAAGTCATTTAAGCTAGTTTTAACATTTTACAAAAGTCTATTTTTTATTTTTGTTCTAGTACGTCTAATTTGACCATGGTTGCCGGCCTGTCTGGAGAGTGACCTGTTATTTGGAAGGCGCTATCACAGAGACATCCCATTGTCTTATAATGACTTGTTAAGTAAGAGCAGCCACTCATTCACATTGCAGTAAAACTTGACCACTCTGCTGAGTAGTAGAGAGGCTGGTGTTGCAATCAAAGTTAAAAAACTGCCTTTGTTATTAATGCATGAGTCATCCTCTTAACCCAGCACAGCTTTGAAGTCAGTAGACTGTTTGGATGACTGAAAACACATAAAAAATAAATTGCAAATGAAGCATATTAATTCTGTCATGTGCAAAACTTCCTTTGTTGTCTGGTCAGCTTGAAAGTGTGGAAGGGCAAAAAATAATGGACATGATTCAGTGATTGGTATGTTTCTAATTTTAAAAATATGGTATCTGACATGTTTATTAAGTTAAAAACATTTAAACATGAAAAATGTGTTGTTTGCTAAAACAAATGTGAAAGAACATTGTGCATGAAGGCAGCCACATAAACTCTATAATAATGTGTTGAAAAGTGTGTGTCGGTTATTAATAGGCTCTCAGCCTTTGACATCATAAGCTTCAGTACTGTCAGATTTTTCTCGTTATGATTTGAAGTTTTGCTGCAGATGATTCTGCTATGAACAAGTTTTAAATTTCACACAAACTTCCACACTGGCCTACCTTTGTCAACTGTAGATTTCTCCTGCTGAGGAGGGAGACGACTGTGAATAAAGTCACAGGTGTCAGGTGTGGATTTGATCCGTTGTGTGTGGAATAATCATGAGAGCTATAAAGATGAGTACCTCCCCTCCCATTATAACCGCTACATTGGTCCCTTTGTGCGTCGCAGGTGATGTCATCACACAGCCGAATTCATTTATGCTTGTCGTTATGGTGCAGATACACCCAGCAGTTTTCTAAACGATAGGTGTCGCCACTAAGACAAAGCCCCCCACACGCTGCTGCTGGAGGAGGAAGTCAAAACCAGAAGCAAAGAAACTGCAGATGTTTTTCAAACTTTTTTTCCATGAAAACTCAAATAAACGGTCTAATATATATATCATTAAAATGGTGGCAGCAACCGACACAATCGTACACTGGTGTCGTTAAACCGATCTTGATCAATAGTTTTTCTTATCAGGCTTTCTGAACATCTTTCAAAGTTTTCCTTTGGACGTTGGATACTTTTTCACTGACTTTCAGTCCCTGTACCTGACCATTTCCAGAGGAATGTTTTTTGTTAAGTCATTTAACATTTACCTATGAATCATTCAAGCATAAACAGCTCCCAACTCAAATAATGAATCAGTGTTGTGTGAGCACAAACAGAAAACTTCTAACAGGCATAAAATACTAAATCAAGGTGTTTCCCAAAGAGCCAAAAACTTGGCATGGTGGACAAATGAAGAACAGGTGGCAGGCTACAAAATAAAGATGAACGGTATCTGAAAGTCTTGTCCTTAAAAAAATAGCATAAAATCAGGCAAAGGAGCTTAGAGATATATCAGGACCTTCGGTTGATCCATCTGCTTTTTACCAAAGCCTCATCAGAAACGATCTGTGGCAGGATGGTTTTCAAGAAGCCATTCTTAATGAAGGGAAACAGCGGAAAAAGAACTGGACTAAAAATCAGTGGCAACAGATCTTATGGAGTGATTAATTTAAATTTAACATTTTTTCTTCAAATAATCATCATATATCATGGTCACGAGAAAGGTATATTTGTCTACAGCCATCTGGAGCCTCTTTCATGGTTTGGAGCTGCATCTCAACCAGTGGTGTCAAAATTGATGAAATTCTGAACACAGAAAAGTACCATCTGATGTTGTTCCACTGTGCGGTACCATTTGGAAAGAGTCTGATTGGCAACAACTTCCTTTTTCAGTTTGGCAATGATCTCAAACACACTGCCAATGCAGTAAAAGCGTAGCCGAATGGAAAAACACACAGTGGCGCTCTATCAGCCGTGGACTGGCCTCCCCAGAGTCCGATCTTCCAAATTATTGATGCAGGGTGGAATCATATTGACAGTGAACAAAACGAAAGGCAGCCAACATCCAAAGAAGAGTTTTGAATGTCCTTAAGGTAGCCTGGAGAAGTATTCCTGAGGACTAATGAAATAAATAAGAAGAAAGCTCATCTAAGAGCAAAATAAAGATGGTCATACCAAATATTCACTTTCAAGCTGGTTAAAATTGTTCTTACTCAGTTTTTGTCTTATAAACTGCATTTCTGTGTATGTTTGCACTTTCCTAGAAAAATGTAGTAAATGAGGGGCAGCTTAAGACTTTTGCACTTTTGCACTTCTAAAGTCCTGCTGCAAGAAAAAACTTTTACATCCTTGCAACATTGTTTCATTCTGTGCTTGTAATGAAGTTCTTACCACCAATCACATCTTGGTGACTGTAGCTAAGTTATATATAGCATGTCAGGGCTATGGATGATGGCATTACACGCAACCATTGTCTCAACCTAGAAGCACTGCAGAAAAATCAGATGCCCGAGTCTTGGATCATGAAACTCCAACTTCTAAATAAACAGTGGTTGAGTTGTGTTTGGGGTTTGAATTGCGTGGGCCTGCCTGGACTCAGTTTTTGCTTGCTATTCTTTTTTGTCCTTTTCACTGATTTAGTAAAAAGAAGTAAAAGGTTCTCTTTTTTTGCTTATTTTTTGAACTTCAAATAGACGACAGCAACCTGGCTCTGGGATGTTTTTAATGTCAAATTTTTCTCACACTTTATGGATGTTTCATGGTCTAAACAATTCATCAGAAAATAATAAATAGAAAGATAAAAGTAATACAGGTTAAACAGGGGTTTTCAACGCTCCCGAATGCTGTCCTTATACAGAAGAAATGGGTCTCTCCCTGTCTCATGAGGTTATTCCACTCTCTGTACAGTCATTAACAGCTCATGACGGTTTGACAGTAACCACCTCAGGAGCAAATACAGTCGCTCTCCTCTCCTGTGTCAACACCTTTGATCTTGAGGTGGTGGTGGATGGTTAGCAATGGTGCTTCGACCTATCGCTGTATTGGTCCTGACAGGTCCTAACAGGATTAGAACCCCAGCCTGCACTGCAAGAACAACAGAGGGAAAGTGAAAGAAACTGTGACACAGAAAGGTTGTGGTTGTCATAATACACGTGTGTGAAACAGACTGGATTAAAGTCTGACACATGCAAGGCCTGTTAGGGGTTTGCACATGTATGTAGGGTAGTATGTGAGCGTATACATATGTTGGTGTGGTGAACGTCACCTCCCACCCCTCTTCACACAGTTACATGCTGTTTGTTTTCACAGTTGCATTGTGGGACACCATTGCCTAGCGGCCCCTGCTCCCAACTGTCAAACAAGATTATTGGAGTTGCCCTCTTTTCTCCTCTGGGTTGAATACTACTAAAAGCATACAGCTTTGTCAGAAATGCCGAAAAGTACAAAGAACAAGGACAGAGAATTTACCCAACGCCATAGCTTTGCACCACAGCAGATAATAAGACCCGAAGCCAAAACAAAGGGTCTACTATTTTGAGTCCTAACATATACAAGAAAGACTGTTTCCTTTCTTCAATGACCGAAACAAAGACTTTTTAAAAAATGTGTCTTTATGGTTTTGAGTTGCACAGAGAAATTGGATTGGAGTTCAAAGTGAGCTCATTGAAGGTCTTCCCAATACAACAAGAATCTCGACGCTTAAGAAACAGCACATACCCTGAGGTAAGACAGCATACTAGGAGTCATACTGGTTACTGGAGTTGAACTCTGAAGACACAGATGACAAATTAAAGGAAAAACCTGAACCAGTGAGAGGATCCAGTGGCTCTTGGTGGGATGGTTTGTGTTGACTTGTTCTAGATTAATCCTTTAATGAAATTGTTCAGTCCTAATTGAAATCATTTAGTATGAAAATTATGCGAACCATTTGCTCCTGGCAATCAATGTATGCCAAATAAAAGTAGCAATTTGCTAGTTGGCAAATGTTGCTGTCACTCACAGACACTCCTGGTTGGATAGGACAGCGGTCCCCAACGTTTTTGGCGCCACAGACCTGTTTATGTTCGACAGTATTTTCACGGACCGGCATTTAAGGTGTTGCAGATAAATACAACAAAATAAAACCAGTACTGGTACCCCCCAAAAAAGATTCATTTGTAACACACAGGAAAAGACCCAGGGAAACTGAGTTAAACCCTGAAAACCATGAATTTCACACCTGAGCCTCAACTCTCGCAGCTCGGTACTGCTCCGTGCCCTGGGGGTTGGGGACCGCTGGGATAGTTAACTCTCTTGATACCACTGATAGTCGCTTTAATCGCTCACTTCAAGGTTGAGTGTAACTTGGCGCACAGACACTCTGAAATGCGAAAGTTCAAATCGCTCACATTCCACGATCTCTTCTTTCAGCACCATTAACCAAATATAAGGGAAAATCTTTTGGAAAAAAGGTGTTCAAAGCCGCTTGCAGATTTTCAGAGACTTGAATCAAAGTCACACTGAAGATATTCTGGTGGCATGTGGTGGTCCAACATCTTACTACCATTTTATTGTGTATTTCCTTTAATTTGTCACCTGTCTGGATATTCGAGAAATATAGTTTCAGCTGGTACCTTAAATCTACAGGTTAAATCCAGCTGAATACGTCCAGTATTGGACTAGGTCTGGAAAGACCATCATGTGAACGCAGTGTGCATGTCATCAAAAGCCTTGGGTCATAAATCAAAAATAAATTACCAAACTTTTTTACCTTCTTCCCTAGCCAAGGCCAAGGTCGAACTGATCAATATGCACGATTTGAGACAGACGAAGCTCCTCCGCAGTCGGGAAGAGATAAACGCCTTACAGAGAGCGCACGCTCTGGCCTATTTCCCTGCTTGAAAGACATTTGTTGTATTGCTTTACGGTATTCCAAACTCTGCACTGTGGCAGGTTTGAAAAATTTAACTGAAAACTATCCAACCACTGAGAGCTGACATGTTACAATACCTCCAGTCCGCTATAATGATGTCACATCCTATTAACACTCAGTAAGGAGTAGATCCTTTTTCTGTATTTGTGTGTGTGATGCTTGGCTTGCTGTGGGTCTAAGTCAGAGTGCAGACACCTGGAGGGGATAGAGTAAAAAGAGTGTTAAGGGAATAGTATAGTATGGGGGGGCTGTAAAGAAGAATAAGGATGAGAAGTCTGCTGGAAGCTGTAGCCGTAAATCAGGTTGTCTCCAGACGTAGAAACGCAGAGGATCGACGCACATGATAAATGAAACCTTTATAACCAAGAGAGGTGGCATTAAGCACAGCAAAGAATTACAGATGGAGAGGTATTAACCTTTGTCTGCTGTGTCAAACTGATACAGTTGCACAGAGAAAAACTACCCTCAGAGACCAAGCAAGGAGCTGCAGGAGTTATAACCCTCCATAAATGTTCGATATTTTGTATAGTCAGCGGTGGAAAAAGGCGCACGCGGGTTTCTCTGTCATCACTTAGTTGGAGAAAGTGAGCCTTTTATTTCTCCTCTTTGAAAAGGGCAGGTTACTTCGCTCTTTAAAAGTCAGCTCCCTGAGTGTATTTTACACAGCAGTGAGGAAGAATCCTCATGAAAATGAAAAATCTGTGGTGCCGAAGCAGCCTGTGTGTTCCAAATGATGAAATGAGCCGATGGAGCAACACCAACAAAAGTGAAAGTGATAAATTCGACAGCCGCCCTGTAAAAACACTGAAAATCCCTTTTCCAAACATTCCAGCCTCGTTTGAGCACCTTTGCATTTATTTGTTTTTTAATTCGTTCTCATGCATTTTAATAGATCCATTAGCTATAAATATCCGAATATACACAGGGACACATCCTTAACGGAGACCAAGAATAACAAGCCCAGGAAGGCTCAGATAGAGGGGGCTGTGTGTTCATTATGATATGCAGTGTTCAATTGCCACATTAATTAAGCAGCTCGAGGCAGCAGCGGCAGGATGACGGACAGGCCTAGTCACTGGAGGCACGTCTGATACGCCGCCAAGTCCAAGCCCCTCTGTCCGGCTGCTGATTTATGAACAGGGCCACAAGTCGGAAAACTATCCAGGAGTCATATTTTTAGAGGGCGGTAGTGCTGTGCACATGTGTAGGGGCTTAAGCCGGCCCCGTGGGATACCATTCATCTCTCATCACTGCCATGTTGATAACATCCTCCTCTGTATAATACACACATCCTATTCAGCACATGCACTCACACACTCTTATTCAGGAGAACCAGGTGCTGGTCAGCTTCCTACAAATAGGGTTACATAAATACACAGGCAGCGTTTAGATGACACAGGGTCTCTGGTATACTCTTTTTGTAATCCTTTTGTGAGTTTGTGATTTGCGGATGTTTAACAGGAAGTTATTGAGGAGTGTATAAAGCCCGGTTTCCTTCCTGTTCAGACAGCAGTGCAATTTGGCCGTGTTTTATCAGCTCCCTCTGCATGGCCTCCTTTTTTTCCCATTATTTCTTTTTCATGCATCACTTGTGTCCAATTTTTATCTTCAAGTGTTACAAATTTAAGAAAACGAGAAGCGTTTTTAGTTCCAGCTGTCCCTTGATATATTCTGGTCATCAGCTACACATGTGCGGATAATGCTTTTCTGTTCTCATTTGAATATCAGAATAGCTCCTTATGAGCGTTATGGCATGCATGAGCACAACCCTTCCGTGGTAGAGAGCACAAAATAAGGGACAGAAAGATGAATGAAAGGTCAAGTTAATGCCTGTGCCTGGCACTGAATATTTCAGTCAGTACAGATGATTCTTAAAGGATTTAGGAGTAATAGGATTACAGTATTAAGTAATTCCATCATTCCATCAAGTCACTGGAAGTTTATTTAATAAAAATGTGAAGGTATTTTTTCCCCAGGGGTTACCGTTGCAGATGACACTGCATAATCGCTATTTTGATTGTACTGTAGATGCAGATGTCTTTTGTTGCTAAAATATGCAAAATGATCAGGGCACCAAGAAATGTCCAGAGTTTCCTTCAGATGGATTTAAATTCAAAACAGAAGGTATGTTATATAACAGTAGCTGTTTATTGACAATGTCTGAAAACATTATAACTTAAAAAGGGAGACCATTGCCCATTATTTACAGCTGCCCTGAGAGGTCAAATGCATGCAACTTAAGAAAACACCAGCTAACTAAAAAGTGCTGCAAAAGCAAACAAAACACAACGAGATGCAAGTCAAACAAACAGTAGTGTGCTGGACCAGGTGCTGAAGTGGCAGGAACCAAGACGTGAACTACACTGAAACATGCAGTGTTGTGATGGAGAAGAAGATGCAGATTAATGTGTGTTTTAATGACATGATGCATATAATACTTTAGATACATCTTTGCTGTTAGCTTGTTATTTCTGCAGCTATTCTGTCACACTAGTGTCTACTCAAAAACGCTTGTTGTGTATTGTGAGATTTGTTTTATTTGACATTTATTGTGTTTTATATGCTTTTGCAGCATTTTTCTATTTGCTGGTGTTTTCTTTAGTTGCATTGTATTTGACTTGTCAGGGCCTCCATACTTGTTTGCCTTTGAATACTTTGTCGTTCACATAGAAGGCACTCCAAATTCTCTGCGAATATCTAAAGGCTAATGTCAGGTAAGGCTAGTTTGCCTGCTAACGTTGTAAGCTAACTTGTAGCTCAGTCATGTTACCATAGAAACATCATCACGACTAGGAATAATTGGTGGTTGTCTTGTTACTGCATTGAATTTTTGTTTGCAACTTGGAATACTGAAAACTTTGACCGTTTTCAAAATACTTTATTAGTTAACCTTATAAGCAGCAGGACCAGACGGCATCCCAGGTCGTATCCTAAGAGACTGCGCATACCAGCTAGCTCCTGTGTTCACTGAGATATTCAACATCTCTTTATCTCAGTCGGTGATCTCCACATGCTTCAAAGAGTCCATCATTGTTCCTGTCCCGAAGAAACCCCACCCTGCTTCTCTCAATGACTATCGCCCTGTAGCCCTCACCTCAGTAGTGATGAAGTGCTTTGAACGCCTGGTCAGAGACTTCATCATTTCTTCACTACCAGACACACTGGACCCACTACAGTTCGCTTACCGTCCAAATCGTTCCACAGACGATGCCATCTCTCATCTCCTCCACACATCACTCACTCACTTGGACACTAGAAGGGGGAATTATGTTAAAATGCTCTTCATAGACTACAGCTCTGCATTTAACACCATAATTCCCTCCACACTCACCACCAAGCTGGAGCATCTGGGACTCAGCTCATCTATGTGTCAGTGGATCTCCAACTTCCTAACTGGCAGACCACAGGCAGTAAGGATGGGCGGACATGTCTCAGCCTCCACCACTCTCAGCACTGGAGCCCCCCAGGGGTGTGTTCTGAGCCCCCTGCTGTACTCTTTGTACACATATGACTGTGTGGCCACTACCAGCTCCACCACCATCATCAAGTTTGCTGACGACACCGTCGTGGTGGGCCTGATCTCTGATAACAACGAGACGGCCTACGTGAAGGAGATTAGGAATCTGGAGAACTGGTGCCAGAGGAACAACCTCCTTCTAAACGTCAGTAAGACAAAGGAGCTGATAGTGGACTTCAGCACTAAGCAGGAGAGGAACTACCAGACCCCCGTCATCAACGAGTGCCCAGTGGAGAGAGTGGACAGCTTCAAATACCTCGGAGTTCACATCACGCAGGACCTGTCATGGTCCTGTCACATCAACTCTGTGGTGAAAAAGGCCCGTCAGCGTCTCTACCACCTCAGACGCTTGAGAGACTTCCGACTGCCCTCCAAGGTGCTCAGGAACTTTTACTCGTGCACCATAGAGAGCATCCTGGCGGGAAACATCTTAACCTGGTTCGGGAACAGCACCATGCAGGACAGACGAGCTCTACAGAGGGTTGTGCGGTCAGCTGAGCGCACCATCCGCTCCGAGCTCCCTGACCTGCACTCAATCTACAGCAGGCGGTGCTGGACCAAGGCCAGGAAGATCGTGAAGGACCTCAGCCATCCCAACAACAGACTGTTCTCTCTGTTGAGGTCAGGAAAGCGATTCCGCTCCCTGAAGACCAACACAGAGAGACTGAGGAGGAGCTTCTTCCCGCAGGCGATACGGTCTCTCAATCACACCACCACACAGTACTGACCCACACATACAGTTCTTACACACACACTGGACTTTCTGGACATTGTTTTTGCACAACACTGGTCACTATATTCTTCATTTCCAGTTAATACTTGTACAGCTGCTGTTATTGTGTATATATTTATTTATATTTAGATTTCTTCATACATTCTTATATAGTTCTATATTGTGTATTGTGTATTTTGTTGTACAGTTATTTTATTTTCAACTTTAATTTATATCTTTTATCTTATTCTTCCCAGTTAAATTTACCCTTCATTCTAATTTGTGTTGTACAGTTATTTCATTTTTAACCTTAATTTATATTTTATTCCTTCCTAGTTAAATTTACCCTTTTTAATTTTTCATATTTATTTCCTATCTTATTCATAGCCTTTTCCTTGTTTTGTTTTCTTTAGGTCACGAGCAGTTGTCCAAGCATTTCACTACATATCGTACTGTGTATGACTGTGTACGTGACAAATAAAATTTGAATTTGAATTTGAATTTAAACAAACCACCAACAGATTTACGCATTAGCAAAGTTATAGCTAGCTGGCTAATTGCGTCTTGCTTGCTAATGTTATTGCTAGCAAAATAATTTCAAAGTCTAAATTGCAGTTGGCTCATTTGCTGACTCATGTGTTATGTAATATGGTATTGAATTAAGGCAAAGGTAAATAACAGTAAAAATGTAATGGCACAAAGCAGAGATTATAATTAACATTTACTTTTTATGTTAATAGCCAGAGTAGTTAGCCAACTAGCTGTAACATAGCATTGCACCATATATTGTTACTTCCAATTCAGCTTTGTTATCATTCTTCTGATATTCAGGCATATGCAGTGTATATGCTTGTCTCTAAGTTACACAAGCAGTATGAGCGCAAGAAACTTTGCTGCATTTCTCTTGACGGTCATGTTAAAATAATAGCAATGGTTTTCTGGAGGTTGTGCATGTCTTTAAACACAGAAGGTCATTAGAGAAATGGAAAATATTTCAGCAACTATTAAAGTATTAAGAAAGCTATTGGATGGGTTCAAGCAAGCAACATGTAATTTGTTTTTAATAAACTGGTTGCCAATGTTTTGTAATTAAAAGCTCTTTATTGATGACACATGCTGCTTGGAATGACTGTGAATATTTCCTGTGAAAGCTGATGTTAAGGTTTATTTGGCACGGACCTCTGTACTGCAGCAACAAATAGCTTTTGTGTTTTATTTTTATACAGAGGTGTGCATGTTGAAAATACTTTTGTTTCCGTGGCTTATAAGCAGCAAGGCAGTGTGAAATTTTGACCCTAGACCTCAGCGGTTCTCTAAGTTATGGGGATTAAATTAGCTACAGATTGTTTACAAATATGCACCACTAACATTGTCATATAACCTGGGGTGGACATTTTTACATGACCTTGATTTTGTTGACCGTCAGACTCACTTTATGTAATCTATATGTTCATGCCACGTTGCTTCATTGTGTTTATTAGATAAATGAAAAGTAACTTTATCTGTAATTGGCTGAACATGTTACGTGCAAGTGATTGACCCCAGTCATCTATAATCATTACCAAGGCCAAATCAGTCCACAAAAACAAAACAAAACACAGCAGCACATTTATCATACTCGATCAACACTTGCAAGTCATCTGATCTCAACATATAGAGAAAGTGGAGTAGTAATGTTATGGTGATCGAAACACACTGCATTTTTCATCAGTGTCAGATATTGGTAAGTGACAGGAGGCTGGAAACTGGCAGGAGCGCCTGGCTCCATAACTGCACAATAATGACCAGATGAAATGTATTCATGTATGCTGATCTGCTGCTGGTTCTGCACACAATGTGTTGCTAAACCAGATGCTGTTTGCTTGGGTTCAGTTTCCCTTTTCCAAATCTGACAACTGGTGTTTCTGATGAACACTGGAGAAAGTTCTTTTGATAAAGTGATTGATTTAACCTCGATAAAGTTAAGACAAAAGATAACAAATACTACACACACAGTACTTGCTACTGAAGATAAACAGTAATTAGTTCCATGTGAACACAAAGCCTGCTGTACCAGTCTGGCACAATCTCACCCTTACATTTTGGAAATTGATAAATGCTCTGATTTCTGTGGCACACAAACAAGGAGTGGAATTATAATAAAATAATTGTTGCCCAACACAATTTAAATAAATCATTTTGAAGTAATATCAGCATAAAAGCCAAAGATGTAATTGAACACAGCTTTCATACAGACAAATGGAAAAAAAAGGAAACTGACTTTATTTCATTTGCCACTGGGATGGTGCCTCTTTAAGAATGAAAACCGCAAATTGCTCTCAACAATTCCTATACCTCTGGAGTTGACCACTTTAAAATTGGCCCGCTCGAAGATTATAAATATGGCTATTTGATGGCTCTGTTATTACGCTTGAGAGGGGGGAGGAGAGGGAGGGCTTGTGGCTGTAAGGCCGGATGGTTTCTCTTGATGTGGGCGAAATCTTTGAGCTTCCACACCACACGCTTCTGTGCTCTGCAACAGGAAAAACACAGGAGATCATTTCCAAATGAAAACGTGTGTGCACATCACTCACACACACAGACACACACATGCTCTCCGTATACACTCGATAGAGTGAAGCGATAAACAAAATAAACAGCTCGTCCTTCCACCGCACAATACCCCTAAGTGTTAGCTCGATGACAGTGCTGGGTCCTGTTGCTATAAACAGGAGCTACATAAATTATATGTTTGCACTTTAATAGGTTTGCCTTTTTCCATTTGTGCTCACCTAATCTAATTCCCCTGAATGTTTAATGTGGGTTTTTATGGAGACCTTGATCCGAGACAAAGACAAATTTTCATTCCTGCCTTCATTAAAGAACAGTAAAGTTTGGCATCTTTATTTGTGGCTGACCTTAAAATGAGTCAGTCTTTATTTAGGTAAAGGCGACATATGCACGCTGTTTATCATCCCATTTCTCCTTCTGTTCGTGCACATGCATGCGTGGGTATGGGAGTTACATTAGGAGCCTTGTATGCATCATAAGTCTTTATTGTCCCTGGTGAGCAGCATTTCCAGTAAACAGGGCCCTCGTGAAGGCCAAGTTCCCCATTTGTGTTTGTGTACTGTGGGGTCAAGAGTGGAATCATGGAGTCAAATGGTGAATGGCAAAAAAGTAAATCCCACAGCAGGAATCTTTAACAAGCTCCTTTTAACAAAACCTTGGGTTATTTTCTCTCCCCCCATTTTCCTCTGCATCTGGCCCTCTTGCAAGTACATTTCTCGCTTTTCAGCTCGCTGTGGCTAGCTGCTGCTAGGCTGACTCAGCCCTCCGCTCTATTCTCGGGCCCTGACGAACAGTGTTGATATAGCCGTGTCTGATGGCCACACGCCATAAACCAGTCTTTGTTCCTGCCACTTCTGCTGAGCTATTTGCCCTCGTCTCTCCTCCCACAACGTCTGCTTGTCCGGTCGACCAATTGATGAAGCGTAAGCAAACCACTTTAGGTCAACAAAAAGCGTTTATCTTTCAGTAAGCGAGTGGGCCACTGTAGTGAAATGTGATACTGCAACTACTGCGGAGGCATAACATAAAAATAAAGATGACCACAAGTAATGTAATCCTGTGGCCTTTGGGGTCAAGCCAATGTGTGAAGACATTCTTTAATAGAAGCCCGGAGAGATGAAAATCATTAATCATCCAATTAGCTGGGTGTTTGAGGAAAACGCCCTTTGATCCAGCGTTGCCAGAGGCAGGAAGACACTTCGGTACCTGAGAGAGAGGCCCGACTTTTCAAAAAGAAAGAAAATGGGTTTATTGTTTGGGATCACAGTGCAGTGACGTTTATTATCTGACGAAAAGCCTTTGACAGATGTCATGACCGCAGTCTTCACACTCAAATACACGCCCATTCATTGTGGAGTTTGTGCTCCGCTCACGTTATCTGTCTCTTCCTCGCAGGGGCAAATTGCCTCATTCCTTAAATCCAGTTAAATAAATATGGTAATAAACAGAGTGTGAGAGGAAAGGCTTGGCAGTGTGCAAAGTGCTGTTGTCCATTAAGATGTGAGAAAAAATTAAAAGCATGTCTGATATTAGTGAGTGGCGGCAGGGGCCTAAACTCAAACCATCTGCCTGCGTGTAATCACGCAATGCGCCGAGACGGGGAAGGGTGAAAGGTATAAGCATCACCGCAAAAGGCACACGCTGCTTATTAGGGGTTTAGAAAGACACAAAACGGCTGCAGAATCCCTGGAAAAAAAGCAAAAAAGCGTAACCATCATCAGATTATCGGATCTGAGAGGAAATTCACATCGCTCCCACTCTCAAAGGGACAAAGGGACCTTTAAACATTTGCGGCTCGTGAAGCTCTGAATGCGAATGATTGATGGAGCTGCCTAAACATGGTGAATAGACAGGAAAGATAGAGTGTGAGAGAGGCACAGATAGAGAGATGCTGACAGAATGTGTTGATCTGAGAGCAGAGAGATCAGGAGGTGTGTATCTGGTCTCCCTCTATGATCCACATGTGTGGATGCAGAGAGCGAGAGCGCGCGCCCAGATCTGGCTACCATCGCTCGTCAGTCATCACTGCAGGCAGACGCCGCTTTTTGATAGTTGACATGGCTGCCATCGGCTGCATGTGGAAAGAGCGAAAACTGAGTGAGGAGTTTGAAACTGTACGCTCCATCGAAGGTATAACCAACTTCAGCAGATTGTGTGGAATGTTTGAAGAGGAATGCAATCCTTAAAATAAGAGCCACAGACTACTTTTATCAGTTATATAAGGCTTAGCAGATGCCAGCCACTAATCTAATGATGAATATCAAGTGCAGACTTTGTCAAAAGCTTTTATATTGAAGGTGTTGTGATTTTAGCAAATCTCTAGATCGTTTTACCGCCTGAAACTGAAGGAGCTCGGGTAGCTGGTCATAATAAATTATGTCACATAAATCAATCTGCTGAACAGAGAGAAAAAAAAGACCTGTGGAAGAAAATCGCCATTCACCACTGGAAGAATGAATGCATTGTCTGAGGAGCACTGTACTTCACTGTACGGCGTTCAGCGCTAAAGAGACAAATCACCCCAGGCCTTCATGAGTGAAGCATAGTGGGAGGCCAAGATGAATACAGTACATTTCCCCTCTCTGTTTCCCTCTTAGCTAAAACATAGCAATTAAAAAGTCCCCATAGAAGCAAAGCTCGAAGGAGCCAGCAGCTCAGTGAGAGACACAGACCACAGCCTCTGCTGTAATTGAAACAGGGCCCGAAGTCTAACAGCAATACCCACATTTATTTATTTTCAGCCATTTAACATGTCTGAGATCTTTGTCTCGGAGAGCTAATTGCTCCTTCCGACAGGAAGACAGTGAGTCAATGGGTAGTTTATGTACAAAGAGATTTTAATCTGATCCCCCTTCTTGTTTTCAGCCTCGTGGAATCAGTAGAAAATATGGAAAGTATGAGAGTCTTTTCTCAGCGTTCTAACAATACAGGATAATCCCCAACTGTTTTACTGAGATTGGTAAATATTTAAAGGGTTTGCCGGGGTGTAAACGTTTGCTTATTGCTCTAGCAGTAGAGCAAAGTTTGTTTTGTTGTTGCTTGCATCTCTCCAGTCCATTACATCATGAGCTCATTTGTTTAAAAGTTTGATTAGGGGTCTCAGAAAATCCACAAAAATGCACAAAATTGTCCATCCTGTTGGGCTGGCAAATAGTGAATAAAGACAGGGAGGAGAGAAAAAAAGGAAGGGTGAAAGGAATGTAATCACAGTGCGTTCATGAATGTCAGTGCATTGAAAGATCCCTTTAAAATCCCATCCGATGAGTCTCCCAGACCACTCCTGTAAAGTAGAGAATAGGAAACGTTATACTTTCTCTCTCATCGACCACACACTTGCTCAACCAGCTAAGCAAAGGAGGAGTGGAGGCCACTTCTGGAGTAACCAGAGCTTTTGGTTTCTTTGTGCCCCCACCCCCTCACCACCCTGACTTTTTGCCTTTGTGCACATTGAATTGTGTACTTTAAACATGTCTGCACACAGTTGTACATGTGCACGTGCATGATTTCTGAAGCTTTGTCCTTGTTGCTGAATTAGCGGAACGTCAGGTGAGCAGAGAGGAAGGAACCAAAGAAATGGTGACTGGCTCTCGTCTGAGAACATCTGTCTGCCAGCTGTGCGTGTGTTTACACCCGACCCCAGCCAAGTCACCGTCTGGGTCGCTCTCTCACTCTCCCCTTCACATTACTGCCATTACCCCCCACCCCACCTCTTCCTTCCTACTGTCGAGGAAACTCTTCAGCTCCTGCTCAAAGCTACTGCAGCACCTCCGAGCATCTCGCCCAGTCACACACACACACCACCAGGAACAGTAGGCCTGGACTTAGCTACCGCAAGCTCTGAAAATTGGTTAGATTCAAAGGTGATTAAAGTAATCAAAGCAAACTGAGGTTATTGGGGGGGGAAAGGGATCCTGTAAAATGCGTGGCAGAGAACTGAGCCAGCGACGGGCGGAAAAACGGTGACGGGATGGATTTTAGAGAGAAAAGGCTGATTCACGGTGGTCACATGTGTCATGGCTCACATATGACTGATATTGCAATTACTGCTTTTTTCCCCATAAACACTAACCCATTGCATCATGTAGCAAACAATAGAAAAAATACATGACATTCACAGGGAAATTTATGTCCTCCCTTTTGTCCAAATGAAGCTGTTTTGAAATGACAAGTGTTTACACTGGCACGGACAAGGGGAAGTCTTGGTTTGAGTGATTACTAAACATTGCTAATCGCCATGATAAAAATGGAGCATTAAAATCAGCGTTCGATAAACATGAGCCAGGGAGTCACAAGAAGATAGACTTTGATACAAAGGAGGTTTTCCCCTCACTGTTTCTTTTTTTTCCTGTTCTGTAGGTGGCCAACCACTGAACTGAGTTTGGAGTGTAGTGAGTCTTTGGTTTAGAGAAGGACTTGGGGTTTTAGCTGTCATTTTGTAGAAACAAACAAATCTTGGTAATCAAAGTCACTGTTTGGAGGAAGTCAAAGTCCCATTCCATCTTCTCCACCAACCGTGGGTTGTTTCATTAAAGGAATTTGTGTTGTATTCTAAGTGCACTTAAAGTTTCTTTGTGTACAGATTTTTTTATATTTTTACAGTATTTGACAGAAACTTGAAATCGTAATGTAGAACTGTGCTTTTAGACTCCAGTATTGCTGCATTACATAATGCTGAAAAAGTTCCCAATTTCCACAACACATGACTTTTCAGATACTGTTCATCTGCCATAGATATTGTTTTAGGCCTGCCTCTGATTCTTTTGTCCTCTGCATGTCCAGTTTACTCAAACATTTTAAGGACACACTGCACACCATGCCAACAGAGCCACGTTTCTGGCTAGTTCATCTAGAATGACCTTTGGCATGCCTGTTAAACTCTGTTAATGTTGCCATTTGCCTATTATGTGTAGTTATAACACTGGTTCATCCTTGAGTTAGGTGCATTTTTTAAAATGTTTTGAGTAATTGATTGAGTTGCTTAACATACAAAAGCTTCCTCTGAAAATAATCAGGTACAAGATTTGGACTGAAAGTGAGCAAAAAAGCAGCCGCTGTCTGAAGAACTTTGAAAGACCTTTTAGAAAGCACGGAGAAGTCCAGTTTAACAAAAAACACAAGTCTGCCTCCTTGGAAGCAAAATATAAATAAATGAGGGGTGGCTTGAGACTTTTATTTTTCTCATGCTTCTCTTTTCTATTTCTCTCTTCTCAGCATTTTGAGCCTAAAACTGCTTCAGTCTTTGTTGTCTATTGCTACCATGGTAACAAGCGTTGTCATCTATGGCAAGGTTAGTGGAAAAGGAAGTGAGTGATGTGTGATACCACTGATTTCCTTTCCAACCCACCGTCAAATAAAACCCAGGCTGGTATCCCAGATACCAATACCTTAGGAGAGTTCACACTCATCTACCAACAAATGCAGAGGGGCAAACCAGTTGGTCAAACTAAAGAGCACTGAAGCTCTTTGAAGTACACTGCGAGAGACGCCATCTTCTACAAAATGCTGTGTTATTAAAAATAAAAACACAGCTGGTGGAAAATGTAACGAAGTAAATAAAAGCCATAAAAATATATGAATTAGTCAATAATTGTCTGCTGTCAAAACAAATGAGACTGAGTCACTCAGCATCATTGGTCGCTCATGGGCCAACATTTGGTTAGGCAAAGTTTGCTGCTTACAGTGTAAATCATCTAAAAAGAGTACGTAAGTGTCATCCTAGCATACAGCGTCATTTTAATAAAACGATGTAATCTCACTCTAAGCTGAACTCTGCCCTGATTTTTTTCATAGCTATTTATTGTGGCATTCCATTGTTTATTTTGTTGGCATGTTAATTTATATAAATTTAAAACAGCTTTTAGCTTTATTAGGAACAACAACACTCAAACTGAAGCCTAATTGAGCACAGATCACTGACACTGACACGATAGGTGCACCGTCTGTCTGTACCTGGACGTTGCCTGCCACTACCAAACGACTCAGTGAAAGAAGTGGAGCAGCAGCTTTCTTCTCCTCTTGAGGCTGGCTTCAGTGGCTTTTAAAGAGTAGTAGCTTGCATGTGTGGCACTATGTTAAAGATAGAGACACGAAAATAGTAGCCCCCCATTTTATTTTAAGCTCAAAGACACTTTCTTTTAGTAAGGCCACTGTAATGTCAGTTTTACTGTTATATAAGTTCCGCCAGCAGAGGGCGCTCAGTCTCGTACGCATCGGTAGCTGACGCTACACTCGAAGAAGTAGTGTCAGGGGTGAAGAGGCAGCGTATGGTCTGCGCGCCAAAAGAACTGATTAATGTCCTATTTTTCTGTTTTTACAGGTAAGCTGGGTGGTTGATAATATAAAACAGAGATTCTAAAAGTGACAGCAATGGCGATTAATGATAAATGTCTTGTTCAGTGTTGGGACTAACGCGTTATTAAGTAACGCGTTACAGTAACTACGTTATTATTGTGGTAACGAGCACGGTAACTAGTTATTATGCCAAAATCAGGAACGCGTTACTCGTTACTGGGATTTAGATAGGGTCGTTACTCGTTACTTCGTGTGGTGGCTATCGCGGAGCTTCCACAGATTCAGTAACATTAGCAAGTGGTGGAGGCAGCAGGTGGATGAAGGAAAAGGGACGCAGAAGGAAAAGAGACCCGAGGTGGCCGCCGGTCCAAGTGTGAACTGAACTTCAGGTAAGAAGTTATGACCTGCAGTCTCTCTGGGTCAGATATGAACCAAGTTTAGGTGGAGTTTATTTTCGTTATTCTGACTTTTTCCGTACTGCGTGCTAGCTAGCATGACGGAGTTTCTATACAGCTGGGTGGGTGCTATGAAGTTAATGATGTTTAACTTTATTTTGTTCATAAGTTATTAGAGTTGCCAACCGTCCCGTCTGGTATTCAGAGAAAATATTACGCGTTTCTTATTGAGGTGAAAAGGAACAGTTTGTCCCGTAATTCAGCTACAATGAAAAAGGCACAAAGCTGGAGTTACTCTGTGTCTTTACGCTGCACAGCTGCCTCTTCTTCTCTCATTCTCCCCCCTCCCTCTCCCGTTTCTACTTCAATCATGAAACTGATCAATGATCAGCTGATCGGCTCTCTTGTTTGTTTATCGCCCACTTTGCGCCGAAAGAGGAAACCAGCGGATATTGCGCTAAACAACAGCAGCACGTTTAAGCTTGATCAGCTGTTGTTAGAATTTATTTAATATTAATTTCTAGTATCAGCTGATGTTTGCTGGAGCCACAGCTGCAAAAAAAGCTGCTGGTCATGATATGGTTTGGTTATCTGGTGAGAGGGAAACATGAAGATGAAACCAGGAGATGTCCTTACTGGATCATCAGAGCTGTGATGGAGAAACAGGTTTACCTTTTAGGTGACATGAATGAGTTGAAGGGAAGTTATGAACTGTTTCTGAGAGACAAATAACCCCAGGATCCTTTTTTAGGTAGCTGACAGCTGGTAACTGTGCAGGGGCGGGTCTAGCAAAGTGTTGCCAGGGGAGCAGGTAGGGCATTAACAGGGAATGGGGGGCACAAAGAAATACTTTTCTTTCTTATTCTCATTTAAAATGTCTAGCTTTTAAAAAATAATTATCTGAATCTTACAACAAACGATTGATAGATTGATGCATATATACCATCAAAACAGTGAACATCACTGTCACAACAGTGTTTGTTTTCATTCAAAGGCTTTATGATTTTTCCTATAATGGTGGGCCGGTCTCTAGTCAAAATGCCCGGGATGATTTTTTTTGTCCCAGTCCAGCTCTGTATGCAGCTCATCTGCAGTCTGGTGTTGCCTACATCTTCCTATTCAGAAGGCAGAATTTCTGAGTTCTGAGTACAATCGAAAGCACCACGACTGCAGTTTTTGTGTTGGATGTAAAAGGCGCAGATGACACTGTGACGTAGGCTAGAATCATGGCAGCAGTCAATGACGGTCCAGGCGTGGGATTTCTCTCGTGGAAATATGCACGTTATCATATCCTTTCTATTGGTAGGTGGCACAGTGCACTTGTGGCAAGTAAGCAAGCTAGAAGACTGGCAAAGTTATGGAAGAAACACATTAACAAGAGAATTCTGAGTAAAACCAAAGTTACTTTCCCTAGTAACTAGTTACTTTGAAAGTAACGAGTAACTTGAAGTAACTAGTAATGTAACTAAGTTACTATTTTAAAGTAACTTACCCAACACTGGTCTTGTTTGTGGCGAATGTTAAGCTAGAGAGCTAATTTCCAAGTTGGTCCAGTTGTTAGCCTGTGCCAATCCAGTTATTAGACTTTACCGAAATTCTGTGATTTCCATGCAGGTATATTTTTGTGCTAAATATATGTTTTGCATTATAAGAGAAAATGTGAATCGCTGTATGTTTAGTTCAGGAGGAGTGAATGCTATAGAAATATGTTAAGAAAAACATTATTTGAAAGCGATCTAGCTTAATAAATAAGACTGGTTCATAAGTAGATTAAAACAGTAGTAAAAAAACAAGATAAAACTGTAGTGAGAGTTCACTATGTTATCCATGCATACAGTAAGATGTATTTCTGTGATTTAAGCAGTTTCTAAAAGTGGTGCAGGTAAATATTAAACTGTATAAGTTTGGAAAAAGTAATGTTAGCTACACTAGAAGAAGTATTGTCAGTGGTGAAGAGGCAGTGTACGGCCCACGCGCCGAGAGAACTGATTAATGTCACATTTTTCTGTTTTTACAGTTTTCTGTAAAAATAAATATGTTGCACGGGAGATGAGTTGGCCCATCATTTCAGCGGTGTAACACATGCAGCATGGGCAGGTGAAAAGAGAAGTAGCATGTGCAGGATTGTAGTTTGTTGGCTGCTGATGAGTCCCAGTGTCTGCGGGGAATTGCCATAGTTACAACTGTTAAATTGATCATTGTTAAAAATCATAAACATATCTGTAAATCGACCACTGTGTGAGTCGTTCATAAGCACAGAACACTGAATGAAATTATATTTGCTTTACCTTAAAGTCACCTTCTGGTTGCATGTTCACACAGCTTCTATGTTGTACTGTCAAATTCAAATGAATGAAATCCATTTTTACCCCCCAAAACTGTATTTGCTAAAATATAAAGAGAAGTAAAACATTACAGCTGCAGGATACACACAGATCATTGTGCCAAATATTAGATTATTTTAAACGTTAATTAATAGGTGTCATAATTTTTCCATCTTTAAGATTAATTTTTCTTCTCAGTGAAGTAAAAAGTTAATAGTGGACTTAAGTAACTACAAACCAAATGTACATATTGTGTTTTGTTCTTTTTCCAAACACATACATCGGGGTTTATTGTAAAATATTCAGACCAAGTACTTAGTTATTATTATTACTTTTTACTGCCAGGTTGAATTAACAAATTTTGCTAAAACAAAAAAAGTTTCCACCTTAAAAGAAAAACGGCTTATTTGACAGTTACAGTTTTAGCATGTACATATCCTAAATTAACTTTCTTGTGTTTGTGGTGCTGTTTTAGGGAATACTACTGACAACATGTGTGGCATGGAAATAGACTGTTTGCAATTATTATTGACCGATTTCTTTATTAAAACAATCTGAGCTGCTTTAGCTAATCTGCGAACAGATACACCATCTGCTCCACTGTTGTATTTCCTACAAGTAGTTTTAAACCACACTTGCCACTCACACTAAATATCACAACTGACTTATCAACAGGATTAAAATCCAAAGCATTACAAGTAATACAGATTTTGTCATACACGGTTAAAATTGCTTATGAGAGATAGTCACACTATACTTCCATTACAGTATTTCATACGATGATTAAAATAATTTGTTTAATTATTTTTCCACCCTGACGGTGTCAAAGTCGGCAAATAAAAATTAATTGTAATTAAAAATCATAATTACCCCCTCAGTGTTTTCTTTATAAGAGAGTCATTTAATTTTTTTCTTCAAATCACTCCCATGCAGAGGCCTAACGGAGGCCTGTGAAGGGCTGGGGGTCTACAAGAGTCGATGGGGACCACATGGATGAGCATGGGCTGGTGAGCCAGACAGTTACGGATCGCTTGCTTTTAATTAGTGGCTTCACATGCACTCCATGTGGAGCTGCAAGCCCACCGCAAACGCATGGAAGATGTGACAGTTGGGAGACACGGCCTGAGGAACGGCTCCGGCATTACTGCAGCGTCTCAACTCAACACAATGCCCAATGTGCACGCCAGACCCAAAGCAATTAGCTTCTAAGGTTCCCCCTCGTTCTTTTCCTTCTCTCTTTCTTTTTAATGTCGGAGCTTGGAAAGGCTCAATATAATCAAGTCAAGAAAAGTTTATTCTGTTTAGAATTCCATCTGGTTCCAGGGGGGCTAATTTTAGCGGCGTGCAGGAGTGGTATGCAGTGAGGCTGCATGTACCATCCTACTTAGAGCAGTGTGCGGAGGGGGGGCTTTGTGCAGACACCCAGGCTCCTAGGCAATAGACTGGCCGACTGGTGTTTCTAAACACTGCTGTAGCCGTTCTCCCATCACTCAGCACAACCCGTGTTCCAACAAAACGTGTCCCTCTGGCACTTACCACAGGATCCAAGGCTCTTTCACCCCCCCGCACCTTCTACCCAGAAATCCCCCTGCCCCCTCCTCTTTCCTCACTCTTTCTTCTTGGTAACTTTTACTGTGTTTCAGCGGTTGAGCATCACCTCAGCTGAAGGCCGTGCAGAAAGAGTGACTACGCTCCAAGCTGTGATGCATTGCTGATTGGATGTGGCACTTGAAATTACCTCGGGCCCGACTACACAGTCATTATGTATGCCTGCATCATTTACAAGCAAGGATGGAGCAGCGAAATTAAATTTGCAGGAAAAGTATCGCTTTTGTTTCTCTATGAGATGATTGCAGGATTCTGACAGAACATAATTCTCTAATTTCAGGGTTAAAAAGTGACGTCTCTAATCTCTCAAATGAAACATTCACAGAAGGACTTTTCATTTTCTGCATTTCTGGCAAGTGTCCTACCTGATGTACCTGAGCGAAGGGAAAGATGTACATTTCAGTTTATTTAACTGCAGCTCCCTCAGTGCAGCGTGCTAATTTACTACCACCTGTAGCTGTACAGTGAAGTATGAAGTATCACACCTGACTGCACAGCTTTCACAGTGTACATGTAAAGTTGCTTTAGTTTGTGGAAAATTATGGCCTGTGGGGCTGTGGATGTGGCCGCCTTATTCTTTTGGGCTACAGCATGTTTAACAGAGGATAGAGGGAGACTTGTCTTAAGTCAGACACAAAAAGGGAAGCCTTTTCACGCCTTACTGAAGAAACCTGAGAGAGCTTATATATGAGCTCTGTGGGACCTGCAGAGTCCAGTAGTGATTCGAACCAGTTAAGAATAACACACCCTCACCTACTAAGTAGTGTTTGGGCTAATATTTTTTCTTTGGGAAAAAAAACCTCTGGTCAGAGCGCTGATTTGTTTCTGTCTCTGACCTGCCATTTGTCATTTAACATTGTGTGTCAAAAATGCACCCTCTGAGAAAACCACGCAAATCCCCCCAGACCATAAGTAGATTGTTTATAGTTTCGCTAATTTGATTTTAGCGTATTTGATGGATCGCGGACAAGGGCAGCAGCCACATAATCATAGCACTGAGGCATTTATACCCTGCATAATTAACAGTCTTGCTGTGAAAACCATCAAGGTTTCACAGTAACCATGAGATTATTTGTGTATTGCTAATTTTGAGAAAAGTTTATTGCTCTTAGCGTACGGCTAGGAGGATATAAATATCAGTTATGTGTTTGTCATGTTTTCATAGTGGAGAGATTTTAGTTTCCTGTAATAAATGAAGTTTAATGTGTGAAAACAGTGGAAATGCTGAGAATCGGAGGGAGAGAAAAAACACTAAAGAGTCAAATGATTTAATATATAATTATATTGTAATACTGCATATTATATATTATATTTATTAATAATAATAAAAGTTGTGTAGATTACAAATGTCTAAGCCTGCAGATGAAGCAGTCGTTTGTCCTTAATGTCAAGTAGTTTCCACCATTTTTCTTTAATTAACTCAGAGGCAAAGTATGGATTGGTCATCAGAAAATCCTGTTATTAATCTCTGTCTGTATTCTTAACAAATGAAGGGTACAATCATATGGAAACAATCTGGCTCTTGCCCTCAAAGAGACAGAAAACAGAGCCAAATGAAGAACATCCTTTCTCTTAAGACCTGTAATTTGTTTTTATTAGCTATTAGGTAAAACACCTCATTTATCAATGTCAAAGCCTTCACAAAATGATAGCTGTCCACATGTAAATCAGCTAATGCGATGTATGGTTCAGAATTAAGTGGGCTCTTTCTTATGAAATGCTCTACTCTGTGGGCTCAGTGACCCAGCTAAGCCACCCACAACCAGACGTTTTTCTTTCACGGGGCTGTGCTGGAAAACTGAGGAGCGAACACTTAAAAACAGAGCTGATTAAGCACAGACCAAACTGTGTTTCTGTACCCCACACACAGTAGAAGCCAGGGACGCGAATGTGAGTCTGCTACAAATCCGGCAAATAACACTGAATAATTTTTGAGGGAAGAATCGTGTCTCACCTCCTCTGTTTTTTTTTGCATTTTATTGAAGAAAATGCGTTTGAATCTTCACACGAGCTGCCTCAGCACAGGCCGAAAGTTTAATCCTTGTGCATTTTTTAAAAGTCCGTAACCTTACGACCGCACAAAGATGCTCACTGTAAAGCAACATACCTCCTGCTGCTAAACTACATGTGTGTAACTGCAACATCTGATTCAGAATACATTCAGTCAGCCTATAGTAAGTAATGTACAGATTTATTGCTCCCCGACATGGATAAATATTTTCTTGTTAATAAAATCACACACACCATCACTCGTACATTTAAACGTGTGTCAGATTGGACGACTGTGTCACTTTATGTGCGAGTTCTTTGGAGTGACGGCTCTCTGAGTCCGCCACTATCCACGGAGCACCTTTACCATTACTTATTCAACGTGTTGCACACTATGCCATCATAAGCAACTCGGCCCACTACTTTCGGCTCGGAAAAAGCATGATGAATGACAGGTCTCGCCTGAGCTGTGCCAAGTAACACAAGTCAAAATACATGATACGGAACCATCCAATACTACTGTGGAGCATATCTGTCAGTCTGGCAGACCTCTCCAAAACAGGGACCACACACTCTTTATTAGAGCCAGTAAAATGTCCCAAAGACGTGGCTCGACTGTGCTTTCTGCCTAGCTACCGCGAACAATAGTAGGATTGTGCTGCTCGTCTCTTTTTCTCTTTGTAGGCCTATTATTTTTTCTAGCATTTGTTATTCTCACTTAAACTACAGGCTGGCTCCACGAGTGGGCCGCAGCGTCTCAGAACCGGGCCTGCTCAGGCCAGGAAAAACCCGGCGGAGCCAGACGAATAAAAAGCCAAAGCGCCGACGCCGCGCGGCTCCCAATCTGGTTCCTGTCAGGGGGACATCAAGGGAACACCCGCAACGCAATCTCCAAACGTCTCCCCTTCCTTTTCCCCTCCCTGCTTCTCTCCTTCCATCTCTCCCCACCCTTCAAGCGATACGTATTACAGATGACTGAACCATCGCCAAATTCTCCCAGAATGCTGCTTCTTTTTTCTCGCTTTTTTCCCCCTCTCGTGTCTCCGTGTTTGGAGCCAGCCCACATGGATTGGGATCAATTTAGGGTGAAATGATAATTACCCTGTCAGTTTCAATTCCAACGTGATGAAGTGAGAAACAGGAAATGTAATAAACATAAATGGAATCTCACACGCTTTTGATTGGGAGCGGAATCGAATCAGACGCCACAAACTTGGTCGAATTGTCAATTCCGTGCCGTCCCCGCTGAGAGAGCGCTGCGTTTATTCCCCGTCTCGCAGCAAAACGCTGGATAAAGCATATTGCTGCAGATAATTACTGAATTCCACATTCAATACCAAGACTATATGCCTGTTACTGTTTAGTTTGGAACTTCATACATGAGAAATGATTTGTGTCACATCTTTGCAGTGGGAAACTCGGGAGCCCGTTTCCCTCCTCCAAAACCGTAAGCAGAAGTCACACATTTCAGTGAGTTTGATGGCCGAAATCAGCGCCTGAACTAAAGCGAGCTTGTCATTTTGGAGCGTATTTGGCAAAGGATGATCAGTGATAGCACGCGGCTAACGGTAGCCTGCTCTAACCCTGTCATGTTGGCTGTTCCACAGCTGATGTATGGAGCTGACTCCTGGCGAGCCACACTGCACTGCCTGGATTTGTTTAACCCAGCAGATCAACCTTCAGACAGGAGCATGTGTGCAGGTAATGGCTGCCAGATGAGGTGAGGCCAGTTCTTAGAGGCCTCGTGGATGCTACAGAGAAGGAACCAATAAACCACACGCGCGCACACACATGCATATACAAACAAGCTCATAGCCCTTGGAACTGTTATGAGAGACAACAACAAATGTGCAAATAAAAAAGTCAATATTTAAAACCATCACGACGCCCTCCCTATTTAGGTGGTTCACTGAGAGTTTGAGTTTTTTGATTTTTCAAAATATTGATACAAACGTGAACTCTTCTAGGCCCAGCTTGCGGCTGCGATACCAGCGTGGCTTCGAGTTGAGCCTCATTGTGCCAGATCTGGATTCTGGTTGGCAGAGAGCAGTGAATGGTCGTGGGCTAAAGCGAGGGTTGCCAGGCGATGTCTGGACATTGGTCTGTAGGAACGACTGCTCGACCAACCACAGTCTAGCAGGATGAACGGCCCCCTGTAATGAGGATACACTGGAACTAATAGGTCTTTCCAGCTTGCATATTCATTCACAAAACAAACAAATAAATGTCAAAGATTAAACATAGCGAGGGCATCTTTGGCAGAGGCCGCGGCCACCCAGGCGGCCACAATGACGAACTTAGCTGACAACCACTCAAAAATAAATACAACCCCAACTTAGTGGGCTTTCAAATAATTAATTGTGCATATGTTGTAGAGTTAATATTGTCACTGTATGCATCTTCAGGTGGAAAAAGATGTCTGGGCTGTAAATCTTGGCAATTTAGAAAATTGCAATATTAGTGTCTGATTTCGTCTCTTTCACACGTTTTTATGGTGTGGCTTTTAAGGGCAAGCTAAAAGTAATTCTTTCCTCCCAACGTCATCATGTTCTAAACCGGTCAGCACGGCTGTAAATTAATTTGTTCCCTTCGCTGTACAGACAGTGAACTGGGGTAGTAAATTTCCAAGAGTAAGCTCGGAAAGGATGAAGGAAATCTATCTTACAAGCGATCATTAGTGAGTGACTCAAATAAATTGAAGTAGCTGTTATGTAGGCCATCTTTTTCCTTCAACATAGTGGTTAAATATCCTCGAGCGATGCGGCTCAGGAAAGAAAGCGAGCAGCGAGATGTAGCTTTAAACACACCAGAAAAAGGAAAGCGTACCACCCTTGCTCACGATGCTGCTTTTACGAGCTGCCTCCTGGTAATTAAAAAAAATGGTGCACCGTGTAGCTGATATTTCATTTGACACTCTGCGTGCGCAGTAATCGGGAAAGGATCCGCGAGGGAGCTCCCAACATCTCCTGCAGCCTAATTTATAACGGCAACCCACCAAGCAGGAGCAACAGGAGAGCAAACTAGACCCAGGGGTTTGATAAAGAACCTTGGCGATGAAAAGACCTCCGCTACCAGCAGCCGCCCTCTTGCCTGCACAAGCCAGAGAGCAGCTGAGAGTTGAGCCAAACTCTGCACCTGGCCTCCTCAGAGTGCGCCAAGTCTCTTTCCTGTTCCTGTTTCCTGTTATGACATCTCTTTTTTTGAATTCCTTGTAGTTCGGAGCAGGTAAAGGGGCCATTCAGGCATTAAAGCCACCTGGGACAGCAGGTTGAGCAAAGCACTGGGGAGTTCTGCTCTGGAACATGTCTGCGGGCAAATTACTCTGCCTTTACTGATTAGTCCGGCCAGGCTCTCACCTGGCAAACACAATATCACCATGTGACAGCGCAGCAACGCTAACACCGTCGGCTAAGATCTGGGAAGAGTGGTGGCTTTCTGTGACATTTTATTATTATTATTATTATTTCATTGTTTTAGTGTTAGAAGTTTCATTTTTATTACATTTATTAGTGGTGGTGGCGTTCATAAAAATGGATGTTTAAAAAAATGCAGACACAAAGAAAAAATTGCCGTTTGTACAGAATCTGATGAAAACCATCAAAATGTAAATATGTAAGGGCTAAACCCTGTATATGTTCTGTTCTGTACATCATTGCCTTCAAGTGTTTAAATGATTAAAACAATCTGCAGTGGATGTAATTCTCAGCTGACCCTAACTTTGCAAGAAAAAAAAAGATTTTAATAGTTAATAACATTAAATATTAAAATTAAAAAGGCATTAATTACATAATAAGAATAACTGATGTGCATTTAAAGCTATAAATCAATTTTTAAGCTGTGATAGGTTTTGTTTTTTGTTTTTTTGCGATAAACAAAATTAGTTATCACAAAAAGTTTTATTTCAGGGTCCTTGTGCCTCTGCTTTGAAAAACAGTGAGAAAAGCAAATATGTTGTGATGTATTCACTTCATATACACAATATAAATTCAGTGTATAGCATACATATATACATTGTAATTGTAATGTATAGTTCTACTCAACTACATTTCCTCCCATACTAGGTTATTATTATTATTATTATTATTATTATTATTATTAATTAATTAATAGCACATACATAAAGAATTAACACATTATAAAGCCCTTAAGCGAAAGGGTTAAAATAGTATAAAAGTATACAAAACCATCTGAAAAGTAACAGCCAACTTAATCAGCTCCAAGATTAAAAGCCACCTTACATATTTTAGTATTTCATACGTTTTTATATTTATACTTCTGCATAATAACTATCTTTTTATAGTAAGGTTTCTCTACTTTTATTCCAGTAAATATTCACATTTCACCAGCAGTTTGACCATGATTACTTACCCATGTGAACACTGGGTGGCACTGTGCAGGCTGGCACTGGGATTTTCACAGCAGCAAAGCGGGAGAGAAAGTGTAACTGCAGCCAGTTTAGCTGGTGGTCCTCTCTCTCACCATCCTCCTGCATCAGCACAACGCTGGCTGAGAGCTGGGCAATATTTAGCCATAAGAAAATATGAAACCCAGTTTCTATGTAGGCTGAGTTACCCCCAACACACACACACACACACACACACACACACACACACACACACACACACACACACACACACACACACACACACACACACACACACACTTGACTCACATTTCAGCTGCAGTGTACATAATAATTATTCTGACCACTCTTTTCCTTCTCTTTCTTCTTCTTGTCCTTATCCTCCTCATTTCCTGCCTCCTCTGTAAGACAGAAATAGATGGGCAGATTCCCATGCAGGGTGGCTCTGTTTTTTCTGCAAGATGTACTTTCACTATAATTTTCTTCCAAGTGCTACATTCATAATGCTAGTGAAAAATTTTCAGGAAAAAGTTTCATTTCTTTTCAACAGCAGACGTCAGTGATATGTGAATACTTACAAACACCAGGCTGTGTATATGTCAGGATCTGATAGTGTTGGGCATTAGAAAGGCTGCTTATTATTGAATGGACTCTCTGTGAGGTTTCCGAGGCAGGAGGACATTTATTAGGAGGGTTAGCAAAACACTATCAGCTAATACGACTCGTAATTACACCAGCAGTGAGGAAACACAGCAAGCTAACACCAGTATGGAAACAATCTGACAATGCAAACACTGCAACTAAGCCGCTGCATGTGTGTATGCACATTTGTAAGTGTGTGTGTGTGTGTGTATGGGTGAGTGAGTGCACGTGTGTGTGGATGGAGGCCTCCTTGTGCAGATTGTGGGTGTGCGAACTGTCAAATTGGAGTGGGTGGGTGGGAGTGGAGGGAGCACATCTGGAGGGAATTTATTGTATAATTCAGTCTATTATTGCTGCGGTCGATGCTTAAGGAGCACGCACACAATTACCGTCCACTCTGCAAGGCTACAAGTGGCCTCTGGCCTAAACTAATAAACTGTGGAGGAGGGTGGAGAGAGGAGAATTCATTTGAGGTTATCATCATCACACTCCTCTCTGCTACCTCTCACACTGACACTTACCAGAGTTTATATTGAATCAATGAGGAACACCTACTGTTCAGGTCTAGATTGTGGTCAAATAAGATTTGAATCTGGTTTTAAAGGTTTGAATTAGACACACATGCGTTGCAAAGTTTATTGAAAGTTCAAGAGGGTTGTTTAGAAGTACTGAAGATTTACATGTGAGCTGGGGCAGAATTTTCCTTTGATTGTGACAAAGCTGATTTGATCATCCACCGTTTTACTTTTGGCTCTGATTTTTATTTAGTATCAATTTTTTTTTAAACTGTTACAGTAGAATCAGTAATAGTTTCACATTCAAAATAAAGTAACATAAAAATAAGTAAAAGCAAGTAAGCTCAAATATATATAAGACGTGTTAGAGAATTTGCTCCAAATCACATCAACAGTCCTTTCATGGAGATTTAGACTTAAGGTAAAAACTCCACAATAATTGTTGATAACTGCTTTGACAGACAGCCGGTTCTGATACAACGCTTTCATTACATTTTCTTCTGTAGCTGATTGTGGTGGAGTAGATTTGATCATCTACTGTTTTTACGAGTTTTTATTTAATATCCAAAGTTGAAAACAGTTAAAACTGTTACTCAAAAAAGTTTAAGAATAGAATAAAGAAAGAAAAATAAAAGTAAGTAGTCCCCTGATGGTGCTTTATATTGTAATTTTAGTTGTTTTACAAAATCAGAAAAATACCAATATCTGATCAATAAAGTAGTTACAAATTAAGAGTAGAATAGTGTAAAAATGCTTGAACAAATTGCAGGTGCCTCAGAGTTGTATAGTACAGTACTATTGTTGGAAGAGTTAAAATGTGTTACATGTCTTATAGGAGTTTAATTGTAAGACTTACAAGCCAAAGATCTGTGGTTCAGTCCCAGGAGCGGACACAGATCTCTTGGGGTCGGTCCAGGAAGGGCATCCAGTGTAAATAAAATAAAATACAATAAAATGATATAAATATATGAAGTGACCACTTGTGAGAAGGGAGCAGCTGAAAGTTGCAGTATGTAATGTAAAACAGCTGATCCCCCTGGTTATTTTTTTAAATTATACAAAATGCTGGTTTTATGACAACCAAACCAAAACCTAATAAATATATATTCGATATAACTGTTATATTTGATTTTATTTTTTAATACGATTTTTGTCAGCATAACCGGTTATTCGACTAATTGATTCTGCTCCAATAATGTAATCACACCTTCACTGTTCGGTATTCACAGGTCATTGTCATTATCTCAATGGATTTTGCAGCTCTCATGTTTCATGTGAAATGTCTTGTGTGGTGCACTAAGTAGGTGCATGAACAAGGGAACTCTATTGGTTTATGAGGTGATGTCTTTTCATATACATTAGTTTGCATCATAAAATGGTCTGAAATAAAACCCACCTCGTCTTTTCCATTTCAGCAGCCTCTAGGAATAGACTGGTGAGGCGTCTAGGATAAAGACTTTACCAGGGGAAAAATCTGTTCAGGCCATGCATGCAGTATCTGGCTCAGGCAGCCCTGAATGACCCACAGTGTGTGTGTGTGAGGGAGAGAGAGAGATTTAGAGCTCCTAACAGTGCTGGCAAAGAGCTCACAGCCCAGAACAATAAAGTACTTCCTTTCCAGCCCTCCTAGTGGCGACCTCGAGTGGAAAGTGAAAGGTTCAGCTTGTTGTGACCTTTCACCACCTGAACGTGTCAGTCTGACACTTTTTTTCACGCTTCCTCTTTATTTATCCCCCCAAAACGCGCACACAAACTCATCAGTCTTTCTTATACATTTTATTTTGGGTGGTGCGTCCTCGTATATTAACGGCTGCACAACTGTGTTTCACATCTTATTTTTATTTCTTCGTCTGTATGAGAGAACGACACAGTCTCTTTACTCGTGGACAATCCTCAGCTGCTGTTGTGGCACACCTCTGTCATTCCGCTGCTTCCCAAGAGACTCTCCTGTCCCGCAGTCAGATAAGCTCCAGACTCCACCCTGGCTGTTGTTCTTCACTGCCAGTGTTGGACGCTAACCAGAAACTGCATCAGGTGGAGAACTAGTTTGTTTGGACTCACCCAAGCCGCAGAGGACTTTCATCATCAGCTGCAGCTGCAGTTTAAGACAGTGGAGGGGTTCATTCATTCAGGATTAGGAAATTAGTGAAGAAGCAGCGTGCCAAAGTATGTTTATGAAGGTGTGCGTAAAGCAAGCCGTCTATTAGAGTCAGTCTTATTCAGTGGGAAGGAGCACACACACAGAGACGTTCGGTACTGATATTTTCACTTTCTAAAGTCTTGTGTTTTTTTTCTTTTTCTGAGTAATGAAAATGTATTGAGCTTCTATTTTGGCCAGGCAGACTTCCAAACTGCATTCTACAGCCTGACAAAATTACTGTGTGCATTTCCACAGAACAATCGCAAAGGCACAACATTTGGACGCACACTTCATCAGTTATGCGTAATGTTTTGTTTTTCTCAGACTTATAGTTCATAGAAACTGCCTGACCCAGCTTGTTTACAGCTTATTTAAGTGAATATGAGGTATAACTTAAATTCCTGATATGGTCATACATACATATATGGGTATATGACTTGTTTTCTGTTTTATTCTTTTGGGGGGGTTTTTTTTCTTCCATTTTTTTTATTAACATCTCCTGTTTTACACTACAACCGCAATATTATGTCTCTCTCAGTAAGGTGTTATGTCTGCCGGGTATAGCGCAATCCCTAGTCCCTGAATACACTGCAGTATTTACCAATATTGAAATAGCTTGGGATGAAGTGAGTATTGAATCAGGAATGTGCTTGTGGCAGATCTCCACCCCTGATAATATAGGGTGTTTTTTCCCAAAGTGGTTTTTGCCCACTTGTTTTTCTCTGTGTTTTTTTTTTTTTTTTTTTTCTCATCGCAATCCTCTGTCACTCTTCCAGTAAACGTCTATGTGTTTGTGTGTTTGCCTGTGCCTTAAGGAGACTTGTTTTTATTCCGGTTGCTGTCTGTGTTTGTCGTTATACTATCTTTACAAGCCCTTGGTTTGTGAGTTGGAATGTAAAGTGACACATGTCCAAAAAACACAATAAGGCCTTACTGGTTACACTTCCTGTGCACAATCTCTTTGCTATGCAGTATCCATTTATTTGGCTTATTCACATAATAAAAATGGTTTGCTTCTGTGGCTCTGTTGCGGTAAATGGCTACAATGTGTGTTTCTGCTTTTGCCCGTTACCACGTCAAGTTCTTTTAAAATTGGACACTTTTTATTCTTATTCTTGTTTTGTTGCTAACTTCAATATTTGTTTAGGGTTCTTTTTACTAGGATGCTTATATTCAAGTTCATGATAAACTTGAATGTAGGATAAAACATTTCGTAAGCTGTCCAAAAGGAGGGAATTTCCTCTTGGTTATGGTTGTCTTTATACATTTATATATTTATTTACTCTAGAATATCAAAAAACTTCTTTATTTTAATTTAAAAAATTTAAAAAAGGGAGAGTGCATCTGGTTTACTACAGTTAAATACATTTCATTCACTAGAAGCATTTCATTCATTTAGTACTGTGCCTAGCATACAGTAGTCAAAATGATACCCTTCTCTTTTGTCTACCCGAGTGTGCAATTTACACAGCTTGGTGATTTGGTCAGAAGGAGACCACACGATGAAGGGTGATAGACCACAGATCAAGTGGCAAAAGAACAGGAAATATGCGATGAAATGTGCAGTAAAGTGGATGAGGTCACCCACACACAGCAACTGAAAATCAAGAGACCAACAGCCTCAGAATTAAAGATAATAATTTCTTTGACCTATAACATTTAAACCGCCACCACTGAAAAACTCATACAAGGCTTGACTTTTTTTTTTTTTCTTCCTCCTCTCTGAGCGAGCCTGCATGTACATTCATTTAAGCTGAGTGCAGAGAGACCACATGAGAGGGGGACACAAACAGAAGCCAATTAAAGAACGATGGGAATGAAACGACAAGAGAAAGAATGTCACGAAACAGCTGCGGTCACTATTTGTGCGACAGTTAACAGGCTTTTATAAAAGAGAAGAGAAGAAATCGTCGCATATCTTGACAAGTACAAGTGGATGCAGAGCTGGAACCACCGCACATTCCTCTTTTTGTTGACTCTCTGTTTTTATATTTGTCTTTCTGTCACTTAAAAGGATGATGGTGTCTTTGTTCTCAGAATAGTGAGGAAAGCTGTAGTTTGATGTAATGGAAGTTTTTTCTTTCACTGTAAGACGAGGCAGATCGGTTGATTCAAAGGGCTGATAGAGAGGATCAGAGTACACCTGTGCTCACTCAAGTCTGCTCTCTGGATCCACACCCCTCATGAATGCAGTTGGTGTGTGTGCTTTTATAGTAGTATGGCTTTACGGATGGCAATGTTAGTCTGTCACCTCTTTAGTCTAGATAGTAATATCTCAACAATTATTAGATGAATTTTGGTTCATACATTATAGATTTACTGGTCTCGGATTAGGAATCGTTGACATTTTCTATCCGGTGTTTAAATCTGACGTCATTAGCCATGTCTGGGCCCAAACTCCGCTGCAGGTCTCTAAGTCAAATGATCACTGCAGCATTACTGAGAGTTGAAAAACTGTGTAAATTCTTTCATCTGTAATAAAATGATCGGTGTGGCAGTTAGCAGGGAGTTAGCACTAGCTTCCTGCTAAATATAATATACCATATTCTGACTGAGGGATTTATGAAACTAATTAAAAGCGTACAGCTCTGCTATCACTTCCAACATAAATGAAGACAGGAAACCGCAGCGACGTTTGTAGGGTTACTGCAGTTGGGCTAGCTGGTATATAATGATGTGCTGCACGATCGCTAGCGACACAGCTATGTTAGTATAATACAAACAGTGAAGCCGGAGGACGAAGGCTACCGGACGGAGGACTTTTTTTTCCCCACTCGATAAAAGTTAACGTGAGGGTTCCCAATGGTTAGGGGCAAATGCAATCGCATGGCAGGATGCTGTAAACGGACCAAACGTCAGTCAGGAGAACCACCGAGATAATCCATCTAGAATACGAGGTTAGTCATTAATGTACTGCTGCATGGGCTGGGCTGTAGTTACATCGTAAGGGTTTAAAAACTGAGCTTTAAAATGATTAGCGGTAATAAAAACCGAGAGAAGCCGACACTGAACACTGACTGTTTTTTAGGGGTTTGTTGAGATTAAACAGAACAAGATACAAAGCATTAAAACATTAAAAACACAACAGCCTTATTAAATGCAGACTACTTTGGGCCCGTAAGCAGGATTCATCACGTCATCACTTAAGGACCGGATTCAATTCACTTCACTTCAATTCAGTTTTATTTATTGCCAAATCACAACGCCAAATCACAACAGCTTTAGATTGTAAGGTAAACCCTACAATAACACATTTAACCTCCTAAGACCTGAACTCTTTCATGGCATGCATTTTTAATTTCTCTTTGATATTTGGGCTCATTGGGACCTGATGAATGTAAAAACAAAGAATTACCAGATTTTTTTTTTAAACCTGATTTTTGTTTCTAAGAAAAATGAGAGCCACATATGAGGATATTCGTTTAAAATTTTGATAGAACAGTAGCAGTATAATCGTAAGTGGATATCAGGCCCTTGTAGAGCAAAATTTAGTGTTTTGGTCTAAATACCCCAAAGTGTGATGTCCACATATGTGGACGCCAGGTCTTAGGAGGATAGAGAAAAACCCAACAATCATATGACCCCCTATGAGCAAGCACTTTGGCGACAGTGGGAAGGAAAAACTCTCTTTTAACAGGAAGAACCCTCCGGCAGAACCAGGCTCAGGGAGGGGCGGGGCCATCTGCCGTGACGGTTGGGGAGAGAGATCAGCAGATTGTTTAAGAACAGATTAACAATAGATTTGGTACTAATGATTGTTGTCCCTGACGAATGACTCTGACCTGCAGTATGCAGTGTGTCCAAAGGCGTGCGACTTGCCAGAGTAAGCTGAACTGGGTAGAGGTCTGTGAGGAAAATACAGGGGAAATAGTGCTGTCAATAGATTAAAAAGATTTATTACAGAAAATTGTGAGATTAATTAGTTAATCGCGATTAATCACAATTACTTGATCAATAGCCTGGTTGCAATTATATTTTTTCAACTTTATATTTAAGCTTGTAACAGACATTTATGCAATATAATGAAGTAAATGCAGAATAAACACAAAGAATGTTAAATGCTTAAATTCAAAGAGAATTTGAATAGTTTTCTTCAGTCTTTTAGCACAGGTTCTCCCCTGTGAAATACAACTTTTTAAAAAACATTTTAATAATAGGTAAGTATACACTAATATATATATGTTAGTGCTTTCAAGCATTTAAAAAATGTAATCAGATTCATTGTTACTGTGGATTAATTTTGATTAATCACGATTAAATATCATTCATTTTTATCCTACATTAGTCCCATTTATCCTACATTAGTCCCAAACAGACTTAAGAAAAAAGGCAAAATATATGCACTTAACATGTTTATTGAACATCTTGAACATTCATACTAAGAAAAAAAACTCTGTAATTATTTATCCACTCTCTCTCTGTCACTCTTGGGGAGGCACTTCAAGTCCTTGAAACGAGGAACCAAATTTCCCATCGAGAGGGCCAATGTGCGTTTATCATCCTCCATATTGAGTTGATCGGTTCGGCTGCCCGTCACTACCAGATCAACTGCCCATTTGCGCATGTGCGAAGGTAACTCTACTTGGAGAAACTGCCCGAAATGCGTTGACATAAACATTTCAGGGATTTTTCTGCACTCCAGACGCGTTAATTGCATTAAAAATTTTAATTGCGTTGACCGTGATAGCGGATTAATTTGCGTTAACACGTTAATTTTGAAAGGACTATGAGAAAAATGTTTAGCAAAATATTTACAGATGGCAATCTGTTTATGGCTTTGATTAGTTATTCTTATTGGATCATTTTTATTTGATAATTTGTGGTCACATTTAGAGTAAAATAAGTGACAAAACAGGGGATCGCGTTGTGTAGTGTTTTTAATGTCTCTGGCAGATCCACTCCTTGCCCCTTGCTCATCATGTTTGGTTTGAAAAGAGCTAAGATGGTCAAATGGTGAGCCTAAGGCCTCCAAACAGCTGTCCACAAATCAGTGGCTGATGTGATGGTGTCCACATTCGTCTTTATACAGTCTTTATCACATGGTTGTGACTTTCAGAGTCTGCACACTGAAAGGTAGTCAGCGTATCAGAATTGTAGTATTGTGACCACTATTGGATTAGTCTGTGAGGGAATTTGAGTGGAATTTAAATTTCGTTCCCGGCACCATTTGTCACTCTAGTGGCATCATTATACCCCTCAGCCTAAACTGATATCATGAAGATGGTAAACACTGTACTACCAACATTGTCAGTGTCAACACGATGACGTTTAGTTCAGAGGATCCCTGCTTTGCTATTTCTGTTCTCGTGTGCTTTAGCATTTGACCACTCTTCTAAATGAAAAAGAGATAATGATAATGATTAACGCCACAGGCACCAGTGACCCTCTGATAACCAGTGGTTGCTACGGAAATCCTTACGAAATCTTTATAAATCCGTCCTTACATCTTTCTGAGACCTCATACCAGCGTCCATAGTCACAAAAGTCAGGGCAGGGAAACTGTTTAGGAAAAGTGGATGTAATATTTTAGACTGCTTGAGCACAAACTGAGTCTTGTTTGTATGTTTTGTATATAGGATGTGATTCAGTATGTTCCATCATGCAGTTGTCAAATTCAGACAACTGTGCATGCTTAGTGTTCACTTAAATTTCCCACATCAAGGAAATGGTCAGCAGAAAGATGGTTCCTGTGAGAAAATCCCAACTGCTGTCAAGTTTCAAAGGCTAAATACACCCGAGTTCAGTCTCTCAGAATCTCACTCTGTCAGAACCCACAAACAGAGCCTCCACAATTACCAACAATTACAGAGTAAACTTCCATCTACTGTTACCAAATGATTTTTGTGTGTGTTTTAAGGGGCCTTATAAATGAATGTGTGTAAAGAGCTGTTTGTTTTTTCATTGGGTCCGCAATCTTCTAATCCCGGAGCACTTCAAAGTATTTACAGGAACAAGCCATAACAGGATCAGCCTCTGAACAAGGCAGCAGATCAAAGAGAGGGGCTGCTGCCGACATAAATATGGAAATAATATGACTCAGTGGGAACGTAGGGTGTTACAGGGACTAGATTTGCAGACGAGAGAACAAGATTGGTCGACACACGAGAGAGGAAGAGACTTGGTTTGAATGCACGTGGGATTTTATCAAGTTTTATTGTCTAACTAAATTACTCAAGTAAAGTTGGGGTTGTTTTCATTATTCCTCAGGAGCAATTTGTCCTGCAGTTTGCTGATTTTTCTTCGACCCAGACATTGCATTGTGGGGGATTTAAACCAGCAGGCTCTCTCTGTTGAGTGAGTTATTGCCTCTCATATAAAACTAGTAAAAAACAAAGAATAACAAAACCATGTGGCGTGACCCTGGCCTATATATTTGCATGTAGGTAGTCAACAAACCACAACAAGCAGCAGTCTATCTCTACATCTCAAAGGCAAACAGTAGCTCAGGGCCAAGCAGCATTCGTCTGAAGAAACACGGCACATGACCCATGTTAATTTTCATAACCTGTAAAAAGGAAAAAGCTGACTTCTGGCTCTGACAGACACACACACAAGCACACAATGTTTATGTGCTTTAAAAAACATGAGTAGGTCAAAATGTACACTGTAGATGGATTTGTACTCTGCTACAGGACAAAGATTTATATCTTTAACCCAAACACAGTAACATGGGCTGATGTATTCTGCAATTTGGAGCTGTGGTGTTTAATGTGCAATCAAGGTGCGTTTACCATGCTGACATATAGCCATAACTTTCTGGCCAAATGCTTTGATGTTATTATTATTCAGACTGTGTACTTTTCTCTTGAAATAGGTAGTTCTGGAAGATTCTTGCCAGTCTGGGAACTTGGTTAATATCTTCAGTTTGTCAATGACACAATTTTGTGTGTTAAACTACATAAATTTACATCAACTTTGCAAGCAATGCCCCTCATCACATTGATAATGAAATGAAGAGATTTTTTTTGTCATTTAAGAAGCTAATTCACCCCAGTGAAATCTTTGAAGGGCACTTTTTCTTTTCTTTTTTTTTCTTTTTTTTAAGCCTATGCTGCAGCGGCCATGAGAGATCAAATTTACTGCAACTTAAAAAACCCCAGCAAGTTGAAAAATGCTGCAACAGCACACAAAACGCAATAGAAGTTGAATAAAACACGACGGAAATGGGGGGAAAAAATCACAAAGCAAAATGTAAGTGTTTCTGGCGACACAATCCGGTCTTTAAGTCTGACGTCATTGACCATGTCTGGGCCCAAACTCCGCTGCAGGTCTCTAAGTCAACGTCAACGTCCAGGCATCCATGAAAACAGAAAACGGTTACATCGTAAAGGGTTTAAAAACTGAACTTTAAAATTATTAGCGGTAATAAAAACCGAGAGAAGCCGACAGTGATCACTAGGGGCTTGTTGAGATTAAATAGAACAAGATACAAAGCATTAAAACATGTTAAAAACACAACAGACTACTTTGGGCCCGGAAGCAGAATTTGTCACGTCATCACATAAAGACCGGATAAGTTGAGGGACCAGCTACGGAACCAATGACTGTAGAAAACAGTCAAAAAACTGACAGAAACAAAGTCATGCAAAGGATTGTGCTGAGCTCAAAAGAAGCAGCGTAGTCATCCGTGTTGTGAGGGAGAAAAATAATTAATTAATGTGCGTTTTGATTGCAGTTTCATATAATGCTGGTGATTCATGTTAGCTATTAGCTGTTTACTGTTAGCTTGTCACTTCCGCAATCATTCCATTGTGTTGTCGTCTCACCAAAAACACGCCTGTTTTCTTGGATTTTTTAAAATTTCTTTTATTTTGTTCTGGTGTTCTTTTCCCCATTTCTGTTGCGTTGTGTGTTTTTTGTGTTCTTTTGCAGCATTTTTCTATTTGCTGTTTTTTTTTTTTTTTTCTAAAGTTGCAGTCCAATTGACCTCTCAGGGCAACCAGCCTATACTAATGCTGCAGTTTAAATGTTGTTGTTGTTTTTTGTTGTTTTTATCAAATTGAAGGATGCAAAGTAGTTCAGACTGGCAGCACAATCAGACAGCACAGTCCAATGACATAATCTGACCGCTTGCTCACAGCACAGCTTGTGTAATGATATTTTTGCTGTGCTCCTTGATATTCGGTGGCCCAGCTAGTCGAATCAGCCCTTGGCCTCTACCTTGTATTGTATTGTTTCCTCATTAGCTAGCATACATGTTATGAGTAAATGTCTTTGCTGTCTTGTGGTGTTGTTTATGTGCTTGTCAGTATGTGTAAGGTGCCAGCTATGTCATTGTTCTGCTGCTGATCTAATTGTTGCATCTAAATTTCGATCACGCATTTGATAGTATTTAAATACAAAATAATGGATTTATTTGACAGATCTCTGCACTATTCTCCAGCCTGTTGTTTAATCTAAACTGCCTAGCTCCCGTTTCAGTTTACTGTGCACTTTTGCGCCAGTATACTCAGCTGTACTCACCCGCTGCCAACCTAAAGCTTGTATCCCCACGCTGATGTCATCTGCTGCGTATCAACGCGACATGAAGCAACACGAGATGAAAGTGTCTCTTCCAAGCCATGAGGTTTTGCAGATTTCACATGCATAAGTTAATAATTATCTGCTGGATAGCTGACTCCATAAGTTAGGTAGGGATTCAACAGAAACATGGGCTCGCTGTGCTCTGCTAAACACAAGTCAGCATTTCGTCACTTTAAACGCTAAAATTGATCATAAACTGGAAAGTTGGAAAATGAAGGTAATATCAGGATTTCAGCCCTCGGTAAAAGGTTTCTGTTCTCCTTTGAAGCAGCATAAAGGAAAAACAGACAGATACTGGAGGTTGAATGTGGATATTTTAAAATATATTTAAAAGATTTTGTATTCTTCAATGCAGTTTTGCAGTCGTGCATTGTGTGAACATTTGTACGTTTTATCTGGCAGCTGCTCCAAGTAAGTAGAAGATAAAATATGAATTGCTAGAGTTGTAAAATTCTCAAGGGTGTTGAGTGTTTATATTGTTTGATAAACACATTGCATTCTGTGAAAGAGTACTTAAATGCACAATTGTACTAAATTCAGTAATCACATTACAGTTACAATTATGTCATTACTTGTGGTTCAAAACCTTTTCGTTCTGCCCACTTGTGCTGCAGTTAGCTTCAGTTCGTGTGCAGGGAGGAGGACAATGCTGGAGCAGTCGACGACATTTGACGAGTGTGGATTTGGACATTACTTTTATTTTTATTGCACAAAAGAACAAGAGCGTGATGGTAAAGTGCAAACTGAAAGGAAAGAAACAACTGCTTTATTCTAGTTACACAAAATCAGCACTTTGCAAGCATCTGCAATGAAAAATGCTAACGGAAAACTAATCAGGATCCTAGAGTGACATTAAAGCTGAGCCACGGCTGAGCAGACGAGGCCTGATTTTCGACAGGTAGCAAAGTCATTGATGAGCAGTCAGGCTTGTAGCCTCCAATTCTACCTTCACCTGTTTTTGTTTTGTTTACAGTAGAATCAGTGGCGATCACTTTGAAGTCTCATGGGCTGGTTTTCAGCTTCATACTGTCGGCTTCGTGTTCAAACGTAAAGGTTTATATTGCTACACTGAAATGTGACAGTGTATTTCAGGCCACGTTACAGAGTAATGCAAAAGTAATGTAATGAGTGGTGTTTCTCCAAATTACTGTAACATATAATGTGTAATGCATTCTGTTTTTAGATTAACAACCTCAACACTGTTGATCAGCCTCCATGGGTACGATGAGTTTTTAAAATCTTCTTTTTTAAATATTGTAACTCTTGTCTGGTAATTCTGGTAAAGCTAAATCATTCAGGTCAAATCATTATTATTCAGCTCTTGAGTTAACTGCTTTTGTCAAATCAAGATTGTTTGACAAATAAAAAATCTGCCACACAGCAAGTCCAACAATCTTAAAGTCTAAGTGAGAGTGGCATCAAGTCATAAAAGCGAGTTCCAGTTTATTTAAACAGCATGTCCTGGGGGAACTGACTGTGTTTTATATGGATTAATTCATCATCAGTAGCCTAGAACTCAACATGTCCTTGAATAAAGAAGCCCCGACTTTTCACAAACATTTTTGAAGAGTTTTAGTCTGTTTTATTTGTATATGCTGCTTATGTTTAAGTTCAGTTGTTGAACAGCTTCATGTCTGCATGAAATGACACTTCCGAAGTAACGTGATTGATATTTTTCCTTCCTTAATTGGTGTACATGCTTATATGTATGCTCAGCCCTTTGCATGTGCAAAAAGCTGTGAATGTGCATCTATGTGTTGTTAGATGTGTATGTTTGTGTGAGAGAGTGTGTGTGTGGGCGCGGGGCTGAAATTAAAGAGGCCCCGGGATGAATATGTAGAGCAGATGTAGCAGCCAAGCTCAAAGGCTCACGCCTGGAGCCTATTTGACGCTGTAGGAAATGTTGTCTCTGACAGAAGGAAAAGAGACTGCTGGGTCACCAGGTTGAACTAATAACTGGGATCTTCAAAATGATATAAACATATACAGAAGTATAAATGCTTGACCCTTCCAGAGGAGCGTTTCTTTTTAACAGTATAATGGAGGCTGTTGCCATAAGTCTGGGAGTGCACTTTTACGACTTCCCCATTTAATTTCTGCTCCTAACATAAAGGCATTTGTAATATAATAAATGCCAGCAACTTCTAGGGGGAAAATCTATAATTCACTCCAGTTGGGTAATTTATTCCATTTGTTTAGTCACAAAGGGCTTTGGTCAAGATCAGAGACAACTGTCTTTCGAAAGCGAGCAGACTGGCCGGTGATCAGTCAGTTCCTCCGGAGCAAGAACGAGGCAAACGTTTCTCTGTAGTCTCAACAACGCCTCCAAACTCACGGGCCATTTCTGCATCATGAGGAAACTGTATGTCAGCATTTCACCTCAGGACTCCCACTCTCTCTCTTTTTCTCTCAACTCTCCATCTTTCTGTGGCTCCTTCCTTCTTGGATTCTTCTCTCTCAACTCTCAAAAAATACTCACACATGCCCATAAACAAGCTGGAAAAGAAACATCCACTAAAAAGTCTGTGAAATTAAACCTCAACACCACAACATATGCTAAGCAGCAAGAAAGACATGTTTGATTTAGCAGTTATGCATGCAGACAGTATAGCAGGAAACTGGTGGCTGTACCCTAAAGGTTAGAAAAGCTGATTTGTGACCAGAAAGTTGCTGAAAGGCTGGAATGGCTGTCGGGCTGTCTCGTACCTTGTGTTTAACCCTCAACCAATCCAGCAGAGCTGCTTTGTGGCCAGCAGTTGATGACTTTGGATATTTTTGCAGCTTCTAGGTGTGAATGTGTGTAACTGTATAAATGAGAACCTGCTGCTGAAAAGCGCACGTGTGGCGCGTTGACTTTCAAAAATTAGACAAAGTCCGTCAACGGCGACAATGAAGGAAAACGGAACAGAAGGTGCGCTAGCTAATAAACGCTAATTATAATGTCGATGATGGCCGGCGGTGCAGATTAACCAGTTAACAGCTAATATGATCCGATGGAACATAAAATATACTTTAACACGACATCTCACTGAAAAGCCTGCTTGTACAATTATGTAGCCATGATTGGTAAAACAGTGTCCACCGCTACCCAAAAATATCTCAAGCAGCTGATGTAGCTGCTTTAGTTGTTACGTTAAAAGCAGCAGCTGTCAACTGTCAAGCTTGTAAATCTTTCCCCAGATGTTTTCTAAATTAAAAGTTTGGATTTAATGTTGTCCAGAGTTTTAGCTGTCTGTCTGAACCATAACCTAGACTGTGATTAGTGTTTTTTGGCAAACGAGCAGTAATGCAGCTTGAGCTCAGGTAGCTGCAAAAATACAGTGTTCAAGAACAAAGGTGTAAAAAAAGAAAAAAAGCTTATGTAATGAGAACAGCACCTGTGACTATGATAAACAATATGGAGTCAGTGGTAGCTTTTCTATGCCAAGAATAAATCAAGCGTAGTGTCAGATCAGGTAGTGGAGTTCCCAGTACCAGTCATCATCAGCTGATGGCTTAGTCTTCGCCTTTTGTACGCATCCACATGGTAAATTGTTAGCACTGTTGGCGCTATCTAATCTGTGTTAGCCCATTTGCAGTTCTGCAAGCCACTTTGTAATATGCACCTGCTGAAATTAATGACTGCTTTGTTGTCTATGGGGGATTTTGTTGCTGCCTTATCCCCAGACCATGACGGGGCCTCCACTGTGTTTCACAGATGAGTATAGGTACTCTCTGTTGTACCTCTTTCCTGACCTCCTCTGTACACACTGACAATAATTTCAACCAAAAATGTCAAATTTAGATTCATCACTTTACTTCACTCCCAGTTATTGTGTCTTTTCTCCTTCTTTAAAAATGGCTTCTTGACAGCCGCACTTCCACATTTCTGATGATGCTTCAATGAACAGCAGATCGTTGGCGTTTTTCATACATTCAGCTAAAGAAATGGGGACAAATTATGTGTGTTCTTTTTTTTCCAAGAGGCTTCCAGTAACAAAGTGCCTAAAGATACATTTTAAAATTGGTTCTTGGCTAAGTTGTTTGTTATGTGTGGACACAGCACTGATTCATCCTTTGAGTTAGGTGTCTTTTTTTCTGCTTAAATGATTCATGGGTCAGCGTTCAGTAGCTTACCAAACAAAAAACATTCCTCTGAAAATGGTCAGGTACAAGGACTGGCCTGAAAATGAGTGAAAAGGAGCCCATGTCCAAAGAAAAACTTTGAAAGACCTTCAGAAACCTTGGGAAACTCTTGCTGGAGACCACTTTTAAAAATTACAAGAAAGGCTGGCTCCTTGGTAACAAAATATGAATAAATGAGAGATACCTCAAGACTTTTGCACAGTATTGTAAAGTGCTGTTGTGAACACTATTAACTATTATTTGACCTCAGCTGTCTCCTGTTAGCTCTACACCTGTGTGTGAGGAGGAAAAGGGAGAAACTACTGTGACTGTAAATTACAGCAGTTTGAACTGACATGGAACTGGTCCACATAAATTAGATAAATGACACCAGCAAATTTTAATATTTTTATGTTGTGTGCCAGACCTTCCCAAAGTGTGGGGCCCGCCCCCCAGGGGGGGCGCGGAACCATTGCAGGGGGGGCGCAGGATGAAAAGGGGGGGAAGAAAAAATAAAACGCTTGGACACTGCTAGCACGGGGCGCCCACAGAAATGCAAAGCAGGAGATGAAGCATCGCTGAATATGTTTCCAAACCAACTTAATTCTAAGCCAAAGACTAGAAAATATGGTGAAGCAAATCTTCCCTTTGGTTTCACCTGCACAAGTGCCGAGGTAGGTCTCCCTGCAGAATTGGTTTTCCCTGCGTCTGGAGCAGCGCTGGGCTCTCCAAATCACGGACAAACAGGATCCTACAGCTGTTTATGTTTTTAAACCAAAACCATTTTACACAGAGAGGCATTTTTTGAAAAATGCATTGATAGCAATGTTGAATATTATTACACATACAGTAAAATAATCACACCGTGACGCCTCTGCCTTTCTAAATGGAGGGACAGTAACTGCCTGTGTATATGTAAGTGTGTAAAACCTGCAGATAGTCAGATTAACAGTATTTTGTCTCTATCTGCCATTCTGCAATTCATCTCATGTAAACAATAACGTGGCGCACAGCGTGACGTGAAAACAGGCACATAACTTTGACGTTGCGTGACGAACTCTGTATTCCTCGTCCACACATAAACGCAAAAAAAAAGAGTTTTAAAAAAAATCTCAGTTTTCGGGGATTCGAAACGCCGTTTACGTGTGGACGAAACAGCTGCGTTTTCAAAAATACCCGTGCAGGTGCGGACGTAGCGTAAAAGAGTTAGTAGTTTATTTCCTTACTACCTGTAATTTATTGCAGATTACTTGTATTTGCTTAATTGTTTACTAAATGTTTGAGGTGCGAAATAAACCGCAATGGAGCAAAATATGGGTGTGTGTGGTTGGAGGATGTGGTTGTGCATGTGCGTGCGCGAGAAGGGGGGGGGCGCGAACATTTTTCTTGTAAAACAAAGGGGGGCCTAGCAAAAAAGGGGAACCACTGGATTAGTTGACCGATAAGTACCAAAAATTCAGTAAATTCATATTCTTGGATGTGTCTAATTCTTGCATTTTACGCTACAAAATGAGGAAAGGTGTTTAATTTGAGCCTGATTTTTGTCTTAAAATTTTAAAAAAATGATTCCCATTATCTTCCTCAGAGTGAGGAATACAGATTACTAATTTAGGAATTAATCTGATTAATAATTCAGTATCTGTTCAGTAGTTCAGTACTTTCCAGATACCCACAGCTACGGTATTGCTCTGTACTCAAGACTGTTTCTTTTCTCAGCTCTTTTGGACAGTGGCATTGATGCCCCTGTGCTCAGTGACAGAAACTATTTTGAATGTGTCCTCCTGTCTTGATTGACTGTGTTTATTTTTTCAGTGCAAGACTCAAAACAAAGACAATGCAAGGAGATTCAGACTGGGACGTGGCATATTTGCAGAGGCCCTGAAGCACATTGTGGGATAAATTTGTTTGCACCTGTCTGTCTGTGTAGAGAGGGACAGGGACCAGAGCTGGGTGTTTTTCCAGAGTTTGTCACAGTAGGAAAAGTTTTACTTTTCCTGAGTGTAATCTGAATTGCTTTAAAACCTCGCTATAAATACAGCACTGCTCTACTAAAATGAAAGTGAATGGACTCATATGGCATCACTCTGTGTCTGTCTTATATCATGTATTTATCACTGACCAATTCCTTTAGAGCCCGTTTTACATCTTTCTGCAATTTGTAGCGTGGAACTTCAGCTATCTATTGAAACCATGTGTCTCATATTAAACACTTCCCTTCCACTTCAAATAAATCAGCCATAGTTGATGTTCTAACTTTATTGCAGCTGTATTAGGCTGCGTCATCTCTGTAGATATTCTTTTATTTCTTTGTTACGGCTCCTGTTTGGCTACACAGACACCCAAAAAGGTACACCCCTTGATTCTTCTTTATACATTCACCAAACTTTAATCTCCGGTTAAAGATATGTTATGCTTGAGTTGGTTAAAAAAGAAAGCCCTTTCATACCCGTCACTGAGCATTGAAATAGTGGAAGGATCTATTTTAAGGAGCACTGTTTAGAAAGGGGCCGCCACAGCCCCAAGTAACCGCACCCTGCCCGTGTCCCATCTTACCCCAGAGTACCTAAGTCCTCCTGCTCTTCAACCTGCCCACCCTCCTCCCCTGCACTCCCGAAGCTCTGCTGATGCTTCTCTGTGATAAAATAATCTCAGAGGCGAGGGTCAGGCTGCAGGAGAGGATGACACGCCTCTGACTCTCCTCATCCATCCATGCCTTTCATTACTAATCCCCATGCAGCTTCATCTTCTGCAAAACCCCAACCTTATAGCCCCAGCCTCAGACTCAACCTCAGCCCAGGGCCCTGCAGCAGCCAGGCAGCCAGACCCCTTAGAGAGGCACAGGGCCTTTGTGTGGCTGCTTGTCTGCTCCCTATTATTCCCCCATTCAAGCTCCAAATCAAAGCCAGCTCACATATGAAATGCTTTTGAGGTTTAAAGCTTAACTATACTGCGAGTGCAACTACTGCAGCTACTATTACCGGCACGGCATGATGGATCAATACACATACATGTGTCCAGCTCTACGGAGCTATAGGGACAGTCATCCTACAGCAACTAATACCTCTAACATTAACACTGTCTTTGTGTTTCCAAAATAACTACCTTCCAGTCATCTAAGCTCTAATGTGGGCTAATATATTTTATTTTAATTAATAACTACTCCATCTTGTGGTGAGCCGTGATTACGCTGTACCTTTTTTTCCACTCTCAGTTTGACAAGTGGTCAGTCAAACGGAGCGCCAGAGGCCTGCAGACTTCAGAGTACAGAGGGACTTTTTGCAGCTCGATCTTTATTTAATCTAGCGCGAGTGGAAATGAAGTGACAGCTGCACCGCGCTCACATACTCCCCTAACAGTGATGATGGATGCTTTTTGATTCCCCTTTTTCTGATGTTCATTTTGCCACGGTGCCCTTTCAATAAATATTTTTAAGCCTGTCAGTTAATTCTGAAATTCCATCGATGAACTATGTTCGGAAAAATAAACAGGCCAGCCACAGCAGTTGGCCTGGATGGGGAAGTGTTATTTTGTTCGGACTATTGGCAGGGACTCTCCACAGAAATATTGCTTATTTTGCTTCATTTCAGATTCAAGCTTCTGACAGTTTATGTGAAAAACTGCAAAGCGGATTGCCATTTAAACACAACTGCTGTGCTCTGTAATTACAAGCTCCATTCACACAGGCTGATTGGGGCAGCCAGCCACAGAATGAGGATTGTTCTTGAGAGGCTTCTCGTTCCTAAGATCTATAACAAATTGTGGTCAAATTGCAATCAGAGGGGGGGTGGGACGGATAATTTTCCTCATTATATTAGTCATCTTATTTGTATCAGTCTCTGCTTGCTTTTCGAGGATTTAAACTAGAAACCTTGGAATTCCCAAGAGGGCAATTTGTTGGATAGAATTTGGGAAAACACTGTGGTGAAATTCAATGTCCGCTCTCTGTCATATTTCTTTATAAAGGATGTTGCGCTGTAGAAATGTTGACACAATCACCTCAAAAATGTCCTGCGTCAAAACTTGCAGCTTCGTAGGCTGGTTTAGACCCAATCATCAGTCTTTGCTTTAAAAGTCAAGAGTGGGCCAGTGGCCGTAGTGGCCCACAACCCACTGAGTGGGCTCAGTCAAAAATAGAATAGTACATTCCTAACCAATATAACAGCGGCACTGCACCATCACAAGACCGCAGTAAATGGCAAAATTATTGTGCATACTTTCTGAGGCACGCCTAAAAAACCCCACTGTGTCCACATGCACTCCCGCTAACATCAGGTAGCACTTAAGTGTCCTTCGCCCTAATGTATGACTAAACATGCTGCCCCTTCACCCAGCTACCCCTGATACGCAGAGAGGGACGCTGACATGTGCCTCACGGCCACCATAAAGATACCCGGGCTTTCAATAACAGGATATGGTCCGCATTTCTCATTTTGAAAATGTGCACAAACAGCCCTTTAAACTAAAACACAGCTTCTGTTTGATTTTAAAAAACAAAACAAAAAAAGGAAAGAGTCGCAAAGCAGCTGCCTTTCTTTCTTTTTTTTCTCGGAAACTTTGGCGTGTCGCTGAAGCCTTTTAAAAGTCTTCTCCACTCTAACACCAGAGTGGGAAAAACTCTTGTGTTGTAAAAATCAGGAATGTCGCTGCTATAATGAAGCAGCTCTCTGAAAAGACAGGACGGGAGAAAATTGAATTAATGTTAATATGGCCATTAGCTTACCACCCAGCAGGAGAAATATGGCAAACCTCAGCCGTTCATGCTACCGCTGTTAATCACTTTGTTACACTCCAAACTTTCATCTGCATAGTTTTGGCCTGCAGCAGGGGGAGAAGGCAAAACCCAGAGCTAAACCAGAGATCTGTCTGCAGCGTAGTCTGTCTTCCAACCACGCACTGAAAGCTCCTGGTGAACACACAAACTCTGCTGTGAGGTATCCTTGAAGAAAATATCCACTTACTTCACAGCAACACACAAAGGTGTGTCTGAAACTGGGCTGAAAAAAAAAAGGCTGACACACGCCATCACTCTAGCTGTGTCAGATATCCCTGCTCTTTCCAGTTCTCATGGGTGAGTGTATCTGGCAGTACTTGTTGACTCTTTGGGCAACAAAAAGGAGCAGTGACTTGGACCAAAGCTGTCAAACGTTTTAATTTAGTCTTGATGGAAAACTTCATCTCATGCAACAAATAAGTATTGCAGATTTTTATGTCGCTCGGGCTCTTATTTGTGAGAGAATTTATGGTCTAAATATTGACTTGAAATTGGTCTTTTAATTACCGTACCAGCCTGAAATAAACAGAAGCAGAAGCAATGAAATCAAGCATTTGGATGCAGTCACTGAGTGGAAGAGATGCAATCTTGTGCTCACATTACACAGATCCGAATCTCCCCGTGCCCTGTCGGCGTATTTGTATATATCCTGTGAATCATCTGTTGTCTTTCAGCTAGATCCACAGATTCATCTGACAATGGGAGTAGCATCAACATCAATGTATTCCAGATCTGGCAACCTGATAGCCTGCTTTTCTTCTCCTTGTAAACAGATCATCTATTCAAAGCTTCTACGTTTTACTTAAGACCAGCCCAGGCTCTGCGTGTCCGCTGACTGGTTCCACGTGTATGCAGGCGGCACTGACTCGTGTGTCTATGTGGTTGTGTATGCTCCAGCTCTGCTGAGAGGGTCATGAGTCACTAGAACACGGGCATGACTGATGCCTTCTCTGAGTCTTAGTCTAATTACTGTGAGGTGTTTGCGATTGCCCCAGTGACAATCCCGAGCTTGGCTGCTGTGTTGTTACAGCCCCGCCATGATGACATTGTCACAAAACCCAAGTCCGTAAGCTGTAATTGTGCAGGCTTCAAAAACACTGCGCTTCTCAGTCACTGCACACCTTGACGTTTGGATGTGCGTAGGTTGTGGCAAACAGCAATCCTGTCAACTGCCGTAGTAATTGCTGCTGAGTAATGTTCTTGCTTTGGCTCGGATCACGAAAAAGCTCACCAATAAATCTGGAGGCCATTTTAGGACGTTCGGCTTTGAGTTCACATGGGAAAAAAGCAAAAAAAAAAAAAAGCCCGACTACTATAAGCCAAAGAAATGGCAAAGTTGAAACCATACAACCTTAACAACATCAAATTAAAGCTCCCATCAAAAGTTGGCTCCCGTGGAAAGAGGGCGAGAAGGCACAAAGTTGGCCAACAAAGAAGCACAGTTGGAGGAAATACCCACACCACTGACTGCACAGAAGCACAGCCTCTAGTCATTTCCAATGCTTGCAAAGACAATGGGGATACGCTGAGGCTTAAGTAATAAGCCCAAAATGACTTCCAGAGCAGCAGGGCCTCCTCATTTCAGTGTGGCAGCGATGCGGGGAAATCAGAGCCACGCGAGCTGAGGGTTTCGCGAAGGATCAAAGATCGTGATTAGCCTACACTGTCCATCCACCATTATGGGTAGATCTGCCGCCGATGGCAACCATATGCCGGCCGGATTAACCTCTCCATCACAATCACTACCCAAGGGAGGAGGAGACGAAGACAAGAGAAAAGAACAAGAGATGGAGGGAAAGGGGAAGGAGAGGAAAGCAGAACAGAGAGGTGAGAGGAGCCAGAAGAGACGGGGGAGCGATGAGGAAGTGGAGAGGTAGAAAACATCAAATGTCAGTCATTGATGTGTGGCATAACACATGTGCCCAATATGCAGGAAGGCTTTTGGCAGGTTTCCCTGACCTATATAGTCCGGAAGTTAGAGAAACTGCAGGGCTCAAACAAGTCTTTCAACTTTTAAATGAGTCACAGTGGATGTGCTCTGTACTGCACATTTGGAATTTTAATAAAGCTGATACAACCGAACAGAGAAGCAGATTAATTTCTTAAGCTATTTTAAGGGGGTAGAGTCACCAATTTATTAACTAGTTTAACATTTCATTTAAAACTATACTGAAATGTAACTTCTCATAATCCTTAAAAGTTTTAAGTGAAAGTATTCTGCAGCAATTTATTTTCTGCCATTTTCTGCCTTTATTTCATGCAGAAGAAGACAGAACACAGGAAATGAAGGAGGGGAAAGTATATGAAACAAAGGTCCCAGCCAGATGTAGTTCATGGCCCAGAAGCGAGCCCCTAGGCCAGAGAGGAAAATTTACTTCCAGGGCGCCACACTTTATATTCTTTTATTTCAAAATGAGGTTTAGACTGTTAACAGGCATATACATGGAAAAAGTGGTTGAGCGACAAGCGTGTAAGGGGAGTTATTTATAGTACACAACTAACTGGAGATGGTACAGCCTGAAAAAGAGAGTGAATGGTCCCATTTTCAGTGTTGTGTTCATCCTACTCTTTAAAATTTGGGATTTAGGAGTTATTAGTGTATCAGTTCAGACAGATTGTGGAGATATTCACAGACAGGGTTGTGGTCAGACAGTGACAAAGTTTAATCAGCTGCATTTGCAGAAAAAGAAAATTAAGACCAGCAGTTTTGAAGAGATTGGCCTTGAATATTTTTCCAATAAAAAAGCTTTTATGTAACATTTGATCATTTGCATCTTTTATTTTACAGAACATTAGGACAATGTGAGTCATTAAACTGTTAAACTGAGTGCAACATCATCAGGGAGATGGGTTTTGGCGTTTATTTTTTGGTTTGTTTTTTCCAGGTTGTGGTCAGTTGTTAGGGCTGTGCGATATGACCAAAATCTCATATCCCGATATAAGACCTCTATCGTCCGATAACGATATAAATCACAAGAATTTAACATTTCCTGTAAATTCTGTGAATCTTGGGCAGCTCGACTTGTGGGAAGTGTTTCCAGCTGGGCGTCGTGGACCTGGAGTCGAGTGTTTTAACCGATGCATGAAACGATACATTTTTAGACATAAGTTGTAAAGGCCGCCCTTTTCTTTGTGAGTATTTATTACACAGCTTGCTGCGGGGAAAAGCCTGCTCTAACGTTTGAGTCTAAGGTTTATTTTTTAGCACCTGGCGGCTCTTTCTTAATTCTCATCCGTAAAAATCTGCATCTTTCACGTGATTCAGTTTATTTTGAAAAGTCTCAACAGGATCTTGAGCTTTATTGTGAAAGGTTTATGTGGAACATAAACAAGTGGACACGCAATGCTGTTATCATCGTTGTTGCTAAACACAACGCATAAAAACAGGCGCTTGTCCGTCCGTAGTGTGGTTATATTAAATATAAGAGAAAGAGAGAACTTTAAGAAATGAATATAGCCACTACAGTGACCATCAGAACCATGAACAAATATTGCTGTAAAGAGTTTATTTTGCGACACCACGAAACAAACGATAGCGTAAAATGAGACGATAGACGTTTTTATATCGTCATCCGATATATATCGTTATATCGAACAGCCCTATCAGTTGTTCAATTTTTATGGACTTTCTTGTGTTGATTTCTCAAACTCTTATTACCAGGCTGTGTATGGTTGCTATGTTGTTGCACAAAAGTGGTTTAAGTGATGAAATTTCAACTTTATTTTGTTTCTAAAATCTTTTTTTTTTCAATCTCCTTAATGAAATAACCTTTCCAGCACTTACAGTGGTTCAACCTGGAAAGATTCTAAATCAGGCATTCCCAAAGTCAAGACTGCTGCGGCCCACTTAAAAACAAAGCCCACCTAGTCTTAAATGTTCAGTCTAATCAAAATACAAGAGGGAGTGATGTAGTTTCTTGAAATTTTTATTCAAAAAGCATAAACAGTGCAGGTTGTTGGCTACAAGTTATCTATAAATTGCCAAGATCAATACGTGACCCAAGAACAGTACATTTAGGTCAGAATAAAAGTAATATCACTAACCAATAAATCAACCACCTCATTTTAATTCCCCTTAAATACTTTTAAATAACTATGTAACTGTACATAATGATGTCATTTCTGTTTTCGACTGCAGCCCCACCAGGGGGGCACAGTTTGAGAATCAAAGGTAACAGGAATGGCTCAGAAACACAATTATCTAATGCTTAATGTACAATACTGCGGAGATGAGATTTTAACTAACAAAAACGCACTCCTGTAGAGTCCTCCAAAAACCCATGTTTCTCAATGCGAATGACATTGCGTGTCGATCTAATGCTGATTGGTTGAAAAATGGGGCGAAACAGGGAAGGGATCAACAGCTGAGTTCACCAGGAATGGGAGAAGTGTGAAAAACAAACAAACAAATCAACAAAAAAACATGAATACAGCATAAAAATACAGACAGTGGCTGAAGTGAACACTTTCCATTGCTTTTAACACCCAGTTTCACTTCAGCGCTTTGTAGGGCAATCCCTAGCTGCCAACAGACTGCCAGAACCCTGACCACCTCTGAACCATAATTTCCCCTTAAGTTACAGCTAATCAGTATATTCTTACTCAGTTTATTGACTTTGAGACTCACTGGCTTGTTTTCAAAAGTTTTATCCAGCAACGAATCCAGTGATTTCATCTCGCGTCTCTTGCTTGAAGACATTCCATTAGATTCATAATGAATATTAAGTTAGCTTTCACCAGTGTCCCTGACTGTGTTCACAGAGGAGGAGGCAGCAGTACGTTCAACCAGCTAATCCCTAACCGAACATGCACAGTCAGGTCCTTAATCATTTATTTTTTCACAGTAGATTTTACATCACAGAATCAAGATGTGATTTCAGCTATAATTCCAAGACTTTAAAAAACATGGCATGAACTATAAAGATTGCACCTCTTTGTATACATACAGTGGGGCAAAAAAGTATTTAGTCAGCCACCGATTGTGCAAGTTCCCCCACTTAAAATGATGACAGAGGTCAGTAATTTGCACCAGAGGTACACTTCAACTGTGAGAGACAGAATGTGAAAAAAAAATCCATGAATTCACATGGTAGGATTTGTAAAGAATTTATTCGTAAATTAGGGTGGAAAATAAGTATTTGGTCACCTCAAACAAGGAAAATCTCTGGCTCTCACAGACCTGTAACGTCTTCTGTAAGAAGCTTTTCTGTCCCCCACTCGTTACCTGTATGAATGGCACCTGTTTGAACTCATCATCTGTATAAAAGACACCTGTCCACAGCCTCAAACAGTCAGACTCCAAACTCCGCCATGGCCAAGACCAAAGAGCTTTCGAAGGACACCAGGAAAAGTTTTGTAGACCTGAACCAGACTGGGAAGAGTGAATCTACAATAGGCAAGCAGCTTGGTGTGAAAAAATCAACTGTGGGAGCAATCATCAGAAAATGGAAGACATACAAGACCACTGATAATCTCCCTCGATCTGGGGCTCCACGCAAGATCTCATCCCGTGGGGTCAAAATGATCATGAGAACGGTGAGCAAAGATCCCAGAACCACACGGGGGGACCTGGTGAATGACCTGCAGAGAGCTGGGACCAAAGTAACAAAGGTCACCATCAGTAACACACTACAACGGCAGGGAATCAAATCCCGCAGTGCCAGACGTGTTCCGCTGCTGAAGCCAGTGCATGTCCAGGCCCGTCTGAAGTTTGCCAGAGAGCACATGGATGATACAGCAGAGGATTGGGAGAATGTCATGTGGTCAGATGAAACCAAAGTAGAACTTTTTGGTATAAACTCAACTCATCGTGTTTGGAGGAAGAAGAATACTGAGTTGCATCCCAAGAACACCATACCTACTGTGAAGCATGGGGGTGGAAACATCATGCTATGGGGCTGTTTTTCTGCCAAGGGGACAGGACGACTGATCCGTGTTAAGGACAGAATGAATGGGGCCATGTATCGTGAGATTTTGAGCCAAAACCTCCTTCCATCAGTGAGAACTTTGAAGATGAAACGAGGCTGGGTCTTCCAACATGACAATGATCCAAAACACACCGCCCGGGCAACAAAGGAGTGGCTCCGTAAGAAGCATTTGAAAGTCCTGGAGTGGCCTAGCCAGTCTCCAGACCTCAACCCCATAGAAAATCTGTGGCGGGAGTTGAAAGTCCGTGTTGCTCGGCGACAGCCCCAAAACATCACTGCTCTCGAGAAGATCTGCATGGAGGAATGGGCCAAAATACCAGCTACTGTGTGTGCAAACCTGGTAAAGACCTATAGTAAACGTTTGACCTCTGTTATTGCCAACAAAGGTTATGTTACAAAGTATTGAGTTGTATTTTTGTTATTGACCAAATACTTATTTTCCACCCTGATTTACGAATAAATTCTTTGCAAATCCTACCATGTGGATTCATGGATTTTTTTTTCACATTCTGTCTCTCACAGTTGAAGTGTACCTCTGGTGCAAATTACTGACCTCTGTCATCATTTTAGGTGGGGGAACTTGCACAATCGGTGGCTGACTAAATACTTTTTTGCCCCACTGTATAGTCCTGAAGTCCAGAACTCGTGGACCTCACCGAATGCTCTGTCAATCATTTTCTGCAGCCACCTCCAGTTGCTGCTTGTTTGTGGGTCTTTCTGCATTCAGTTTTGTATTTGATAACTGAAAAGTCTGCTTTATTGAACTGGGATCAGGTGACTGATTTAACCATTGAAGAATATCCGATTTATTTGCCTTGACAAACTCTTGGGTTGCATTTCAAGTATGCTTTTAAGCATTATCCATTTACTCTGTGAGTACTGTCCAGTTATGCAGCATGTGGCTGAGTCTGAGCAGGGAGAGTATCCCTGCACACTTCATCCTGCTACTTCTATCAACAGTCACATCATCAATAAACGCTAGTGGCCCGGTTCCACTGGCAACCGTACATGTCCATACAATAACACTGCCTCCACAATGGTTGAAAGATAATTCGGTATGCTTTAGATCGTGAGCCGTTCCTTTCGTTCTCCATACTTTTCTCCTCCCATCATTTTGGCACAAGTTAATCTTGGTTTCATGTGACTGAAGATTTTTTTTATTAATTTTTTTCCACAACTGTGTCCACAAAGTTGTTTTTTTTTGTTGTTTTTTTCTGGCAAAGTCTAATCTGGCCTTCCTGACCAGGAGTGTAACCGGTGGTTTGCACCTTGTTGTAAAACCCCCTACATTTACATTCATGAAGGCGACTATTGATTGTAGACCTTCACAATTCATACCTACCTCCTGGAAAGTGTTCTTGACTTGGTTAGATGATTTTGATTTGAATGCTCCTTAGGCTTTTTTGTAATCTTTCTGACCACCTGTATCGACATACCTCATGTTGGGATTTATAGTGAACTGCTACCAAATTCAGGTTCAGCTCTTGGAATCAACTCCAGATCTTTTGTCTGCCTAATTTGTCATGGATTAGCAAAAGAAAAGACCTCACCTGGCCATGATACTGCTTGTCAGTCAGTTGTCTAATTACTTTTGAGCCTCTGAAAATGGAGCTTCAGTGTATGCATGGCTGTAATTGCCAACCAGTTAATTCTGTTATTTTGTCAAACCCTTTGAAAGCTTGTCCTTCAATCACATCATGATTGTTTTTTCTAAAATCCACTGTGGTTGTGTACAAAAGGACACACTCTGGACCTGGTCATCACCCATGGGCTGTCCACCAGCGTGTCCTCTGTTGTTGACTTGGCTGTCTCTGACCACTACTGTGTGTTTTTTAACATCACCGGTTTTATTCAGCGGAAGACCTCAGTGCGAACTGTGAGGAGGCGCTATCTAACCTCTGAAGTGGCTGCAAATTTTACCAGGGTTTTAGTCAAATGCCCCCCTGTGATTCTACCTGCACCCTGCGATTTGATTTTTAGTTATTTTAACAGCAAACTGAAGAAAAGCCTTGACTCCGTTGCTCCACTCACCACCAAAAAGATTAACGTAAAACATGCATCACCCTGGAGAAACGAAGAAGTCAAAAAACTCAAAAGAAATTGCAGGGCAGCAGAAAGGAGATGGAGGAAAAATAAAAATAATATCAACCATCAAATATTTTCCGAGCAACTTAAAATGTACAATAATACATTAAGGAAGTCAAGAAATTCATACTTCGCCAAAATAATCAGTATTAACAAAAATAATCCCAAGGTCCTCTTTTCCACCATAGATCATTTATTTAACCCTGATTTTAAAAGCTCCAAAAGAACCCCCACAGACTCGCTCTGTGAGCAGTTTGCAGACCACTTCAGGGGAAAGATCAGCGCCATCAGATCTGATATTTTATCTAATCGCGATATGATTGTAAACACATCTGAGGGCTCGATTGTACCTGAGGAGACACTGGACAGCTTTGTCCTGGTTAATGCTGAGAACTTTCAGAAGGTTTTCTCCACAGTGAGACCCACCACATGTCTTTTAGATCCAATCCCTTCTTCACTCTTTAAAACACTTTATGGATTTTTTGAGGCTGAGCTTTTATACATGATGAATTGCTCTCTTCAGTTGGGTGTCTTCCCTGCTGCCTTTAAAACGGCGGTGGTGAGGCCCCTTCTGAAGAAGAGCAATTTGGATTGTAATGATTTTAATAACTACAGACCTGTATCCAACTTACCATTTTTAAGTAAAGTCTTAGAAAAACTTGTTTTTACTCAGATTACTGATTTTCTCAATGATAGACAGATCCTGGAGATATTCCAGTCTGGATTTAGGGTGAACCCCAGCACAGAGACGGCTCTCCTAAAGGTTTTAAATGATCTTAGATGTAACTGGGACGCCCAAAAGCTCTCAGTCCTGGTGCTACTGGATCTAAGCGCAGCCTTTGATACAGTAGACCACGCTATTCTTTTAAACAGACTAAAACACATGGTGGGCCTCTCTGGTGCTGTACACAACTGGTTCACTTCCTATCTCTCTGACAGATCTTTTATGGTGAGTATGGATACATGCTCCTCTAAGATCCATAAAATGACATGTGGTGTGCCTCAAGGGTCGGTTCTAGGCCCTGTACTTTTTAATTTGTATATGTTGCCTCTCGGCAGTGTCATCAGGAGGCATGGAGTGAACTTTCACAGTTACGCTGATGACACGCAGCTGTACATCTCCGTGTCTCCTGATGACACCAGACCAATGGATGCCCTTTTTAACTGTATCTTGGATATAAGATCTTGGATGGCAGAAAACTTTTTACAGCTTAACCAGGACAAAACTGAAGTTTTAATCGTCGGTCCTGAGGCTCAGAGAGAGAAACTCTTGTCTAAATTAGAGGCATTTTCACTATGTCCTTCGCTACAAGTGAAAAACCTGGGTGTTATTTTTGACTCTGAGCTTGGTTTTATCCCACATGTTAAACATGTAACCAAAATTGGATTTTATCATCTAAAAAATATAGCCAGAGTCCGCCCTATTCTCTCTCGGGCCAACACGGAGATGCTGATGCATGCTTTTATTACCAGTCGCATTGATTACTGTAATGCCCTGCTCTCTGGTCTTCCTAAGAAGAATATTTCAACTTTACAACTCTTGCAAAACTCGGCAGCTCGTGTGCTGACGAAGACCAGAGGGCGGGCCCACATTACACCGGTTTTAGAATCGCTGCATTGGCTCCCCGTGTGTTTCAGGATCGATTTTAAAGTTCTTTTATTGGTTTTTAAATGTCTTAATGGTCTTGGGCCTTCTTATCTCTCAGATCTGCTTTTACCATACGAACCCTCGCGGACCCTGAGGTCCTCTGGTACTGGCCTTTTGATTGTCCCTAAAGTCAGGACACATACTCACGGAGAGGCAGCTTTTCAGTGGTATGGTCCTCGTCTGTGGAACAGCCTGCCGGAGGAGCTCAGGGCCGCAGAGAACGTACATGTTTTTAAGAACAGGCTCAAGACCCACCTTTTTAATTTAGCTTTTACTTAGCGTTTATTTATTTTTTATGCTTATTTATTCTATCCTGTCATTCTATTATTAATTTAGGATTTACCTAATATTTTTAGATTTTATTCTTATTCATTTTTTAATCTTCTTACTCTATTTATATTTATATTTATATTGTATCCTGTTCTTATTTATTTTATCATTTTACCCTGTATATATTGTATTGCGTCATATCTCCAGTGTTTCCTCGGAGGGCGCTCTCTGCACCGGGGCTGTTATTGACCGTGGCTGCTGGGTCTCTGGGGTCCTCTCAGCCTGGTTGGGGGGCTCCTTGGCCTCCCTCCTGCTGTGTGCCCAGCCCGGAGGCTGCGGTCTGTGACCGGCTCCCGGTGCAGACGGCTCTCTGTTATAATGTTTCCTCACTTGGCTCATGCGAGCCCAGCCCAATTTTTACTCTTTAAGTGTGCGCGTGTGTGTATGTGTGTGTGGGTGGGGGTGGGGGGATATATGTGTATTGAGAGTGTGGGGAGTGAGTTGGAGGGTGGGGTGGGCTGCTTTTAACTATGTAAAGCACTTTGTGCTACATTTTTTCTGTATGAAAAGTGCTTTATAAATAAAGATTGATTGATTGATTGATTGATTGATTGAAAATAAGAAAAAGTGTGTCATTGTCCAAAAACAAATGGACTTAATTATATGTGCTGTGAATGTGTGTGCCCAGTAACTAGTCATTAATCCACACTGTTTGTCTGTGGAACTTGTTCTCCTTTGTTTGTACTCTAAATAATTTAAATTTATTACTTGGTCTTGGCTCTTTTCACAAAGCACAGTTTCCAACAGTGACTTGTATGTATGTATGTCCAAAGATCAAACCAAATACCCCTCTGTGTACTGCACATTGTTTCCTTAACATACATGCCACCAAAAGTGAAGAAATCCTACATATGTTAGTCAGTTGTTTGTCTCTCTCTATCGTCTGTCTCCCTCACTCACTCGCCTAATTCTGTGCCTGTTCCAAATTACTCAGATGAACCGATGAGTCCTAAGGCTTAATGGGGCTCTGCTCGCTTTCATCAGCAGCGAGCCCAGTCATCACTACTGAGTGGAAAGCCTATGTGAGCTTGACTGCTCAGGGAATAGGAGCAGGATTAAGTGATATCATATTGTTTAGCAGGGGATCTCCCTCCCTTGGCAGCAGCCCTGATATTCAGTCATGCCTTCAATAGGTGGGTAGTCATCGTGCTTTCTGACTCGGCTCTGTATCTCCACTGGTGATATTTTATCTTGCAGCTGTCATGACAGTAAATTGAAATTAAAATGAAGGCGTTTGTTAGAAAGAGATGAGTCACTTGTATATCATACAGGCACATTCATGCAGTTATGTGACACACAATGAGCATCTGCTGTAGTCCATCTTTCTCTCCTCCAGCTGAGAATGAGCCTGGGTGGGACATCCTTATTCCCTGGAGGCCTGTTTTTTTTCACTGAGCTATCTGGTGAAGGCTCTAGTTTATGGTTTATACATTTTCTGTGTTGAAAAAATTACTCTTGTTTGAAGTAATTGCTCCAGTGACTTAAGGGCCCTGTTAAGTTTCTCAACACTGAGATCATGTTTGCACATCAGCTTACAGTGAAACCTAGATGAACTTACTGTTGCACAGAGATGCTTTAGGGAAACCTGGCCCTGGTTATAAGAGCCGGTCAGAGAAGATACCTGCTGCTGCTGCTTTCGAGACTTTATAATAGCGGTTCACACTTAGCCTCGGATGACTCCCCCGTGGCATTTTTGTACTCGCACCAAAAGATAATGTCAATTTTAGAGCCCTGACACTATGAAACCTGAACTCCCTGCAGCCTTGCAGTAATGTGCAAGATCATGTCTTGCTGAATTAGGTTTTATGCTTAAATAATACAACATATGACATATATCATTCATTTTGAGTTTTCCCCAAAATAAATGAAACGTAGTGATACGGCGCCTGAAACAACACAAAGACATTGCAGTTGTATTAGAGCAATGGATATTTGTGAATGGGGCGGTGGGCTCGTGTGAATGAGCAGACCCTTGTGTCCACCATTCCTCTCTAATTGGGTGCAACAGATTCAATATAAACGTCACGGCCTTCCATATAATCCTGCCCATTAAAATAAGAACCACCATTACTGAACTCTAATGTAATAAATGTTATGAATGCAAACAGTTCTGAATGTCAAATGTCATTTTTCATGGCCACCCAAGTTTCTGCATGTTATGAAACATTTAGGAAGGTTCACAGAGGATTATCAGAATCCCACAGTGCTTTTCTCCATTTTACACACACAGAAATGGTAAGAGTGGAGGTATGGTCGCAGAATTTAAAAAGGGAATGCATTACCAACAACTGGGGTGGTGATGGTGTATCTTTTAAACTGAAACATGACTTTGCCACAAAAACAAAAAAGTGCTTTGTCTGGTAGAGTCTAACCAATATAGGATTAGGACCAGTATTTGGGTTTGTTTTTTTTTATATAGATAAAAATAGAAAACAGTGAACATTATTTGCAGCTTGCAGACACCAGTGTGTATTAGAGCAAATGGCATTTTCCATCCCTCTTTTTCAGTGAGCTACTATTAAAGCTAAATCAAAGCACTTCCATAATAATAAAGTAACTCCCTTTTTGGGCACTAAAAAGGACGCTCTCGTTCTCAGACATGTTTGGTCTTCTGTTATTTTGTGTTAGCGAACATCACGTTGCTATAACACTGATATGATGGTACGACACTTTTTGATGAATCACATAGATTTTATACCAGTGCCATTCTGGACTATATGGTATCGTACAGCTCATTTAATATGATGCTGATTTTTATATCAATGACTATTTGAGAATAATGAATTGGTAATTTCATCTTGATGTAACTGTTAAATGCCTGTTCAGGCTACATCTCATGTTTTTTTCCAGTGACACCTGACCTGAATAAAAGAATAAATAAATAGAATAAACATGAATAAAAATATTAAAGATATTGATGACAATTTAAAACATTTCTAAATCAGCTTAGCAATAACAGAATTTAAAATGCCTTATTGAGTGTCGTGAAAACAGCATATGAAATTTCATATGAGATTAAAGTGGTTCAGTATAGTACAGTATGGCGCAAAGTGTAGCAAACAATGCAGTATAGTGGGGGAGGAGGGGGGGGGTATTTGTGTGTTAATTGTTGTGTTAATTGTTGTGTGTGCATGGTTTAAATAAATAGGTTTGTTTTATTTTATTATATTAAAAATGAACAGGTAAATCTAATTAAATGAACAGGGACTATTTTCTAGCACTGAACACATGTATTAATACTTGTTTTAATACTTTTGCATAATGTTCGTCTTAATGGAGAAATTACACTAAGCCAATGTGTGAATGTGTTAAAACCCTTTTTAGAAGTGCATTTATTTGGCCCCCACAGATTGTCTCGTATCAACACCTGAAAATAAAAACTAACTTTAATGCTTTTTAAACCAAGCCTGACGTGGTAGGTAAGAGTACCACATTTTAGAGTGAAAAAGCAGAACTCATATATATTAATTCATTCTCCTCATGCTGTAACTTTAGTCGTGCCTCGTGGAAATGTCTATTCCTGTGGTTGGTTATCCAAGAGACAACACAAAAAGACACTTTAGATCATTTCATCAAATTTCATGACATGGAGAAAAATACAACAAGACAAATATTATTTTTAAGGTTATGACAGTTGACAGTAACTGTGATATATGAAGTGCGATGTGTGAGTTAGAAACTTCTTCGGTTCTCAAATAGAGCAAGGAGTCTTCCAGAGGAAACAGCTTTAAGGATGAAGTGTTCCTTCAATCTATTTTGAGTGCAAGTTGGTTCATTTAATATGCTGGAAAATCACATTTTCTATGCTGGTCCGCAGCATAAAAGTCAAAGAGAGGAAGCTTTAGAATTCCAAATATAGACTGAGGTGGATTTTGTCTTTAATGTCTCATTTCTGTTATTTCAGTGGGATCAAATGGTAATATTTCACTAGAGCAGGAGTCGGTAAACATTACAGCAAATATGTACATTGGATAGGCTGGAATGCCTCTTCAAATGTAGGTTTTGGTGAACTTCACAATCTTAAAAGATCTCCTCCAGTAAAGAAAAGCTTATAGTTAATTGTGAGGCAGTGATGTCTGTGCAGACATAAAAATGTTTCTTCCCCACCCCGACTCTTTAGGGAAGACAGCAAGGGGAAAAACTGTAAATCTCTCATATGCAAGACATTCAACAGTTTAGTCACCCTTTGAAATTTGCCTTGATGAGCAGTAATTGCTGTGCAGACCCTTCCATCTTTTGCACACTTTCATGTCCCCTCAGTGGGTCTTGAATCATGGCATCTCGTGGTCTCCTAAACGACCCTTGGAGTGTCTGAAAAGACCACCAAAAGTGCAAAACTTTGGCACCCAAGAAAGTCCTATGGTGTGCCCATTAAATCATCTAACCCTATTCCCATCTCAATATAGCCACGTATTTTGGAACAAGATAAATATTTGACCAATATATACTGTAGGTGTAGCTCTGGGCTCGGGCCAAAAACACCACTGTCAAAACATGAGTGAAAGAGAAGCATTCACAAGTCGCTGATTATTGCAGGTGCTGTGTCTCCGATAAGGCAGGATATTGATTTTATTAGAGTGGCAGAACTCTAATTACCTCCTGAACAAAACAGCCAGCACTGACCTAAAGCCATGAAGTCGGACTTTGTATTTTGACTGCTTATTGATACAAATTAGGTCCTTACAAATAACATCTAGAAAATATTCCTGGTGTTTGCCTTCTTGAAATCTGCTGGCCGAAGCACTGTTTGCTAATGAAAAAGAAAAATAATTGCAGACTAAATGTCCTTGGTCTCCAAAGAAACGTTGCCTACATTCAGAGCTTTTCCTTCAATTACAAACTATTTCAAATACATCACATATAATGTGGAAAAAATAAACACTGATAATTTGTTGAGAGATAATTTTGAAATGTTTACGGTATCTCAGTTACATAATGCCTTTTGGGTTGAGGTCCAATTGGAGAGACACTGCTGGCTTTCATTAGCAGCAGGCATTTTTCTCCATCATATTGAG